>NC_092741.1:55251353-55858853 GCF_047496795.1 Chiloscyllium punctatum | reverse complement strand
TGTTCAAATAGTCTGCTCAGTTTGTTAACCCAGCCACAACTCTGTGCATGTGTCTTTGGAATGTGGTGGCTGCGTTCTTCATTCCAAAGGGCATCACTTTAAACTGATATAGCCCATTTGAAGTTACAAACTCAGAAATTTCTTTCGCTGTCTCTGATAAAAGTACTTGCCAGTAACCACACTTTAAGTCCAACTTGCTGATGTAACTAGCTTGCCTGGCTTTCTCGATACAGTCCTCCAATCTCAGAATTGGATATGAGTCCAAATTTGTAACAGCGTTGACCTTCCGATAATCCACACAGAATCTTTGAGTCCTGCCTGGTTTGGGAACTATGACGATCAGCGAACTCCCCTTGCTCTGGCTTGGTTCGATGATGTCCTCGTCGGACATGGCCTCCACCTCCATCTGAACCTGTTTGGCTTTGAGAAGATTAAGCCGAAAGGGGTGTTGTTTTATCGGAGCAGTATTTCCCTACATATACTTCATATACAATAGCATTAGTCCTCCCCACCTGATTCTTACATATGTCCTTATACTGCAGTAACAAACCTTTCAGCTGTGTTCTATGGTCCTGAGACAGATAGCTTACTAACCTATTCCACTCCTAAAGGACTTCTTCATGTTTTAATCTATTCTGAGGCACATCAAAATCCACATCACCTGGTTTTGATTCCTCATCTTGCAGGATCACCTGTTTCTCCAGTTCTTTCTCTCTCCTAGTTCTCTGGAAGGGACCAACACAATCATTTGTATCCAACGTGAAAGGTTCTTCAAATGCAAGAATTGGCAAAAAAAGCACTGGTTATATTATCACCTGTGGCCTACCTATCATTTGGCATATATGACATGTAGGCAAAAGTTAACCACATCCTTGTGCATTCCAGGCCAATAAAAATGTTTTTGTACCTTAGCCTGAATTTTTCATACCCCTAGATAACCTCCTACAGGTGGTTCATGTGCTATTCATAACCCCTCCTGTCTATATGCTACCGGCAACACAATCTGGTACACTTCAGCACATTTCTTCTCTGCACTAACCTGCCGTGCTCTCCGTTTCCATCTTAGGATTCTACCTTTCTCTTAATATTCTCTGCTTCCTTTTCAGTGTACACACCCACATGTATACAATTTACCATCTTGTCTTCCTGTTGCAAATCCCTTTGACTTTCAGGACTAAACACTTCTGTCTGATCCTCTGCCTGTTCAGGTTTTTCTTGACCATTAGATCAATCAGGGTTTGCACTAACTGAACCTCAACTCCTTAATTTTTCTCTATAGTTTCTGCTTCGTGCTGTTACTTATGATAGTGGGATCTTGTTACGACACAGTCTGGGAAAATACCAGGATATTTTTCTTTTAACTCCTCAGTTTCTTGGTCTTCCTTGGGCTTCTCCACAACAAGGGGTGTCATTCCCACTTTGGATCTTGCCAAATCATTCCCAAGAACAAATTGAATTCCTGGAACTGGCACTCTGTCAATCACTCCCACTGTAACTTCCCCAGTCTTGAGTTGGCACTCCAACCTGATCTTACATAGGGGAATGCTAAATTTCTGTCCATCTATCCCACAATTTATCACGCTCTTGGGTAACAGATCAGAAATAGTGCAAATTCATTAATTCCTTACTATCAGTGGCTGGTTAGATCCTGTGTCTTTCAAAATTATACCTTTTTGTCCTTCTCCTCCTGTTCTTTCTAAGTAAACTTTACCCACAGAGGCGAATTCTTTGTAGATATCAGGTACTACTCCATACCCACCCCCTGCCTAGGCTGCGCACTCTCCTGCAGCTCCTCGGCTTTTCTTGGGATGTCCTTTACTACCTTCACTAATGACACTAGCGTAGCTTCTTTTACCACATCTTTTCTCGCAGTGCCTTTCGTTAATGACCAGCACTGTGAGTTTATGTGTCCATCTTCTGTATTGAAAACCCCTTTTCCCAGTGCCCTTTTTAAACCATTGGCACTGTCATTTTCTGTATCCCACTCCATGACAGTGGGACGAAATTCTGGTAGGAAGCTTGTCTTATGCACGAACTTCTGCTGCCCTCCTCACTTCCTGAACTTTCTGTTCCTCCATGTGAATTCTTACCAGCAGAATAATCTCTCTTAGAGCCTCAAAGGTCCTATCTATTTTTAAAGCATGCACCTTCTATCAAAATGATTATGCTTAATTCTTTTGAACTCAACGTAAGTTTGACTTAGTTCCTTCTTTTTGTTTCTGAACTGCTGTCTATAGTCTTCTGGTACCTCTTCATAACCTCTTGACTGTTCATCTGACAGCACAGCAAACACCTCTGTTTACCAATTTAATCTGAACTAGCATTACCCATAAATCCTCAGACCACACCATCTGCCTAGCCGATTCTTCAAATGAAATAAAGAAAACTTCAACATCTTTCCCATCTAAATGTGGCAGAGTTTTGACATATTTGTATTTATCACTACCTTCTCTTTTAATCTCCATCCTGTTACCTTGACTTGGCTGACTAAGTTGCAACTTCTCAAGTTCAAATTCTCTCTCTTTTTGCTCAGCTAAGAACCTTTTCTCTCTTTCTTTTTCCTCTCTCTCTTTCTCTCTCCTTTTCTTCTCTCTCTCTCTTTCTCTCTCTTTCTTCTCTCTCTATTTGCTCAGCCAACCATTGTCTCTCTCTCTCTCTCCTCTCTCGCTCATTGTTTATCTTTCAACTCCATTTGACTCAATTGTAATTTAAAGTTTTCCATCTCTACTGCATTTGTTTGTTTCTCTGACACACCCAAACCTTACAATTTCAGCTTTACTTTTGTCCTTGATTAAACCCAAATTTAACTTCATTGCTATTTCTAAACTTTCCTTCTAAACTTTCTTAGCAAAATTGAGAATCATCTTAAATCCCAGAATCTCTGTAGCAATTTTAAAAGCCACTTCTCTCACTTTTAATTTAATCAACCACAAGTCTCTGAAATTAAATGAAATGTCTCACCTACATTTTCTTTGAAGATCTAGGACATGAACCTGCAAGTGTTTAAATCTACTGGGATTTTTTGTATCCCAAATCTATTCAAATCTGTCCAAATCTCAGATTGGATCTGTCTAGACCTATTCAAATCATGAATCCAAGACCCAAACCGATCAAATCCCAGTGATGAGCCCCCAAAATGTAATGTAATGTAATGACACCCTCCCTCCCTGACTGCTAATTTAAACAAGTAACACAGAAAGGATTTACCCTGTGTGGAGATCTGTGAAAATTCGAGAGGCAAAGAACTATCCCAAACGTCACTATTTAAAGTAAAATTAACAACATTTTTAAAAAGAATATTAACTGACAACTATTTGCAACTTCTTTCTATAAGCCTATCTTTTACCTTCCCCTTTATGATGCTGGTCAGATTAAAAATACCGATTACAATTTACAAAAAATATAATCATGTTTCAAAACCAGTCAGCTTTGCTGAGTGTCCTCTGTAGATTTTCTTCTGTCTTCCTTTCTTCTTCTTAGGGATTCTGGTTCACATGTCTTTAATAGATAAAAGGTACCTTTAAGAGAGCTGTTCTGCGGGCGGCCTGTATTTGTTGGTGGTTTGGCAGTTCTCTCTGTCGCTTTGGCTAACTGTTCAAAATGTCTGCTGTTTATACCTTGAAGCACCGGATCGTTTCATTGGTTTTAGTATTATCAAAATACTAAGTTCAAACTTGATTGGAGCTTAGTATCTTGGGGCATAATTTAAACTGATTGGCCAAATTTAAATTTGTTTTTGTCTCATAGCAACTCAGCCACTTTAGCTGTTCGACCAAATGTTACATTTCTACTTTGTTCTGAACTCTCTGTGCTTCTCGAATCCTTGCTAGCTTTTCAACTTTGTTAAAGGTACAGTACCCTTACACCTTCATAACACAATTAATGGCATTGCTATTGATGAACGTTCCTCTGTTAACATCCGATGGATTTCTTAATTGGGCAAGCTTATAAATATTGGCTCCGCAGGAGCAGATCAATTTCTAGGAATTCTGCTGCAAGTAATTTATCTTCAGACTACCACAAGTACAAGTTAGGAGCGTGATGGAATACTTTCCACTTGCCTGGATTGTGCTACTTCTAACAGCACTCAAGAAAGTCTATACCATACACCCTATTTGAACAACAGTCCATTCATCAGCGTAAACATTCATTCTCTTCCCATGCCACCCCTTTGCAGACAGTGGTAGCAAATATACCATCATCCAAGTGCACTGCAGCAAATCACCAAGGCTTCTTTGACAGCACCCTCTAAACATGCCACCCACTAAACAGCAGCAGATGCACGGAAACACAAGCACTCTGAATTTCCCTTCCAATTTATGCACATTCAGACTTGGAACTGTATCACTGCTGTCACTGAGTCAAAATTCCTTCCGGCAACATTGTGTTCACCTACATCATAAAGGTAGCAGCAGTTCAGGAAGGCTATTCACTACCAACTTATCAAACTTTACCAGCAGACAATAAATGTAGGCTGAGCCAGGAGGTGCTCATATCTCAAGGCCAGAAATAAAAAGTAGAGAAAAAGCATGAACATGAAACAGAGAATGGGTGGTTAAGAAATATTTTCTGAGCTGGAATAAAGCCTGAAGTGATGTTTCCAAAGGTCAAATGATAGACCTTGAGATTATATATAAATGTTCCTGATTATATATATAAATGACTCAGACTTTGGCAGAATTTCAAAATCTTTGGTGATACAGAACTTGGAAGCATTGAAACTGTGTGGAGATAGTATAGAACTTCAAAAAGGACATTATGAATTTTAATGAATTCATTAATGTTGCTTGATCAATGGCCTGTCTTCCACTGTAAGGTCAGAATTTACTGTTGATTGCACAATGTTCAGCACCATTTATAACTCCTCAGATTCTATAGCAAACCATGTCCAAATGCAAGACAATCTGCACAATGTTCAGGTTAGAGCTGAAAAGTGGTAAGTTTCATTCCTTTAAAACTGATTCCACATCACAATTGACTCCACCCATGTCACTACTCACTTCTGCACTGATAGCTTCCATTATTAATAAAGTTACCGCACTTACTTTTCCTTTTCTGCATATTCAACTGGAATGTTGAACACCTTTGAATATTGAGTTCCCAATCTTGGTCACCCTGCAACCACATCACTGTAGCAGCTATCAAGTTATATTCCTTTATTCCAATTTGTGCTGCAAACTCATTGATCTTGTTGTAAGTGTTATGTCTGTTCAGATAAAGAGCCTTAAGCTTTGACTTTTAACCGTCGGGGCAGGGTGAGTAGTAAATAAGAACCGACCTCACCATCAAGCCAGCAGATAAAGGGGGCACAGTGGTAGTCTGGCACCCTGACCTCTACACCGCTGAAGCCAGATGCCAACTTGAGGACACCTTCTCCTACCGCCCCCTCGACCATGATCCCACTCCCCATCACCAAACCATCATCTCCCAGACCATACAAAACCTCATCACCTCAGGAGATCTCCCAACCACAGCTTACAATTTCATAGTCCGGGAACCCCGCACATCCCGGTTCTACCTACTTCCCAAGATCCACAAGCCTGACCACCCTGGCCGACCCATTGTCTCAACATGCTCCTGCCCCACTGAACTCATTTCTACATACCATAACACTGTCCTATCCCCCCTAGTCCAGGAACTCCCCACATACGTTCGAGACATCACCCACACCCTCCACCTCCTCCAAGACTTCTGTTTCCCCGGCCCCCAATGCTTCATCTTCACCATGGATATCCAGTCCCTCTACACCTCCATCCGCCATGACCAGGGCCTCCAAACCCTCTGTTTCTTCCTCTCCCGATGTCCCCAACAGTACCCTTCCACTGACACTCTCATTCGTTTGGCCAAACTGGTCCTCACTCTTAACAATTTCTCCTTCGAATCCTCCCACTTCCTCCAGACCAAAGGGGTAGCCATGGGCACCCGTATGGGCCCCAGCTATGCCTGTCTCTTTGTTGGCTACGTAGAACAATCCATCTTCTGTAGTTACACCGGCACCACTCCCCACCTCTTCCTCTGCTACATTGATGACTGTATTGGCGCCACCTCGTGCTCCCATGAGGAGGTTGAGCAGTTCATCAACTTCACCAACTTATTCCACCCTGACCTTAAGTTTACCTGGACCATCTTTGACACCTCCCTCTCCTTCCTGGACCTCTCCGTCTCCATTAATGATGACCGACTTGACACCGACATTTTTTACAAACCTGACTCCCACAGCAACCTGGATTACACCTCTTCCCACCCTACCTCCTGCAAAAATGCCATCCCGTATTCTCAGTTCCTCCGCCTTCGCCGTATCTAATCCCAGGAGGACCGGTTCCACCACAGAACACACCAGATGGCCTCCTTCTTTAGAGACCGCAATTTCCCTTGCCATGTGGTTAAAGATGCCCTCCAATGCATCTCGTCCACATCCCGCACCTCCGCCCTCAGACCCCACCCCTCCAACCGTAACAAGGACAGAACGCCCCTGGTGCTCACATTCCACCCTACCAACCTTCGCATAAACCAAATCATCTGCCGACATTTCCGCCACCTCCAAACAGACCCCACCACCAGGGATATATTTCCCTCCCCACCCCTTTCCGCCTTCAGCAAAGACTGTTCCCTCTGTGACTACCTGGTCAGGTCCACGCCCCCAAACAACCCACCCTCCTGTCCTGGCACCTTCCCCTGCCACCACAGGAATTGCAAAACCTGCACCCACACCTCCCTTCTCACCTCTCTCCAAGGCCCCAAAGGAGCCTTCCACATCCATCAAAGTTTTACCTGCACATCCACCAATATAATTTATTGTATCCGTTGCTCCCGATGCGGTCTCCTCTACACTGGGGAGACTGGACGCCTCCTAGCAGAGCGCTTTAGGGAACATCTCTGGGACACCCGCACCAATCAACCCCACCACCCTGTGGCCCAACATTTCAACTCCCCCTCCCACTCTGCCAAGGACATGGAGGTCCTGGGCCTCCTTCACTGCTGCTCCCTCACCACCAGACGCCTGAAGGAAGAATGCCTCATCTTTCGCCTCGGAACATTTCAACCCCAGGGCATCAATGTGGACTTCAACAGTTTCCTCATTTCCCCTTCTCCCACCTTACCCCAGTTCTAAACTTCCAGCTCAGCACTGTCCCCATGACTTGTCCCACCTGCCTATCTTCTTTTCCACCTATCCACTCCACCCTCCTCCCTGACCTATCACCTTCATCCCCTTGCCTATTGTACTCTATGCTACTTTCTCCCCACACCCACCCTCCTCTCATTTATCTCTCCACTCTTCAGGCACTCTGCCTGTATTCCTGATGAAGGGCTTTTGCCCGAAATGTCGATTTTACTGCTACTCGGATGCTGCCTGAACTGCTGTGCTCTTCCAGCACCACTAATCCAGAATCTGGTTTCCAGCATCTGCAGTCATTGTTTTTACCTAGTAAGTAAGACAGGGTTGATAAGATATAGCTAGATATTATGTTCAGCCTAGAGAGGGAGAAATCCCTCCAGAAAACTTGACGCATCTGTCACTTAGCGGAAACAACATACGATTCATACCTAGCAACCTAAGCGCAGATGGCCAAAGGAGCAAAAAATGTTTTATTCACAAAGAAACTGTGGGTGACTGACTCAAGTTGCAAATTAGATAGCCCCTACCCTCTAATCCCCAAATAATTGATGGTCCAGATAATAACTGTGGGGCAGGAACAGGCAACAAGGTCAGCAATTCTCAGAGTCTTAAGGCCTGCAGTGCACCAGCCAATTCCTGGCTTTGTAACCATGTGTCCAGTGGGCTTCATGCCAAATCTGCCTGGAATATACTATGCCACATACATTCGGCTATCATATTATGTTATCGAGGAGCTGGTGGGGAGCTTTCCTATTGAATGACTGCAGTCCATGGAGTGAAGGGTCTATTAGGTGAGTCTATTAGGCTTTTGTTATATTTTAAACAAAAGATGCTGGAGTTAACCACCCCCACCCCAGAACAATAGGTTTTCATTTCTTTTCTAGTGATATTTAACAAAGTATTTTACATTTTCATAGAAATTCTTTTATTCCTAAAAAATGATGCACCACAAATTAGCTGATATTGAAACTTCTGTGTATTCACTGCTCCTTTGTACATTTGTAATTGATGTAAGCTGTGACTGAACCAGGATCTGCAGGAGGGAATTTTGAACCCACTGTTGCGCTATACTCTGGAGATGTAATTACTAATGAGGTAAAAACAAGGACTGCAGATGCTGGAAACCAGATTCTAGATTAGAGTGATGCTGGAAAAGCACTGCAGTTCAGGCAGCATCCAAGGAGCAGGGAAGTCTACATTTCAGGCAAAAGCCCTTCATCAGGAATTGAAATGTCGATTTTCCTGCTCCTTGGATGCTGCCTGAACTGCAGTGCTTTTCCAGCACCACTCTAATCTAGAATGTAATTACTAATATCAATTAATAAATTGGATGAGAGTTGTCTCTCTTGTAATTGAAATGCACTTGATGCCTAGAATGAACCCATTCACACTCTACTGTTTGGAACTGCTGCTTCACACCTTGTTTCCATTAAATCTCTATCAACCACTTTACAACAAAGTTCAGTCCGTCTAGATCTTTCTTTTTCAGGTAAGTTGGTCCAAACATGAGAACACACTACAAGTGGTTTCAGTGGTAACCCACAGATGGTTGCAGCACTGAGGAAGCCGATTTGGCCCGATACTTCTGTCCTGGCCCTCTGCAAAAGCAACTCCGTTTGTTCCACCACCTCTCCCTTTATCCCATAGTGCTCCAATTTTGTATTCACTTCAGGTGCTTGTCACGTTCTCTTTTGAAAGCCATCATTGAATCTGCTTACTGGGAGCAGTTTCTCTCTATCTGCTTTGTCCAGATCCCTCATGACTTTTCAAACTACTAACAAATCTTTCAAACATCTCTCCTCTAAACAATTAACCCTAGCTTCTCCAGTCTTGTCAGGTAACTAAAGTTCCTCTTCTCTAGAACCATTCACATAAAGCTTCTCTACAAGCACTCTAAAGCCTTCACATAGTCCTCAGTTGCTGTGCCTTGAATTGGTCGCAATACTCCTGTTGAGGCTGAACCAGTGTTTATAAAGTGCTCAAGGTGGCGGAGGATAGTAATACTGTATATTGTTCTTCGGCTGCTCTATTCACACCTTTCTTGCAGGGCTGCATTCTGCCCTCTGAAAACTTCAAATTGATGAAGGTTTTGTTTGCTTATAAAGTCTGCATCTTGGCTGTGGGAAATTCGGCACTTTCTACAGACAGGAAATAATTCTGTGCAATTTAAATTTTCATTGGTGATTTGCATAGCCCATTTAACTACATGGATTTTTAAAATGCCTTACTTTATGTTTTAGGCACTTAGCAGAGCTTTACTTGCAACTGAAAAAATAACTTGATTCAAACTGAACAATGAAAGAACAAAATATTCACAATTGTTTGACCATCCGTGTTTTATTCAGCTCAAATTCAACCCACACAGTGTATGAGTATTTCAGCAGGCACATTGATTGTTTTGAGCAATGTAAAGTTATCATTCTTATAGCAGCTACAATGTATATCTCAAAGAATGAGCTGGTGACTGAGGAGGTGCATAAGTAGCAACTAATTTTGCAAAGAATAAGTCTGGCTAGCATTATTTAATTTCTTATTTAACTAGAATCAGCTGTTTTTTTAAAGTTACTCTTGGAATCTGTTTTGTTTTAATAAAAATACATTTTCATCAAATATAATAGTTTTAAGTTGTGCCATCTAATCCATAGTAACAATTTACGAGATTTTATAAATACAAGTCTGTTGCTTATTTATTTAAAAGGATTGTGAAGCATCCAGCCATCCACTCACTAATGGATTGCAGCCAATCCAGAGGCCTTTAATGTCCTAATTAAAGTAGCAACAAGCCTAAAGTTTCAAAATAAAACAGCCTTGTGCTGCTAATTACATGACATGGAGTTAAACAGCCCCAGAGTTAAGGTTAGCTATTTGTGCCAGCACTGAAAAGACCCAAATACAGAAATGGTACTGGTTGCAGTGGAGCCTATTTCTGGCATGTTCCAAGTGGGTAGGGTGAACTTGTCAAGAGTATGCTTGTTAGCATCAGGAGAGTGTATCTCCAAGTTCAAGATGCTCTGCTGCACCAGCTACAACATCACCCTCAGGAGACCGAGCAATGCCACCACTATCTATGATATGGAATCGTTGGCAAAGGGTGATTTCAAAACAGAATGCAGTGTGAAGAAAATGTAACACCGTGAAATTTGGTGCAAGTAGGAGTTTAAGCAGAGAAGAAAAGAGATGTTGTGGTTTGCCTTAAATATTTACATCAGTTAATAAATAAACAGAAAGCAATGGGAACAATTTAAACAATTAATTCATAATCCACAGTGACTGGAGGAATAATAGCCACATGGTTAAAATAATACCATGTGACATAGCAACAGAAACAGGCCATTCAACCCACTGAGTCTGCTTCATCATTCAATGAGTTTGTGGTTAATTCACAATTCCACTTTCTTGCCTTCTCCCCAACCCTTGATTCCTTACTGATTAAGAATCTATCTATCTCAGCATTGTAATGACTAAGAAGAGAAGTTAACTATAATAACTTCCTTTATTAACAGACCACTTCGATTTCCTTTTCTGGCTATATTTTTGAATAAAAATTTCCCAGTCGTGATCACCATATCTTTAAAAATTATCAAACCCTAATTTACTGTTTAAACTAAACCCTCCTCTCTATTAATTCGTTTACAAGCTAGTTATGTGATTCCCCGGAAAGTTGGTTCCAGTAGGCCTCACCTGAAGCCATCCCCAATATGATGGCTCTATCATTGGAATCAATTTTTCCGTTGCCAAATTTTGTGCCACACATTGATCTCTCAATACTTATTTATTCTATGCAAAACTGTGCATGGCTCAGTTAATAATCCCCATATTGTTACCTTCATGGTTCTGTTCTCTAACGTAGCCCTGATAAATTAGAGCCGCTTGTAATTCCCAAGCAGAATCATTTTCCCAATCCTACCTCTGTCATTGGTACCTACCTGGACTATTACAGATGGATCCATCCCCTCTCTGCCTCCGAGTTCCTGCTCAGCCCAGATCCTTGACACCAGGTAAGCAACCACAGTCTTTGGAACCTCTGACTTTGCTGCAGAGAACAGTATCTATTCCCCCAGCTATGCCATCCCCTATTACAACCACACTTCTCTTTTCTCTCCGTATTTGAATGGTATTCTGGACTATGGTGATATGTTCAGTGCACTCAGCCTCCCTACAGTCTGTGCCCTTGTCTGAAACAGGAGGAAGACCACATACCCTGGACAAGGGCACTGGCTGAGGATCCTCCAAAATGTAATCCGGGATCCCCATACCTGCTTCCCTTACAATCCCATCCTCCTTTTCCTGGTCATGGACCAAATTTGATGTAATTAATCTAGGAGTTGTGACTGCTGCTCGTGTCAGTCTCCAGCTACTTCTTAGAACCATAGAGATGATACAGAACTAGTGGGGAGCCATTTGGCCCATCTTGTCCATGCTGACCGTTCTTAATCTCCCTAAACCTCATCTTCCGCTTCCTAATGTATTGTAGTGTCTGTAACTTGGGCTCCAGGTCATCATCTCTGAGCCAGAGTTCTTTGAGCAGCCAAAACTTGCTGTAGGTGTGGTCACCGTGGATCTCACCAGAGAGCAACAGGTCCCACGAATGACAGCTGCAACACATTGTCTGCCCAGCCATTTTGCCATTTTTATTCTACTTAATTACTTGAGATGTTAAATATTTTAAAAGGGAATTTCCTAACTGTACATAGAAGCTGCAATAATGGCTCCTAGATTTAAATCCCTTTGTTAATCATAAGAGACACGGAAGAAGCAGGTTGACGGATTCTGTACCACAGTTTAATTTTTAATCTCCCACCACTGCTGCGCTTCTGACTCAGATCTGCTCTCTCAGTCTGGTCATCATGAATTTATTTTGGAAGATTTTATGACCCACAACACCCGTACATCATAAAATGTATGCTTTGCTTTGGAATAATTGTTCTGAATGTTAATATCACACACACGTGAAAAATGACTCCAAGAATAAGGAACATAATCAAACTCAGTCGCTGCTGATCATCTGTCAGCATGGCAAAGGTAGGAATCAAAACAAAAGGTTCAGAAGAATGAAATGCAAAAGCAATCTTCCAGCTCCTCATAAGTACATTAACTTTAACAGGTAAACTCTCAGGAAGATGGTTAATCTAAGTGCGCTGGAAGCCCTTGGGATTGCATTGGTCTTCTGCCAGGATCACTGCAGGGCAATGTCCTATTCTTCCTACCCATTGAGATTTCAGGGCCATTTCATCTTTTTCACTTGCTCTTTCTGTTTTGTTCATGTTATTTATAGTTTTCAGATTGGGGCAGACATTTGTCTATGCAGGCACAGATTGGCAACTAGTTCACCATATTTCACATGATTCATCCTGTGCTTCACTTTACATTCAGTTTTTGGTGCTCTTGCCCACAGTTTCCCAATATGAACCTCTCTGATAGATGGGGCTTTCCAGCACCTTTTCTATTATGGACAGGGGAATCAAACTGGATTAGTGGCGCTGGAAGAGCACAGCAGTTCTGGCAGCATCCAAGTGCTGTGCTCTTCCAGCACCATTAATCCAGAATCTGATTTCCAGCATCTGCAGTTATTGTTTTTACCAGGGGAATCAAACTGGGTGTCCAAGTGAAATCAGGTTAGCAATTTGAAATTCAGGAAGGAGACGACTTTTAAACAGCATTGGGAAATATATTCATGAAGGTCAACACGCACACATTGTAGTCATGATGTTGGGGAGCCAGTGTTGGACTGGGGTGGACAAAAATCACACAACACCAGGTTATAGTCCAACAGGTTTATTTGGAAATACTAGCTTTCGGGGCGCTGCTTCTTCATCAGGTAGCTGTGGAGCAGGATCATAAAACACAGGATTTGTCGCAAAAGTTTATAGTGTCATGCAACTGAAACGATATATTGAACAAACCTAGTGCTCCCTTTAGAGTTGCGTACAACCTCTGTTTTTCTATCTTTTCCACCTATGGCCAAATACTTTTTTTCTGTAGAAAGACCATGTGTTGTGTTAATTTTTGCCTGCCGGAATCTCTTAGTTGCCTTAAAATCCTTCACTAAATTTTAACATTTAACTTTTAAAGGAACAAGCTAATTTGATATGCTTGGTTGTGATAAAGAATATCGAGATCACAATAAACAAATGGAAAGACCAGGCAAACATTCTTTCAAAGGCAACAGATTAATAAAAATATGTTTGAAAATCTCCCAACCATTTGTTTACCCACAATTTAAGGACATTTATGTAATATACAGTATTCTGTTATTTGCCAAATATGTTGTTGTGACAAAATTAATGTTCTGGTCTTTCCTTCCAAGAGAAAAAAACACAAATATTTATAAAGACGTTGCTGCTGAGTTGTTCAGTTATTGTTTATTACCAGAAATCAAAACCACAGTTGCAGCTAAATAAATTGAAACTGAATGATGTGTGGAGCATTACCTCCTATTGGCAAGTAAGCAAATGTAGTGCTGACTCTAATTGTTGGTTACCAAGTATGTAGGCAAGAGGCTGAAATCAGTTGGGAGTTAAAATGAGCTTTAGAACTTTGCCAATAGAGTCCCACTCTACAAATGATTGACTTGCCTATCAGTTTGTAAAAGAGTTTAAGCTCATTGCAATTTCCAATATTCAGCCAGGAACCATTAATACTGTGTTGCCTGTTTATTTATTGTATTCAGTTAAATAATTGGTACTTCCTACAATTGTTGACACAACATGTGTTTGTCTCTTTATTATTCTTGCATAAGACTTCAGTATCGCTGGCCAGACTAGTATTTATTACCCACCTCTAATTGCCCAGAGGGCAGTTAAGAGTCAGCCACATTGTTATATGATCCGGAGTCACATGCAGGCCAGACCAGGTAAGGACTGCAGTTTCCATTCCTAAAAGTCATGAGCTAACCAGATGAGCTTTTCCTGACAATTGACATTGTCGATTCATAGTCATTATACAACTTTAAATGTTTTCCTTTGTGAATTCAAATTCCATCATCTGTAACGGCAGGATTTGAACTCAGGTCCTCAGAACATTACCTGGCTCTCTGAATGAACAGTTCAATGATAATATCAATAGACCATTACCGCCCCTTCCGATAATTGTGTACTAAAATTTGGGTGGTCTGTAACTTGTTGATTGAGCTTTTGTTTTTAATTAGGTGTGGTCCTCTATAAATATCCTCTTCATAGTTACTCATAAATACTTGACCATCACAATTCCCTCATCTGTTTCAGACTATTCCCTCGTAAGTTTGCTGATGCTGTCAATTTGTTTTTAACTCTTTTGCTATGCTTTCTTCCACACCAGGATTATGCAAGCAATATCTTTTACCTTGTTTGGAAACTCAATAGACATTGATTGGATCTGTTTGTAACTAGGATAAATATTGGAATAAATGTTTTTGGCATTTGCACAAGGTTGCCGGATATTTTTTTTTGCCTTTCATCATGAAGTTCTGACCACTTCTGAGTAAGTATTTCTGGGATTATATTGTGAGTACAGGTACATGGTTTTGTAATTCAGTGAGCATGGTTAATCTGGAAACCTGTTTCTCAATTCTTTCAGCTATCTTTCTTATTGTTCCCTGTTTGAACTGCAGTAATATTTCAAGGTGGATAGAAGTCATCTGTAATGCAGCACATTAACTAATGTCAAATGATAAACTCATTTTTCTACAAATTTGATTGATAAGTTGGTGCGATGGTGCTGGGTTTGTATTTGCCTGATTACTAACACTTATATCTTTTCTCTGATGCCTCAAGTCTGGAAAGTAATTATCTTCCTCCATTTTGTCTATTGATATTATCATTGGACTGTTCATTCGGAGAGCCAGGTAATGTTCTGAGGACCTGAGTTCAAATCCTGCCATTACAGATGATAGAATTTGAATTCACAAAAGAAAACATTTAAAGTTGTATAATGACTATGAATCGACAATGTCGATTATCAGGAAAAGCTCATCTGGTTAGCTCATGACTTTTAGGAATGGAAACTGCAGTCCTTACCTGGTCTGGCCTGCATGTGACTCCGGATCATATAACAATGTGGCTGGTAACAGAATACCACCTAATACACACTAGAGAAATTGTAGCATTGAGTTTATGAATATTCTATTTCATTAAGTTATTTTTCAACTCCAAACAGTGAAGAACCTAAGAGGCAGTCAAAATGTTAATGAGCAAAGCCTCTAACTCACCATTCATGTGTTTTTGTAATTGATGAGCACATGTTAGGGCTAATTTTCCTTTATTTGATATCTAATAAAAACATAACATTTTGGAAATACATAGCATCTGTCAAGAGAAAAACAGGGTTAACATTTCAAGTCTGTGACCCTTTCAGGAGAACTGGGGAAAATTGGAAATGTCTAGAAGATGTGAGACCTGAAGGATCCTAAATAGCTCTTGCCCCAAAAAAAAAGCAAACAAGAGAGAAATACAAAAGCAGAAAAGGAAACCAGAAAGGAAATTGGAACAAATGGGTGAAGAGGCTGTAAAATCCTATCCTATGTTTTACAAATTTTGGATACAGTGGTTTAGCACCATAACAAATGATGCCCGCCATAACAAATATCCAATAAAATCTGGAAAGGAAAAAATTCTATGAATTTGATGTCCATTCCCCGTAAAGGACTAAAAGAAAACATACACTAATGACTTTTAGGAGTAGGTGCTAATGATGACAACTTTGGGCTTCACAATGTTTAACTGGATCAAATTGCAGTTCATCTAAGACTATATGCTGGACAAGAATGCTGGACCACTTAGCAGAGGTAATGGCTTAATAGTATTAGTGCTAGACCACTAATCCAGAGACCCAGGTAACATTCTGACGACCTGGGTGTTAATGCCTCTGTGACTGATTACAGTGATCAGAATTGGAATTCATGAAAAATCTGGAATTAAGTGTTTCATGATGACCATGAAATCATTGTTGTTGGAAAACCTGTCTGGTTTACTAATGTCCTTTTGGGAAAGAAACTGTTGTTCTTACCTAGTCTGGTCTCCATGTGACTCCAGATCCATAGCAATGTGGTTGACTCTTAACTGCCCTCTTGACAATTAGGGATGGACAATGAGTGCAGTCCTAGCCAGTAACACCACTGTTCCATGAATGAATAAAAGAGAGGGATGACCTCTTTTCTCTGTATGAACTTATTTCTGTCTGAGTTCTTCAATTCAAATCTCTACCCTAGCAATCATCTCCCCAGCTAGCTTACTGTTCAATTATATAAATTTGCATGTTCATTGTTAAATCACTGTTCCAAATGACCATATGGAATAAGCTGCCAGAGGAAGTGGTGGAGGCTGGTATGACTGCAACATTTGAAAGTCATGTGGATGGGGATATGAATAGGAGGGATTTAGACTGTTATGGGCCAAATGCTGGCATATGGGGCTAAATTTATATAGGATATGAGGTTGGTGTGGGCAAGTTGGACTGAAAGGTCTGTTTCTATGCAATATATCTTTATGACTCTATAATTCTCTAGACCTTTCCAGTATCGAGTGTATTTTCCCTGAAAATGTGAGTAATAACTGCATTTTAAAGTGGAAGTGTGGGGCAGTTTTGTTTTAAGGTCATTCGGGAGATGTTGGCTAGGCTGGCAAGTACAACATTTATTTCCTCTCCCTGATTACACTGGGGAAGGTATTGGTGAGATGCTTCATTGAACTGGACTGTAGGAACATCCACAATGCCATCAAGGAAGGAGTTGCAGTGTTCTGACCTCATAACAGTTATATAGTTCCTCACAGGACAGTGTGCAGCTTAGGAGGGGAACTAGGTACTGAGTTTATCTGCTGTCTTTGACTTTGAAGATCATAGAGGCCAGAAGGTTCTTCCCAAGGGGCTATAGGAGTTGATGTAAGACATCTTCAAGATAGACAGAGTCATCTCGAGGTAGAATCAAACAGCACGGAAACAGGCCCTTCGGTTTAACTCGTTCATGCTAACAAGGCATCCCAATCTGACCTAATCCCATTTGCCAGCATTTGACCCATAACATTTTAAACACTTCCTGTTCTTATACCAATCCAGATTCATTTTAAATGGTGCAATTGTACCAGCCTCCACCACTTCCTCTGGCAGCTCATTCATATGCGCACCACTCTGTGTGAAAACGTTACCCCTCAGGTCCTTTACAAATCTTTCCCCTTTCACCGTAAACCGACACCCCCTACGCCGAGAAGAAGACCTATTTACCCTATCCGTATCCTTCATGGTTTTATAAACTTCTATAAGGTCACCCCTCAGCCTCTCATGCTCCAGGGAAAAAGCCCCAGCCTTGTAAATCTTTTCTGCACCCTCTCAAGTTTGACAACATCCTTCCTCTAGAAGGGCGACCAGTATTGTACACAGCATTCTACAAGTGGCTTCATCAATGTCCTGTGGAGCTACAACATAACCTTCCAACTCTTATACTCTATGTTCTGACCAATAAAGGCAAACACATCAAATACCTTCTTCACCACCCTATCTACCTGCGACTTCACTTTTAAGGAACTGTACACCTGCACCCTCGGGTCTCTGTTTGGTAACACTCCCCAGGACCCTGTCACTAAGTGTAAAAGTCCTGCCCTGGTTTGCCATCTATTTAAATAAAACTCCATCTGCCAGTGCTCAGCACATTGACCCATCTGATCAGTGTCACGTTGTACTCTGAGTTAACCTTCTTCACTGTCCACCACACCCCCAGTTTAGTGTCATCTGCAAGCTTACTAACCATACCTCCGATATTCAGATAATTTATATGCATCACAAAAAGGAGAAAGTGAGGACTGCAGATGCTGGAGATCAGAGCTGAAAAATGTGTTGCAGGAAAAGCGCAGCAGGTCAGGCAGCATCCGAGGAGCAGGAGAATCGACGTTTCGGGCATGAGCCCTTCTTCAGGAATGAGGAAGGTGTGCCAAGCAGGCTAAGATAAAAGGTAGGGAGAAGGGACTTGGGGGAGGGGCGTTGGGAATTTGATAGGTGGAAGGAGGTTAAGGTTGAGGGTGATAGGCCGGAAAGGGGGTGAGGGCGGAGAGGTCGGGAAAAAGATTGCAGATCAAGAAGGCGGTGCTGAGTCCGAAAGTTGGGACTGAGATAATGTGGGAGGAGGGGAAATGAGGAAGCTGGTGAATTCTACATTCATCCCTTGTGGTTGGAGGGTTCTTAGGTGAAAGATGAGGCGCTCTTCCTCCAGGCTTCCTGTTGCCATGGTCTGGCGATGGAGGAGGCCAAGGACCTGCATGTCATTGACGGAGTGGTAGGGGGAGTTAAAGTGTTCCACCACGGGGGGGTTGGGTTGGTCGGTGCAGGTGGAAGGAGGTGTAATCTAGGTAGCTGTGGGAGTCGGTCAATTTATAGTAAATGTCCGTGTTGAGTCGGTCGCCCGAGATAGAAATGGAGAGGTCTAGGAAGGGGAGGGAGGAGTCTGAGATGGTCCAGGTAAATTTGAGATTGGGGTGGAAGGTGTTAGTAAAGTGGATGAACTGTTCAACCTCCTCGTGGGAGCACGAGGTAGCGCCGATACAGTCATCAATGTAGCGGAAGAAAAGGTGGGGGGTGTTGCCAGTGTAGCTGCGGAAGATGGACTGTCCCACATATCCTATGAAGAGGCAGGCATAGCTGGGGCCCATGCGGGTGCCCATGGCTACTCCTTTAGTTTGGAGGAAGTGGGAGGATTGGAAAGAGAAGTTGTTCAGAGTGAGGACCAGTTCAGTCAGTCGAAGGAGGGTGTCAGTAGAAGGTTACTGGTTGGGTCAGTGGGAAAGGAAGAAGCAGAGGGCTTTGAAGCCTTCGTGATGGGGGATGGAGGTGTATAGGGACTGGACGTCCATGGTGAAGATAAGGCGTTGAGGGCCGGGGAAGCGAAAATCATGGAGAAGGTGGAGGGCGTGGGTGGTGTCCTGAATGTAGGTGGGGAGTTCTTGACCATCTCAGACTCCTCCCCCCCACTTCCTAGACCTCTCCATTTCTATCTCAGGCGACTGACGCAAGAAATGCAAAATTTGCACCCACACCTCCCCCCTCACTTCCCTCCAAGGCCCCAAGGGATCCTTCCATATCTGTCACAAATTCACCTGCACCTCCACACACATCATTTACTGTATCCGCTGCACCCGATGTGGCCTCCTCCACATTGGGGAGACAGGCCGCCTCCTTGCGGAACATTTCAGAGAACACCTCTGGGACACCCGCACCAACCAACCCAACCACCTCGTGGCAGAACACTTTAACTCCCCCTCCCACTCCGCCAAGGACATGCAGGTCCTTGGCCTCCTCCATCGCCAGACCATGGCAACACGAAGCCTGGAGGAAGAGCGCCTCATCTTCCACCTAGGAACCCTCCAACCACAAGGGATGAATGCAGATTTCTCCAGCTTCCTCATTTCCCCTCCCCCCACCTTATCTCAGTCCCAACCTTTAGACTCAGCACCGCCTTCTTGATCTGCAATCTTCTTCCCGACCTCTCCGTCCCCACACCCGTCTCCGGCCTATCACCCTCACCTTAATCTCCTTCCACCTATCGCATTCCCAACTCCCCTCCCCCAAGTCCCTCCTCCCTACTTTTTATCTTAGCCTGCTTGGCACACCTTCCTCATTCCTGAAGAAGGGCTTATGTCCGAAACATCGATTCTCCTGCTCCTTGGATGCTGCCTGACCTGCTGCGCTTTTCCAGCAACACGTTTTTCAGCATGCATCACAAAAAGTAATGGACCCAGCACCAATCCTTGTGGCACACCATTTGTCACAGGGGTGATGATCCACACCGTTGCTGACAGCTACAGAAACACCTGCTCGTGCTCCAGACTAGAGAGTTTCCAGTCACAATTGATCGCTTGGAATTTAACATACCCTTCATTACAAAAGATCCAGAAACCAGGCTGTCAGTGTCAAACTCTCCTGAGAAGCCAGCCCCCTGCTGTATGTAAAATAGCAGATCTGCTTGAGATGGGGGGATATTCCTGCACTATCTGGTTACCTCTTCTACTATTCCTAGCAGTCTATCATTTACCTGGTTCTATCTGCAGTTTTTCTACTTTCCTAAAAGTGCCGTCCATCACACCCATGGTTCCTATAAATTCCTCATTGCTTGCAACTGCCACTCCAATCAATCCATATGGTCCGATAGGATTCACAACCAAGCACACTTCCTACAGACATAGTCTCCAGGAACATTCATATTCTCTGTGATCTCCCATATCTGACAGGAAGAGCACATCACCCTATTAAAGCCACTTCTGCCCCTGTAACAATCTATAGACCTAGAAATTACCCCAAAACAAATACAGCACTCTTTGCTCAAAAGCGCAGCATTAACACAAGTCTTACTGCTCAAAAGCACTGCTCTTGATACATACTGCTGTCAATGTGCATATCGGTGGTGAAGGGAGTACATGTTGAGGGTGCTGGATGGGGTCTCAATAAGCAGGCTGTTTCTTCAGGATGGTGCTAAGATTTGTGAAGGCATATGGGGAGTATTTCATCACACTCCTGCCTTGTGCCTTGCAGATGACAGATACACATTTTGGAGACAGTGAGTGAGTTATTCCCTGCAGAATTCCTAAATTCCAACTTGTTTTTAAAGTCATAGTCTTTACATATCTGGGTCCAATTCAGGTTCTCTTCAGTGATAACCCCAAGGCTATTGATAGCAGGTGATGTAGTAATGGCGATGCCATTGGATGTCAAAAGGAGATGATTCAATTCTTTCTAGTTCAACATCATCATTGTGTGGCACTTCTGTGATGCTGATATTACTTAAGACTTATCAGTTCAAGCCTGAAAGTTGCCCAGGCCCTGCTGCACATTGACAGAGACTGCTTCAGCATCTGAGGAGTTATGAACAGACCTACATTTTATACAATCGACTTGAAACATCCTCACCTTATGATGGAGGGAACGTCATTGTCAGAACAGCTGAAGGCAGTTGAACATGAGACTCTACACTGAAGAACTCTAGCAGAGGTATCTTGCAACTAAGCTTAGATTTTAAAAAATTTAACTATGTTAGTTCTGAGTCAAGCCCATTGACACCAATTTTATTTAAGCTCCTTGATTCTATCAGTCAATTCTGTTTTGAGGCATTCTCGTTATTGGCAGTTATTCTCATTTCGCTTCTGGAGTTCAGCACTTTTATTGATGGCTGGCTTAAAGCTGTAATGAGGTCTGGAGTTGAGTCCTCCTGGATGGAACCCAAACTGAGCAAATTATTGTTGAACATGTGCAGTTTGATAACACTGTCGATAACCTCTTTCGTCATTTTATAGAGGATCGGCAGTAGACTAAAGGGGTGGTGATTGGTGGAGTTGGAGTTGTGTTACTTTTTTTATCCAAAGGATATTCCTGGGCAATTTTCCACATCTGATTTGATTTGATGTAATATTGTCACCTGTACCTAGGTACAGTGAAATATTTTGTTTTCTATGCAGTACAGGGAGCGCATACCATACACAGTGCATAGAGTAATAGAACAGAACAAACAGTACAAAGAACAGAGAGAAGAATACATTGTTGGCTATATTACCAGTGTTGTAGCTGTACTGGAATGGTTTGGCTAGGGTGCAGCAAGTCTGGGAGTACAAGTCTTTAATACTATTGCTGGAATGTTGTCAGGGGCCAAAACTTTGTGGTTTTCACTGCTGTCAGCCATTTCTTGATACTACATGGTGTAAATTGAATTGATTGGTGTCTTTGATGTTGGTGACCTCAGGAAGAGGCCAAGATGGATCATCCATTCAATACTTCTGATTGAAGGTGATTACAAATGTGTCAGCCTTGCCTTTTGCACTGATGTATTAGGTTCCCCAATCACTGAGAATGTTATTATTTGCGAAGTTTTCCCTTCCGGTGTGTTGTTTAGTTTTCACCACCATTCACAACTGGAGCTGTAGGATTGTCAAAATAAGAGCAATAATTAGTGGCATATATCTCATCTTAAAGTCACAACGTATTTTACTGCACATTTGAACCAACGATAGCAAGCCAGCTCTTCTCAGAGAAATCCAATCGGTTTCCTCTCTCGCTGAATCCCTGTAGCTTTGCAGGTTCATTTTGTTCAAAGTGTACATAAAAATTCCTTTTGAAGTCATGGATTATTTTCGCCTCCACCCCTCCTTGCAATGAGTTCCAGGTCATTTCATATGTTAAATTAAAACAATCTTCCTGACATCTCTTGGCTAAAACATTTAATCCATTGCCCCATCATTCTTGATGCATCAGACAGTGGATACCGGTTTTCTTTGTCTACATTATCGAAGGATTGAAGGGGATATAAGACTTGATCGAAGTCATGCAGGTTGAGTTAGTAGTTAGGAAGGCAAATGCAAAGATGGCATTTACTTTTAGAGGGCTTGAGTATAAAAGCAGGGATATACTTCTGAGGCGCTATAAGGCTCTGGTCAGACCACATTTGGAGTATTGTGTGCAGTTTTGGGCCCAAAATCACAGGAAGAATGTACAGGCCCTGGTGCATGTTCAGTGGAGGTTGATAAGAATGATCTCAGGAATGAAAAGCTTTACATATGAGGGATATTTGAGGACTCTGGGTTTATACTCAATGGAATTTAAAAAGATGAAGGGGGGGGTCTAATTGAAACATACAGAATAATGAATGGCCTGGACAAAGTAGACATTAGGAGATGTTTCCATTGGTAGGAGAGACTAGGACGTGAGGGTATAGCCTTAGAGTAAGGGAAGACCTTCTAGAACGGAGATAAGGAGGAACTTCTTCAGCCAGAGACTGGTGATTCCTTGGAATTCATTTCCACAGAAGGCTGTGGAGGCCAGATCATTGAGTATATTTAAGAGGGCGATAGGTGCTTGAATATCAAGAGGATCCAGGGTTACAGGGAGAAAACAGGAGAGTAGGGTTGAGAAACTTATCAGCCATGATTGAATGGCAGAGGAGACTCAATGGGCTGAATGGCCTCATTTCTGCTCCTATGTCTTATGGTCTTATGGTCATGGATATACACATCATATCAGTTGCACTTCTTGCTGATCTAATCCACTGTGTTTATCTACTGTTGATATCTCAACCTCTTCCAGAACCCAATTTTTTCATCTTCCAGTGTGTTTGCTGTAATCTTCACTTATTCACAATAGAATAACTATTCATAGGGCAAGGAAACAGCTTTCATCAATAGTTATCCCATTTTTGCTTGATATCTCAAAGTGCACCAATGTTTCAATGAACATTTACTTTTAGTGTCAAATATTGCATCACAGTAATCAGAATGCATTATTCCAGCCTTCAAACAACAACCGAACATTAAAATCCAGCCAGAGAGTAGTATATAATTATAGAGCAAAAGAAGCTTGATTGAAGTTAATTGTTTCCACACCTAATAATTGGCAAAAACTAACAAAAACTTCACCATTGTAGTAAACATATGTTCGAATTTGCACTCCTGCACTTTGTCTGTTTTAATGGGGCACTTTTGCATTTCCTTTCTCGTGCATGTTTCCTCATCTCTCATGATACAAATGAAGCATCAGTGTCAAGTTCTGCTTCCTGTTAGCAGTGACTAAGTTGGTAGCCCTCTTGTCTTTAATTCTTGCATTCAAATTCCACTCTAGATATTGAGTGAAAGAAATCAATGATGACACTCTATGGAATACTGCATTGTTGGAAGCAATATCTGCTGGATGAGCCCCTAAAATTACTCCCCATCTACCTGTGCTGTGGATATGAGAAAGTGTCATTTTATTGTTTTGAAGAAGAGCAGGAGTATCCTGGCTAATATATATCCCTGAAAGAATAGCACACAAAACAAAAACAGGTTATCCAGTCAATGCTTTCTCTTTGGGGTTTTGCAGTGGACAACATGGAAAATAACAACAGATGTAGGCCATTTGGCCCTTTGCACCTGATCCACGATTCAATATGAACAAAGGTAAGGATCCAACTCAGTATCCTACTACTGCTTTCCCCTAATGCTGTTTGATCTCTTTATCCCTAAGAACTATATCCAACTCCTTAAAAACATTCAATGTTTTGCCCTCAAACTGCTTTCTGTGGCAGAAAATGTCACTGGCTCCAGGTGGAGAATTTTGTCCTTGTCACAGTCCAAAATGGCCCAACATATTCTGAAACTATGACTCCAGGTTCTGGATTCCCCAGACATTGGGAACATCTTTCTCATGTTTACACTGTCTAGTCTTGTTAGATTTTAAAGTTTTCTATGCGATCTCCCTAATTCTTCTAAACTCCAGTGAATACTACCCTAAGCGATCCAATCTCTCTTCATACATCGGTCTCGCAATCCTAGGAATCAGTCTGGTAAAGCTTTGTTGCACTCCCTCCACAGTCTGTATGTCCTTCCTGAGGGAAGGAGAACAAAACTGCACACAATCCTCCAGGCATGGTCCCTTTGAGGTCCTGTGTAATTTCAGAAAGATACCTCTGCGTTTGTACTCTTGCAAGTTGGCTGCTGTGTTTCCTCCACAAGAATAGCGATCATGCTTAAAGAAAAGTTTAATTGGGAGCATAGTGCTTTGAAATATCCCGTAGTTGTGAAAAGCAATATATACATGGCCAGCCTTGATTTCATTCTTTTTGTGGCTGGTGTCTCTGATGAATTGATGCATTTTTAAATTCCAACAGTCTGTAAGGTATGAAAAAATGATGAAGAGGCCACAAGATCAAAATAATTGCAGAGAGGAGAACAGTAGATAGTATACACTGAGCCAGCTGCGGAGATATATTAGAAAGTCACTGTCATTGTGCTCTAACTATGACTAGCACAGAATATAACCCTCATTCCCACATCCATATTTATAATTACGAGAAGAACAATTTGAGCAAAATGTAAAATGTCCTGATTATTGATAACAAATTAAAATAATTATGAATTGGATTTAACATTCAGTTCTCTTTTGCATCTGTAGCATTAGAAATCATTTCAAAGTTCCATAATACACATAAAACAAATTATTGAGGTTGAAATATAACACCATAAAGTAAACTTTATAAATCAAATTGTTTCTTTCCTTGTTTTATACACAAAGTCATTTTGACCCTGGCTTTAATCTGTTTTGAAACATTTTGCATTGTAAAGATGGGTGTTAAACTGTTTTGACTTCAGCAGGTCAAATACAGAATTAACTTGCAAAACTTATATTGCTGGAATGTCTATTCACAGATGAAACACTCCAACTGTGTCTCTGGCTACAATGCAACCCCCAAATCTTTGCAAACTAGTCCTTGAAATCCCACATTTTGTTCTTTTTTTTTGCTGAATTGTTGATTACAGTTTAACAGCCCTGGTGATCTTGAAAGAGCTGTTTTAGTGTTGTTCCTTAATGATAGATAAACTTTAAATCAGAACACCAAGATCTGTTATGTTCAGCAAGTTGAGAAATACACAAATTAACAAGAACATGGAGTAAAACTTCATGCCCCAAGATTCCTGCTTGGCCCAGCAATTCCTCCAACTCCACTGTATGGTTAAAGGGGCACTTACCATATCTTGAGCTGTGAAATAGCCCAGGGTTGCCAATCCTCATTTGGGTTACATATCCTCCAAGATTGCTCTAGATTAGACCATAAAAAGTCCAAGAAAATAAAGGAGCATGAGGAGACCATTCAGCCTATCATGTGTGCTGTGTTAGTCAATGTGATCATGCTTCCTCATAGAATCCCTACAGTGTGGAAACAGGCCATTTGGCCCAACAGGTCCAACTGACCCTCTGAAACAGTATTCCACCCAGATCCATACCACTATGATTCTGCAATTACCCCTGACTAATGCACCTAACCTACACATCCCTGAACACGATGGGCAAATTAAACATGGCCAATTCACCTAACCAGAACATCTTTGGACTGTGGGAGGAAACCCACAAGACACAGGGAGAATGTGCAAACTCCACACAGACAGTCGCCCAAGGCTGGAATCAAACCCAGGTTCCTAACACTGGGAGGCAGCGATGCTAACCACTGAGCCACCGGTCCGACCCAGATAAATCCAGATAGTATAATAATCATTAACTCCACTTTCCTGCTATATCTCTGTAATCCTTTATTCCCTTAATGATTAAAAATCTGTCTGTCTCAGCCTTAAATACACATAGCAACCCAGTTTCAGCAGCCTTCCACAGTAAAGAATTCCATAAATTCAATACTCTCTCAGAAGAAATTCCTTCTCATCTCTGTCTTAAATGTGTGATGTGTTATTTTGGGATTACGCCCTCTGGCCCTAAACTCTCCCAAAAATGGAAGCTACCTCTCCATACACACCTTACCAACTCGTCTAAGTATCTCATGTTTTCATTCTCTCACCTCTCAATCTTCCAAATGCAGTTGAGTACAGTCCATTCACATGTGGAATCAGTCTCATGAAACTTCTCTGGAAAGCCTCCAATGCCAGTATATCTTTCCCTAGATAAGGGGCCCAGACTGTTCACAGTATTTCAGGTGAGGTCTGACTTTCTCCAGGAATAATAGGTTAATAGCCTGCTTGGGAGGAACTCAGGACAAAAAATTGAGGGACAATTAAAATTAAAAAATATGCTATTTTTAATTTTCTTTGAAAGCTTTTGTTTACCACTAATAATGATGAAAAGCAATTGGCTCTGGGAACAGGCTTTTTTTTTGGCTGACAGTCCATTTGGATGGTTTGCTGTCCAATGGAGTTGGACATATTGAATGACCAGTGATGGGAGTTTGGAAGCAAGCTGGCTGCAAGCACAGAGTCCTTCAGGCAAGTCTCCAGTCAGGTGGCAACCCTACTCACCATAGAAGGGGAGTACAGGATTTTGTCCCATGAACATTGAAGGAATAGTGATGCATTTCCAAGCCAGGATGGTGAGTGACTTGTAGAGGAACTTGCAGGTGGTGATATTCCCATGTGTTTGCTGACATTGTCTTTCTTGATGGAAGTGGTCAAGGGTTTGGAAGGTGCTGTCTAAGGATCTTTCGTCAATTTCTGCAGGGCATCTTGTGGATTGTACACACTGTTGCTGCTGAGCACCAATAGTGGAGAGAATAGATGCTTGTGGATGTAGTGCTAATCAAGCTGGCTACATTGTTCTGCATGGTGTGAAAGTTCTTGAGTGTTGTTGGAGCTGCCCCATCAAGGCAAATGGGGAGTAACCCCGTGTTCCATCACACTCCTCTGGACAGGCTCTGGGGAGTCAGGAGGCAATAAACAATGCCATTTATTGATATGAAATGCTTCCCTCGTAACACAATAAGTACAAGTTACATAAAATAGTCCTGGGGTTAGGATTATGGTTACTGCAGATCAAAAATCTTTCTAATCTGCATTGAGTATTCAATGCCTGTCTGGAGAAGAGCACCACTAACAAATCTCAGAGCGAAAACAAATTCTCCTCATCTCACTCTTAGATTGGAAATGTTTACTTTTTAAAGTGTTTCCCCTAGTTTAACACTGCCCCACAAGGGGAAACAAATATAGAGTGGTAATCTGTACTCCATTGCTTCTCTAATAGTTCTAGGAACAGCCAGAAGCAACTGTAGTGGAACAGAAATGTTCAACAAATTCTCATGAAAGTATCCTCAAACTAAAATTGAAGTGAAATTAAACTGCATTTATTTCAATGCAAGAGGCCCAACAGGTAAGGCAAATGAACTGAGGGCAGGATTGGGAATATGGGACTGGGATATCATAGCTATCACAGTGTGGCTGGACAGGACTGACAGCTTAGTGTTCAGATGTATAGATACAATAGGAAAAATAGAAAAGGAGGCAAGAGAGGAGGTGGACTGACGCTTTTGATTAGGGATAACTGTAGGGAGGAAATTTCTGGGAATATGTCAAGGGAAGTTATTTGGGTGGAACTGAGAAATAAGAAAGGGATGATCACTTTATTGGGATTGTAATATAGACATCTCAATAGTAAGCAGGAAATTGAGAAAAAAGTTGGAAGGAGATCTCAGTTATCTATTAGAATAATAAAGGGTGGTTAAAGTAGGGGATTTTAACTTGTCAAACATAGACTGGGGTTACCATAGTGTTAAGGGTTTGGATGGAGAATACTTTGGACTGTCCTGCTCCTCAGATGCTGTCTGGCCTGCCGTGCTTTTCCAGTGCCACAATTTATCAACTCTGACTCTCCAGCATCTCAAGTCCTCACCATCTCCTAATCTGTTAAGTGTGTACAAGAACATTATCTGATTCAGTATGTGGATGTACTTACTATAGAAGCTGGAAAAGTTGACCTATTCTTGGGAAGTAAGGAGGGCAGGTGACTGAGGTGACAGTGGGGTGGGGGGCACTATTGGGCCAGTGACATTAATTCTATTAGTTTTAAAATAGTGATGGAAAAAGGGGTTGACTGGATCTAAAAGTTAGAAGTTCTAAATTGCAGAAAGGTCACTTTGACGGTATTAGGCAAGAACTTTCAAAAGTTGATTGGGAGCGGATGTTCACAGGTAAAGGTACGACTGGCAAACAGGAAGTCTTCAAAACTGAGTTAATGAGAGTCCAGTGATAGTATCTGAAACAAACATTGCAAGAAAAGCTCAGCACGCCTGGCAGCGTCTGTGAAGAGAAATCAGGGTTAACACTTTGGGTTCAGTGACCCTTCCTCAGAACTGTCCAGAGACAATATGTTCCTGTTAAAGTGGAGGGCTGGTCAGGTAGGAAATGCAGGATGATGAGAGAAATTGAGGTTTTGGTCGAGGAAAAGGAGGAAGCATTTGTTGGATATTGATGGCGGGGATCAAGTAAATCACTGGAAGAGAATAATGGCAGTTGGATCATACGTAAGACGGAAATCAGGAGGGCAAAAAGGGGGTATGAGATGACTTTAGCAAATATCGTTAAGGAGAATCCAAAGGGATTCTACAAATACATGAAGGGCAAAAGGGTAACTAGGGAGAGAATAGGGTCCCTTTAAGATCAGCAAAGCCGTCTATGTGTGGAACCGCAGGAGATGGGAGAGATACCAAATGAGTATTTTGCATCAGTGTTTACTATGGAGAAGCTAAATGGAAGATAGAGAATATGGGGAAATAAATAGCAACATCTTGAAAAGTGTCCATATTACAGAGGAGGTGGTGCTGAACATTCTAAAATGCGTAAAGGTGGATAAATCCTACCAGCGGATCAGATGTAATCCTTGTGGCAAATGGAAATTAACTTAGGAAATGTGAAGTGCTGCATTTTGAAAAGGTAAATTGCAGTAGGACTTACACACTTAACAGTAAGGTCCTGGGGGGTGTTGCTGAACAAAGAGACCTTGGAATGCAGGTTCATAGTTCCTTGAATGTGGAGTCTCAGGTAGACAGGATAGTGAAGAAGGTGATGGGTATGCTTTCCTTTATCGGTTAGAGCATTGAGTTATGGGAGTTGGGAGATCATGTTATGGCTGCAACTCTGGCCTTCCTACTACAGGAAAGATGCTATGAAACTTGAAGATTTACAAGGATGTTACCAGGGTTGGAGGGCTTGAGCTATAGGAAGAGGCAGAATAGGCTGGGGCTGTTTTCCCTGGAGCTTCGGAGGCTGAGGGGTGACCTTATAGAGGTTTATAAAATCATGAGGGGCATGGATACGATAAACAGTCAAGGTTGTTTCCCCAGGGTGGGAGAGTTCAAAACTAGAAGCCATAAATTTAAGTTGAGAGGGGAAAAGATTTAAAAGGGACTTAAGGGACAACTCTTTCACACAGAGTGTGGTACGTGTATGGCGTGATCTGCCAGAGGAAGTAGTGGAGGCTAGTACAATGGCAACATTTAAAAGGCATCTGTTTGGAAGAGTTTAGAGGGATATGGGCCAAATGCTGGAAAATGGGACTAGATTTATTCTGGTCAGCAGGGACGGGTTGGACCAAAGAGTCTGTTTTCATTCTGTATAGCTCTATGACTATGAATTCTAGGGAAGAACAATTCTTCTGTTAATTAAACCATATAAGTTTATATAATTGAAATGGACCCATAAACTTGATAGCCCTGAAAATGGGCAAGGAGGTGTGAGTAAACTCTGTTCACTCAACATGGTGCTGGCTTCTTGCTGACTTTCCTGTTTGTAGCCAGCACCAAATGCACTGCTAAGTAGCAGCATTCCTCACCAAGGGATTCCTAGCTGAGAGACAAGCAGCGCAGGGTTAACTTGCAACATGGTGAGATGCAGTATGGCTGATGGAGATGCTGCAAATTATTCTACAACTGATTCTGATCTGTGATAGACAGGAGAATAGAGAAAGCAGGCTTCAAGATCTTTAAATACGGACTGCAGGCTTTGCTGAGAGAATGAGACAGAGGAGTTGGGATTTTTTTTCCATAGAATGCCAGATACATGCCAAGAAAGTAGTGGTGACAGATAGCCATGGAGATCAAAGTAGGAAACAAAAATCAGGGAACTGGATGCAGAGCTGAAAGATGTTCAGTTCTGTTTAGCTAATTCACCTACTCAATTTAATCTCTCCCTCACCTCCAATACATAATTTAATGTGAGATCTCCGACTTTGATTCTGTCAATTTTTCTTTAATATCAAAGGGTCTCTCACTTCATGACCAAAGATTAACTCAAAGGAAGTAAGCAGAGTAGATTCATTTGGGGCATCTTTAATGGTAAATAATATGAATGGGATACCTCTATCCCAATCATTCAGGAAATCCTGACAGGTCTGATGCCACCTTTCTAAAGCTCCCTGGGATTCAGGATGATATGCATTGGATTTAAATGCTGTATACCTCAGCTATCCATAACCTCCTTAAACTGCCTAGCAGTAAAATTTGACCCTTGGTCAGACTGAATCCCTCTGGCAGCTCGTACTATGTGAAGAAAGCTACTAACTCTTTGATTACCCTTTTTACCTTGATGCTCCATAATGGAATTGCCTCTGGAAATCTGGTAGACACATCCATTGTGGTTAACAAGTACTGATTCCCACTTTTAGTTCTCGGGAGGGGACCTACACAATCAATTATAGTCCGCATGAAAGGTTCTTCAAATGTGGGAATCAGCAACAACGGTGCTGGTTTTATTTCCGTCTGTGGCCTACCTACTATTTAGCATGTATGACATGGACGGCAAAAGTTAACCACATCCTTGTTTCATCACAGGACAATAAAAATGTTTTGTACCTTAGCCTGAATCTTTCATATCCCTAGGTGACTTCCTACAGGTAGTTCATGTGCTGCCCATAACTCTTCCTGTCTACCGGCAATACAATCTGGTGCACTTCGGCCCATTTCTCCTCTGTAGTAACCTGCCGTGCTCTCCATTTCCATCTGAGCATTCTATCTTTCAAATAATATCCCTCTGGAATATTCTTTGCCTCCTTTTCAGAGTAGACATCCACATGTATATTTTTTATCATCTTGTCTTGCTGTTGCAAGTCTCTTAGCCCTTCAGGACTAAACACTTCTGTCTGACCCTCTGCCTGTTCAGGATTTTCCTGCACCATTACATCAGACAGGGTATCTGCTAACTGAATCTCAAATCCTTCACCTTTCTCTTTACTTTTCACTTTGTGCTGTGACTTATGATAGTGGGATATGGTTACTATACAGTCTGGGAAAATACCATGATATTTCTGTTTTAACTCCTCAGTTTCTTGGTCTTCCTTGGGCTTCTCCACAACAAGGGGTGTCACTCCCACCTTGGATCCTGCCGAATCATTCCCAAGAACAAGCTGAATTCCTGGAACTGACACTCTGTCAATCTCTCCAGTTGTAACTTCTCCAGTCTTGAGTTGGCACTCCAACCTAATCTTACATAGGGGAATGATAAATTTCTGTCCCTCTATCCCACTAATTATCATATTCTCAGGTAACGGATCAGAAAGCGTGTATATTCGCTCATGCCTTACTATCAGTGATTGGTTAGATTTGGTGTCTCTCAAAATTATAACTTCTTGGCCTTCTCCCTCTGTTCTTTCTGAGTAAACTTTACCCACAGAAGTGAATTCTTTGTAAACATCAGGTACTAACTCCATACCCAGCCCCTGCTTAGGCTGTGCACTCTCCTGCAGCTTCTCGGCTCTTCTTGGGGTCTCCTTTACAACCTTCATTAATGCCACTAGCTTAGCTTCTTTTACCACATCTTTTCCCACAGTGTCTTTCTTTAACGGCCAGCACTGAGACTTTATGTGTCCCACCTTCTGGAATGAAAACACTTTTTCCCAGTGCCCTTCTGAAACCACCGATACTGTCATTTTCTGTGGCCCACTCCATTACAGTGAAAATACCTGAGGCTTTTCACCTCATTTGCACCATCTTGGGCTTCTTTTCTCACCTGTGGTAAACTCTTACCTCGACTCTTGCTTTAGTAGTTTAGAATCTACCCTTCTCCCAACTTCTAGCCAACTTCTAGGATTATGTGGGAAGCAAGAGAGGAAATTGCAGTACCGTTGGCAATGATCTTCTCGTCTTCACTGGCAACTGGGGTGGTACCAGGGGACTGGAGAGTAGCGAATGTTGTGCCCCTGTTCAAAAAAGGGAATAGGGATAACCCCGGGAATTACAGGCCAGTTAGTCTTACTTCTGTGGTAGGCAAAGTAATGGAAAGGGTACTGAGGGATAGGATTTACGAGTATCTGGAAAGACACTGCTTGATTAGGGACAGCCAGCACGGATTTGTGAAGGGTAGATCTTGCCTTACAAGTCTTATTGAATTTTTCGAGGAGGTGACCAAGCATGTGGATGAGGGTAGAGCAGTGGATGTAGTGTACATGGATTTTAGTAAGGCATTTGATAAGGTTCCCCATGGTAGGCTTATGCAGAAAGTCAGGAGGCATGGGATAGAAGGAAATTTGGCCAATTGGATAGAAAACTGGCTAACCGGTCGAAGTCAGAGAGTGGTGGTAGATGGTAAATATTCAGCATGGAGTCCAGTTACAAGTGGAGTTCCGCAGGGATCAGTTCTCGGTCCTCTGCTGTTTGTAATTTTTATTAATGACTTAGAGGAGGGAGTCGAAGGGTGGGTCAGTAAATTTGCAGATGATACAAAGATAGGTGGAGTTGTGGACAGTGAGGAGGGCTGTTGTCGGCTGCAGAGGGACTTAGATATGATGCAGAGCTGGGCTGAGGAGTGGCAGATGGAGTTCAACCCTGCCAAGTGTGAGGTTGTCCATTTTGGAAGAACAAATAAGAATGCGGAATACAGGGTTAATGGTAGGGTTCTTGGTCAGGTGGAGGAACAGAGGGATCTTGGGGTCTATGTACATAGATCTTTGAAGGTTGCCACTCAGGTGGATAGAGTTTGTAAGAAGGCCTATGGAGTATTATCGTTCATTAGCAGAGGGATTGAATTCAAGAGTCGTGAGGTGATGTTGCAGCTGTACAGGACTTTGGTTAGGCCACATTTGGAGTACTGTGTGCAGTTCTGGTCGCCTCACTTTAGGAAAGATGTGGAAGCTTTGGAGAGGGTGCAGAGAAGATTTACCAGGATGTTGCCTGGAATGGAGAGTAGGTCGTACGAGGATAGGTTGAGAGTTCTCGGCCTTTTCTCGTTGGAACGGCGAAGGATGAGGGGTGACTTGATAGAGGTTTATAAGATGATCAGAGGAATAGATAGAGTAGACAGTCAGAAACTTTTTCCCCGGGTACAACAGAGTGTTACAAGGGGACATAAATTTAAGGTGAAGGGTGGAAGGTATAGGGGAGATGTCAGGGGTGGGTTCTTTACCCAGAGAGTGGTGGGGGCATGGAATGCGCTGCCCGAGGGAGTGGTAGAGTCAGATTCATTGGCGACCTTTAAGCGGCATTTGGATAGGTACATGGATGGGTGCTTAATCTAGGATAGAAGTTCGGCACAACATCGTGGGCCGAAGGGCCTGTTCTGTGCTGTATTGTTCTATGTTCTATGTTCTAAGCTTGTCTTACGCATCAGCACGTACTCATCTGTCAATTCTGCTCCCCTCCTCACTTTCTGAACTTTCTGTTTTTCCACCTGAATTCTTACCATCTCGGGAAGTAAATTTTTAAACTCCCCAAGCAGAATAATCTCTCTTAGAGCCTCAAGTGCCCTATCTGTTTTCAAAGCACACACCTATCGATCAAAATGACAATGTTTAATTCTTACGAACTCAACATAAGTTTGACGTGGTTCCTATTTTATGTTTCTGAACCGCTTCTATATGCTTCTGGTACCAATTCATAAGTACTTAAAATAGCCTGTTTAACCTCTTAATAAGCTCTTGACACCTCATCTGACAGGACGGCAAATACCTCACTAGCTCTGCCTACTAATTTAGTCTGAACTAACATCACCCATAAATCCTCAGACCACTCCATCTGCCTAGCCAATTTTTCAAAAGAAATAAAGAAAGCTTCAACATATTTCCCATCAAAATGTGGCAGAGTTTTGACATATTTATATCTAAATAAATAACTACCTTCTGTTTTAATCTCCATCCTGGCAACCTGACATGCTAACTAAGTTGCAACTTCTCAAGTTCAAATTCTCTCTCTCTTTCTCTCTCTTTTTATTCTCTCTCTTTGCTCAGCCAAGATCCTTCTCTCTCTGTTTCTTTCTCTCTTTTTCTTCTCTCTCTCTTTCCCTTTCTCTCTCCCTTTGTTTATCTTCTAACTCCACTTGCCTCAACTGTAATTTAAGGTTTTCTACCTCTCCTTCACTTGTCTGTTTCTCTGACACATTGAAGTGTTTGAGTAACTCACTTGTAATTTCAGCTTTACTTTTCTCCTTGGTTAAACCCAAATCTAACTTATTTGCTAATTCTAAAAATATGTCCTTTTTCTTTCCTTTAAAACTTTCTTGGCAAATTTGAGAATCATCTTCAAATCCCAGAACTTCTTTCGCAATTTTAAGAGCCGTTTCTCTCACTTTTAATTTAATCAAACACACATCATCAAAATTAAGCAAATTGTCTCCCTGAGCATTTTATTTAAAGATCTAGGACACTAACCTGCAAGTGTTTAACTCTGCTGGGACTTTTTGAACCTCCAAATCTATTGAAATCTGTCTAAACCAGTTCAAATCACAGACCTGATCCCCCCAAACTGTTACAACATGGGGTAAACTCTCCTGCTTAATTTAAAACAAGCAACACAGAAAGGATTTATCCCACGCAGTAATCTGTAACATTTCGAGTGGCCAAGAACTATGTAAAGTAAAAAATTAACAACGTTATTTCTTAAAGTATAACAGAGAATAATTAACTAACCAGTATTTACAATTTCTTTCTCTAACCTACCTCTTACCTTCCCTTCTATAATACTGGTCCGATAAAACTCCCCGTGAAGATTTACAAAGCAACACTTCTTATCTCAAAACCAGGCAGCTGTAGGTTCTTGTCTTTTGATCTTTGATCTTCCGTTCAAGGCTGGCCGCATCCTTGCTTTCTCTCCTTTTCGCCTTTTTTCTTTTCTTCATCCTCCTGACACCGCAGAAATGTTGGAACGGTGATGACTGGACCAGTGACTACTGGCTTCATAGGCCCGATGTGTGGACTTATGGAGTTGGCAGCAAGTTGTTGACTACAGTGATGAAGGAGCGGAGACTCCTAGCAGCATGAGGGCCAGAGTGTAGATCTTGCAAAAGTCCTGGAGCTGTGTTTGGGACCCCAGCCTATGAAGATGAACTCTAGTTAAGTACTCTCTTCTCATTCTTTTGTACCTCAAAATGGTGCCGTATTGTGGCGACAGAACACTTTACACTGTATCTCCTAAGATATATGTGACAATGAATCATTCATTCATTCACTCATGACATCAGATCATGTATCACATAGACAATGGATCAATGAGAAACAGATCATATTCAACATTTCATAACAATGTTTGATCAATATTTTATTTTAACGATAAATAAGACACGATCTAGATCACACTTGAATAGCAGAAGCCAACTCCTAAGAGAGTTTATAGATAACTTCATAAGCATGGAGCTGCTTCCATGGGTATAAATAGCACCAGATGGGCAGAGCTGGCCAGATTAATCAAAGATGGAAAATCGATAGGAAATAAATTAAATTAAGAGTGAAAAGAGAAGCAAATGCAGTCTTTTAGCAACGTAACACCAAAACCTGGTATATCTCAGATTACGTTTGTAAAGAGAGTTAACATTACAATAAGTAGATTTCTTCAGAGGTTTTAGCCTGGAGACAGTCCTGGAGATAGCCTGCCTATCTTCTTTTCCACCTACACACTCCACCCTCTCCTCCTTGACCTATCACCTTCATCCCCTCCCCCACTCACCCATTGTACTCTATGCTACTGTCTCCCCACCCCCACCCTCCTCTAGCTTATCTCTCCACGCTTCAGGCTCACTGCCTTTATTCCTGATGAAGGGCTTTTGCCCGAAACGTCGATTTCGAAGCTACTTGGATGCTGCCTCAACTGCTGTGCTCTTCCAGCACCACTAATCCAGAATCTGGTTTCCAGCATCTGCAGTCATTGTTTTTACCTTGTTGATTTTAATTCCTGGGATGGCAGGAATGATCTGTCAAGAAGATTTAAGGCGACTGGGTCTTTATTTTCTAGAATTTTGAAGAATGAAAGGTCATCTTATAGAAACTTACATTTCTAAAGTGGTGGACAAGTGGCATGCAGAAAAGATGTTTCTCCTTGCCAAAGGGTTTGGAAACAGGAGACATGACCTGAAAAAGCACTGAGGTGAGGGGAATTTCTTCTATTCGAGAGTAGCGAATCTTTGGAATTCTGTATCCCAGCCAGCTGTAAAAGTTCACTCATTGAGTGTGGTCAAGGAAAAGATTGATAGATTTCTAGTTACTAATGACATCAGGAGATATAGGAATAGTACAGGAAAATGGTGTTGAATCAAATAATCAACCATAGCCTGGAATGGTGGAACAGACTTGTAGGGCCGTTTGGTTTACTCCTGTTTCTACCTTGGTCTTCTAGCCACTCGGTGTCAAAATTAAGTATAACCTATCACAAGGCAATATTTTACAAAACATAAGAAATAGACAGAATAGGCATTTGGCCCCGTATGCAGGCTCGACAATTAAACAATACAATGGCCAATCTGATTATGGCCTTAACTCCACTCTCCTATCGTCATCCCGTGTCCCAACCCAATCCTTAACTGCCTTGTCATAAATTAATCTATCCAACTCAATCTTGAGTATATTTAATAACTTGACCTCCATTGCTCAATGTGGAAAGGTATTCCAATGATTATTGAATTTATGATGAAGAGAGGGTTTTAATTTGAAGGATTTACTCTACACTGTGATTTCCCTATTGTGTGGACTACCTGATGAAGTTTTGGCACATAATGTGCGGTTAGTTCACCTAAAACATCCTTTAATAATTTTAAGAAATTTTACATGTTGCCTGACTCTATATTTTTTCTACTTCAAGAGCCTTAATATCTTTCGTTGGAAATTACATGAATCTGACGACTATGGCCATGTTATCAACGTGATCAGTGATTAATTTTTTTAAGACATAAAGTTTAAGACCTCAAAGGTTGAGCTGAAGAGAGGAGAAAATGCTATACAATAATATGATTTGGGCAGCACGGTGGCTCAGTGGTTAACACTGGTGCCAGGGATCCAAGTTTGATATCAGCCTTGAGTAACTGTGTGGAGTTTGCACATTCTCCCTGTGTCTGCATGTATTACCATTCACAGTCCAAAGATGTGCAGATTAGGTGATTGGCTGTGTTGAATTGCCCATAGTGTCCAGGGATGTGTAGGTGAAGTGGATTAGCCATGGGAAATGCAAGGTTATAGGGTAGGGAGGGTAGGCCAGGGTGGGATTCTGTTTGGAGGATTGGTGTGGACTTGATGGGCTGAATGGCGTGCCTTCACATTTTAGGATTCTAGGATTCTATGAAGTATGTGTCAAACAAAGTATGAGGCAGTGCTGTGTGAAGCGAGGTCTCCTAGTTCTGTTCTCAACTTCAGATTATCCTGTTTTGGGTTCACTTATTTTCTTTCAATGACCCAAGCTTTCATTCATTCTATAAATGCATGCCCTGAAACCACCTATCCCATTACATCAGTGAGAGATATTTCATTGCTCACCTTCATTAATGGTAGCTAATGCATTTCTGATCATGAGTACATTCGACCCAATCCAACTAGCAAGGAGGTGGAGCACATCTGACAAGTGCAACATGTGACCGCTATCAATTTTATTAATTTTATGCACATGAAAATAGAATAAGAATGAGCAGAAAATACCAGCTGGTTCATTGAACCTGTCAAATAATGTCATTATGACTTCTAGACTGTTATCAAATTCAAAATGTCTTTGACCTAGTCCGTCTGCCCCAGACTGGTCAAAACAGTCTTAAGCTCTACAAATATTTCTGTAACCATCGTTTGTGTGTGTGTATGTGTAGACACACACATACACACTCACACACACACACACCAACACACATACACACCAACACACACACATACACTAACACACACACAATTTCACACCAACACACACACACCTGTCCTCCCCATGCTACTTGACACGGATTTACAGAATTCTTGTACAGTGCAAGATGAATTGCTTGCAGCGAGTGAGGCAGTATCAGAAGATTGTGGACATTCCTGACCACAATGATACTACAGTCAGAAATGTGAGATACCTCCCTGTATTTGAGGACTCCAAAAACATGATTCCACTTCCTCACTCTCCTAACACATCTGTCGGAGAAAGCAGACACACCTCTATCAATCTTCAACATGCAAATGCTGCCTGACATTGGCTCCCTCCTCTCACATACTATTTTCCACCACCATGGCCTCCATTACTCCGTTAAGTGATTTTCAGTAAAGGAACATCAATGGGACTATGCAGAAATTACCAGCTTATGAGTAATCACACATTTGTATGTTATGTGAACCTGGTCAGCCCCGGTCAAGTTAGACAGACAGGGAAAGGGTTTAAATCTTTTGTCCCGATGGCAGTGAACTATTTGATTGCCTCCAGATGGCTGTCGACCAATGCATTGGCTATTACACAATGCATTGCAACAATGTTCTTTGCAGCCAAGTTGAAGGGAGTAGCGTTACAAATTAGTCAACCAGGCCAAATAGATTTGGCCAGATATGCAGGTTGTTCAAGAGGTTGCCTCTGAGACAGAATAACTTAATGTTTAACTGTGAGACTCCTTGCTTCTGGGGAAATGTACTTTGAAGATTATGACATGTTAGTGTATAAATATTAGAGTGTTCTCCAAATCTGCTAATCTATTTTGTTGATTATTGAGATCTGTATTAAGATCCATGTAATACATTTGTGTTTCATTTTGTGGAGATGGATCCGAGTCGTTTCCAAATATTCTTCAAATGTTGACACTCAACATTTCTTTGAGGCACTAAGACACATGACGTTTCATTTATTAACAACAGAAGGGATATCTCTCATATGCTAGCATTTGAATTTTTATAACACTCTTCATGTGCAGAGGGACACTTCAGAATTTACAGCAGTAAAACACTAAACCAATCTTGAGTTAGAGGGTTAAGGAAACAAATAGAAATTATGATCAAAAGAGCTAAAATCATGCATCAGCTGAAGTCTTTTAAGGACACCCTAAAAGCAGGAAAGGAACAGTGGGAAGCGATTGGTTAGCCAGGAGTGTATTTTGCATGAGAGAAGTTTGACTGTTCTCTGCAGATAGTATGTTTAAATGCACATGTTGTCACTGGATGTATCTAATTCATGGAAATTCTTTACTGACTGGATGGGACTTGCAAAGTTTCTTCACAACTTTTTTACTCAGGATTCTGGAACAGTGGCTTGGATTTTGCACAGGAAATATGGTGAGAATGAGCTGAACTTTGTATTTTCTTGGCTAAGAGTCAGTTTAATTGGGTTACACAGAGTTCTTTTCTCTGCCTGACCTAGTGAGTGTTTTTCAACAAAATTTACCAGATTCACCTCATTGATTACATACCAGCCCCAAAGTGCCCCCTCTAACCAGATTCTATCTCTTGTCCACCACTTGCCGAGGCTGGAACATCTCACCACGACCATATATCCTAGAATGGACTGGCACCCCAAACATGGTGCCATCTTTGGCAGGCCCAGAACTGGACCAGAACTGTAGTCTCCACAGCTGACCTGCATGGTTCCTGACATTTGCCAAGACATGGCAGACCAGAAAAGATTGGTGCTCCAGTTTGCAGACAGGGACCTGAAGGTCCTGCTGGGTGGGGATGATGCAAAGGAAGAACGTTCTCTTCTACCAAAGCAGAGGCCGCAAGAGTGACCCTTCGCAACCTGGTCCGAGCTTGCCACCCAGTCAGTGCAGTCTCAGCCATGAGAGGAATGTCAAACAATGTAGAAAGAAGACCAATTCTTCCAGCATAAACATCACCATCTTCTCTTCGATACCTCATTCTGCTACTTTGCCCCTCTCCTACCAAGGTTCATACTCCATCCCTCTCACAACTGCCTGTAAGACTCACTGCCATCCATCCCAACCCATGAAAATACCTACCCTGCATTTTGCATTTGATGCCCACTCACTTTCATCTCTCTTAATACCTGCCTCTCTCTCTCTCTCATAAAACAAAATGAGCCAAGATGAGGCATGTACCATTAACATTTGGCTCTTTACCCCTTATGTGGAGAGCATCCTGACTCTGAACACGTCAAACTGGTGACTGAGCATATCTACGCACTTGGACTGGTACTGGAGGCTGCCCTTGATCTACTTTGCTGTGATCCCTAACCAAATTTGGATCCCTAGTGGAATGTGGTATGCTGACAACCATAACAAGCCTTTCTGGCTTTGTGTCTGCGCTAAATGGTACAGTAATGCTGCAGTATTCTGAGCTTGTTCGCTCTGGCTAAGAAGCAAGGTGCAAAAAGGCAAGGAAGGGATACTGGAAGCTTCCAATTAGGCTCAGACTGAGTGATTGTGAAGAGAGCTAGTGATCAGCCCAGAGATGCAGTCTGGTCCAGTCCATGTCCTCACAGCAGCTTCACAATGATAGATGTTGCTGCAGCTAGAGAGGTAGCATCAAAGTGGCCTGTTAATTGCATCATAAATGACCCAGGAGTGTCCTTAGAGCCTGGAATATATCTGCGAGTGGTAGGTATGTAGATGTGTGCCTGTGGAGTGTGCACTGAGATGTTGGTGCCCAGTGTCCAGCATGAAGGTCCTGTGGAGCAAGCAGTGAACTAAAGTCACCATATCCTGCCTGAGCCCACACCACTCAGACCCCTATAGGATTTCACCCAAAATTAACACTCACACAGCAACTCTCAGGATCTATATCAGTGCAGTTAGATGTGGAAATCAGGGAGTTGATGTCCAATTTTCCTGCTCATCCATAAGCTTCACTATGCCAATACCTCATTAAGGTCTCTGATAGTAAACCCATGAAGCTCCTGTATTTGCACACTGGAATTCCATTTGTCACATCATGTGTAAGGGGAATGTTTCAATGTCTGATCGGTTTCATTTACTGCCATGCAACTATACTGGCACTGATTTTTTTAATATATGTGGCTTCTTGTTCCTTCTAACCTTAGTAATTTTTAGCAAGTTGAAAAAATATTTTCTTTGGCTTTTACTCTCTCTTTACTTTTCTAACTCTTCACACCATCTTTAATTGATGGATCTTTCTTTCTTTAGCTGATTTTACATTGAATTAAATATTTTAATGTACGCTTTCTCTGTTTCAGTCGAGATTCTTTAATCTGATTGGTTTAGAAGTTAAGCTTTGTCTTACACAGATCCTTGAACCCCCATAAAGATTGCTGTGTAGCATCTGTCTTCCCACGAATGAGGAAAATTGTACATTCACCTTGGAATGAAAATCTCAGGGTATTATATACAGTGTTGGTGCAAAGATCATTCATTTTTACAGTGATAAGACCATAAGAAATAGGAACAGGAGTAGACTGTTCAGCTCTTTTGAGTCTGCTGCACCATTCAATAAGAACATGGCTGATCCAAAGTTCATCATGGCCAATTTGCTGTGTTTTCCCCATAACCTTTGATTCCTCTACTGATTAAGGATCTATCTCAACCATAAATATACACAAAGACTCCACCCCCACAGCTCAAAGGCAAGAAGTTCCAAAGACTCTCAACCTTCTGAGGAAAGAAAATCATCCTCATCTAAGTCTTAGCACCCTTTATCCTGAAACTGTGCCCTCTGATCTGAGACGTTCTCGTGAGGGGAAACGTTCACTCAGTATTTACCCTGCCAAGCCCATTAAAAATCCTACATATTTCAATGAAATCACCTTTCATTTTTTAAATTCCAGTGAATTGAGTTCCAACTATTTAATCTTTGCTCATTAGACAATACTTTCCATACTAAGGATCATCCTTGTGAACCTTCTCTGAACTGCCTCCTATGATATAATATATTCCCTTAAATAAGTGGAACAGATGAGGTCTCACCAATTTTGCAGAGGTGTCACTCGACCTCAAACATTAAGATTAGGTTAGATTACTTACAGTGTGGAAACAGGCCCTTTGGCCCAATAAGTCCACACCGAACCGCCGAAGCACACCCACCCAGACCCATTCCCCTACATTTACCCCTGCACCTAACACTACGGGCAATTTAGCATGGCCAATTCACCTAACCTGCACATTTTTGGACTTTGGGAGGAAACCGGAGCACCCGGAGGAAACCCACACAAACATGGGGAGAATGTGCAAACTCCACACAGTCAGTCGCCTGAGGTGGGAATTGAACCCAGGTCTCTGGTGCTGTGAGGCAGCAGTGCTAACCACTGTGCCACCTGTGCCGCCCTCTGATTCCTCTCCACAGACGCTGCCAGACCTGCTGAGCTTTTCCAGCAATTTCTGTGTTTGTGTGTGGTCTCACCAGCACCTTGGAAAGTTGCAGCAAGATGTCCCTGCTGTTATACTCCAATCCCCTTGAAATAAGGCCCAACATTCCATTAGACTTCCTGTTTACCTGCTGCACCTGTATGCTGGCTTTCTGTGTTTTGTGCATGACTCCCCCCGCAAGTACCTTTATGTTGCAGCTTTCTGCAGTTTTTCTCCATTTAAATAATACTCCTCTCCAAAATGAAGAACTTTACATTTTCCCACATTATACTTAATTTGAGATACTTTTTGCTCACTGACTTAATCTATCAACATCTCATGTAAACTGTGTCTTTCTTGCAACTTGCCTTTCCACCTATTTTTATGTCACTTTCAAATTTGGCAACAATACATTCACTTCCTTTCTTCAAGTCAACAATATATATTGTTACAGTTGCAGTCCTAGCCCTGATTGCTGTGGAACCCCACTAGTTTCAGATTACAAATCTGAGAAAAAAAACCCATATCTTCACTCACTGTTTCCTGCCCCTCGGCTAATTCTCTATCCATGCCAATGTACTATTTCCAACACCATGGGCTGTTATGAGGAACAATGTAAAATGTTGTTCTCCCTTTTTCTACATGTCTGGATTTTGCATTTGCAAAATGTGGCAAAAGATAGAATTTCAAACAAAACAATTTTGTTTTAATTTAATAATGACTGTCCAAAATGCTCAAACTATTAATTATCTAACTTATCCTCACCCATTGAGACCCAACCATAGCATACTGAAAGAATTGTAAACTCCATACAGCCAGAGGAAAAGAAAACAGATGTTGTGGGGTGAAAAACACAAATCTTCACAAATTGCATCGCCTTATGTAGAAACAAACAACGGAATTGACATTGTTGATGTCTTGAGAGATGGCTAGGGACAACAATACAACACTGCAACAATAAAAGGAAGTGGCCCAAATTTTGTGGTCAAAATAATGGCATGTTTAATGACACTCACTATTATTAAAATCAATTGTTTAGCAGTGTGCTAAAAGATAAAAATGCAAGTGAATTCACTTTTTACCATTGCTTGCCCATTTGCACTACTGTGCCATCTTCTATAAGTTTCAAGAAATGTCTGCAGAAGCACAAAAATATCAATTAGACTTGCTACAGAAAGTTTGGATATTATTTAACTACGTATACATCTGCACCATAAGGCTGTATAGGATGGGACTGTTTTCCCTGGAGTGTCGAAGGTTGAGGTTGTCCGTATAGAGGTTTATAAAATCATGAAGGGCATAGATAGAGTAAATAGACAAGGTCTTTTCCCCAGGGTTAGGGAGTCCAAAACTAGAGGGCATAGGTTTAAGGTGAAAGGAGAAAGATTTAAAAGAAACCTCAGGGCAACGTTTTCACTCAGAATGTGGAGCATGTATAGAATGAGCTGCCAGAGGATGATTAGATTAGATTCCCTACAGTGTGGAAACAGGCCCTTCAGCCCAACAAGTCCACACCAACCCTCCAAAGAGTAACCCACCCAGACCTATTCCCCCACTCATACACCTATCACTATGGGCAATTTAGCATGGCCGATTCACCTGAATTGCACATCTTTGGACTGTGGGAAGAAACTGGAGTACCCGGAGGAAACCCACATAGACATAGTAAGTATGTATAAACTCTACACAGACAGTGGCCCAAAGCTGGAACCACACCCAGGTCCCTGGTGCTGCAAGGCAACAGTGCTAATCACTGTGCAGATGTATGGAGGCTGGACTGATTACAACATTTAAAAGGGATCTGAATGGTTAAATTAATAGGAAAGGTTTAGAGGGATACGGGCTAAATGCTGACAAATGAGTCCAGATTAATTTAGGATATCTGGTTGACATGGACAAGTTGGGCCAAAGAGTCTGTTTCCATGCCGTATAACCCTATGACTCTATGATTCTTTTCTATGAAATTTGCATCTGCAATACCACTTAGACTTGTTAATCTGGAAATGGAGCCATTTAAATTATGGAGTTTCATTCAGTCAGGTAGCAAATTATGGCTTGAGACGGATAAAATTTAATCCTTTATATTTTAAACTTTTTTTGTCTCTCTCAATAAAATCTTTCATTCTCTCTGCTGTTCTTCCTGTACTTGATTTGAAATTAGTTCACCCGATTTCCCTTTGCCTCGTTCCTGTCTCTTTCTCAATGCATTATTTGTGTTCATGCATTGATTAAATACATACATTTCATTGTCTTCCCAGGTCCCCGATGCCCCATTGCCTTCTATGCCATTAGCAGCTTGTACCTCCAGAGACTTAGAATGAAGAAACATCAAGGCAAACCATGAGCAATAAAAAGTTTAACCTTTCTATCAAAATCTGAATCAATGGCAAATTTATTATTTTCTTCCTAAATTCACCTTTTAAATGGACTGACTTATTCATGAAGTACAATACAACTGGCGCTAATCACTGTGGTCTGAGTCTTGACTGTGCTGTTGTCAAACTATTTGACATGCGTGGGTCATTCTGTCCTAATTCCATATCTGGATGAACCTTCCAGCAAGAAAGAGAGACTGAGGTAAGAAGCCTGATTCATGCTTCACTTAGGATTTACCTTGTCTGGTTGGCTGAACTACTTTCTGGCTAAGATCAATAGGTTTTCATGGGAGCCTGTGTTTTGCTGTTCTCCACATTATAACTAGTGTGTGGGAGATGAAAGGTTAAGTAAGAGTTCTGTAGCAATTTTTTTAAATGTTCTTTTCCATCATTTGTTTTGGCAACAGTTATGTCCTGATGAGATATACTACAGTGGGTGCTTTAAAACTGTCGACGATAATGCATCACAGCTTTTCTTCTGGCACAGTTTAGTTTATTATTTGGGTTTTACATTTTACATAGAGATAGGATCCAGTTGTGAAACAAATGATGTTATTTCTATCCAGCTTATTTTTAATAAATTATATTGTGCATGGAAAATAGCTTTTTACACGCACGCATTAAGCATGCATGTCCAGTAGGTAAGGACTAGCTTCTCGTTTTGAAAGAACAAATGCATCTTCCACAAAATCTTTCGGATAAAGAGAAGTAGCTTTCTTTCTGGAGACAAAAATATTGTTTTAAGTCACATACAAACCTTGTTTAAGACCCCTGTTGAGGCCCATCTTAGCTGTTGTATCATTCATTTTTAGTGATGGGATATTGGATCTCTCCGACGAGACATATTATGTTGAAAGATGTTTTCCCCCTTCTTCTTGACACCCAGTGGATTGAACGTAGAACATAGAACATAGATCATTACAGTGGAGTACAGGCTCTTCAGCCCTTGATGTTGCGCCGAACTGTGAAACCAATCTGAAGCCCATCTAACCTACACTTTTCCATTCTCGTCCATATGCCTATCCAATGACCATTTAAATGGCCATAAAGATGGCAAATCTACAACTGTTGCAGGCAGTGCATTCCAAGCCCCTGTTACTCTCTGAGTAAAGAAACTAGCTCTGACATCTGTCCTATATTTAGCACCCCTCAGTTTGAAGCTATGCCCCTTGTGCCATCCAGCACCATCCTAGGAAAGGGGTTTTCACTGTCCACCCAATATAACCCTCTGATTATCTTGTATGTCTCAATAAAGTGACCTCTCAACTTTCTTTGCTCGTATGAAAACAACCTCAAGTCCCTCAACCTTTCCTTGTAAGACTTTCCCTCCATACCAGGCAATATCTTAGTAAATCTCCTCTGAACCCTTTCCAAAGCTTCCACATCCTTCCTATAATATGGTGACCAGAACTTCATGCAATACCCCAAATGTGGCTGCACCAGAGTTTTGTACAGCTGCAGCATGACCTCATGGTTCCAAAAATCAATCCCCCTACTAATAAAAGCTAAAACACCATATGCCTTCTTAACAGCAAATTTACTAGCACATCCCTCTATGCCCTCCTCCACATCGTTTATAAAAATGACAAACAGCAGTGGACCCAAAACAGATGCTTTTAGTACACTACTAGTAACTGAACTCCAGGATGAAAATTTCTCATCAACCACTACCCTCAACTATTCAACTAGCCAATTTCTGATCCAAACCGCTAAATCGCCTTCAATCCCATTCCACTTTGTACAGTAGCCTACCATCGGGAACCTTTTCAAATGCCTTACTGAAATCCAAATACACCACATCAACTGCTTCACCCTCATCCACCTTCTCAAAGAACTCAATAAGGTTTGTGAGGCACAACCTACCCTTCACAAAACCATGCTGACTATCCCTAATCAACTTATTCCTATCTCTTATAACCTTTTCCAACACTTTGCCCACAAGTGAAGTAAAGCTCACTGGTTCATAATTACCAGGGTTGTCTCTACTCCCGTTTTGATCAAGGGGACAACATTTGCTATCTTCCAGTGTTCTGGCACTATTTCTGTAGACAATGACGACATAAAGATCAAAGCCAATGGCTCAGCAACTTGTTCCTGGCTTCCCAGAGAGTCCGAAGATAAATTCCATCTGGCCCAGGAGATTTATCTATTTTCACACTTTCTAGAATTTCTAACACCTCCTCCTTGTGAACCTCAATCCCATCTAGTCTAGTAGCCTGTTTCTTTGTATTCTTCTCAACAACTTTGTCTTTTTCCAGTGTGAATACTTATGAAAAATATGCATTTAGCACTTCCTTTATCTCCACTGACTCCATGCACAACCTCCCACTACTGTCCTTGATTGGCCCTAATCTTACTCTAGTCATTCTTTCATCCCTTATGTAACTATAGAAAGCTTTAAGGTTTTCCCTGATCTTATCCGCCAACAACTTCTCATGTCCACTCCTTGCTCATCTTAGCTCTCTCTTTAGGTCTTTCCTGGCTATCTTGCAATTCTCAATTGCCGTAACAGAGCCTTTACATCTCATCCTAACATAAACCTTCTTCTTCCTCTTGACAAGAGATTCAATGTACTTAGTAAACCACGGCTCCTGCGCTTAACAACTTCTTCCCTGCCTGACAGGTACATACTTGTCAAGGACACACAATTGTTTTCTTCCCCATCCTATGCATCCTAAATCTTGTCTAATCGCATCGTAATTGCCTTTCCCCCAGCTGTAGCTCTTGCCTTCCGGAGTATATCTATCCCTTTCCATCACTAAAGTAAACATAACTGAATTATGATCACTATCACCAAAGTGCTCACCTACCTCCAACTTTAACACCTGGCCAGGTTCATTACCCAGTACCAAACCTAATGTGACTTCGCCCCTTGTTGGCCAGTCTACATACTGTGTCAGGAAACCATGCTGTACACAATGGACAAAAACTGATTCATCTAAAGTACTTGAACTATAGTATTCCCAGTGAATATTTGGGAAGTTAAAGTCCCCTATAACAACTACTGTGTCACTCTCCTTCCTATCAAGTATCATCTTTGCTATCCTTTCCTCTAAATCTCTGGAACTATTCGGAGACTTATAGAAAACTCCCAACGGGGTACCCTCTCCTTTCCTGTTTCGAACCTCAGCCCGTACTATTCAGTTGACAAGTCTTCAAACATCCTTTCTGCAACCATAATACTGTCCTTGACTAACAATGCCACACCCTCACCATCTTCTCTGTTCTTACTGAAACATCTAAATCCCGGAAGCTGCAACAACCATTCCTGTTCCTGCTCTACAGGAATGTCTCTGAAATGGCCACAACATCGAAATCCCAGGTACCAACCATGCTGCAAGTTCACCCACCTTATTCCAGATGCTCCTGACATTGAAATAGACACACTTCAAACCAACATCCTGATTGCTGGAGCCCTCTTGTGACCCTAAAAACTTATTTCAGACATCCCTACTCTCAACCTCCTCTATTCCCCTAAGTACAATTTATGTTCCATTCCCCTGTTGAATTAGTTAAAAGCCACCAGAAGAGCACTAACAAATTTCTCCCTCAAGATATTGGTATCCCTCTGATTCAGGTGAAGACCATCCCGTTTGTAGAGGTCCCACCAAGTAGTTATTCCTGATGAAGGGCCTATGCTTGAAACATCGATTCTCCTGCTCCTCGGAAAGACCCCCAATTATTCACGAATCCAAAACCCTCCCTCCTGCACCATCCCTGTAGCTACATGTTCAACTCCTCTCTCTCCCTATTCCTCACCTCGCTAGCATGTGGCACAGCAACAAACCAGAGATAACAACTCTGTTTGTCGTTGCTCTAAGTTTCCACCCTAGCTCCCTGAATTTCTGTCTTAAATCCCCATCTCTCTTCCTACCTATGCCGTTGGTGCCTAGTGGACCACGACTTGGAGCTGCTCCCCCTCCCCTCCCAATTGCACACTTGCGAAAGCTATGAAGGCTTTTTCCAATTTTTGTAAGCAGGGAATTGAACCCCATAAAACCAAATGTTTCAATCTTCTTGTGAATGCTTGTTCACTCATTTGTCCTCCTATAATAAAGTTATCAGAACTTTATTCAACAATGGATAATAGCAAATTAAGAGATAATTTCTCAACTGGAACCTATAAGGAGGGAGATATAAACAGGCTGCCAATTCACTGTAAGAATCTGATTGCATTGGAAGGAGTGCCAAGGTGTTTACAAGAATGGTTCCAAGGTTAATACAACTCAATTATGAGAATAGACTGTTTTCTTTGGAGAGGAGAAGGCTAAGAGGAGATCTAACAGATGTTTGCAAACTTATTAGGATGCTGGACAGAATGGATAGAGAGAACGGAAATGCGGAGACATTTCTTCAGCCAGAGAGTGGTGGGCCTGTGGAATTCATTGCCACGGAGTGCAGTGGAAGCCGGGACGCTAAATGTCTTCAAGGCCGAGATTGATAGGTTCTTGTTGTCTAGAGGAATTAAGGGCTACGGGGAGAACGCTGGCAAGTGGAGCTGAAATGCGCATCAGCCATGATTGAATGGCGGAGTGGACTCGATGGGCCGAATGGCCTTACTTCCACTCCTATGTCTTATGGTCTTATGGAAACTGTTGCCACTCATAAATGGATTGTGTACCAGAGGGCACGCTTCTGAAACATTTTACAGAAGCAAATGCGAAGTGGGAAAAAAGCTTTTCGCACAGCAAGTAGTTATTCCTGATGAAGGGCCTATGCTTGAAACATCGATTCTCCTGCTCCTCGGATGCTGCCTGACCTGCTGTGGTTTTCCAACACCACACTCTTGACTCTGATCTCCAGTATCGGCAGTCCTCACTTTCTCCTAGCAAGTAGTTAAACTATGGAATACACTGCCTGCTATTGTGGTCAGGGCAGGTTCAATTGAGGCATTCAAAAGGGCATTGGATGATTGCTTAAATCTAATTAATGTGCAGGTTTACGGGAAAAGCCAGGAGATTGGGACTAAGCTAAAATGCTCAGAAAGCGACAGGCACAGCCTCCCTCTCCACCACAACAATTCTGTGATTCTGTGACTATTGCTGTGATTAAGGGCCATGTTTTGAGCATTGCTGTGCAGGCAGTGGATTGTGTTTTTCACATCATCATCTCAAACTGAATTCCAGTATTTGGCCGGATCTGCATTCAAACCAACCTCAGATCTGGATCTGCAGAATGGAGCAGTTTGGAGGCTGTGCTTAAATTGAGTCAGGGAACAGCACAGATTGGTGCTGGGCTTAGAATGAGGATGAGAATGAGAACTGTAAATTGTGGGGTTTGACCGTTAGCAAGTACAATTGGTCCATGAATAGAAAGGGAATAATGTTAGTTGACCATGGGGCTGGGCTATTCTTAAATTTAAAAATGAAAATCATTTGAGTCCTTGTGCCCTTTATAAATTATAATTAGTTACTGCATAGTAAAATATAATGTTCTAACTTAAAGAGACTTGGATCTGATTGAAAGCAAAGGGATCCCTGACACTGGTTTTTAAAGTTCATTCAGAAGATGTGAGTGCCACTGGCTAGGTCAGCATTTATTGTCCATTTCGAGTTACCCCTGAGAGGGTGGAAGTGAGCTGTCTTCTTCAACTGTTGTAGTCCATGTGGTGCGAGTGCATCGACAATGCTATTAGACAGAGGGTCGAGGACTTTGATCCAGTAATATAGGAGAAGTGGTGATGTGTTTCCAAGGCAGGATGGTGAATGGCTTGGAGGGGAACTTGCAGATAGTAATGTTCCTATGTATCTGCTGCCCTTGTCCTTCTAGATGATGAGGCTGGGCAAAGGAGCAGTTTCAGAAGCCTGTTTGCTGTCTATATTGTAGATTGTAGCCACTGTGCATGACTCATGGAGGAAGTAAATTTTAAAGATGTTAGCTGAAGTATTAATCAAGTTTTGTCAAGCTTCTTGAGTGCTGTTGGTGTTGCACTCATCCAGTCAAGTGGGGAATACTGTCGTCCCTCATACTCCTGACTGGTGCTTTATAGATGGCAGACAAAATTTGGGGAGTCAGGATGTGAGTTAGTCCCACAAAATTCTCAGCCTCTGACCTGCTCTTGTAGGCACAGTATTGAGATCACTGGTCTAGTTCAGTTTCTCGTTAATGGAGATTAGATTAGATTACTTACAGTGTGGAAACAGGCCCTTCAGCCCAACAAGTCCACACCACCCCGCCGAAGCACAACCCACACATACACCCCTTACCTAACACTACGGGCAATTTAGCATGGCCAATTCACCTGACCTGCACATCTTTGGACTGTGGGAGGAAACCCATGCAGACACGGGGAGAACGTGCAAACTCCACACAATCAGTCGCCTGAGGCGGGAATTGAACCCGGGTCTCTGGCACTGTGAGGCAGCAGTGCTAACCACTGTGTCACTGTGCTGCCCATAAATCTGGGTGTTGATAAGTGGGGAATTCAGTAATGGTAATCCCACTAAGTATTAAGAGGTGATAGTTAGATTCTCTCTGGTCACTTCTATAATATGAATCTGACTTGTGGTAACAAATTCTGCCTGTGTCAATGGCTTATAGCATCTCATTACCAGATATTCTTGAAATCTGCCTCACTTAGGACGGTGTTAATGGCACAGGGTAAAAACAATGACTGCAGATGCTGGAAACCAGAGTCTAGCTTAGAGTGGTGCTGGAAAAGCACAGAGTTCAGTTAGCATCCGAGGAGCAGTAAAATTGACCTTTCGGGCAAAAGCCTTTCATCAGATGTTGCCAGTGTTAATGGCACACAAATTGCATGCAATTCTGGTCTCCTTCCTTTTGGAAAGATGTTGTGAAACTTGAAAGGGTTCAGAAAAGATTTACAAGGATGTTGCCAGGGTTGGAGGATTTGAGCTATAGGGAGAGGCTGAACAGGCTGGGGCTGTTTTTCTTGGAGCGTTGGAGGCTGAGTGGTGACTTTATAGAGGTTTACAAAATTATGTGGGACATGGATAGGATAAATAGACAAAGTCTTTTCCCCAGGGTGGGTGAGTCCAGAAGTTGAGGGTATAGGTTTAGGGTGAAAGGGGAAAGATATAAAAGAGACCTAAGGGGCAACCTTTTCATGCAGAGGATGGTACATATATGGAATGATGGAGGCTAGTACAATTGCATCAATTAAAAGGCATTTGGATGGATATATGAGTAGGATGGGTTTGAAGGGATGTGGGCCTGGTGCTGGCAGGTGGGACTAGATTGGGGTTGGGATATCTGGTTGGTATGGACTGGTTGGACCTAAGGGTCTGTTTCCATGCTGTACATCTCCATGACTCTAAAACAACAGAGTGCATCCTTAGTGTGAAGGTAGGACTTCACTTCCACAAGTACTCATGTTGTCATTCCTGCCAATATTGTCATGGACAATGCATCTGTGATTGGTATACTGGTGAGTTTAACGTAAAGCATATTGTCCCCTCTTGTAGGTCACTTCTCCCCATGCTGCAGACATAGTCTTGCAGCTATGTCTATTCTGATTCGGCCAGTTCAGTCAATAGTGCTGAAATGCAGGGTACATTTCCTGTCCTTGCCATCCTCAGCATGTCTTCTGAATGGTATTCAAAATGGAGCAGAGTTGATTCACAACAGAGTGGGATTAGGGGTTGCAGTTTATAATAATCAGCAGGATGTTTCCTATGATTTGATGCTATGAGACTTCATGGGGTCCAGAGTGAATGGCGAGGATTCCCCAGAGCAACTCCCTTCTAAATACCATGGTTCCACACCTCTGGAGTATCACTCCTACTGTAGGTTAGAGTTGGTGATGAAAGTGTCTGAGACAGTGTCTGTCAGGTATGCTCCTGTTAGGATGCTGCTGCTTGACTGGACTGTGGTGAAGCTCTCCCAGTGTTGTGCAGCCCTCACCCACCCAGTTTCAGTAAAGACCACTTTACAGGGTTGACACTGAGACAGGGCTGTGTTTGCTTTTTCATGTCTGATCAAATCAATTTCATTCCTCTTATCAGACTGTATCATGACAGGATACAACAGAGTGGGTTTCTAGGCCATTTCAGAAGATATTTAAGAGTCAACTACATTGTAAATCTGGAATCATATGTAGGAAGGGATAGAAGTTTTCCTTCCATGAAAAGCATTTGTGATTCAGATTTTTATTTTACAAAAATCAATTCATGGTTATCATTAGATTATGATTAGTTGATGGAATTCAAAGTTTACCATCTTTTGTGGCAAAGATGTGAGCCCATGTCCCCATAACATTAGCCTGTACCTGAATCCAGTGACAGTACCATGACTCCACCTCCTCCAATTGAATATTATTGCAAATATGTATTAATAAAGCATTGCAGATTACTTCAGTCCCAATATATAGTCTACCACCTGCCTCTGAGGTAGAAGGCCTGAGGTTCAAGTTCTACTTACCACTGAGGTGTGTTATCACAGGTCCAAACCAATTCAATAAAAATAGCTTTTAAAGCAAATGAAGCTTGTTTTCCCAAAGAGATAACCATCCACCTTGTTCACATTTTATATATCATTTTTCTACCTCCAAGGGAAATAACATCCAATATCTTCTCACAGCAGTTCATTTCCTGTTCTTAAAATGATCAATCTGCATAATTACTCCAGTGTTCTGACGGATGATTTCATTTACCACAATATGTCATGATTTGCTTATGATTTGTTTCTTTGCATTTGCCTAGTGGTTGTGTTCCAAAAGCTCATTTACCACTAAAAAGCTTTAACGGGATGCAGCTGGAATGTTACTGCCGCAGATATTGAAAGCAATTCAGTTTTCTTTTGTGTTTTATGGATGGTTTGTCTGCAGTAGAATATTCTGTGAATTAGAATTGATATCAAAAAACTGAATCATATATAGTTTTTGAACTTATTCTGAGGTCAGTTTGAGTGGAGTTTCAGACTTGAAATTTCCCTTATTACAATATTTAATTTTTTTATTGTAGTCCAAATAAGTTGTCTCCTCATAGCAATTTTCCTCACTTTATTAAATTAACAGGTAAGCCACAAAATCAGGGCTAAAGATGCAATCTATCTGGTTGTATGAATCGAACAATCGACCGTGGGTATTTCCACTTTTTATAGAACTGTATAATGTGCATACTTGCAGTACTCATGAATATGTTTTCAATTGGAATAAAATAATTGCTACCAATTATTCACTTAATATGAAACAAATCTAAGCATATGAGAGGAAGATTTTCTGTCTCAAAAATTTGGAACCTAAGTAGAAATCTATCTGTCCAAAAAATGCTTAAAGATGCATGAAGTGTATTTTCCTTGACAATAGTACTTACTGTTGGTCACCCAACAGTAGAACCTACAACTAGAATGTACCTCTACATATTGGCAGTTCATGATGTTTCAATGTTCAACTAGATTTCAAGGTATTGTGCTTGGATCACTACAATACGTTCTTCATAATACACGATCACAATACACAATCATCACAATACTGTTAACTAGTTATAACTACAAATTTTTAACTTTCTAACTTTTTAACTGGATTATTTTCACACTCATACCTTATTGGTGAGTCCCAATGTCCCATAGGTTATAGACCATAGGAGATAGGAGCAGAAGTAGACCAATTAGCCCATTGAGTCTGCTCCACCATTCCCTGAGATCATGGCTAATCTGATAATCCTCTACACTACTTTCTGTCTTTTCCCCTTAACTATTGTTTCCCTTACAGATGATAAATTTGTCAACCTGAGCCTTGAATAGTCTTAATTACCCAATCTCAACCACTATCTGCGGGAAGGAATTCCACAGATTCACTACCCTCTGAGAGAAGAAATCCCTGCTCATTTCTGTGTTAAGTGTGTGATATTTATTGTAAGATTATATTCACTAGTTCCAGACTGACCCATAAGGGGAAACAACCTCTCCACATCTACCCTGTCAAGTCCTCTAAGAACATTGGATGTTTCAATAAGGTTGCATCTCATTCTTTGAAATTCTAACGAGTACAGGTACTATTGACTCAACCTCTCCTCGATAGACAGGCCCTCCCCATCTGGTGAAGCCTAGTGAACCTTCTCTGGACTGCCTCCAATGCCAGTATGTCTTTCGTTCGATAAGGGGACTAAAGCTATTCACAATTTTCTAGCTGTGGTCTGACTAGTTCCATGCATAGTTTTAACAAAACCTCCTTCATTTTATGTTCCATTCCATTTGAAACAAAGACCAACTTTCCATTTGCCTTCCCCATGAATGCCCTGCGTACTTTTTATATTTTTGGTAATGAGCCTGCAAAATGACAGAACTAACTGCCCAACAATTGTCTTTGACTACTGGAGATTGACTAACATGAAGCTTTTTGAAAATAGTTACATTCAATCTTGTAGCAACCACATTATCCTGAACCTGCAACGAGCTCCTACTTTTCCATTTCATAGGCTGCAACTCCCCCAGTGAGGAGGCTGCTAAGATACATTCTGCTCAGAGGGGCTAGTGTTGGCTGGTCAACTCTAGAGTCATAGAATCATAGAATCTCTACAGTGTGGAAACAGGCCATTTAGCCCAACAAGTCCACACTGAACCTCTGAAGAGCAAAACACCCAGACCCATTCCCCTACCCTATTACTCTACGTTTAACCCTGACTAATCTACCTAATCCACACATTCCTGGACACTATGGGTAATTTAGCATGCCCAATTCACCTAACCTGCACATTTTTGGACTGTGGGAGGAAACCGGAGCTGACAGAGGAAACCCACGCAGACACAGGGAGAACGTTCAAACTCCCACACACAGTCGCCTTTTGCTGAATAAAGCTATGGATTGTTTACATCCACCGAAGTAGGGAACTGGGCCTTTAGAGCTCTTGTCAATGAGATGGCATATGCAATATTGAATTAAGACCTGGACGGGGGCTTGATCCCACAGCTTTGTGTTTCCAGATATACAGTATTGGTAAAACTATTAACATACTCCTGAATGTAAATCCTTGCAGTAAAAAAAATGCTTATTCTAACTAACCTTCACTGGCACAATAGGTTGTCTTGTCTTTAAGGAAAAGTACTGGCAGTGTAGAAATGTAGAACGTGCAGTTGATAATGGAAACTGCCAACAAATTAGGATGTGTAAAAAGGTGATCACACTCTCATGTCTGCATCAGCAATTTGTACATTGAATTGAATTGAATTGAGTTTATTGTCACGTGTACTGAGGCCCAGTGAAAAGTTTTGTCTTGCGAGCAATACAGGCAGATCACAGAGTTAAGTAGCATAGATAACTAAATAATAGGTAAACAGCGGCAAAAAACACAGGTACAGGCGAATGTTAAGAGTTTGTGAGTCCATTCAGTACTCTAACAACAGTAGGGTAGAAACTGTTACGAAACCAGCTGGTGTGTGTGTTCAGGCTTTTGTACCTTCTCCCCAATGGTGGAGGTTGTAGAAAAACATTGCCAGGGTGGGGTGGATCTTTGAGAATGCTGGCGGCCATTCCATAACAGCAGGCCTGGTAGATGGGAGGTTGGCCTTTGTGATTGTCCAGGCTGAGTTCACCACTCTCTGTAACCGTTTCTGATCTTGAATGGTACAGTTGCCATTACCAGGTAGTGATACATCCAGACAGAATGGCGCACCTATAAAAGTTGGCAAGGATATTCACTGTCATGCTAAATTTCCTCAGCTGCCTGAGGAAGAAGAGACGTTGTTGGGTAACCTGCCGAAAGTCAATAATGAGTTCCTTGGTTTTGCCGGCATTGAGAACTAGGTTGTTCTCAGTGCACCATTTTTCCAGGTCTCCCTCCTCCCATCTGTAGTCTGTTTTGTCGCCATCTAAGATTCAACCGACTATGGTAGCATCATCAGCGAACTTGTAAATGACATTAGTCTGGTATTTGGCAACACAGTCATGGGTATACAGTGGGGGAAGTAGAGGACTGAGTACACACCCCTGGTGGGCTCCAGTGTTGAGTGTTAGTGACAATGAAATATTATCCCCAATCTTCACTGATTGTGGCTTGTGGGGCAGGAAATTGAGGATCCATTTGCAGAGGGTGGGGCGTAATCCGAGATCACAAAGTTTAGTAATCAGTCTCGAGGGAATAATAGTGTTGAAGGCTGAACTGTAGTCAATGAGTAGGATTCTTGTGTAGCTGTTCTAGGTGTCAAGATGTTCTAGGGAGGAGTGAAGGACAAGTGATATGGCATCTTACGTGGATCTGTTGGTCCGATAGGCAAATTGGAGTGGGTCAAGAGTAGTGGGGAGGCTGGAGTTGATTAATGTCATGACCAGCATTTCAAAGCACTTCATGAGCACCGAAGTTAGAGCCACTGGGCGGTCATTGAGACATGCTGCATGAGCCTTCTTAGGCACAGGGATGATGTTGGCCCTTTTGAAACAGGCAGGGACAGTGGCCTGCTGCAGGGAGAGGGCGAAGATGTCCGAGAAGACCTCTGCCAGTTGCTCTACACATACTCTGAGTGCACGGCCTGGTACTCCGTCTGGTCCCATCGCTTTCCTTGGATTCATACGAAGGAAAACTGATATGACCTCTGGTGCAGTGACTGTTGGGATAGGTTCGTTAGGACTTCTCAGAATAGGTGTTACCTCTCCACCGAAATTCTACTCAAAGTGAGCATAGAAGGCGTTGAGACAATCTGGAAGGGATATGTCATCGTCTGCTATTTTGCACTGTCTCTTTTTAGAATCTGTGATGTCATTTAGTCCTTACCATAGTCTCTGTCTGGGTCTCTGTCTGGGTCTCTAGTTTGGATCGGTATCGGTCCTTGGCTGTCTTAATGGCTCTGCGAAGGTCATACATGGATTCCTTATATTTGAGTGAGTCTCCTGATCTGAAGACCTCACACCTCATTTTAAGCAGGTTCTGTATGTCCTGATTCATTCAGGGTTTCCTGTTGGGGAACACACAGATTGACTTCCTAGGGATGCAGTCCTCCACACACTTGCTGATAAAGTCTGTGACGGTGGTGGTGTACTCGTCCAAGGTACCTGTGGACTGTTTGAACATGGCCCAATCAACTGATTCCAATCAGTACTGGACTTGATCCTCTGCCTCCTCAGACTAGCATTGGACTGCAAGGGGGTCTCCTGCTTGAGCTTTTGCCTGTAAGCTGGGAGAAGAAACATGGCATTATAGTCAGAGTTCCTGAAATGAGGGCAGGGGATGGAGTGGTAGGCATCCTTCAAAGTGATGTAGCAGTGGTCTAAAATGTTTGGGCCCCTAGTGGGACAGGTAATGTTCTGGTGGTACTTGGGCAGCACCTTCCTTAGATTGGCTTGATTGAAGTCGCCAGTTACAATAAACAGGGCCTCGGGGTGTACCTACTCCAGGGTGTTAGTGGTGGAGTACAGCACATCCAGAGCTTCCTCAACCTTTCCTTGTGCCAGTATGCACATAGCAGTTAGTGTAACAGTGGTAAATTCCCATGGTAGATAGAAGGGGCGCCATTTGATAGTGAGGAATTCAAGGTTTGGGGAGCAATGGCATCCCATTCCAGAATCTAAAGTATATAATTTAGTATACAGTTCAGTATTGACAGACTGTCAGAAATGCCACATGATTTCATGATAAAGTGAGGTATGTTCTCTCAGTTTGATGTGAATGATTCCACAATTGTCCTCAGTGCCTTGGTCCTTGGTCATCTTTTAATCAATATATCTGATCATTGTGATTTTTCAGAGTGTGCTGTTGCCAAATGGACTGTTATGTTTCTGACGTCACATCAGTGACTTCCAATCCTTCATTGACTGTGAATGGCTTTGCTATGTCATGATGTCATGAAAGGCACTACTTTCATCTTTTTTCCATATTTATTTGTAGGTTCTGCATGAGAAGATAAAGTTAACATGGGTAAACATGATAGCCTTCAATGGGATAAATGTCACATAGTGAGGATAAATGATGATGGAGGGAGATATATGTTAGAACAAGGCAGTCCTGAGAGTTTGTGAGTGATCTCTCTTATTTAGTTGACACAGTGCACTGCTTATCCAAAATGGGAGTGATGGATGTGGCACTTGTTTCCAATATGGCTGTGTTCAGGAAACTTGAAACAAAGCAGAAAGTGCTAGAGAAACTCAGTAAGTCTCTCAGCATCTGTGGTGAGAGAAACAGAGTTAACATTTTGAGTTCAGTGACTCTTTGTCAGAATTGTTGCTTCTGGATTTTGTTTTTTTAGCCTAGTTTTCAAACAGGCAACAGAGGAGGCCCTTCTTCCCATCTCTGATAAGTATACCTCTAGCTCACTATCATTAGACTTTGCTGAAAAGTTAACACTTTGTGGCTTGAACTCTTGGAATATATACTTATATCCATAATTTGTGCATGTGTGCAAAGACATTATATGTTACTCATTCTGGTTTGTTGGCAATTTCCATTGTCAATTGCATGTTCTAGATTGTTTGCACACATTACCAGTATTTTTCTTGAATGAGTCTTACAAGGGCTTGAATAACATGGGAAATGGCAAGCTATGTGACAGACTCAGACAAGAAATCTAGTGAGGCCTAACTTGATATGTCAACATCTTGCTGCTTTTTTTAATGCTTTTCACAAACGGTAGAGTTAGTTTTTTTCCCCTCAAGCTCTCAGAGTGAACAGAACCCCTGACACTCCTGTTGATTTATTTATTTATTTATTTTTCCTGTGGTAGTGCTTATTTTTCCCCCCAGCTCCCATGCTGTGTGTGTGCAGGTGTGAGACACAGTGAAAGACTCAAGGTGCACAAATCTTTATTCAAATTTTCACCACCAGGAAGAAAGGCAACATCCGAGTGACCAGTGACAAGCAGTGCCCTTCACATCAAAGGACAATGCTGCATATTTAAACAGTGAAGGGGAGGGCAGGGATTAAATCAAAATAGAGTTGGAGGGGGAAATATTGTACTCCACTCTCTGCAGCGCCCACCTCTCCCTGAACAACTCCAGGCTGTCGGTGGATACCGCGTGCTCCTTTTCCAGAGACATCCGGGCTCTAACGTAACCGTGGAAGAGGGGCAGGCAGTTGGCCCTAACGACCCCTTCCACGGCCCGCTGCCTGGACTTGATTATGGCCAGTTTGGCCAGACCCAGGAGCAGACCCACGAGGAGGTCTTCAGACCTGCCCTCCCCCCTCCGTACCGGGTGCCCGAAGATCAGGAGCGTGGGACTGAAGTGCAGCCAAAAGCAGAGAAGGAGGTTTTTGAGAAAATCAAACAGGAAGTGCAAATGCCCACACCCAATATATACATGGTCCACGGACTCCACAGCGCCACAGAACAAGCAGTTGGGCTGGGAGTCCGTGAACCACCGCAATCTGCGGTTGCAGGGGACCGCTGCGTGCAGCACCCTCCACCCCAGATCCCTGAGAGAAAGGGGGAGGACTCCCATGCAGAGAGACCTCCACTGGGGATCCCCACCGCCCGGTGGAAAATGGACACGCCAAGGAGTGTCCGGACGGTTGGTGAGGGAGAAGAGGTGGACGGTGTGAAGCAGCAGTCGATACAGGGCCCACCTTTTCACATCCTTAAAAAGGGACAAAGTTAAAATTCCGGAGGTGGCTCAGGTTGTGGGGCACGGGTTCCCAGGGGAAGTATGGGACCTTGGGGCCAATGTGAAATTCCATCCGGGCAGGGGTAAGCGCAGACGGGATCCCACCGCACACCTGAGCATCCTCCAACTGGTGCACTACGTTGGGTCCGAGCACCGCCGTTTTAACGGTAGAGTTAGTTTTTTGTCAGGCAGCAGTAAGGTTCCAAATAATGGGGATTATTGCTTATTAAATGTTGCTGATGGCACAGCTTACCTCACTAACATTCAGCTTGGTATCTAACCAAACCCTCAAACAAGCTAAACATTGAGACAACCTGACAGAGCAATCAGTGTAGGTACCTGGTGATTTCAGCTTGCTTCTTGCTTCAAACAACTTCCACGTTGTGTATGACAAAACTGTGGCTCAGGGCCCACTCCATGGGCATCAGTCAAATATTCCCCCTCCCATGGACATTGGCATTTGGCATCTACCAATCCCTCACAACCATCATGGCATTTCTCGAATACACTGGCTGGCTGTTTCGGAAACAGAGCGTGCATCAGCAACTAATATTAAGGCAGCAGCGAGGACTCTTTACATGCTTGGACAGAGACCCAGCTCACAGATAGGAGCAGGCTGCATCTCAGGCTGGCTTGCTTGTATTCTGAGCACTTGCTGACATAGCACTGAGCTGCATACTCTCATGTTCCAGTTACTGCCTTGGTGTGCCAGTTAGTGCCATCACACAACCAAGCAGCTCGTCTTGCTACTCAGCAGTTCTCAGTCTATGGGGCATACATCCTGCTTTTTGATGCTGCTGACATTGCCAATCTCACATCTGCCGAATGTGAAAGCATCTCTTCAAAGCTAGTTGCTGCTCAGTTAGGCAGCAAATACACTGTGTGTGCAGTAAGCAGGCAGTGATGTCCCAACGTCTCAGGGGAGTAATGCTCGCCAAAGTCAATGGAGGCACCTGCCAGTGAGAGGGCACAGCTCAAGAGGTCAGGAGAAGCCTCCGATATGAGTTCCGGAGATTGATCACAGTCAGGCATCCATTCGGGGTGTTCTCAATTGGGCGGGGGGTGGGGGGGCGGGGGGGGGTCTGTGCCTCTGAGTGGGTCACACTCTGTCCTGTGACTCCACAGCTGCCAGCCCAGGTCTAGGGATAACATGCTCAGGAACCTGCACATCCACAGTCAGGGGTCTCAGCTGGTCCGGTGAGTCACTCAATCTACAGGTCAGTCCTCTGTATTTGAAAGCAGGGTTAAAGGAGGTTGAAGAGTGGGTGGGGGGAGGCGGGGGGCGTTTGGGAGCTGGTGGTCACAGGAGGCTGTTGGTGCAGAAACAAGAACTCAGCAAGTTGGTCTTCGGGACTGGGATCTGCATAATGGAGGAGGAAAGTGGGTGACAATTGTGACGGGAGGGCACCAGTACCTGCGGGGTGGGGAGGGGATGCCATCTGGATGGCGTGGAGTGGGGATTTTGTCAACAGGCAGGAACACTCGGCCCTCAAGGCAGTGATAGCTAAAAACCACACGTGGCATGGTCACCTCAGATGGTCAGAACTGAGGGAGGAAGGTGGGCAGATTCCAGCACACACACAGGGTATGGGGGAGCTGCAAAGATTATGGAATGTAAGAGAAGGTCTACAAGGAAAGAGAACATGGATATTAGGGGGCTCAATAGCACATTGAGGCTGAAGCTGGAAGCCATTGGCAGAGTGGCTGGAAATCAAAAGTGCACAGTTGGGGAGAAAATGGCTGTGACCACTCTCAGAGTGATTCACCTGTGAGAGAGGGGCTGCAGGACCTGCTGATCACAGGGAATTTAAAAGAAAAGAATATTATGGCACACATGACAAAGAGTGCGATGCCCCTATTCAGTGACCAACCTGACTCATTCCCACCTCTCACCCACCCCCTCAAGACACAAAGACACTAATAACCAGATATGAGGTAATTCCATGCCCTTCATGTGAAAATGAAAAGCCAATTATAATCCAGTGTCACCCATAAGACCAAAGTGCCCTGAATGATCTTCTTCCTCTCCCTTCCAGTACATCCTCGTGTATGCCAGGTTCCACACCTGGGGTGTAGAGAGACTGAGCAGCACTGGAGCCCTTTGCTCTTGGAGGTTTTGCTGGGTGACCCTGGGGACACTTGTGCTTAGACGGGCCAGACATGTCAGGGGTGTTTTTGCAAGAGGAAAGTTGACCGTCCTTGGCACGAACTTCCAATGATCGTTGGTAGTGGTGGGTGACGTGGTGGGGGGGAAGGGTGGAAGGCATGGGAGGTGGTGCAGGGCCAAGTCACCTCAGAGATATCCTGAGTAGAGACATGTGAGGGCCCCATGTATGATTCCTGCTCTGGTTGGGTACCTCCTGGCACCACCTTCTCTCCTTGTGGCTCAAATTGTGCACTCCATTTTCTCTGTTCCCCTGTCACCATGTCTTCAGTCCTTCAGTGCTGAGGATTAATGGCGAGGCCAAAGTAATCCATGCATGTTCGTCTCTCCAGCAAACTCTGAGTGTGCCATCTTGTCCATGGAGGCAGCCAGATGGTCACATAACTCTCTGCACTTCTGCAGCTTCTGGGTAATAAGGACCATTGCCTACTACATCCCTGCTGCTCCTGTTCTTCCCTGTGTATATGGACATAGACCCTAATAGATGACACTACTGGCTCCTCTCCTTTCTGGGGCTGAGTAGGTACCTGGTCTTCGGTGGTCCTCTGAGTGTTAGCAGCCTTAGCATTTGTTCCTCAGCCAATTGCAGAGCTGTCACAGTGAAGTATTCACCAGATTGTGCTCCCAGATTCTCGAAACCTACTATTCCCCCTGAGGTGTCAGTATCTGAGGTGGTGGAGGAAGCAACTTTGCTGATGCTTCCTCTGAGGCCTCAGTCCTCCCTTCCTCAGAACTTGAGGAGGTGGCTTTGGGGAGAGCTGACAGTTTCACTGCAAGGCATGAGAGAAAAGGCATCATGACCAATTAGGGGTGACAGTGAGGTTAGTGTAGTTCACATTATCAGTTGCAGTTGAATGAAGTGTGTTGTTTGCTTGGTTGATGGCACGTGGAGATATTGGCATTCCTGAAGGAGTGGTCGCAGTCTCCTCCTGTGAGAGCCAGGAACCTGTCCTCATATGGAGCGAGGATGTGAATGACAGACACCCATCCACCCATTCTGGTTCTCTCAGCTCTGCTATGGGCTGCCTTTTGCTGTGATGAGAGTGAAGATAGTGAGACAGGCAGAGCGGTTGTGGTGGTGAGAGAAAATGTTGCAGGCAATAGTGAGACTGGCAGAGCCTGAGACTTGCTGAGAGGTGGGTGGAGATAAAGTGAATGTGAGGTAGCAGAGAGGAATTTGGCACACCATGGCACAATGGAAAAGGTCATTAACCATTTTCTGGCACAGTTGAGAGTCCTCCTCAATGTTAAGTTGGTACTGATTTGGTGGCGACTTCAGCCTAGGTTGCCAAGGTTCTTCCCTGGCATCCTTCGTCTGTTCTTTGGGAAGAGGATGGGTCTCCTTGGCATCACTTCCTTTGGCCAAGTCACTGTTGGAGAACTGCGGTGCCATTTTTCCCTTCTCAGACCCCTTGACAAAACGTCCTCGACCAAGCAGAACAGCTTCAGAATGCCAGTGCTTGTCCAGTGCACAGCAGCCTTTTACTGATGGCACGGGTACAATCGATGCCAATGTTACGGTGGATATCTGCTGAGTGGTGAGCTGTTTTGGAAACAGATGAGATGAAGCTGGAATTGAACAGGGAGGGGATACCATCAGGAAGACGTAGGTAGTTAATAATGTGAGTTCAGTCATATATGGCAAGGGGAATTGTCAGACCTTGGTACAAGAAACCCTCCTAAACACACAAAGCAACTTGGTCTTATCCAAGAAGATATAAAATTCAGCCTTTGTCACATAAACATTTTTGTTGTCACATAAACAAAAATACAAGAGTAAGAAATAATGTTGGTTTTTGCTATACATTACTACACCAGATGGCCCTTTGTAGCCTGACTTGACAAATCTTGTTTTGGTAATGAAACCAGAATGTATTCCAGGACTGTTGTTTTATGCAGGTGTTATAATTCCAAATTCTCAGTACAACTTAATATCTACTTATCTGAGCCCACTCTCCAAATCTCAAACGCCTTTACTAAAATGTTGACACTTAAACTTTGCACTGCCTGAGGGAATATAAAGCGTGCCAGCATTATGTCAAACTCCTCTCCACATGTGGTGCCTTAGTGCAACTGCATTTAATCAGTAAATTAAAGGAAATACAACAGAAATAAGTTTTGCCATTTTGACTCATCGTACATGAAGCATATTGTCAACATGCAATGAGATGGAATATTATGAATAAGGCTCAATGTCTCTGATGAACAAACAAGGTGATTTCCTCCAGCTGTTGTGTTTTAACGACATAATTCCTTGTTAAAAGAATTCTGTCTATTTTGACAGAAAATTTGTAAACATTCTCTAAATATATTCATGTTTTGATAAACCCATTAGAATCTCTGGATGTTTTTGATTTTACTCGCACATAAAGATTAGAGAAACGTTTTTCACAGAAGTCACTAAACTGTAGTTGATTAAATTGATGCTGACCTACCACGTTCCCTTAATTGGGGGTGTCTCCAGTTACTACCTGAGGCAACTGTGGAACTATTCAACATAATAATCTCGAAAGCACAACAACATCTCTACTTCTTCAGGAGGCTAAGGAAATTGGGAATATGAAAAAGAACACTTAGCAATTTTTGTAGATGGGCCGTAGAAAGCATCCTAACTGGATGCATCACAGCGTGGCAAGGCAACTGCTCTCCCCAAGACTGTAGGAAACTGCAGAGAGTTGTGCATATAGCCCAGTCCATTACAAAAACCAGCCTTCCATCCACTGATCCCCTCTATACTTGCTGCTGCCTCGGGAAAGCAACAAACACAATCAAAGACCTCTCCTAGCCTGCGTCCCCCTCTTTCACTCTCTTCTGTTGGGCAGAAGACATAAAAGTTTGAATACATGCATGAATAGATTCAAGAGCAGCTTCCTCCCCACTGTTATCTGACGTTTGAATGGATCTCTCAAATATTAATGTTGATCTCTCCCTCTCTCTCTGCAGTTGTAACATTGTATTCTGCACTCTGTTCTGCTACCCTGATGTACTTTGTATGGTACGATCTGGCTGTATAAGCACATAAAATAATACTTTTCACTGTATCTCGGTACAACAATGAATCAAACAATCAATTATAGTGAAAAGCAAATGCCTCTGCAACAGACTCACAAGAACGTTTGACTTCAGACTCAGCCCCCAAAAATACCAAAACCTTCATGCCCTCCATTCATATTGAGCCACCAGCAATAAAAATAAATTAAAAACAGCCATCTGTCTTTGTTGTTTGTGTGAACACTGCTGCTCTGAGCTACAGCCTGGCACTTGCCTATCACTGTATGTTTTTCAGATAATTCAAACTTCACACTTTATTCTTTGGTTGCAGAACAAGGCCACACCTAGTAAAGAGGAATCAACCCAAATGGGTCCAGAGCCCAAGGAAGTCACATTCAAATGCTATACTTTAAAGAAGTTATTCTTGCCAAAGTTTCCCAGTAATGGCTTTGGCAGAGCAAATCATGGAGAAACTGGAAAGTTTGCCCATATGGTTAACAAGAAAGGCTTACATTTCTACAACACTACTTATAACCACCAATTGTTGCAAGCTGCTCAACAGTCAACAAACTGCGTTTGAAGTATAGACACTGCTCCAACGTAGGAAATGCAGTAAATAATTAGCATGCAGCTAACTGTCATAAACAGCAATGTGATAATGACAAAGATAACTGTTTTTTTTCGATCGAAGGATAAATATTGGCCAGGACACTGCTCTACTTCAAAAAGACAGCGCTGTTCTCCTAATAAAGCAGACAGGGCCTCTGTGGCAGCATTCCCTCAGTACTGCACGGAGGTGTCAGCCGAGATTGCTAGACTCAAATCCGAGCCTAATTTTTTATGGTCTAAAGTAGTATCAAGTAGCATTGACACTCATCTTTCTTTCTCTAATCTTCCTATCATCAAATCAACCCATGTCCCACCCCCATTCTAAATGTTTCTCACAATATGTTACAATTCCAGTGTCCTCTCTTTTTCTCTCCATTCTCTCCCTTACTGGAGTCAGACTTCCAACAGAGGGGGATGACACCCCCTCACACAAAAACAATTCATGTCTATACTGATGTATTTGAACCTTGCAATGGTCATAAATAAAAACAGGAATTGCTGGAAAAGCTCAGCACATCTGGCAGCATCTGAGGGGAGAAATCAGGGTTAACATTTCTGGACCAGGCAACCCTTCCTCAGAACTGATGGTAGCCTGGAAAAGGAAGGAAGGGGGAGAGGAAACAATAGATGGAGATAGAACCCAAAGAGAGAAACAAAGCTGGTGGACAGACAAAGGACTGGTTAAAGGTCAGTCTAGATGAATGAATAATTACTAATGGGTGCTATTAATCGCTGACAATGGGTTGTGTTTTGTAGCAGCCCATATGATGACAAAGCCTGGTGCGTGGGGATTGGGAGAACGACATGGCCTGAAACCCTACAATTGTTGAACTCAATATAAAGTCCAGAAGGTTGCAGAGTTCCCAAGTGGAAAGTAAGGTGCTGAAAATTGATATAAATGTTGTGAAGGTAAAAACAATGACTGCAGATGCTGGAAACCAGATTCTGGATTAGTGGTGCTGGAAGAGCACAGCAGTTCAGGCAGCACCCAAGGAGCAGTAAAATCGACGTTTCGGGCAAAAGCCCTTCATCAGGAATGTTGTGAAGATGATCATTTATGAGGTGGGTAGATTGTACAGAAAAAAAATTTGGAGGCAAGACTTTTGCCAATTAAGGCGCAGCTGGCAGAGAAATTGAATTGAATTTCTAATATGCTGGCTGATAAAGATAAGTGCTAACAGGGTTAATTCATAAAATTCCAGCTAATGTGCAATGAGTTTAATTCTCCAAGCTGATTATTCCCTCCAGCCAAAGGTAAGTTACTTGTGCTAAAGCTATCGATGCTTTGTGCCAACATGTACCAGCTGGTATGTGAGGGCAACTCTCCAGGTGTTTCCTTTGTGTTCCCTTTCTGCACTGAAGTGATTAATGATTAAATTGCATTTGACTTCTGCTCTTCATGAACCTGATAAATTAACTTGAGAGATAATTATTTCTGTTTTTAGTTATCTTTAAATTTTAGTGACAAATAGCAAACAGAGAAAAAAAGGCTGGCCTTCCAGGAATAATTATTCTATGTAAACCTGAATCCCTCAGGCCCATGATTAGAGTGGTGCTGGAAAAGCACAGCAGGTCAGGCAGCATCCGAGGAGCAGGAAAATCGACATTTCAGGAAAAAGCCCTTCATCAGGAATGGAGGCAGGGAGTGTCCAGGGTGGAGAAATAAACGGGAGGAGGGTGAGGTGGGGAGAAGGTAACAAAGAGTACAATAAGTGAACGGGGGTGAGGATGAAGGTGATAGGTCAGTGGGGAGAGTGGGGGAAGGTAGCAAAGAGTACAATAGGTGGATGGGGGTGGGGATAAGGGTGATAGGTCAGAGAAGAGGGTGGAGTGGTTAGGTGGGAAGGGAGATTGGCGTGTAGGACAGGTCATGAGGACAGTGCTGAGCTGGAAGGTTGGAACTGAGGTAAGGTGGGGGGAGGGGAGAAGAGGAAACTGGTGAAGTCCACATTGATGCCCTGGGGTTGAAGTGTTCCGATGCAGAAGATGAGGTGCTTTTCCTCCAGGCATCAGGTCGTGAGGGAGCGGCGGTGGAGGAGGCTCAGGACCTGCATGTCCTCGGCTGAGAGGGAGGGGGAGTTGAACTGTTGGGCCACAGGTTGGTGGGGTTGATTGGTGCGGGTGTCCCAGAGATGTTCCCTAAAGCGTTCTGCGAGGAGGCGTCCAGTCTCCCCAATGTAGAGGAGACCGCATCGGGAGCAACAGATATAATAAATGATATTGGCGGATGTGCAGGTGAAACTTTGATGGATGTAGAAGGCTCCTTTAGGGCCTTGGATGGAGGTGAGGGAGGAGGTGTGGGCACAGGTTCTGCAGTTCCTGCGGTGGCAGGGGAAAGTGCCAGGAGGGGAGGGTGGGTTGTTGGGGGGGCGTGGACCTGACCAGTAATTCATAGAGAAAACGGACTTTGCGGAAAGCGGTGGGGAGGGAAATATATCCCTGGAGGTGGGGTCTGTTTGGAGGTGGCGGAAATGTCGGCAGATGATGTGGTTTATGTGAAGGTTGATATGGTGGAAGGTGAGGACCAGGGGGTTCTGTCCTTGTTACGGTTGGAGGGGTGGGGCCTGAGTGCAGAGATGCAGGATGTGGACAAGATGCGTTGGAGGGCATCTTTGATCACGTGGGAAGGGAAATTGTGGTCTCTAAAGAAGGAGGCCATCTGGTGTGTTCTGTGGTCCTCCTGGGAGCAGATACGGCGGAGGAATTGGGAATATGTGATGGCATTTTTGCAGGAGATAGGGTGGGAAGAGGTGTAATCCAGGTAGCTGTGGGAGTCGGTGGGTTTGTAAAACTTGTCAGTGTCAAGTCAGTAGTCATTTCTGGAGATGGAGAGGTCCAGGAAGGGGAGGGAGGTGTCAGAGATGGTCCAGGTGAATTTAAGGTCGGGTTGGAATGTGTTGGTGAAGATGATGAACTGCTCAACCTCCTTGCAGGAGCACGAGGTGGCGCCAATGCAGTCATCAATGTAAAGGAGGAAGAGGTGGGGAGTGGTGCCGGTGTAACTATGGAAGATGGACTGTTCTACCTAGCCAACAAAGAGACAGGCATAGCTGGGGCCCATACGGGTGCCCATGGCTACCCCTTTGGTCTGGAGGAAGTGAGAAGATTCGAAGGAGGAATTGTTAAGGGTGAGGACCAGTTCAGCCAAACGAATGAGAGTGTCAGTGAAAGGGTACTGTTGGGGACGTGAGGAGAGGAAGAAATGGAGGGCTTGGAGGCCCTGGCCATGGCAGATGGAGATGTAGAGGGATTGGATGTCCATGGTGAAGATGAAGCATTGGAGGCCGGGGAAACGGAAGTCTTGGAGGAGGTGAAGGGTGTAGGTGGTGTGTCGAACGTATGGGGGGTGCTCCTGGACTAGGGGGATAGGACAGTATCGAGGTAGATAGTGATGAGTTTGGTAGGTACTCACTTTTTGGCTGGTTGATCTTAACCTCACTGTGAATCCTCTTGCAAGAAATTCTCCTCCTCTCTCCACACGAGTCTCAGTGAGTCTCTCTCACTGCAACCCCCAGGTCATCTCCTCTGCCCTGAAGCTCTTCAACCATGTCCTTAAACAGACAGGCTACCACAGCCACATCTGATTCCTCAGTGCTTGCCTCCGCAGCCAATTGATACCACACGGACTCCGGACTACATTCAAACCAGCACAGTTTGGATCCGGACAGGACAAACAGTACAAGCTGCAGATTCAAAGCCACCAGCAACGGTTCTCCTTCAGGATCCTCTGCTCCACACTCGCAGCAATGCGCTGGCACCTAACCTCTCTACAGTCAGCCCTGCCTCAACTGACGGCCACACTCTCTCAGAACTGCAAAGGACCCCTTCCATACTATATCCTAAGAAGAATTCATACTCTCAACAAACAGTATTTCAACACCATCTCAAATATCAAAAACTGTAAGTACAACAAACTTTTATACACCCATCTCCATAACCAGCACTCCTCAAACATTCCAGAAGGTTCCCCTGGCCTCTGGAAGTGCTCGGACACCATTAGCCATGAAGCTGATACAGCTATCATTCCCACAGTGATCGATGACATCACTTCCGCCCCATCATGGCCGCTTCCGCAGCCACTTCAGCCCCTCACGATTCCTCATGCACCACACGTGACATCACTTCTGCCCCACACATCATTGCTGACATCACATGCTCAGCGCATTCCACCCTCTCTACTGCCATGTTCACCACCACTTCCACCCCTCCACCAATGCCACTCACCTGCATTCTGCCAACACGCCCCCCACAGACCCACTGTCACCATCCCCACCCCCCAGAACCCTGAGGGGAACACCACCCCTGCTCATGATTCCACCCCATTTTCCCCCCCCCACCACGCCCACTCCAGTTACAGGTTCCGCCCCCACTCCCAGCTCCACACCTATACCAGATCCCAGCTCCCAGCCCTGCTGAGTTTTCAGCATCTCCCCAGACCTTCCCCTCACTGAGGACGAACGATCAGTCCTCAGCAAAGTTTTACAAACCCACCGACTCCCACAGCTACCTGGATCCCCCTCCAACCACGCATCAATGAATTTAATATGCATCGTGACATCAATCACTTCTTCCGTCGCCTCCGCCTCCGAGCTTACTTTCACAATCAGGACTCCCGCCCACCATCCAAGGACCCCTTTGCCCGCCTCCAACACACTCCATCCACCTGGACACCCCGTGCTGGCCTATTACCTGCCCTCGACCTCTTCATTTCCAACTGCCGCCGAGACATTAACTGCCTCAACCTGCCTACCCCCCTCCCTCACCTCAACCTCTCACCCTCACAACGCGCAGCCCTCCACTCCCTCTGCACTAATCCCAACCTCACCATCAAACCAGCAGATAAAGGGGGTGCAGTGATAGTTTGGCGCACTGACCTTTACTCCGCTGAAGCCAGACGCCAACTCGAAGACACCTCCTCCTACTGCCACCTCGACCATGACCCCACACCCCATCACCAAACCGTCATTTCTTAGACCATACACAACCTCATCACCTCAGGCGATCTCCCATCCACAGCTTCCAACCTCGTAGTTCAGGAACCCTGCACCGTCTGATTCTACCGCCTTCCCAAGATCCACAAGCCTGCCCACCCTGGCCAACCCTTTGCCTCAGCATGCTCCTGCCCCACCGAACTCATCTCTACCTACCTTGATACTGTCCTATCCTCCCTAGTCCAGGAGCACCCCACATATGTTTGACACACCATACGCCCTCCACCACCTCCAAGACTTCTGTTTCCCGACCTCCAAAGCCTCATCTTCACCATGGATATCCAATCCCTCTACACCTCCATCTGCCATGACCAGGGCCTTCAAGTCCTCTGTTTCTTCCTCTCCCAACTACCCCAACAGTACCCTTCCACTGACACTCTCATTCGTTTGGCTGAACTGGTCCTCACCCTTAACAATTTCTCCTTCGAATCCCCCACTTCCTCCAGACCAAAGGGGTAGCCATGGGCACCCATCTCTGACACCTCCCTCCCCTTCCTGGACCTCTCCATCTCCATTAATGACGACTGACTTGACACTGACAATTTTTACAAACACACCGACTCCCACAACTACCTGGATTACACCTCTTCCTACCCTACCTCCTGCAAAAATGCCATCCCGTATTCCCAATTCCTCCACCTCTGCCGTATCTTCTCCCAGGAGGACCAGTTCCACCACAGAACACACCAGATGGCCTCCTTCTTTAGAAACTACAATTTCCCTTCCCACGTGGTTAAAGATGTGCTCCAACACATCTCATCCTGCACCTCCACCCTCAAACCCCACCCCTCCAACTGCAACAAAGACAGAACTACGCTGATCCTCACTTTCCACCCTACAAACCTCCACCTAAACCGCATCATCCGCCGACATTTCTGTCACCTCCAAACAGACCCCACCACCAGATATATATTTCCCTCCCCAACCCTTTCCACAAAGTCCGTTCAGTCCGTGGCTCCCTGGTCAGGTCCACGTCCCCCAACAGCCCACCCTCCCCTCCTGGCACTTTCCCCTGCCACCGCAGGAATTGCAAAACCTGCGCCCACACCTCCTCCCTCACCTCCATCCAAGGCCCCAAAGGAGCCTTCCACATCAATTAAAGTTTCATCTGCACATCCACCAATATCATTTATTGTATTTGTTGCTCCCGTTGCGGTCTCCTCTACATTGGGGAGACTAGACGCCCTCCTCGCAGAGCACTTTAGGGAACATCTCTGGGACACCCGCACCAATCAACCCCACCGTCCCATGGCCCAACATTTCAACTCCCCCTCCCACTCTGCCGAGGACATGCCGGTCCTGGGCCTCCTTCATCGCCGCTCCCTCACCACCCGACACCTGGAGGAATAGCACCTCATCTTCCGCCTCGGAACACTTCAACCCCAGGGCATCAATGTGGACTTCACCAGTTTCCTCATTTCCCCTTCCCCCACCTCACCCCAGTTCCAAACTTCCAGCTCAGCACCATCCTCATGACCTGTCCTACCTGCCAATCTCCCTTCCCACTTATCCGCTCCACCCTCCTCTCTGACCTATCACCTTCATCCCCACCCCCATCCACCTATTGCATTCTTTGCTACCTTCTTTCCACCTCTATCCTCTTCCCAATTATCTCTCCACTCTGAAGGCTTCCTGCCTCTATTCCTGATGTAGGGCTTTTGTCTGAAAAATCGATTTTCCTGCTCCTCGGATGCTGCCTGACCTGCTGTGCTTTTCCAGCAGCACTCTAATCTGGACTCTGATTTCCAGCATCTGCAGTCCTCACTTTTCCCTCAGGTCCATGGCTCAGTGTGTCAAAACCACATATGATACACTGTACATAAACATATCAAATAGGAGCAGCAGTAGACTCTTTGGACTTTTGAGTCTGCTCCATCATACAAAAATGTCATGGCTGATCAGTTTTGATTTGCTTTCCACATTCCCATCTACATCAAACCATTGATTCCCTTTCCTAACAAAACTCTAACTACCCATGTCTTAAAAACATTTATTGACCACCTTCTGAAGCAGAGAGCTTCAAAGTAACACAGGCCTCTGAAAAAAAAAACAAATCCCCCCTTACCTCTGTCTTCAAAGGGCAACTCTTAATTTTAAAACTGCATCACGGTTCTGATTGACCAACAAAAGGAATGTCCCTTCCTTATTTTCCACATCAAACAGGTCACCCCTCACTCTGCTAAATTCCAGTGGAAGTAAGTGCAGCCTGGTAAAAGCAAGGACTGCAGATGCTGGAAACCAGAGTCTAGATTAGAGTGGTGCTGGAAAAGCACAGCAGGTCAGGCAGCATCCGAGGAGCAGAAAAAATGACGTTTCGGGCAAAAGCCCTTTATCAGGAATAGAGCTCAGCTGTCCAACCTTTCCTTAAAAACAAACCTACTCATTCCAGCTAAACTTCCTCTGAGTGTTCTCCAATGCATTTACATTCTTCTTAAAACACAGAGACTAAAATTACACACTGTGATTGAGTCTCACTAATGTGTTGTATAATATCCGTACTTTCATTTTCAAATCCTTATGCAACACAGGACAGCTTTCTTGATTATCTTGATTTCTTGATTATCTGCTAAAACTGACTACTAAACTTTTGTACCTCACGCAGTCCAATACCTGAATCCCTCTACATCTCAGAATCATGCAATTGTTCTCCGCTTAAGATATATGCTGCTTTACGATTCTTCCTGCCAAAATAAGCAAGTTCACATCTTCCCACATATGCCAGATGTTTGCACACTCACTCCAACTATCTCTATCCATTTGAAAAGTTAAAAATCACACAACATCAGGTTATAGTCCAACAGGTTTATTTGGAAATATAAGCTTTCGGAGCGCTGCTCCTTCATCAGGTGGTTGTCCATGAAGGAGCAGTGCTCCAAAAGCTAGTGCTTCCAATTAAACCTGTTGGACTACAACCTGGTGTTGGGTGGTTTTTAACTTTTTCCACTCCAGTCCAACACCGACATCTCCAAATCATGACTATCCATCTGCAACCCTCCTTATATATTCTTCTTACATACTTTCCTACCTACCTTGGTGTGATCTGTGAATTTAACTACTATGCTGTCATTGTCCTCATCTAAGTCATTGAGGTAATCTATAAAAGGATGAGAACACAGCACAGACTTGTATGGGTCTCCATTTATCACATTCTATCAACCAAAGACCTATGAATGTCTTGACTTTGTTTTCTGCCAATCAGCCAATCTTCTATTCATGCTAATGTGTTGCCCACCAACATCCAACAACCGCCCCCCCCCCACCCCCCGCCCCTTCCCCGCTCCCATACCATGAGCTTTCCTCATCAAGGATAGCCTTTTGTGTGTTACCTTATAAAATAGTTTCTGGAAATCCACATACACAGCACCTACAGGCTCATCATTATCCACAGCATATGTTGCTCCATAAATTGGTGAAAAATGAATATAAAATCAAAATATTGCAGATACTGGAGATTTTAACCCCATTGGATATAAAATTCGATCAGATCACTGCTAACACTGGCTGCGTGAACTCTGAGCTCATTAATTAATATTAACATAGAGTCATAGAGATGTACAGCACAGAAACAGACCCTTCAGTCCAACACGACCATGCCAACCAAATATCCTAAGCAAATCCAGTCCCATTTTCCGCACTTGGCCCATATCCCTCTAAACTCTTCCTATTCATGTACCCATCCAGATGCCATTTAAATGTTGTAATTGTACCCACTTCTGGCAGTTCATTCCATACATGCACCACCCTCTGTGTAAAAAGTTACCATTCAGATTCCTTTTAAATCTTTCACCTCTCACCTTATACCTATACCCATTAGTTTTGGACTCCCCCCACCCTGGGCTATTTACCCTATCCATGCCCCTCATGATTTTCTAAACCTCTATAAGGTCACCCTTCAACCTCTGACATTCTAGAGACGATAGCCCCAGCCTATTCAGCCTCTCCCTCAAACCCACCAATCCCAGCAACATCCTTGTAAATCTTTTCTGAATCCTTTCAAGTTTAACAACATTATTTTTATAGCAGGGAGACCAGAATTGAATGCAATATCCCAAACGTGGCCCAACCAATGTCCTATACAGCCACAACATGACATCCCAACTCCTATACTCAATATTTTGACCAATGAAGGCATGCATGCCAAATGCCTTCTTCACCACCATGTCCACCTGTGACTCCACTTTCAAAGAACCATGCACTTGTACCCAAGGTCTATTTGTTCAGCAGGGCCCTACTATTAATTGTATAAGTCCTACTTTGCTTTGCCTTACCAAAATTCAACACCTCACATCCAAATTAATCTCCATCTGCCTGTCCTCGGACCATTGGCCCATCTGATCAAGGTCCTGTTGTATTCTTTTACACTGTCCATTACGGCATCATGTTTGGTGTCACCTGCAAACTTACTAACTATACCTCCAGCATTCCCAAACAAATCATTTATATAAATGATGAAAAGCAGTGGACCCAGCACTGATCCTTGTGGCACAGCACTGCCCACAGACCTCTAAGATGGAGGTCTGGAAGAGCAAGCAATGAGCTGACGTTGCCAGGCACCCACTCAGATTTGCATGTCAGGAAATGCTCATCTAGTTTTCATCCCACGGGTGGAAGAATAATAGGAGTCTGCATATTAATGTAGAGAAGTTAGGTAGTAATCAGGCTAACAATAATCAACAATTCCTGTTAGTAGCCCTCTCACTGCTCATTCATAAGAATCTCATTTTGATGTCTGGGACAAGATTAGAAAATGAGACTTGTCAGTCTCAATGTTAAGAAAGGCTTCTCAGCAACTCACATGGCTCTCCCTAATTTCCTGCCATAATTCATATCTTTCTGGCCTGGGAAGATTCCACCTTTGATCTATTTGTGCCACTTCATTCCTAAGAGTAAGTAAAGTAGAACCAGATTTAGTAATACTTCCTTTCTTGTGGGACTGGACACATTCTGCTGCAGAAAATAAAATGCTGTTTTTTGGAAACTCATCCCAGTGTAATTCGCTTACACTGCCTTTGACTGACCTGGCAAGAAAGGAACATAAAAGAAAAATTTCAGTCATCTTTGATACCCTTGCCTATCAATTAATGTATTGCCAACACATCTCTAAAAATTAACATACCACAGACATATTCACCTACAAGACAGCACATAAAAACCGATGTTTGTCTCCACCAAATGTGTCAATTACTTTAGAAATTTGAAGTCATGAGTAAATATGTAATCCTGTTACAGATCCCAGAAACAGTGTGTGTGGCAGGGATTTTGTTAACCCAAGCTCACCTGGCACACTCAAACCTGAGCCTGAGCATTTTCTGAAGGTTAGACTGGAATCTGACCATAGAATTAAAGGCTGTTGGATGGCTGTTAGAGGAAAAAGCCATCTCTTGCTTTCTGGATAAAATCCTCTTGATGTGCTGAATCTTGTTCTCAAAATGTTGACATGCAATTCTGTGAGGGAACATCATAACTAATGCAGATATAGACTTGCAGGCTGGGCTCTGTGCCAGGCTTGGTGTGTGATAGGTAGGAAATCCATGATTGAAATCAGAAACGAAAAGCAATTCTTTATGATCTTTCAGATAAGCTTTATTATTACAGAGTGAATGTTTCTTTCATATCCTGTGTAGGAAGTATTTAAACAATCCTGAAACTGTTCCAAAATCACTTCTCTCTCTCTCTTTCTCTCTCTCATCTCCACATTTGGATTATATTTCAATTACAATCCCATCAAATTTATTTTCCTGTTTCAAAATGGAGAAATTTCTCTAACATATTGGATATATTACATTCTGTCAAAAAGTTTAAAGCTCTTTCTTAAAAGGAAGTGCGTTCCAGCATTTTAACAACAAGAGTCTGCTCTGGCAGATCCCGATGTTATCTCTAAAAGATAACTTTTTTTTCCTTGAGTGCTCAGAAAATAGCTGGAAAAGACGGTCAGAATTTTAAACAGTATTAAGTGGTATAAATTTTCTTCCAGAAAAGATACAATAAACCAGTGATACTATGGTGAGGAAGGTAATCAGAACAATTAACCCTGCTATAATAATGTGAAAGGGACGGGGATGTCAAAATAATAGATGGGCACTTACACCAGGTACCTAACCATGAAATTTTCACTCGTCTCAAACAAATCTGCCAGTGAGGTCCTACTTTACATCCAAATGTTCCACAAATAGAAACATGTCAATGACCATTTTAAGTGATGTTGATTTGAGAGATACATGTTGGTCACAACATTGTTAAGAAGAATCAAACAAAAACATAAATTGCTGGAGAAACTAGGCAGGTCTGATAGCATCTGCAGAGAGACAAACAGAGTTAACATCTTGAGTCCTGTGTCCCCTCTTCAGAGCCTTCAGAAGTAAAGTGACTGGGCTGGAAACTGTGAGTCAGGTTTCTGCCTCCACATGTGCTGCCAAGCCTGCTGAGTTTCTTCAGCAGTTTATGCTTTTGTTTGTTTCAGATCTCCAGCATCCACAGTTCTTTGTTTTATTTTATTGTTAGAAAGAAAGTCATGTGCTGTTTATTGAAATAATACTCTGGGATCTTTTACATCCAGCTGAGGGGGCAAATGGTCATTTGTTTAACATCTTATCCAAAAGATAATACCTCCAATAGGGCGTGTTTTCAATACCAGCCTCAAATTATGCTGATGTCTTTGGAGAAGGTCTTAAATTCACAAATGGTATGATTTGATTTAGAGGCCAGTGCACTACTATAGAGCCACAGTCGATTTTGGAAACTTGTTTTGCTTACTTCAGATCTTATCTCGTGAGACTACACTAACATATGCTGCAATTGTATCTGCCGAGGGAACGTGGTCACTGTTAGACATTTGAGCACAGGGGGTGTTCCTGCATTCATAACAAATAGAAGTTAATCTCCACAAAGGGAAACTTTGACTCAGCTGTCAATGAGAATGAATAGCACAGTAGTGTTTGTGGCTGAAATAGAGATAGTAGATCAGGAAATAACAACAGGAACTAGTCATAGACTGTAAAGGACCTTTTTGAGAGAAGATACAGTACTGGCTTTATTCTGTATTTCTGGGGAACAAGATGATTTGAAAAAGTATTTCTAATATAAATAATTTTGTTTACAGATGCTGGCCTGGAATCTGAGGCTGAGCAAAGCTCGAGCTGCACAGACTAAGCTGTGCAAAATGAGCTCTTACCCAGTAACTGGGGCCTCAGGCAACTTCCAGGATCAGCCTCATTTATACTGTATGTGTCAGAACTCTAATGGGAGAAGGCTACAAGTTTAGGAAACATGAGTGGGCTGATCTGATCAGGAAGTTTGATGTTGATTTGCTGATGATGTTTTGCGAAGCAGATACAAAGCAAGCAGTCTGTTTGCAACATGTTGATCATCGAGCTGACCTGTGGCAAGTTCATACCTGTCATCAATTTGCATGCAATGAATATTTATCCAAGTGAAACTGTTTGTAATAAAAACCTACCTTTCAGTTAAAGTTTGTGGTGTGTGAGAATCTCAGGTCAACCAGATCACATTTGCTTAAATGTCACACATGCCAATTGCTTAATCTTGTGCAGTTGTGTATAAGATCAGCAATTTTCTTTGTCTAGCTCCACAGCATAAGGGAGAAGAACAGGATGGTGGCCTACTGCATGGAGGCGCAGGACCAGCGAGGATGAGCCAGTTGTTGGTGGGATGCTTTGGAGTTAGGTCAGGAGCATAGACCATTGGAAGAGAAATCCAAGGGAGGCAGAGGATGGAGTTCATTTACAGAAATGCAATTGCATGGTGGTAATGTTACTAGACTGGAAATCCAAAAACCTAGGCTAATGTTCTGGGGTCATGGATTCAAATCTCACTGTAATAGATGGCAAAATACAAAGTCAATGAAATTTGGAATTGCAAGCCGGTCTAATGGTGACTATGTAACAATCATTGATTGTTGGAAAAACCTATCCATTTCACTACTGTCATTTAGGAAAGGAAACCTGCCACCCCTCACCTGATCAGTCTTACATGTGATTCCAGATCCAGAAATATCTGGTTGACTCTAACAGTCCTCTGAAAGGGCCTAGCAAGCCACTCAATTCAAGGGCAGTCAGAAAAGGCAATAAATACCTCCCTATTTCTCCCCCTTTTTTTTAGCTTTGACAAAAGGTCAGTTAAACTCGAAACGTCAGCTCATTTCTCTCCTTACAGATGCTACCAGACCTGCTGAGATTTTCCAGCATTTTCTCTTTTCCATTTCTGGCAATAGTCTATCCACTAATATCCATTACAAACCCACTGACTCCCACAGCTATCTGGACTACAACTCTTCTCACCCCCCCACGTCCTGTAAGGACTCTATCCCTTTCTCTCAGCTCCTTCGCCTCCGCTGCATTTGTTCCGATTAGGCCACTTTCCAAAGTGGTGCTCTTAATATGTTCTCCTTCTTCTCCAACCGTGGCTTCCCACCGACAGTTGTTGACAGGGCTCTCAACAACGTGCAGTCCATCTCCCGCGCCACAACCCTCATCCCCTCCCTCCCCTCCTAGAACAAGGATAGGGTCCCTCTTGTTCTCACCTTTCACCCCACCAGCGTTCACATGCAAAGAATAATCCTCCGCCATTTTCGCCAACTCCAACACGACGCCACCACTAAACACATCTTCCCTTCCCTCCCCCTGTCTGCATTCCACAGAGATCGTTCCCTCCCTCTGGGACAACCTAGCCCACTCCTCCATCACACCTAACACCTCTCCCATCACACATGGCACCTTCCCATCACACCTAACACCTCTCCCATCACATACGGCATCTTCCTATCACACTTAACACCTCTCCCATCACACACGGCACCTTCCCATCACACCTAACACCTCTCCCATCACACACGGCACCTTCCCATCACACCTAACACCTCTCCCATCAGACATGGCATCTTCCTATCATACCTAACACCTCTCCCATCACACACGGCACCTTCCCATCACACCTAACTCCTCTCCCATCACACACGGCACCATCCCATGCAATCGCAGACGGCGCAACACTTGCCCCTTTACCTCTTCCATGCTCACCATCCAAGGCCCAAAACACTCATTTCAGATTAAGCAGTGTTTCACTTGTACCTTTTTCAATTTGGTCTATTGCAGTTGTTGCTCCCAATGTGGTCTCCTCTATATTGGAGAGACAAAACGCCGACTGGGTGATCGCTTTGTTGAGTACCTTCGGTCTGTACGCAATCAGGTCCCAGACCTTCCTATGCCTTGCTACTTCAACACACAATCCTGCTCCCATGCCCACATGTCTGTCCTTGGCCTGCTGCAATGTTCCAGTGAAGCTCAACGCAAACTGGAGGAACAGCATCTCATCTTCTGACTAGGCACATTACAGCCTATCGGTCTCAACATTGAATTCAACAACTTCAGATAATTTTATTTCATTTATTTTATTTTTTAAATTTTTTTTTCACTGTTCTGTACCTCTTATTTCTTGATTGTCTCTCTTTCTCTCGCTCCCCACTCTCTCATCACCTTTTTCCTCTCCTCTTTCCCCCTTTGCTACCCTTCTCCCCTGTTTTCCATTTTGCCTCTGCTTCACCCATTCCCCCCATCCCCCATATATTTTGTCACATAGCACCGGCTTCAGCCTTGGTCATTCACAGCTCCTAATCTCCCTATAATCTCTCTATGCACTGTCATTATCACTTCTGTATTGCTACCTTTGCTTCTGGAGCCATGACTCACCTTCTCTCAGCCTAGCAATATACCTTGCTATTTCTCTCTTTTTGTTTAGCTTTGACATAGGGTCAGTTAGACTTGAAACGGCAGCTCTTTTCTCTCCTTACAGATGCTGCCAGACCTGCTGAGATTTTCCAGCATTTTCACTTTTCGTAATAAATACGGAATTTGCCAGCAATGTCTACATTCCATGCAAGAATGTGAAAAATTGGAGTAATGTAGAAAGGGCTTCATGTCATTGCTGCTGTGGTGGGGGCACATTGCGGTGGAAACAGTCAGTCAAAGCAAGGAATGGAGCCTAAAGATCGAGCCTTCTGTTCAAATGTGTGTCCAATGTTTGTGGGCTGAGTCCTTTTGAGTTCACCAACCATGTTTCAATGATTAACTTGGAGAGCAATCTCTGGCAAGCTCCTTTACAGTGCACTGAAGGATGGGCCAGCTGAGAAACCATACACACAGATAGGTGTGTGGCAAAACTAGACACTCCTGTGAACATGCAATAAAAACATAATATGCACAATAATGGGAATATTTGGAACTTCCCTGTAACCATCAATGTGTGCCAAGTATGAGACATATGAGACATTTAGTTCTCTGCCTAAACCAGTCTTAACAAATAGCGATGATGCACATATGATTAAAGTGAAATCAATGTACTCTTGGATCTTATGGCAGTGGAGCTGAGCATGGAAGTTGTGACCATAATGGAGAACCTCTCTGCCCACAGTTTCTTTACTAGTCCAGTCTTAGTGGGAGCACGATCAGCTACCAACTAATCTCACCAATGAAAAGCTTTCCCAATTGCTATATTAAATATGTTTTGCATGCAGATGTAAAAGTTTCTAAATATAAATATCCTCCCCCTGTCTCTATCCAATCTCTTCCTTGAGAAGAATCAAGTTTCAAGCAGGTGCCAGATAAACACTTGAGAATGTGCTGATATATCTGAAACTTGCAATTGTTGTAAATGTTGCGATCGTGATCACTTATTCTGTGTGTGAATTATTGCTGGGAATAAACAGTTTGGAACACATATTTATATTTAAGGACTACCTGGGAAAGGCTGGAAGATTTTGAGTGATTTGGATGTTTTCTGAATTGTAATTTTTAAAATTGTAATTGGTTTTTACCATGTGATGAGCCCTGAAGAAGGGCTCATGCCTGAAACATCGATTCTCCTGCTCATTGGATGCTGCCTGACCTGCTGCACTTTTCCAGCAACACATTTTCAGCTTTTACCATGTGATTTCTTAGGAATGAAACAAATGGTTTAAATGTGCTGATTTTGGAGAAAACAGCCAAGTGAAATTTTAAAGGAGATAAGAATTGAGGTTCATTGTCTTAATTGCTGGAAGATCTGGTTCAAAAGGACAAGTAGGCCTCAATGTCAATGTTTGCCTGGTAACCCCTTATAGACTTTAATTCTGTTTTAGACTCTGATGAGTCTGTGGAAAGAAGCTGCCCAGATGCTGCAAGACTTTTCCAAAATCCTTTTCTCAATAGATGTGCCTTGGAACCTGATCAAGTTTCCATCTATCAGTATTCCAGTCTACCTGGCAAAGCTGGAAGAAGTGGGCAATGACTGAGTCCTGCTGAAGGGTCCTGCCTGAAACGTTAACTCTCCTGCTCTTCTGATGCTTTGATGTGGAGGTGCTGGTGTTGCACTGGGGTGAGCAAAGTTAAAAATCACACAACACGAGGTTATAGTCCAACAGGTTTATTTGGAAGTAACAGCTTTCAGAGTGCTGCTCCTGACTAGCTACCTAATGAAGGAGCAGTGGTCCGAAAGCTTGTGGGCGGCACGGTGGCACAGTGGTTAGCACTGCTGCCTCACAGCGCCGGAGACCCGGGTTCAATTCCCGCCTCAGGCGACTGACTGTGTGGAGTTTGCACGTTCTCCCCGTGTCTGCGTGGGTTTCCTCCGGGTGCTCCGGTTTCCTCCCACAGTCCAAAGATGTGCAGGTCAGGTGAATTGGCCATGCTAAATTGCCCGTAGTGTTAGGTAAGGGGTAGATGTAGATGTAGATGTAGATGTAGGGGTATGGGTGGGTTACGCTTCGGCGGGGCGGTGTGGACTTGTTGGGCCGAAGGGCCTGTTTCCACACTGTAAGTAATCTAATCTAATCTAATCTAATCAAACCTGTTGGACTACAAGTCATGTGTCATTTTTAACCTTCTGATGCTACTTGACCTGCTGTGATTTTTCCAGCTTCACAGTTTATCAACTCTGACATTCCAGCATCTGCAGTGCTCACTATCTCCGATTCCCAAATACACAAACCCAAGGTGATTGTAATCAGAACTGGACCCCTGCTGTCAATCTGTGGCTGCTCCGTTCACGGGAAATCCAATGGATGTGAGAAGTTATCTACCATTTGTTTCCAGACCCAAAGCTTACAGGCATCAGCTTTCCCCCTTTTGTCTTTTATATAAAAATAAACTATTGTCTCTGCAGGGATTTGAGTCTTTGTGTTTTGAGAGTGTGTCTGTGTGTGGGATGGAGGGGTGATAGTTTTGATTTTGGATCGTGGCCAATCTTTCCTCTCAGCTGAGCATAAAACCAGCTGTGGACCAGAAAACCGAAACCTCCGCATGCCCCATAATTGCCTGAGCACTGAACTCCCCCTTGACCACACTCGAGACAAATCGTAAAAACTTGCGATCATCGAAGAAGGCTCTGGGAAAAGGAAGAAGCCAGGTCACACCACCTCCAGGCGGGGACTCGAGATGAAAGCTGGAGGAACAGGGTCGTGGAGTCCTGTGGAGTTTACAATCTTCTCAGCAGGGACCAGGAGAATGAGACACCAGGTCCAGGAAACAGGCGGCCATTCCAGATGGAAATAACACATGATTCAAGTAACAAGTTACATTTATCTTTCATATTCAAAGCTTTGTTTTCTTGATAAATGTAAAATATGTCCAAAGGAAATACAAATAAGTCTCCAAGCTCCAAAACACCAGGAGATCATACAATGAGGGTGGAACACTGAGTGCAAAAAGACCAATTCCAACTGGAGAAAGTTCTCATCGACATTCTTGCAGTGAAGATCAACATATCCATGCTTCCTGTGAAAGAGATTCCTAATCATGTGGTGAACTACACAGCAATTATTGAGAGCTTGTGCTGAAAGAATTACACCTTGAAAATTGTAGAGTGTATTGACTTTGTCATATAGAGACAGTTCCAAGATGAAATGTACAAATCACATTTTCATACCTTGATGTACAGACATTTCAGTATAAAAAATGTTGATTTTCTACATCAGGCTTCAACCAGAATCTGAACTTGCTTACAAGACACTCTTTGTAGAAATTGTGAAGCTGACTTTGTGACAGTGTATCCATTGTGACAACAATTAAGACTTTGTTTTGTGCACATTACCTTTTATTTACATATTCTGCTGGGAAAAATATGGAATAATTGCAAACTTGTGTTGGAAAACCAAGCAATTGTCTAAAAAGCAGTGCATTCCTCTCAGAGAAGATCTGGGAATAGGTGATGTTTGGATACAGGTGCCAAATATGCCAGATATTGAAATGCTTTCGAAGAACAGTGTATGCAATTTTCTGCAGGTCAAATTACCGGAATAGATTTGAAGATTTTGCCAAAGCCTTAGAGTGTGATACAGTGGCATTTCCATCTTTGAATGAAGTGAGGTAGTTGTCAAGATACTTTGCATTGAGTGTATTAATGCAGAATTGTGATGTCTTGTTTGAATACCTAAAAAGAGCAAATGAGTAAGTACAATCATCAAATCAGCAAATATTACCTGAAAATGCTCACAAAACCACAATATCACATTGGACTGACAGCTCTGAATAATATTCTTGGTGAACTGGCAGCATTGTGCAACTTCTGGCAGAGACATTGTTGTCAACTTTTGAAGCTGTGCAATTTGCAAAGCCCAAGATCAATAAACTAAAGACTCAGTATCTATGTGAAAGTAATTATTGCAATGAAGTTAAGAAGGTTCTGGCTGCTCTCGATAATGATATAGACACTCCTGCAATTCTTCAATTTATGTGACCACCTGGAAGACAGATTACAAGAAAGAGAATTATGACAGTGGCATGCATTTGGCCAGGCTGCAATCGCCAAGATAATTGATTTCGAATTTGGAAAAGACAGCATTGCATTACAATATTCCACTTTTATATCAAACTATGATGAATGTGTGGCCATGAAGATACATGAGGAATTCTCTGATTTAAAACTTATGGTGTGGAAAAAGTCAAGACGAGTTCCATGCGGACATTTAGTGATTTGGTGGACTATTCTCTAGAAGACAACCAGTTTCAAGAAATGTCTATTATTCTAGAAATTTGTACAATCCTTCAGGCAGCAAGTGCTGACTGTGAATGTAGATTTAGCCTCATGAAGTCAGTGAAGTGCAAAGTTAAAAATAGATTAAAAAGAGATCTCTTGGACAACTTGATGTGAATTAACTCACAGATTTGATCTGGAAAAACATCTCAACCTGACTACAGTGTATTACTTATGGGCAGCAAATAAAAATAGCTGCGAGAAGCTGCCAACAAAGGAGCGAATAAATTATGACTGTCCTCTTTTGGTCATGTAGTATCTGTGGTAGATATAGTGTGGCCCCGAAATGAGGCTCTAGATTTCTGAGCTGAGCAAATAATTATATTTATTAGAGTAGGTTGAATGCCTATAACTGTAAAGTAGCACAATTGAACACGTTTAATAGTTAGTAAACAAACTATGAAAAAAAGATTGCAATATGACATTTGCTCAGTAGATGCAACATGCCACTCAGTCTAGTCTGGGTTCCACACAGGCCTGAGAAAAATTAGAGGGAACTCTGATCACAGCTTTGTTTGTGAATCAATATTTACTGCTTGCTTTAAGAATAAGTTTTGTTTCTAATGATTGGATTATTTTGAGTTCATTTAAGAAGCTTGGTGAATGTTTGTTTTGTTCTGGGCAGTTGTACAGAAGAGAAGCAATTGTCCAATGTGGTAATTGAACAAACATGTTTACACTGACGGTGAGACTGGTGGAGCATTAAAGTTTGATTATCAACACTTTTCAACCCCATCACAGTCATATCATTGCACAGAAAGAAATGTTTAAAAATCTCTCAACTTTCTGATTCAGAAGTCAGAGTACTGCAATTAAGGCATGGCTGATGGACAAATTGAATTAATTTGTGTGGGATCCTCTGAATTCCTATTACTCTAGTAGATAAAGGTAAATGCTAAGAGGGTTATTTCACAAAATTCCAGCAATGTGTGATAGTTTTAAATCTCCAAGCAGCTTATTTCCCTCCTGAATCCTGCTCCATTTCCAGCCAAAGGGCTTGGCAGTTACTTGCTCTGAAGCTATCGGTGCTTTGTGCCAACATGTGCCAGCTGGTGTGTGAGGGCAATAGTCTAGGTGATTCCTTTGCGATTTCCTTCCCTTTCTGCACTGAACTGATTAAATGATTAAATTGCATTTGACCCCTGCCACAGTGAGACTGGTAATTAACTTGGAAGATAATTGATTCTGTCTGTTATTTATCGGCCAGTCACCTGGCACTTTGCTGGCATTTACAATGTTATCTATTATCACACAGGGAAAAGACAAAAGGAGAGGTGTCAGCCAGCCTCAGTTACAATGTTGATATGGGAAAGTCAAGTAGATTCTTCTACATTAATTTTGGCTGAATTTAAGGTAGGTGCCCTGGTCCCCTGACAGAGAGAGTCAGGACTGAAAATGTGTTCCTGGAAAAGCCTAGCAGGTCAGGCAACATCCAAGGAGCAGGTGAATCGACGTTTCGGGCATGAGCCCTTCTTCAGGAATGAGGAAAGTGTGCCAAGCAGGCTAAGATAAAAGGTAGGGAGGAGGGACTTGGGGGAGGGGCGTTGGAAATGCGATAGGTGGAAGGAGGTTAAGATGAAGGTGATAAGGTGAGGGTGATAGGCCGGAGTGGGGGTGGGGGCGGTGAGGTCAGGAAGAAGATTGCAGGTTAGGAAGGTGGTGCTGAGTTCAAGGGTTGGGACTGAGACAAGGTGGGGGGAGGGGAAATGAGGAAACTCTGCAATCTTCTTACTGATCTCTCCGCCCCCACCCCCACTCTGGCCTATCACCCTCACCTTATCACTTTCACCTTAACATCCTTCCACCTATCGCATTTCCAATGCCCCTCCCCCAAGTCCCTCCTCCCTACCTTTTATCTTAGCCTGCTTGGCACACTTTCCTCATTCCTGAAGAAGGGCTCATGTCCGAAACGTCGATTCTCCTGCTCCTTGGATGCTGCCTGACCTGCTGCGCTTTTCCAGCAACACATTTTCAGCTCTGATCTCCAGCATCTCCAGTCCTCACATTCTCCTAGAGAGAGTCAGGAGCCTCAGCACTGGTTATTCTCACAATCCTATGTCAATCTCGTAGTTAGTTGTGTGCCTTCAAGTCTCCTGTCTCTTTAATGGCAGAGGTCCTGCCCTCAAAGGGCTGCAACGCAGTTAGAGAGACTGACACTTATCAGTTCTAGAAGGCCTGTGGATCCTCTCTGGGACAGCAGAGGCCATCATAGAGGAGATGGCAGCCATGATGTGGAGGAGCAGGTGTTGGATTGGAGTGGACAAAGTTAAAAATCACACAGCATCAGGTTATAGTCTAACAGGTTTATTTGGAAGCACTAACTTTAAGCTTGTACTTCCAATTAAATGCGTTGGACTATAACCTAGTTTTATGTGTTTTTTAACATGACACAAAGGCCCTTGGAGAGTAGGGAAGATCCTCATGGTCAGGGAGGCCAATCATGCAAATCCAGGTCATAGAGTCACAGAGTCAGACAGCACGGATACAGATCCTTTGGTCCAACCATTCCATGCTGACCATAATCCCAAAGTAAAGGAGTCCCGCCCTGCCTGCACATGACCCATATCCCTCCAAACCTTTTTTTTTATTTATATACTCATCCAAATGTCTTTTAAACACAACTGTATCCACATTCAACACTCCATTCCACACACGAACCAAGCTATGTGTAAAGAAGTTGCCCCTCGTGTCTTTCCTAAATCTTTATCCTCTCACCTTAAAAATATACCCCCTCGTTTTGAAATCCCCACCGTATGGAAAAGACACCTTCATAAGGTCATCTCTCAACCTCCCACGTTCTAGTGAAAAAAAAATCCCAGTCTTTCCAGGCTCTCTATATAACTCAAACCCTTGAGAGATAGGCTGATTTTTGTGGAGAGTAGGAAGGCATGGTAAATGGGACAGCCTGTATCATGGAGTGGGGAGGGGGGAGGGGTGGTGCCTTCGTGCTCTACAAGGTGTCTGATGAGGGGAGTAGCTCACCTGAGGAGGGCCATAATATTTATTGGATGGCCTCCCTCCATGGGGTATGGTCTCCCTACTCAACTGAAAGAATTGTGGATCATTTGGCATTCAGCCAGAAAGTCTGATCTCGATATTCACTGGCCCAGAATTAGTCAGGAGCATCGCAATTGGGTGAGGAGTGTGGGGAGGGAGGAGGGGGTTGGATGGAGAATTCGATCAGTACTCCACACCTTCTCCCCTAATTCAATGGCTCCCACTACCCTTCGTTTGCCAATGCACACCTAAGCAGGAGGCTTAATAGGAATTGAACAGTCATGTAAATGATCAGGGTGATTTAGTAGAGGTGGGTGTGGCAAGGAGTTGTGATTGGGCAGTTTTGGGGAGATGGTGGGCGGCAGTGATCTGTTGGTGGTTAAGTGCATAGATATTTGAGATAATGTTCTTCTTGGACAAACATCTTGCATGATAATAACAGAATAAATAACTGGAACAAGAGGTCACACAATTATATTGATTGACAGTAGAGTTTCAGCATATCCTGTGTCATCACAACATAAGAATATAGATAGGTTAAAAAAGTGGTCAAAAGCTTGGTAGATGGAATACAATGCAGGAAAACTCACAGGAAAAACTTGGCAGGAAGAACTGAACCGTCAAGAATAGAGTAGCTGAATATCATTTAAATGGAGAAAGACTGTAAACAGTGACAGCCCAAAGGTTTTTGGGAGTCTTCATACATAATTCACAAAAATATCTAATGTACAAGTTCAGCAGCTAATAGGGAAGGCAAATGAAGTTTTATTTAAAAGGAGGTGATGGTCCAGTGGTACTATCGCTGGACTGTTAATTTTGATACCCACACAATAAACTCAGGATCTAGGTTTAAGACCAGCCACAGCAGATGGTGAATGTGAATTCAGTAAAAATCTGGAATTAGAGTCTACTGATGACCATGACTCGATTGTCAGGAAAAGCCTATCTGGTTCAGTAATGTCCTTTAGGGAAAGAAGCTACCATCCTTACCTGATCTGGCCTACATGTGACTCCTGACCCACAATGATGTGGTTGGCTCGTAACTACCCTCTGGGCAATTAGGGATGGGCAGTAAATCTGCCTCACCAGCGATGCCCTCATCCTGTGAGTTAATTCAGGTATTGGGGTATAAAAATAGGGAGACCTTTCCAAAACTACACAAGGGCCACTAGTCAGATGAAAGCTAGGATACTGTGAACAATTTTGGGGCCCTTTATCCATGAAAAGATAAATCAGCATTGGAGCAGTCTGGAAAAGATTCATTATCCTGATACTGGGTATCGAAGGACTGTCTTCTGAGGGGAGGTTGAGTAGGTTGGGCCTGTAGTCATTGGAGTTTAAAATAATGAGAAGCGACATCATTGAAATATGTAAGATTCAAAGGAGACTTAAAAAGCTTGATGCAGACTGTTTGTTTTCTCTTGTGGAAGAGTAGCTCATAATCTCACAATAAGAAGTTGCCTATTTAAGACAGAGATGAGGAGGAATTTCCTCTCCGAAAGGGTAAAGAATCTGTGGAATTTTGATTGCAGAGGGGTGTCAAGGCTGGGTCATGAAATATATCCAAGACAGAGATAACAGATTTTTAATAAGTAAGGGAATCAAGGATAATGGGGAAAGGCAGGAAACTGGAGTTGAGGATTATCAACTCAGCCGTGATCTCACTGAATGCTGGGGTAGATTCAATGGGCAGAATGGCCTACTTCTGTTCCAACATCTTATGGGCTTCTGCTAACTTTCTGCATTCAATTGTAATAACATGAGAAGGAGCCAAGTTTTCTCTGTGCTGATTGAGATGAGACAGTTTATATTACCTATGGGGTCAAAAGCATAAGTGGATACACTTTGAACTCTGATCTCTCAGTTGTTAACATCTCACCCCCTCTGCAACATGCTGGAATCTAAAAAGCGAAGGTGGCCAGATTGGGAAGGAAACTCCAATTAACGACCTATTAAGGTCCTTGAGGAACTTGTTCATGGACTTGTGATCATAAACATCCAAACATTCTGGTGCACAATAATGCACAGTTTTTGGGTGTCATTCAGGGAACAATTAAATGTGTTATTTCATAAGGAGAAGGTTTTTGCAACAGTGCACTTTGAGTACAATCACTTTCAGTTTCAATCTGCTGGCCCTTTAATGTACTGTCCCTCCTCTGAGAGTCAGTGATATGGACCTTGTTTGGATTTATTGTCTGTGCTCTGTAGGCAGCTGGCAACACTGGGCACACAACTCAGCTGTCAGCACAATGCTAGCAGTTACACTTAAGGAATGCATCCACCAATGGGGTCTGACTGTTGGACTCTCAGGGCAGAGGAAATGACCTGGGAGTTGCAGTGGGAGAGGGACTCTCTGAGCTTCTTGTAGAGAGAGGAGGAAAACTTCTTCAAGGCAGGCATCCTTGCAAGAGGATTCGCAGTAGGGTTAAAATCAACAAGGTAAAAACAATGACTGCAGATGTTGGAAACCAGATTCTGGATTAGTGGTGCTGGGACTCTCAGCTTGGCTGAAAAACCAAGTTCTTTATCTCACTAGTGCTTCTTAAAAGCATCCATGGAGACACTAACCTTCTCCCAATGCATACATTAAAATCCAGAACGTGACTTTCTATCTTACATATAAAAAGAGTTGGGGCAGAGCGAAATATTCTTGAATCCATTCTCATGATTCATCTTTGCCTTCTAAAACCTCTTGTAACCTCTTGGTCCCCACCTGACCATTGTGAAAATTCTATTTCCACAGCCCCCTTGCCCCTCTGACACCAGAGATTTGTAGCTATTACAGACCTGAACCCACTAGGAACCCAAAGCTGAGAGGTGAAAATAAGAGTTGCTTATTGTCATACCATATGTTAGTTCATTAATTTAGATTTAGAAAAAGCATTCTTTAATGACAGTAAAAGCATTGAGTAGGACTCGATGGTATGCTCAATAATTTGTTTAACTGGAGTGCTTCAACTTGTATATGAATTTCAAACCACCAAAACAACTTCTGTACAAATTTGGCTGGCAGTCAGATTTTAATTTTTGTAGAGTGTGTTCATGAGGTGCACATTTGACAAGGCTGGAGTCATGAACCTGGTTTCAAGTGCCTCTGCATGCTTGTCCCATTTTTATTCTTTTGCCCAGGTCAGAGTGCAAGCACACAAGTGAAAAAAAAAGCCTTATCTGTGCTATCCTGAATCTTGAACTCTTTTCACAAAACAAACATTATTTGTGGTCTTTTGTGCATGCCAGGACAGGCATTGTGCAAGTATTTGTTTAAACAAATTTAACAAAGGACGAACATTTCAGCATCAAGTAGCTGTTCCCTGTAAAGGCAAACCACAAAGCCAGCAGCACAGCTAAGATTCTAAGTTGTTTTCAATGGTGTGTCATCGGCTACAATTCTAGCCTTTTCATGGATAACAGATGAGATACCACACAGAAAGATATCCTTGTCGAACCTTCCAGAATTGTCCTGAAGATTCTAGTAATTAACAAGTTATCTCCCAGGAATTAGAGAAATGTTTAAAAAGTGTTTTTCTTATCATTTGTTTCTTAATTTCTTCTGTACTTTTCTTTGAAATAATAAAAATGAAGGAAAAATAAACACAGGTGCAACTGAGGGCGTTCAAGTAGTCCGACGCAGAAGGTCATATGCTGATCCGCTGGAAATATTCTGAGTCCAATCAGGGTCGGCAATTTTAATCAGAGATCAGATTATTGACACCCACTTTCCCACTCCTCCGCAAGGACAGATCTTTTTAAATATTTATTCTTCCAGGGAAGTGGGTGTTGCAGGTCAGCATTTGTTACCCATCTGGATGGGTAACAAATGCTGACCTTGAACTGAACTCAGCCATTTCAGAGGGGACTTAAAAGTAACCCTCATGGCTGTGCATGTGGAGTCACATGTGACCCAGACTAAATCCTCCCTGAAGAATACTTGATGAACCAAACAATGGTCACTATAACCGAGATTAGCTTTCAACTTCAGATATTGTTAATTACATTTTCCCAGTGTATTAACCTGGGCCTCAAGTGACATTACCACAGATGTTACTGTCTCTCCCAGTAGTCTTTCGGCATCCTTTACAACTATACAGGACAGATCATCTAATATTATATCTAAAGGGCAGAGTACATTGAGTTTCTGAAGTGAGACCTGAATCCACAACCTTCTATCTCAGAAGCCAGGAAGCTCCACACTAAACCACTGCTGAAAATGTGGAACAGTTTCCAGGGGAAAAAGCATCAATATAATTGGGAGTACCTTTTTGAAGTTTTGCATTCCTTGTATTTTGGCCTTCAAAGAGAGTTGCGGAGATCCAGTTTTCTGCAGCTTAAGGCAATGGGCCAGCCATGCAGATAAAGGCTCTGTGGGTAAACACGCAGGAAGTCAGTTTTCTCAAAGTGTGTGTGCATCTATCATTTGTTATCACCACAGCTCTCCCCTCAAAGCAAGAAGAAGATGGCTGTGGTCACTAACATTTTTGTGCTTGGCTCCTTCCCAAGCTGCAGAAGTAGATATTAGTAACATCTCCAAATATATCTACAAGAGAAAACACTGAGCTCTGTATTTCAACAGAACTGAATACACTTCTTTCTTTATTGCCAGTGAGCAGACAAATTCACATAAATTCTAGGTTTATCCTTGCTGCACGATGTCACTGACGATATACATGCATTTGCTCTGTATTGTATGAATGTCTTTCAGCGAGATATGGGTCAAATGCTGGCAAATGGGACTAGATTAATTTAGGATATCTGGTTGGCATGGACAAGTTGAACTGAAGGGTCTGTTTCCATGCTGTATAACTCTATGCCTCTCAACTAAACTGCAATTGCAAGGGATTATATTTCCTCAATATCCTGCTGATGTGGAACTATTTGCAATGCATCATACAGAACAATGCTCAATATACTGGCAATATTCTGCAGAAATCTGCAGTGCCACCTGTGTTTGTGCCACCACACAAGTGGTAGCTAATGGGATACTACAGGGACCTGTAGATGGGGTCCCAGCTATTCACATTGGATGAGGGAATCAAATGCGATTTTTCAAATTTGCTGATAACACAAAACAAGGTGGTATTGTGAGTTATGTGCAGGGTGCAAGGAAGCTTCAGACGAGTGTGTGGCAAACATATTGTAAACGCAGTATAACATGGATAAACAAAGGCAGTGTGTTATTTTAATTGTGATATACGAGGAAGTGTGATGTACAAAGGGACTTGAGTGTCCTTGTACACCAGTCAATGGAGGTAAACAAGCGAGCGCAGTAAGCAATTGAGAAGGTAAGTGGTATGTTTGCCTTCATTGAAGCGGATTTGAGTTCAGAAGTAGGAGTATCTTGTTGCAGTGATACAGGGTCTTAGTAAGGTCACAACTGGAGTATTGACTTTTCTCCCTCAGAAAGGAGACATGTGTTTTAATGGGAAGGCAGCAAGGACTCATAAAGCAGACATCAGCAATGGCAGCACTGTGATATGAGAAGAGATTGATTTGATGGGCCCATATTGACTAGAGTTTAGAAGGATGAGAGAGGATCTCATTGAAACGTATAAAATTCTAAAATTAGATGCAGGATATTTTCCCTGGTTGGGGAGTGTAGAAGCAGAGATAAAAATCTCAGGGTACAGAGTGAACTGAGAAATCATTTCTGTACTCAGAGTGATTAGCCTGTGTAATTCTCTACTACCGAAGGCTGTGCCATCTGGGACACAGAATATATTCAAGAAATAGATTTATATATGTTTAGAGTTTAAAGGCATCAAGAGGGATGGGGTTAAAGCAGGAATATGGCATTGAGATTGAGGATAAGCCATGATCATATTGAATGGAGGAGCCGGCTCAAAGGGCCAAATGGCCTACTCCTGCTCCAAGGTTGTATGGTGGCTGCTATCATTTGATTGTGTGGCATATGATTTGGCAAATGTGGGAACCATGTACACAATGGAACTAGGCTGCCATATGAAATGTGATTGAACAAACCACTGAGGTGTGTTATCATTGCTTTGTGGCCTAAGCTGCTGTGAAGGAACCTGCAGTCCTTGTCAGGGCATAGGGGAGGATGTGTGGGTGCTCTGTCTTGAAGAGAAACCGTCAGCATTTCTGGCTGTAAGGGGTCCGGCTTTTGACTTTGGCATCTCAGTGTGAAGAGCAGCAGCAGACTGTGCCAGTGGTTGATGGACATCAGTAATGATGTAGCTGGAGTGGCATGGAGAACAAATGCATTCTTCCCAAGATTGGGTGGGTCAACAGTGCCCAGTGGCACTTTGTACAGAATCAGTCCCTGAACAGTCTGAATGATGTGCTGAAAGACAGATAGCCGGACCATTGTAGTGTTCTGCCCCTTTGAATACTATGATCCTCAACCATGATGTCAGCAGCTGACCTTAGTGACAGAGATGTGCATCTTCAGTGCAGCATCCAAATGTTCAATAGCTTCTTCTTGTACCACAATGGAAAACAAAGCAGGCATAATGCCTCTGGATGCCCCAGTCTAAACTCTGGGGGTAAAGTCCTGTGCTGAGGTGATGTCTAACTCCTGCATGGCCATTTACATTGATGGTAGCCTTGCTGCCAGGCCTGTCAATCCATTAAACATTTCAGTTGCTCACCCATTTGTCTTCTTCTAGCTAAAAACAGAAAGTTCTGGCCAGGATTCTGTGATTCTATAAATGCAGCAGGTCTGGCAGTATCTGTAGAGAGAGAAGCAGAGTTAACATTTTCAGTCTGAAATGACTCTCCAAATGTGGCCCAATCAAAGTCTTAATTTGACTCCCCAACAGAAAATAAAACTCATGTACAACTTCACCCTGATGTCAGATGCAGCTCAGTGGGTACCACTGTAAATCCAAAGAGATTTTGGGGTGAACTGAGAAGGAGGAATGAGTATGCATATACCATCAACTTAGATCAGCCAGTGACTACAGCCTCAGTTGTGGCCACTTCAATGAACACTGTCTCCTCCATCTGGGGTATTCACTGCAAGAAAGTACTGCCTCAATCAGTTATACATTATCTAAGATTACAAAAGAGTGGGGAGTGTGTAGTGAATATAATGCAATGTGTTTTGGTCATGTGGCTGTCCTGGTTAAGTAGCCAGCAGCTGGTACATCAGCAGTAAGTGTAAAGTTGGCAGTGTGCCAAGTCTGTGTCAGGAGATGAATACATGAATGTTAGGTGTGACTTCTGATTGATGGAGGCTATTCGTAGATGTGATGCATAGGTCCATAATGCCAAAAGAGCAGAAGTAAGCCATTCAGCCCGTTGAGTCGACTCAGCCATTTTCTGAATGTGTGAGCTAGTGGTGTAGTTGGTAAGATTTGGCATTTGAAGATGACGGACCTTCTTGTCAGATCACTGAACATTTTTTGGTTGGGTGATGGGGTATTTAGCTCCTCAGGGTTAGACCACAGATATTGATCTCCATGTCCATCTGCTCTTATTGCATTTGCAATGTAGATCCAGACATCTTCCTGGTCTACTGTAGATCATTTCTCTCTTTCTGTTCATCAGTTGCACTAAGTTCTCCAGTACACCATTTTGTGCAGTTTGTGACCTCACCTGGTGGCAATGCTTCTCTGTCTGTGGCATCAGTTGGCAACAATTTTTGCCTTTACACCAGAAGATTCTAGACTCAAGCCCCAGTTGAGATCATGAATTCAGAAATAGAGGAGGCCTGAAACATTGAGGTCAAGTTCAGCAGCAGGATTGCAGGAGGAAGACCATGGCTGGGCTTTTCCATGTGTGAATGTAGCAGTGGTGGTGAACATCATAAGAAGTGGGACACCTCCTGTCACCACCACCAATGGGATAATCTACCACATTGAGTGCCTATTGGATAATCAAAATGATTACCTAGTGGGCTCTTCAATTGGTCACTTCCTGGGACAATGATGTCCTGTTCTACACACCATCCCCACTTCCTGCTTGAATCAGTTGGTCAATCACCTTCTTTGAGAAGGATATGGCATTTCAGAGAGTGAGAGATAAAGAAGAGGCAAGAGTGTGTAGTTCCAGTGGCCACCCCTTTGCCTCCATCAGTAGCCCCCACCAACACAAATCTGGAGCAGAATGTGGGTCCCTGCTCGCTCCTTTTCACTGGTCACTCTTTCTACCTTCTGAAAATGCAACTACAGCCTTGTGATGTGATCAGGCCCCTAACTGCTCACTCATTTAATGACAACATAAAGGCTTTACCTAGTGGGGATTGGGAAGGCCAAGGTCCTTCCTGCCCAGAACTTCATTTGTAAGATGTGGGAAAGGGGTAATTACCACCCCTGTTCTAATACCCAGACGTTCTTTCCACCTTGCCCACCACTTCTTGGCGATGTAAAGTTCTGGCCCCAGTGCAGCACAGAGGTTGTGCTGCACTGTCAGAGGTGCAGGAAATACTTCAGAAAAGATGTTAAGTCCAGATGTTGTTAGCCATCACAGTTGGACATAAAACATCCATTATCCATTCTCAAGAAGAGATGGGGAGTTTCCACTTGTGATCTAGCCAATATTTATTAATGAATCAACATCACTAATTGGTTATCTCATTGTTGCCATTTAGCCATTTCTTCGAACTACACCACAGTGTCTATATTTCAAAAATACTTTATTGTCTGTATAATGCTTTGAGATGTCTGGTGTCCAGGAAACACATTAAACAAATGCAAGTTTTTTTCTTTTCTTTTAATATGATCTTAGTGCCCATGATTGGAATCGGACCAGTTTGATGGCCATTATTTTCAGTTGTTTTGTCACTCTTCTTGGATTGTAATATGTTTTTTTTTCCCTGATTGGTGAAAAAGTTTAAAAGTTTATAAATAGTTTTGATTGATGGATGTGAAAAAGTTGTTTCCTCTTCAGGGATAGTGCAGTAACAGGGAAAGCGATGAAGACAAATTGTTTCCTCAGAGAGTAATGCAACTTTGGAACTCTGCCTTCAAAAGGAAGTGGAAATGGATAATTTCACATTTTTAAGGAGGTAAATAAATTCTTGTTGGGGAAGGGAATCAAAGGTTATTGAGGACAGACAAACTGTAGAATGTGAAACATAAACATATCAGCTGTGATCCTGACAAACGGTGGAGCAGGCTTCAGCAGTCAAAGTCTCTTTCTGTTCCTGTTTCGTACATGTTTTACATCTATACATTTTTCTGCTGCTGAGGATATAAGGGCAGCTAGGGATGGGCTTTAAATGCTGGCCCATCCAGCGATGTTAAATTCCATGAATGATTAAAACAAAATACAAGCCTGTATTGGAGACGATTTTGCGAGACAGGATTTATGATTACTTGCAAAACTATAGTTTGATTCAAGATAGCCAGTATGGCTTTGTGAGAGGTAAGTTATGCCTCATAAACCTTATTGAATTCTTTGACGGTGTGACAAAACATGTTGATGATGGTAGAGCAGTGGATGTGGTGAACATGGAGTTTAGCAAAGCATTTGATAAGGTTCCTCATGGTAGGCTCATTCAGAAATTAAGGAGGCATGGGATTCAAGGAAATCTGGCTGTCTGGCTTAAGAATTGGCTGGGCCATAGAAGACAGATGGTTGATGGAAAGTATTCAGCCTGGAGCTCGGTGACCATTGGTGCTCTGCAGGGATCAGTTCTGGGACCTCTGCTCTTTATGATTTTTATAAATGACTTGGATGAGGAAGTGGAGGGTGGGTCAGTAGGTTTGCTGATGACCTGAAGGTTGAAGGAGTTGTGGATAGTGCAGAGGGCTGTTGTCAGTTGCAACCAGATATTGACGAGATGCAGAACTGGGCTGATTAGTGGCAGATGGAGTTCATACTGGAAAAGTGTGATGTCATTCACTTCTGAGGGTTGAACTTGAATGCTGAATGCAGGGTTAAAGGCAGGATTCTTGGCCGTGTGGATATACAGAGAGATCTTGGGGTCCATATCCATAGATCCCTCAAAGTTGCCATACAAGTTGACAGGGTTGTTAAGAATGCTTATGGTGTGCTGACTTTCATTAGTAGGGGGATTGAGTTTAAGATCTGCAAAAGGAAATTAGCATCTTTGCTTTCATTGTTTAGAGTTTCGAATATAGGTGTTGAAATGCCATGATGAAGTTGTACAAGAAATTGGTTAGGCCTTTACTGGAGTGCTATGTACGGTTCTGGTTGCCCTGCTATAGGAAGAATATTATTAAACTGGAAAAGGTTCAGAAAGGATTTACCAGGATATTGCCAGGAATGGAGGGTTTGAGTTTTAAAAACAAGCTGAATAGGCCTGGACCTTTTTCACTGGAGTGTAGGAGGTTGAGGGGTGATCTTCTAGAGGTTTATAAAATCATGAGGGGCGTAGGTAAGGTAAATAGCAAAGGCCTTTTTCCTGGGATGGGGGAGTTCATAACTAGGTGACATGTTCTTTAAGGTGAGATGAGAAAGATTTGAAAAGGACATGAGGGACAATGTTTTTACATAGAGAGTGGTTAGTGTGTGGAATGAATTTACAGACGAAATGGTGGATGCAGGTACAGTTACAGCTTTTCAACAACATCTGGATAGGCACGTGAGTAGGAAAGGTTTGGAGGGATATGGGCCAAATGCTGGTAGGTGGGACTAGTTTAGTTTGAGAATATGGTTGGTATGGACTAGTTGGACGATAGGGTATGTTTTCATGCTGTATGACTCAATGACCATTGAGATCTTCTCTACTTCAATAAAACCAGCTCTCCTTCTAAACTTCTGTGGAAACAAAACCAAACTCTTCAAACTATCCTCGTAAGTCAACCCATTCATTTCAGGTACCAATGTAGTGAACCTCTTCTGAAATGGTTCTGATGTATTTTCATTCTTCCTTCAATAAAGAGACCAAAACTACACTCAGTGTTTAATGTGTTGTCTCACTGATGCTCTCCAGCACTAAAGTACAACCATGACCGTCATGTCCCATACTGCTACTTTTTTCTCCAAGATTGGCTCTATTCTTTGAATTACTATGTCTTTCCACATGTGATCCCTTGTCCATTACTGAGTTTAAAACTCTCTCTACTTCCCTAGTTCCCAAGAACACTGGTGACAGCACTGTTCAGACATCCACCCCCCACCCCCCTTTTCACCAGCACTGCTAATGTATCATAATGTCTGTGGTTCAGCCTCCAGTTAATAAACTCTGTCACAAAATTGCATGAATCTCAAACACTTAATGGTGACATGTTTGCCCTGGATCATGAAAGTATTCAGGAGCTCGCACGTGCTGCAGGATTGATATCTCACCTTCATGGACATCCTTATTGAGGTTGATTTTACTATTTATATTATCCACTCACTTATATTGCCTTTTATATACTGTATTATATTAACTCTAAAACTGGTTTTTAATGCTGTGTGAGCATTTAAGCAAAAATGATATCTATATAGCAGAGACTCACTGTAGAACAAGAAGCAATTCCAAATAGCTTGAATGAATCTATTTCTGTCACTGCTTTTTTAAAACCTTTTGTCTTTAGTAATTAAAAGATTCACATTTTTTATTTATTTAAGAAAGCCTTCTCAAATAGACCCCTTTCAGAATATAATGTCATTTGGGTATGCTCAAGGGAAGGGATCCTTTTAATTTTAACTTGGTTGCAACCAGCTGGGGACAATGGTAACTAAAGAGTTGGAGTCAATTCATCCCTCCTCACCTGACAACTTGACAAGTGGAGATATCTCATTGGGAACTGGAAAACAATTGTGGAACCTTGTCTGGGACATGGATATAAAAACCAAGGACTCATCCAGGATCTTCCTTCACAGAAATCTGCCTTGATGCCAAGGGCAGTCATTCTCACCTTGCCTCTGGAATTCAAATCCTTTATACAGAGCAACCACGAAGGACACGGGCAGGGAGTATTTTGTTCGGTTAATTGAATTCCAGATAATCGAATGCCAGGTAACAAAGTTTAGCTGAGCACCGGGACCTTGCGATCTTGCTGAATAATCCGAAATTTGGATAGTCAGATGCAGGACAGTCGAGTTTCCTCTCTATATGTTTGGACCATGGCTGTATTGAAGGTCAGGAGCTAAGTGACCCTTATCGAATACAAACTGAGCATCAGTGAACAGACGATTTCTCCATATGTGCCAGTTCATCACACTGTCAATGACCCCTTTTAACACTTTACTTGTGATTGAGAGTAGAATGATGGGATGGCAATTGACTGGGTTGAAATCGTTCTGCTTTTCTTTACATGACTGGATATATGTCTGTGTTGTACTGTGCTGGAACAGCTTAGCTTGTGGAGTACAAGTCTTATATACTATTGCTGGAATGTTTTCAGACCATATAGCCTTTTCAGTATCTAATGCTTTCAGTTTCATATCACACGGAATGAACTGAATTGGTAGAAGGAGGATTCTGGGTAATCCAAGATGGAGGATGGGAAAAATTTCTGGCTGTAACAGTTGCACCTTGTTTGAGATATTTTAGGTGCTGGAGGTGATTTCCTCAAATTCAAGGAGCAGCAATTACTGTTTTATATGCTGTTGCATTGTTTTGGAACTTTGGAAAAAAAAAGTCAAAACATCAGCAGTTTTAAAAGGGAGAAGAACAGACAAAGGATGGGTATATGAATAGGAAGGGTTTGGAGGGATATGGGCCGGGTGCTGGCAGGTGGGACTAGATTAGGTTGGGATATTTGGTCGGCATGGATGGGTTGGACCAAAGGGTCAGTTTCCATGCTGTACATCTCTATGACTCGAAGTCTGGCATCTGTGATTCTAGGAACCTTGATAGGAGGCCAAGATGAATTATGTACTCAATACTTTTGGATGAAGGTGGTTGCAAATGTTTCAGCCTTGTATTTGCACTGATGTGCTGGGTGCCTCCATCTCTGAGGAAGTGAATATTTGTGGAGCCTTCCTATACTGTTAGCTGTTTAATTGCTTACCACCATTTGCAACCAAATGAGGCAGGACTGCAGGGTTTAGATCTAATCTGTTGGTTGTGGGATCACTGTGATCTGTCCGCGTATGCTGCTTCTGCTGTTGTCATGCAAACAGGCCAAATTTATAGCTTCATCAGGTTGAACTCAGAGCCGAGATATTCTGAGGAAATATATTTAATAACACTAGCAGTGGTGTTCACATAAAGCATGCTACATACAAAAATCACCTATTGCTCTTAAAACAATATTCTATATTAAGGTAAATTAATTTAAATCATTGAAACAACACTTTAAAAGGTAGAACATAGAGCAGTAAGAAATATTCTAAATTTTTGATCTTCAGTTTCACTCTGGTTGTGCTTACTTGTTGATTACAGTTCTTTACAAATCATTTTTACAGAGATTCACAGGAAATTTTATGTCTGGGATTATTAAAATAAGTTAGGAGCATTAAGTCAAATAAGAAAGAGTACAATTTCAGGCACATCTTGAAAATTTCCTGATTGTGCCCAAATTTAGAAAATGAAACAAACCATTTTTAAGGAGTGTAAATGATGATTTAATGTATTCAATTTTTTACGTTCAAGTTTGATTCATTTAAGTTTTAATTTTCATTACATTGCTCCGGGGAACTTGGGACATAAAAAGATAAGTGACGCATGTTTGTGTTTGCTTAAAGCCCCAAGATGTTACACTGACTTCCTGATGGGAAGTCCTTATGGATTTATAGGATTTTTATATTGATTAAATTCTCAAGAAGTTTTGGAAAAGTCACCATTGGTTGTAAAAACTAGTGTAAATCATATTGAGAAAATTCCAGTTCACTTGAATTTTGAGAGAGCTGTGCTTTACCAATTCCTCTGTTTAAAAGGAAATGTTGCAATGAACCTGGCTGGATGTAGTCTTGTAAAAATAGGATGCTAAATTAGTTTCATAACATGGATATGGGGAAAAGCACCTAATGTGCAAGGGAGGACGTGATCTTTATCACGATCACATTGATATTTAGCCATGGTGAGAAACGTCATTGTATTCAAGATACAGTTAAATGATTCTGACTACACGTTTAGGATTATCTGCTGCACTGATTGAGAAATCTAAAGGACAAAACAAACATTGAAGGCCTTATCGTGTTATCGAAATGCTTCATACAAATAATTACTCTTTGAAGTGCAATGGCACTGCAGCCATTCTGTGCCAGCAACATCACACAAATAGCATGAGGTGACTGACAGGTTAATCTTTTGTTTAATTGTATTGATTGAAGGAAGGTTGCCAGCCCAACACACTGGAAGAACCCTGTGCTTTTGTTCTAAGAGCAGTGTTGGATCTTTAACGTCCACCTGAACAGCTCAGTTTAACAATGCACTCAAATGATGCATTTACAATACCACACTCAAAGAGTCAACGATTGTAATCCAATAAAGATACATACACAGCTCCCATTAAAGATGCATGTCTGGAATTTGTAACTTATCAATTTTTATTCATTTATCCCCGATTATCAAAGGATTTACACCCAAAAGAATTGCTTTCAGCCCTAAAGAGTTTAAATTCTGAGAATTCTAAATTCTTAGCTGTGACACATTTCATATTCCTCAAACCTCAGGGTCCTGGTTTCAGGTCTTATTCCAGGGCTTGAGTGGGTAGGAGCTAAGGCTGTGCCTCTAGATCAATGAAGTACTGCCCATCAGAGGTGCAATTCTTCAGATGAGATTTTAATGTGCGGTCTAAGCTGCCTGTTGAGGTCGATCCCTTGGTACTGTTTAGAAGAGAAAGAGGGGAGTTATCCCCAGTTTCTGGGCCAGTATCTATCCCAGAGTCAACATTGTCACAAAGACAGTTTCATTGGTTATTATCACATTGTTGACCATATTCTCACAAAAAAAAGAGTGATAACATACAGATTTTAGTCTACGATGCCTAGTTTGGGAAAGTGGTTGACCACAGGAAGGAAATTCTGCACCTTGGCCCTGTCTGCCCTTTATCTTGAGTTTGATTGGCCCAGTCCCCTTATTGTTTACTTTGCTGGTAATCCTCATCTGCTCTTCTCTATTTGTAATCTGGACATAGGTATGGTAAAAGTGATTCCAGCTCTTTGTTCACACCATACACATCACTACAATCCAGTGCTGCTTCTTTCTGGTCTTGAGTTTCATCTTGGAATCTTCTCTCCAATTGTTCTGCCTCAATGATGGCTTTGTCTTCATGATGTGGAGGAGCCAGTGTTGGACTGGGGTGGACAAAGTTAAAAATCACACAACACCAGGTTATAGTCCAACAGGTTTAATTGGAATTACTAGCTTTCAAAGCGCTGCTTCTTCATCAAGTGGTTATGGTAGAGAATCTTAAGACACAGAATTAGTAGCAACAGGATTGCAGTATTATGGAATGCAAAAGTAATATTAATATTAAGCTAACTTTGTTCAATATTACATTCCATGACACTGCAATCCTGTTGCTACAAATTTTTTGTCTTATGATTCTGCTCCGCAACCACCTGATGAAGAAACAGCATTTCAAAAGCTAGTGCCTCCAAATAAACCTGTTGGAGTATAGCCTGGTGTTGTGTGATTTTTGACTTTATCTTCGGTTACATCACTGACTGATTGACATTAACTTCTTAGTCCACAATGCTGACAACCAAAGCAGAAGCAAAACGATTTAAAACCATAAATGCCTCACTAACTGCTGAGACCCTTCTGAATGGAGTCAAACTGTCAATGTGATTTGTGAAAACACAGTTAACTGTGTGTAAACTGATGCATGATGTGGGGGAGCCAGTGTTGGACTGGGGTGGGCAAAGTTAAAAATCACACACCAGGTTATAGTCCAACAAGTTTATTTGGAAGCACTAGCTTTCGGAGCACTGCTCCTTTATCAGGTAGGTAGTGAGGTAGGATCATCAGACACAGAATTTATAGCAAAAGATCATAGTGTCATACAACTGATGTGATATATTGAAAAACCTAGATGGCTGTTAAATCTTTCATCTTTTAGTATGATTTGCAGGTTTCGATTCATTATCGCATCAGTTGTATGACATTACAATCTTTTGTATAAATTCAGTATCCTATGATCCTACTACACTAGCTACCTGACAAAGGAGCAGTGCTCCGAAAGCTTGTATTTCCAAGTAAAACTGTTAGATTATAACCTGGTGTTGTGTGATTTTTAACTTTTAACTGATGCAGTTAGGTCACATTATGTTGTGTAACATCTTGTATCTTGAACATTCTGCAGGAATATAACCTGAACTGTATCCAAATGATGGAATAGAAACTTTAGACATGCATTTGAAAGGATCTGATAGCATAATCTCCTTGAAAATATTTGACAGTTTGATATGTTTTTTCTGTTGCCTGTGTTTATAGGCATTACTGGATGGTGCAATGTACGAAATGCACTGAAACACCATGTTGCAGTGTAACATCAACAATGAATTTCATTCAGTTTTGCATCAAACTGAAAACTTCCTATAGAATAGTATACAGTAACCCCAGGCCCAGCACTATACAGTATATGCAGAGAATGTGAAGGGGGGAAATGCAAGACTAACTCAATCACTGGATTTGAAAATCAGCAAAATTTCTACTGAATGAATTTGTAATGGGTTAAAAATATGTGGGGTGGGCAGGAAAGTGGAGGCAGAAATGAGATCAGCTATGATTGTATTACATCACCTGCAGAAATGTCCAGGACTTGAGATGACTGACCTCCAAGAACCACAACCATCTTCCTTTGTGACCAGGTATGATTCTAGCCAGTGGAGAGTTTGCCCCATGGTTTTGCTCCAGTTTTGCTAGGGCTCCTTGATGCCACACTCAGTCGAATGCAGCTTTGATGTCAAGTGCAGCCATTCTCAGCTCACCTCTGGAATTCAACTGTTTTGTCCATGTTTGAACCAAGGCTGTAATGAGGTCAGGAGCTGAGTGGCCCTGGCAGAACCCAAACTGGGTGTCACTGAGCAGGTTATTACTGAGCAGTTGCTGCTTGATAGCACTTTTGATGACATTCGGTCACTTTACTAATGATCGAGAGGAGACTGATTGGGAAGTAACTGGCCAGGTTGGATTTGTCCTGCTTTTTGTGCAGGATACATCTAGGCAATTTTCCACAATATCAGGTAGATGCCAGTGTTGTAGCTAGGGTGTGCTTAACTAGGGGAGCAGCACGTTCTGGAGCACACTGTTTTCAGTTCTATTGCCGGACTGTTGTCAGGGTTCATAGCATTCACAATACCCAGGCCTCCAATCATTTCTTGACATTGTGTGGAGTGAATCTAATTGGCTGAAGACTGGCATCTGTGATGCTGGGGACCTCTACAGGAATCTGAGATTGATCACCCTCTTAATATTTCTGTCTGCTTTAGCATTATGTTTTGCATTGATGTGCTGGGCTCTTCCATCATTGAGGATGAGGATACTTGTGGAGCCTCCCCTCCAGTGAGTTGTTTAATTGTTCATCTCTATTTATGACTGGATGTGGCAGGACCGCAGGGCTTAGATCTGATCAGTTGTTTGTGAAATCAGTAGCTGTGTCCATCAATTGCTGCTTATGCTGTTTGGCACAAGAATAGTTCTGCTGTGAAACTTCACCAGGTTTAAATCTCATTTTTTATAGGTATGCCTGATGTTGCCACTAACATGTTCTCCTGCACCTGTTCATTGATCTGTAACCTGCTGTTGTGTCAAAATGCTGAGGGTAGCCTTAATGAGCTGGGAGTGGGACCATCACTCTTGGGGAAAGGGAGGATCCCTCTCTCTCTCAGTCGGAGAAAGAGACAAAGCACTGCTGGACGATCGGAGTGACCGGCAGCTACATAGTCCCACCAGTGCCAGAGATCAGTAGTGGCAGCTTCTGGAATTACATGAACTGCAACAAAACAAGTCGTGGAGACTGAACTTACAGAACTTTCTGAGCTAGTGGTGAGGAAGAAACCAGATATCCAAGGATGCTGGGTGACTAGGGGTGAGGTGCAGGATTATGTTCCAGACGAGAAGAAGTGACAAAAAGCGACTACTCTAGTCATTAATTGTCCTGGGCTAAAATGACTGGCTTCAAATGATCCTAGGAGAAAGTGAGGACTGCAGATGCTGGAGATCAGCGCTGAAAAATGTGTTGCTGGAAAAGCGCAGGTCAGGCAGCATCCAAGGAGCAAGAGAATCGGCATAAGCCCTTCTTCAGGAATGAGGAGGGTGTGCCAAGCAGGCTAAGATAAAAGGTAGGGAGGAGGGACTTGGGGGAGGGGAGTTGGGAATGCGATAGGTGGAAGGAGGTTAAGGTGAGGGTGATAGGCCGGAGAGGGGGTGGGGGCGGAGAGGTCGGGAAGAACATTGCAGGTCAAGAAGGCGGTGCTGAGTCCGAAGGTTGGGACTGAGAATAAGGTGGGGGGAGGGGAAATGAGAAAGCTGGAGAAATCTGCATTCATCCCTTGTGGTTGGAGGGTTCCGAGGCGGAAGATGAGGCGCTCTCCCTCCAGGTGTCGTGTTGCCATGGTCTGGCGATGGAGGAGGCCAAGGATCTGCATGTCCTTGGCGGAGTGGGAGGGGGAGTTAAAGTGTTCAGCCACGGGGCGGTTGGGTTGGTTGGTGCGGGTGTCCCAGAGGTGTTCTCTGAAACATTCCGTAAATAGGCAGCCTGTCTCCCCAATGGAGAGGAGGCCACATCGGGTGCAGTGGATGATTTGTGTGGAGATGCAGGTGAATTTGTGACGGATATGGAAGGATCCCTTGCGGCCTTGGAGGGAAGTGAGGGGGGAGATGTGGGCGCAAGTTTTGCATTTCTTGCGGTTGCAGGGGAAAGTGCCGGGAGTGGAGGTTGGGTTGGTGGGGGGTGTGGGCCTGATGAGGGAGTCGCGGAGGGAGTGGTCATTCCGGAACGCCGATGGGGGGGAGAGGGAAAAATATCCTTGGTGGTGGGGTCTGTTTGAAGGTGGTGGAAATGACGAAGGATGATACGATGTATCTGGAGGCTGGTGGGGTGGTAGGTGAGGACCAATGGGGTTCTGTCCTGGTGGCGATTGGAGGGGCGGGGTTGAACTGCCCCGTGGCTGAACAGTTTAACACCCCCTCCCACTCCGCCAAGGACATGCAGGTCCTTGGTCTCTTCCATCGCCAGACCATGGCAACACGACGCCTGGAGGAAGAGCGCCTCATCTTCCACCTTGGAACCCTTCAACCACAAGGGATGAATGCAGATTTCTCCAGCTTTCTCATTTCCCCTCCCCCTCCCCTCAGTCCCAACCCTTGGACTCAGCACCGCCTTCTTGACCTGCAATGTTCTTCCCGACCTCTCCGCCCCCACCCCCTCTCCGGCCTATAATCATCACCTTAACCTCCTTCCACCTATTGCATTCCCAGCGCGCCTCCCCCAAGTCCCTCCTCCCTACCTTTTATCTTAGCCTGCTTGGCACACCCTCCTCATTCCTGAAGAAGGGCTTATGCCTGAAACATTGATTCTCCTGCTCCTTGGATGCTGCCTGACCTGTTGTGCTTTTCCAGCAACACATTTTCCAATGATCCTAACCAACTTGCTTGCCAGGTGTGACACCAACCAGCAGAATGTATGCCCTATTTCCCATTGTCCCCAGTTCTGCTGGGACTCCTTGATGCTGCACTCAATCAAATGCTGCCCTGATTTCAAGGGCACTCATTCTCACCTCACCTCTGGAGTTCAGCTCCTTTGGCTGTGTTGGGTCCAACTATTGTAATGAATTCGGGAGCTGGGTGGCGTTGGCAGGAACCTAAATTCAGAGTCAGTGAGCAGATTGTTTTGCTCTCATGAGTGATCAGCAGCATCACTTAAAAGATGAAATTCTAAACATTTTAATAGTTACCCTTGTGTTTTGTTTTAAACATTTTTGTTTACATCAGTTGTGTCTAGCCATCCACTTACAGTAGTGACCACAAAAGTTTGTAACTAACACACAGGTTGGACTGTGGGAACTATGGGCCTAACCACTTTACAGAGTCCACTGAACTATGATCCATGCCATTCACAGATTTTCCAGCTTAAAGAACTTGATGCTTTTCTCCTCGTGAATGACTCAACAGAAGTTACCAGGAGCACATTTAAAGTGTACCATGTGCTTTGGATAAAGGAATTCTTGTTGAAATAATCAGTAACTTGCTGGCATGGGATGGCATGGTGGCTCAGTGGTTAGTACTGCCACATCACAGCACCAGGGACCTTGGTTCAATTCCACCCTTGGCTGACTGTCTGTGTGGAGTTTGCATGTTCTCCCTGTTTCTGTGTGGGTTTCTGCCGAGTGCACCGATTTCCTCCCACAGTCCAAAAATGTGCACTTCAGGGTGGATTGGCCATACCAAATTGCCCATGTTGCTCAGAGATGTGCAAATTGGGTGCGTTAGCCATGGGAAATGCAGGGTTAGGGGAATGGGTCTGGGTAGGATGCTCACTGGAAGGTTGGTATGGACCAGATGGGTCGTGTGGCCTGTTTCTACACTGTAGGGGTTCTATGATTTCAAACATGGTGCATTTGGACAGTTGAAATTGAGTAGTGACTGCTGTTTAATATTAACAATCTAAATATTTTTTAATATAATGTATGTTACCTCAGATAATAAATGGTTACAGTTTGACCTGAAGACTTTTCATAAGCGGGAGGTGAGAGATTAAAAAACTGAAGGTCATCCTAGGTCAGACTGGGTGGTCAGCTGTGACTTGAGGTAATTACTGCCAGAACAAATTCCAGACATTGACAGCCAAAACATTATCCCAGTCTTTACACAGGACACAAAGATACACCCAGTCATTTGTGCAGTTAAGCATCCACAGGATTTGTCCCTCTGGTTTGCTGTAACTGAAGACCAGTGGAAACATGAAAATCATGTCAAAAGTTAAATCCAATTCTCCTCAATTTTTGAGCCTCTTTTATTAAAGTCACAGAGAACCTGGTGGAAATTTACTCTTAATTTTCTTCATTTCCTTTCAGGACTTGCAAAAAAACATGGGTGCCCAATTTACAGGGTCCACTGGACTGTGCTGCTCACCTGATTCTCAGTACATTCTCAACTCAGTGGGCCTGTCTGTATTTGATGAATAAACCCAATGCACATCCAACCACTTTGAGTGAGCATCGACAATGACTAAGAACATTGAGACCATGAAAGGACCTGCAGAGAGAGCCGCTGCTGGTACTATTTGTCCTTGTTGGCACTCTGAGCACTGCCCCACCAATGTGGCTATGTCTGCATCCCAGCCTGGCCACCACACTTAACCTCTCACCAATATCTTCATTTTGGAGAGCCCTGAGTGACCCTGGTGGAGTTCAATCAGTATCTGGCAGCAACCTTTGCTCAGGATAGCCAATCTCACTCCCCATAATAATATGCCATCCTCTACTGTGATCTGGTGACTGTGGGTCCAAAACGGTTTCAATTTTGGTTGTGATGTCCCTTTGGTTTCCCCATTACCACTAGCTGTTTCAGTTTTGCCAGGACCAGATCTTTCTGCGTCCAAAGTCTCATATTATCAGCTGTGACTGGATGAGAGTCCAGAAAATTCAAAATTACTACAGACTCTTCCAGTGACGGTACCAGCGGTGGTGTATCTGCCTGTGGGAGGCAGTTCAATGCATCCAGATTCACTACCTGACCTCCTAGACCAGCCCAAGAAAAGACCTAAGCTCCAATACAGACATAAGAGCCAGGACACCTTTGATCACCCACACCTAAGGACTATGTCCAAGTTCTCTAAATGCTCCTTATTGGTCTTCCTTGTTATTAGCACATCATCCAGATAAATGGCTACCTGCAAAATGTTCTCCGTCTCCACTGAAAAATTGCACAGGCTGATGATACTCCAAATGGCAGTCTCGTATATTGGTACAACCCTGTATGGGTATTAATTATAGAATACCATGGGAATTCTCATCGAACTGCAATTGCGAATACACCTGGCTCATGTCCAGCTTCGTAAAGGACAGACCACCCACCACCCCCCCATCAACTTTACATATACATCCTCTAGGTGAGGGTTTGGCTATTTATCCAGCTGCAAGAGTGGTTTGCCATTTGTTGAAAATCCCCACAAACCAACCCATCGTGCTTCACAATCAGTATGGTCGGTGCTGCCCATTCCACAAACTGGATGGTTTGATAATTCCTTCGCTTTCCAGCCTTCTGATTGCTGCCTCTACTTTTGCCTGTCAAGCAAATGGCATTGGGCAGGCCTTGCAGAATCGCGGAATTGCTTCTTGGTCAACATGCAAGGGGTCCTTGTCCCTTTCATAGTCCTGAAAAATATCCGGGTATCTAATGAGGACTTTACTCAGGCAGCCATTATCTAAATTGAAAAATGTTGAGCCAGTATGGGTGAATCTCTCACAACCAATTTTATGCCATCAAGCTTAGGCCCAAGCCTTTCACTACAATCATTGGTAACTGAACCAACTGCTTCTTACTAGAGACAGGGACTGAAGTTGTACCCTTAATCTATAAAGATTCCCTGGCATAGGTTCTCAGTCTAGCTGAGGTTTTATGCAAACTTCAGGGTTGGAGTCCAGAGCAAATTTTGTTAAAGACTGATTCGGTGGTCATTGAAATGGCTAATTAGCGACTCCCTTAGAACCAGATGAACTTTAACAGACATTTATTTTGATTGGTTCTGGTTTGGATATTGCTAAGCAATTTAACTGTTCCAAACCAGATATAGGTGGACATTCCAGGGTGTGCACTCTCCTGGATATCAGCCTATGAGTTCCCTTACTCAATTTATGTTTAGTAGGACTCCTTTCCTGCCTTGAGTCTGCATACCAGCAGCCACTACAATGGCTTGCCAGCCCAGATACCAAAGAATATTTTAACCATTTGACCAAGACTTAGCTTTGTAAAAACAATGACTGCAGATGCTGGAAACCAGATTCTGTATTAGTAGTGCTGGAAGAGCACAGCAGTTCAGGCAGCATCCGAGGAGCAGTAAAATTGATGTTTCGGGCAAAAGCCCTTCATCAGGAATAAAGGCAGAGAACCTGAAGGGTGGAGAGATAAGCTAGAGGAGGGTGGGGGCGGGGAGAAAGTAGCATAGAGTACAATAGGTGAGTGGGGGAGGGGATGAAGGTGATAGGTCAGGGAGGAGGGTGGAGTGGATAGGTGGAAAGGAAGATAGGCAGGTAGGACAAGTCAGGGGGACAGTGCTGAGCTGGAAGTTTGGAACTAGGGTGAGGTGAGGGAAGGGGAAATGAGGAAACTGTTGAAGTCCACATTGATGCCCTGGGGTTGAAGTGTTCTGAGGCGGAAGATGAGGCGTTCTTCCTCCAGGCATCTGGTGGTGAGGGAGCGGCAGTGAAAGAGGCCCAGGACCTCCATGTCCTCGGCAGAGTGGGAGGGGGAGTTGAAATGTTGGGCCCAGGGTGGTGAGGTTGATTGGTGCGGGTGTCCCGGAGATGTTCCCTAAAGCGCTCTGCTCGGAGGCGTCCAGTCTCCCCAATGTAGAGGACACCGCATCGGGAGCAACAGATACAATAAATGATATTGGTGGATGTGCAGGTAAAACTTTGATGGATGTGGAAGGCTCCTTTAGGGCCTTGGATGGAGGTGAGGGAGGAGGTGTGGGCGCAGGTTTTGTAATTCCTGCGGTGGCAGGGGAAAGTGCCAGGATGGGAGGGTGGGTTGTAGGGGGGGCGTGGACCTGACCAGGTAGTCACGGAGGGAACGGTCTTTGCAGAAGGCGGAAAGGGGTGGGGAAATATATCCCTGATGGTGGGGTCTTTTTGGAGGTGGCGGAAATGTCGGCGGATGATTTGGTTTATGTGAAGGTTGGTAGGGTGGAAGGTGAGCACCAGGTGCGTTCTGTCCTTGTTACAGTTGGAGGGATGAGGTCTGAGGGCAGAGGTGCAGGATGTGGACGAGATGCGTTGGAGGGCATCTTTAACCATGTGGGAAGGGAAATTGCGGTCTCTAAAGAAGAAAGCCATCTTGTGTGTTCTGTGGTGGAACTGGTCCTCTTGGGATTAGATACGGCGGAGGTGGAGGAATTGGGAATACGGGATGGCGTTTTTACAGGAGCTAGGGTGGGAAGAGGTATAATTCAGGTAGCTGAGGGAGTTGGTGGGTTTGTAAAAAAATGTCAGTGTCAAGTCGGTCGTCATTATTGGAGATGGAGAGGTCCAGGAAGGGGAGGGAGGTGTTAGAGATGGTCCAGGTAAATTTAAGGTCAAGGTGGAATGTGTTGGTGAAGTTGATGAATTGCTCAACCTCCTCGCGGGAACACGAGCTGGTGCCAATGCAGTCATCAATGTAGCGGAGGAAGAGGTGGGGAGTGGTGCCGGTGTAATTACAGAAGATCAACTGTTATACGTAGCCAACAAAGAGACAGGCATATCTGGGGCTCATACCTGTGCCCATGGCTACGCCTTTGGTCTGGAGGAAGTGGGAGGATTCGAAGGAGAAATTGTTAAGGGTGAGGACCAGTTCGGCCAACCGAATGAGAGTGTTGGTGGAAGGGTACTGTTGGGGACATCGGGAGAGGAAAAAATGGAGGGCTTGGAGGCCCTAGTCATGGCGGATGGAGGTATAGAGGGATTGGATATCTATGGTGAAGATGAGGCGTTGGGGGCCGGGGAAACAGAAGTCTCGGAGGAGGTGGAGGGCGTGGGTGGTATCTCGAACGTATGTGGGGAGTTCCTGGACTAGGGGGATAGGTCAGTGTCGAGGTAGGTAGAAATGAGTTCAGTTGGGCAGGAGCATGCTGAGACAAATCTCTCCACCCTTCAGGCTCTCTGCCTTTATTCCTGAATAAGGGCTTTTGCCCGAAACGTCGATTTCGCTGCTCCTCGGATGCTGCCTGAACTGCTGTGCTCTTCCAGCACCACTAATCCAGAATCCAAGACTTTGCTTTGTTTTGCTGGGAGCTGACCAAGAGTCCCTCTGTTCAGGATATGTCCTGAGTCAGGCTATGCAATTGTTTTCATTCAAGTGGTATTCCCCAAGCTCAGTTGGACTGGTGAGGGTGTCTACTTCCATAGGGATACCCTGGAGCTCATATGCTGGACTTGCTGCATTTTCTAATGGTAAAGCCAGCTGTAGTTCTTGTTTGAGGTCCAGTTGGTCTTCAGCATGGTTACATCAATAATCCCACTCTTGCTGTCTTTGAAATGACTCCACAGAGGCCAGTATCCTGTCACCAAGTCACCCTTTGACACTGATCCAGCTCCTTCAGAGCCAGTTCTCTGAGTGAACAGGATTCTTGACACTCCTGTTCTTAGCCATCAGTTAAGGCTCCTTGATTGGACCAGATTAACAGCCCCAATCAGGGAACTCATATTCTATGAAGTCCACTTGGCTGACCTTGTTACAATCACTTCAGGTATCCACAGTATAGGAAGGATGCAATTGCCTTGGAGGTGGTGCAGATTAGATTCACTGGGATGTTAGCTGGGATACAGCATTCATGTATGAAGAGAGACAAGGTTGGCTGGGGTCATTTTCTTTGGAGCAAAGAAGGTTGAGGAGGGAGAGACAAAACAAGTCTGCAAAATTATGAAGGGCAAACACAGGTTCAAAAGGAATAAATGTTTCACCTTAATAGAGAGTTCAACAGGCAGTGGGGCATCGATTTAGAACAAGGGGCAGAAGGTTTAGGGAGAACACCCTGCCTGAAGGGTGGTCAAGATGGGAACCATTAAAGATGTATTTAGATGAGCCCTTGAGACCTCCAATGCATGCAAGGCTATGGGACAAGATGTGGAAAATTGGATTAGAAGACTGGAATGGACATGTAGGTCTTTCTTCCATGTTCTAATACCTCATGCGTAAGATACATTTAGCCAGGATCTGCCATGTTTCTCACAATGCCTCAGTGGTTGTTGTGATCATTGTGGTTGCCTTTGTTCTTGTTGAGGACGACAACATTTGCTCCACATATCCCCTGGAGCACCACCCACTCCCTCCACCAAAACAGAGAAGTTTAGACTGAATGTTAGTTTCCCACGCTTGATGAGTTTTGCAAGAGAGCTTTCCAATTGACTCAGTAGTCTTGCTCACTTCCTCCACTGTAGGTTCAATTTCAGCTCTGCCATGACAAGCAGTCATTTTATAATGTTCAGAGGTTCCTTTCTGACAGTATCTTCCCTAGAGTACAGCCCAAGCAGTCTCCCCCACCATTTATTGTAGTCAGTGATGATCTTCTTTCCCTTTGTTTTCAGTGGAGCCGAATCCTTTGCTGACAGAACATCTGTGGTAGCAACAAAGTTCAAGTAGTTTCAAAATCACATTTTCTTTCCATGAACTCTATATGAGTGTTTTTTTATGAGGGCTAGTTTTTGAGTTTGACTGTAAGATTCCTCGCAATGTTTAAGATGATCAATTGGAAATTGGCCATCAGTTCAGAGTTGTAGACTGTACATATCACACACAAAATTGTTTTTGCCCAAGTAAATTTTTCTTAGGATACTTCCAACCAGTGAATAGATGTGACTTTTGTCCTATCAGAGTGGTCTGGATTTATACCTAAATTTCAGAGGTGAAAGGTTCTCTTTTAAAGTCGAACATCTCCCACTCTCTTTCCTATAATCTAGGTTGTATTGCCTGTATTATTTCCCTGGGAAGCAACTTGTGTATTAAAGGTAGTCATGTGGTGCTTTTGTGTTTTGTTAGAACCATTTATATCATGCATTTCATAATTTCAGGACATCCCTCAGGATTTCATGACCAAGAAAATACCTTTGAAATGTAATCACTGCTGACTGCTGTAATTTAGATAAACATTGTTGTTGTAACTTGTCCCTCATCACAGGAATAATGCTGGATTGAAAACCTGAGACCTTCTGATCCAGTAGAGTAAATTTAGAAAATTTCTTTAAGAGCAATCCTGTCAACATTTGGCTCAGAGTAATTACATTGAAACGAGGTTAGAATGCTTGACCAACAGTTAGTGAAAAGGCAAAGGTTGTCGTACAATTAACTGCAAAACACATGAAAAAGCTCTCAATTACTACCTCTGCAAGTAAAGAATAGTTTGCGTCATTTTCTCTATCGTTAAACATGACACATCACTTCAAAACAGCCTGTGGAAATATCAAGTAGGTTGTTGAATGTTTTAGAACTCAGTCTAACCTTGCAATGAATATGACACATCTCAAAGTAATTATTCTAATCTAATTGTTTTACAGGCTGACAGCAGGATCATCAGGTCAGCACAAACAGCCCTGTCTGTCATAAACAATCACAGCTCCTCTCTGCCTGAATAAATGAGTCAACCAATGTCATGTCTGCATTCTCAGATGGTTCCACTTAGCTAAATTTACACTGCTAGTTCATAAGTACTGCTTCTCTGTTACCTGTTATTTTAGCAGTCATGTAGGACAAAACTGAGGTTCAGATGAGGACCAGAGAGGAAGTTTAGTGCACATTATTTACTCACTTACAGCCAGGAGTTGTGACTGATTTGATCATTTTGAAAGTGAATTCACATCATACAGCAAGCACCTTTTGGCTCTGGTGACTTCAATGTTGCAGGATTCCAAAAATTGCATATGAGAATCAAGACTGTAGGACAATATGAAAATTCTTTGAAAAAATGAAGCCATTTAAAAATATACCTCAGCTTTATCCTCATTAACTTAAATGCTACTATTCATTTTGAACAGCTGACTTTTTCCTACTATAGTAACACCATCTATATCTTGGATAAGGCAAGACAGACATAAAATTCCAATCACAAACTTATAGCTTCTAAACTAGTAGCGATCAAACTGATGTGTTCTCACCATCAGGTTGTACAAGTGTCAGGTTTGACTCACTGGTTGCTCTCTCTCCTCTGAGTCACATATTTTGAATTCAAAAGATTTGACTATGTAACCCAACCTGACAGCTGCAGTATTGAAAAAGCACTGTACTGCTCAAGATAATCTGTTAAAATATTTCAGCCTCATGCAAATGTTATGCAATTACTGGTGTCTAAGTCAAGAGTTATCAGAGTTTCACTAGGCATGAATCTATGACTATAATCTTAGAAAAAGAGGTTTGCCCTTTTAAGACTGAGATGAGGAGGAATTCCTTCTCTTGCAGGATATAAATTTGTGGAAATTTTTACCACAGAGGACAGGAGGTTGGATCATTAAGTATATGCAAGACTGAGATAGATTTTTAATCAGTGCAGGAAGTGAGGATTGTAGGTGGGAAAGTGGAGTTAAGGATGATCAGATCATCCATCAGTGGCAGAGTAGACTTGATGGCTGAATAGGATACTTCTGCTCCTATGTCACATGGTCTTAGGGATCCTTTGATTCAGCAGGAATGCGTATCCAAGAAGTAAAACATCCTTCAATGTACAAAAAATTTACAGACCAGGCAAGTCACAAACAGAATGAAGATCAATAGTCATTAAGCCAAAGATCTATCAATTATCCAAGTCCAAAGAGAATACATTCTGGAAGAATTGTTGAAAATCCAGACCACCTAAATTGGTGAAGTTCAGACTGGGACAGATGGCCTGGTATTGAACGTAACTATTTACATGAATGCATAACTGTTAATTATGAGAAAAGTTTTGGTGGGAAGTATAATTGTTCTGAAAGATTTAATGTTTAAGAAGGCATTAAGCTTCATTCAATCTATTGATGACATAAGAACTTGGATGAGACAAAAGGAGAGCATATTTTGATCTCACAGATTGAAGACCTATAGCCACAGGTTTCCTCATAGGTTTAGTAACAATGTCTAACTTAGTCATATAACTTGGATCTGATTTCTATCATGCAATAAATTACATCTTGTTTAAGGCAAGAGCCTCCTCCCATTAATCTCACTAGTGGTTTCCACTATCACTGTAAAAAAGTGGGCCCTCACATCCAGTCAAGGAAAGAAATGAGTGACCAGCGAATGACCAGACCCACAGGGTGGTAGGAGTTGCATTACAGCACTTACAATACAAACCTGATATGGGTTGCATAGGCATCTGTAGCCCTTTCCATATTATTCTACATAAACCTTCTTATTTCTCACACTTGCATGTTGTCTCTAACTCATGAGAGAAAATTATACCTCAGAATTCCAGGGTTACGACATCCCAGTGTTGGAGTCAGTTACACACCAGTTTTTTTTTTAAACTTCTTGGGCTGTATGTCGAAGTCCAACCCATGTACTTGGGAACTCCTGCCTTAACTGGATAACACCGTCATTGAGAAAGTCAAGAGTCTCACTAGATTTATTCTGAGGTGGGAGCAGGGTACAGCTTGAGGCAATGTAGAAGTAGCTTATGTCTGATGAAGGCCACTGAGCTGAGAGTGTCTGTTGAGAGCACTAAGGGCAGGAGCTTCCCTGCTGGTTTTTAAACCCCACAGGCAGACTCCAATGGAGATCAGAAGCACATACTGTGCTGGGCACTGTCGCTCACCTATGCTTGTCAACTTGGCCAATTAGCTTCCGGAGGCCAGGCTCACTGCGGCAGACGGCAGGTTGGTCTTCCTGGGAGTCAACCCAAGAGAACCACTGGGCCCAGATAGAGTCCCTGGCTGAGAACATGGATCCTGTGTGGATCAGCCGACAGATGTATTCACTGATATCTTCAATCTTTCCCTCCTACAAGCTGTAGTCCCCACCTGTTTCAAGAAGACCACCATCATCCCAGTACCTAATAAAGCTCATGCAACATGCCTTAATGACTTTCGCCCAGTGGCTCTGACCTCCATAACCATGAAGAGCTTTGAGAGGCTGGTCATGGCTCACAACAACTCTCGTCTCTCAACCTGCCTCATCCCCTGCAATTTGCCTACCAATGTAACAGGTCCAGAGTGGATGCCATTTCCCTAGCCTGCACTCATCTCTGAAACAGTTGGACAACAAGGAAACCCAAGTCAGATTCCTGCTCATTGACTACAGTTCCATCTTCAACACCATATTCCCCTCCAGACTGATCTCAAAACTCTGAGACCTAGGTCCCAACTCCACCCTCTACAAATGGATCCTAGTTTCCTGACCCACAGACCACAGTCAGTGAAGATAGACAACAGCACATCCTCCACAGTAGCACTCAACACTAGAGCCCTCAAAGGATGTATTCTCAACTCCTTACAGTTCTCCATGTACACACACGACTGTGTTATCAAATTACGAGCACGATCTACAAGTTTACTGATGACACCGCCATGGGAGGGCAGATAACAAACAAAATGAAGCAGAATATAGAAAGGAAATAGTGACTTGGTACAATAATAACAACCTCTCTCTCAACCTCATGTGACGAAGTTGCTCCTTTAACAAGGCTATGAGGTCTTTGGCTTTTTTTCAGAAAGGTTGTAAATGACGCAGTCTCCAGGAATAATAACTATCAGAGACAGCCTCAGGTAGAAGGCTTTCAAGTTAAAAAAAACACTTGTACAATGAAAGGGGAGCGGCCAGTTCTCCCAGCTCAGCTTTGCTCTGGTTTGTATTTTGGTTTTAGTAGGAGTGTGAAGAAAGGCTGCTGGACACACAGAAGCTGGTCCAGGCTGGCACTGTCTGTCTCTGACTTCTATCCAGTAACACCCTGTGTTTGATGTTCCCTTTTGTGCTAAGGAGTGTTTATAAGGATTGTCACAAGCATTTGGAACAGGATCATTAAGTTGGGATGATCTGTTGGGTTTTAGGAGAGGTTAAGTTCTGTTTTCTGTCATTTGTGTTTCATTAAGTAATCTTGTAGATAAATTCTGTTCTATTTAAAAATAAATGGTTTGACCAGCTGATTTTCTCCTGGATTTTCTCCTACTTAAAACAACTAGCAAAGTTAATGTATGGGCTACCTTCTTGAAACATTTTGAGGGATCCATAACAGATTGGGGGTTCTTTGCAGGATTTGTTCTGTAGTCCCAAATTGGGATTAGAATTGTTGGACTCAAAGGTGGTGAGTGGTAGGTGTTAGTATCTTTTGTTCTGTGTATTGAATTCAGTTGGTTTGAACATAGCTTGGGAAAGCAATGGCTTTTTCAGTCACCAAGAATTTGCTGGGGGTGGAAGAAGTGACCTTGGGGATTTTACAAAAGGTGATTAAGACCAAGCTGCTGGAATTAGCAGATAAACTGGGGTTGGAGCTGTCTATTTCCAATATTGAAGGAGAGATAATTACAGCAGTAGCTCAGCATTTAAACTTGCTGGAAACACCGTCAGAATCTTTAGAGATGGCTAAAGTTCAATTAAATATGAAGCAGTTTGAGTTAGAGGCAAAAGACAAGGAATTATGATTAAAAGCAGAGGAGAGAGAAAAGGAGAGCTTGAACTTTAGAAATTGGCACTTAGACAGGAGTTCAAAAATTCACTTTCTGAAGTAGTGAGAACTCATGTGGAAGAGCAGAGAATTAAAACAGCAAGATTAGCAGCTGAAATGGCTGATGGTTATGAGTTGGTCTATAACGCAAAGTTTGGCTTCCAGAATCAATTTTAATCTGTGAGAGATAGAAATTGAGGAAAAGAGAAATCCTCATGTGGAAAGTGAAAGGTAGATTTCGGTGAAGATCATAAGGATAACTTAAAATAGGATGAAAAGAAAACCCTTGCAAGGGACAGAGCAGTTAAAAAGCACCAGTGTTGTCGCTGCAATAAAGTAGGCCACATGAAATCACAGTGTTGGTGGGTTGGGAGAAGCACTGGGAAACCAGATGTAGGAAAACAGTTTAAGCCAGTGAATTTTGTTGAAGTGGTAACAGAAAGTACAGTGGAGGCTGGAAAGCTGCACCAGAATGTACAAGCTGGTTGGAGGTTGTTAAGGAGGAAGTGACAGATCTTCTTAAAGTGTATACTGGCGAAGGTGAAGTTTATTCTCATAGGCCAGGACCAGCAGGTAAAGAGGTTACAATCTTAAGAGATATAGGATCCTCTCAGTCTTTGATGCTATAAGATGAAGAGATATGTATCTCTGAAGGACTATTGCCAGAAAAAGTACTAGTAACAGGAATTCACAGTGTGACAAGAACCACTCATTTATGTAAAGTGAGGTTAGAGTGTCCAGTGAAGAGCAGAGAATTCGTGGTAGGAGTACTGGATAAACTTTCAGTTCCAGGAATACAATTTGTCCTTGCTAATGATACAGTTGATTCACCAGTAGGAGTGATGCCTAGTGTGGTTGAAAAGCCAGTGAAAACTCAGGCAACTGAACTATTGCAGGACACATATCCTAGAATTTTCCCTGCCTGTGTGGCAACGAGGTCACAAAGTCACCAGCTGAAACAGGAGAGATCAAAGAGTACAGATAAGAAAGCTGAAGTGGAATTAGCAGAGACACTGTTTGCTCAGATGGTTGACATCAACTAGGAAAAGATAGATGACAATGCAGACATCTTTAGCTAAGTAAACTAATTGAGTTACAGCAGAAAGATGAAAACTTAAAGCAATTGTATCAAAAGGCATATGTAGAAAAGGATTCTGAATATATTCTTAAATGTTATTATCTTAACAATGATGTCTTAATGAGGAAATGGAGACAATCGCATATTCAGGCAGATGGGAAATGGGCAGAAGTTCATCAAATCTTATTGCCAGTGGATATAGAAAGCAGGTGTTTCAAGTAGCACATGAGCTACTACTCGGAGGTCAGTTAGGAGTAAGAAAAACTCAAGCTAAAATACAAAAACATTTTTCCTGACCTGCACTGCAGAAGGATGTAGTTGAATTTTGCCAGATGTGTCATACATGTCAGGTAATTGGAAAATCACAGGCAGTAATAAAACCTGCACCTTTAATGCTTATTCCTGCATTTGAGGAACCTTTTACAAGAGTCTTAATTGATTGCGTGGGTCCCCTACTCAAATAAAAAGTAGGAATCAGTATTTGTTAACAATAATGGATGTGTTGACTAGATTTCCAGATGCTGTTCCATATCACAGCGAAAAGGACCGATAGAGCTACAATCAGATCAAAGGTCAAACTTCACAACAAAATTATTCAAGGAAGGTACAGACAGCTCAGGAATAAAACAATTCAAATCTACTCTGTACTATCCAGAATTGTAGGGAGCCCTAGAAAGGTTGAATCAGACATTAAAGACCATGTTGGGGGCTTATAGTGAAGACTATTCAGATGATTGGGATAAGGGAATTCCATTTGTGCTTTTTGCGATCAGAGATGCACCAAATGAATCATCCAAATTCAGTCCATTTGAATTAGTTTTTGGGCATGAAGTGAAAGGACCATTAAAATTGATTAAGGAGACATCGGCAAGTCAGAATTCAGAGACCACATGTTTGGACCAAGTGTCAAATTTAAGGGAATGATTAAATATAAGTGGGCAGTTGGCTAGACAGCATTTAAAAGTATCACAGCAGCCAATGAAACAGGAAGCAGACAAGAAACCAAAAATTCGCAGTTTTGTTATTAGGGTTAAGTATTAGTGTTATTTCCAGTGATAGATGAAGCTTTAAAAACAAGGTTTAGTGGATCTTATCAAGTTGAAAGGAAATTGAGTGAGGTGAACTGTGTGATGGGGACTCCAGACAAAAAGAAATCTCACAGTGTGTCATGTGAATATGCACAAAAGGTATTTTGAAAGGGAAGGAAAGCAAGAGGAGAATGTGTTATTGATTACAACACAGAGGGAAGAAACAAGTTCAGAGGATTTTAAATTGGACATTCCTCAAATCAAATTAGCTAATGAGGAAGTTGTCAAAAATTGTGATAAGTCATTGAGTTACCTTCTAAAGGAAAATCGAAATGACCTGAAAGAGTTGTTACTATCACATAGGGAGATAAGTGGAAATAAGCTAGGAACTACTAACCTTATTATACATAATGTAGATATAGAAGATGCTGTTCCAATTAGCAACATTCTTATAGGCATAGCCCTCTAAAGTTGGCACAGGTTCAAAGGAGATTGAACACATGCTCCAAGACGATATAATCAAAGTTAGTTACAGTGACTGGAGCTCACCCATAGTAATGCTGCCAAAAGCAGATGGTACCCAACGGTTGTGTGTGGACCATTGCAAGGTCAATGCAGTTCCAAAGACTGATGCATGTCCAATTCCACAGTTGGAAGGCTGGGTGGAGAAGGTGGGACAAGCAACTTATATTTCTAAGCTAGATTTGCTCACAGGATACTGTTAGGTATCTTTGTCAGAAAGGCAATTTTGGCTTTTGTAACTCTGAATGGACTGTATCAGTTTGAAATCATGCCATCTGTCACGAAAAATGCACCAGCCACATTTCAGACACTAACCAACAAGGTCATTGCCGGAATACCAATGTGCCATACATATTGATGACCTGATAATTTTTAGTCACATATGGAAGGAACATTTATAACATCTATGTGACTTGGTCGATCGATTTCGGAAGGTAGGATTTGTGATAAACTGGGCTAAAAGTGAATTTGCCAAAGCCCAAGTCACCTTCCTGGGCCATGTTATTGGACATGGACAAATGGCCCCATGGGATGCAAAAACCAAGGTAATTGGGAAATTTCCCATACCATCAACAAAAAGAGCAGTACTACGGTTCCAGGGATTGAGTGGATTTTATCGAAAATTTGTACCAAATTTCAGCAGTGTGGCTACTCCACACACTGAATTGCAAAAGAAAGGCAAGAAGTTTCAGTGGATAGCAGACTGTCAGAAGGCATTTGACAGCCTGAAAGCTGTGGTAACCACCACCCTGGTATTAGCCACACCTAATACACACACCTAATTAGCCTTTCAATGTAGCCATTGATGCAAGTGATGTGAGTGTTGGTGCTGTGCTCTTGCAAGAGGATGACAAGAGGATAGAAAGACCTATTTCTCCAAGAAGTTGAACATTCATCAGCAGAAATATTCAATGGTTAAGAAGGAGAATTTGAGCTTGGCATTGGCATTACAACATTTCAGTGTTTATATTACTAGTAATGTATCCGAGACAGCCATATACGCTGATCATAACCCATTAAAGTTTGTGAAGAAATTTAAGGACAAAAATTCCAGACTGTTTAGATGGAGCTTGTTGTTACAGCCATTCAATTTGAAATTTGTGCATGTGGCAGGTTGAGAAAACGTGATTGCCAACGCATTGTTGAGAATCAAATGAGAAATGGAGGCGTTTGGTGACAGGAGTACAACAGACTGAAACAGAACGTAGTTGTGCATGTTTGCGTGATTATGGTCAGTACAATTTTTTTTAAAGAGTTTTAAAATGAAACCGTCTTTGGATATTGATGGTTCATTTTTTTAAGGGGGGAGATGTGATGAAGTTGCTCCTTTAACAAGGCTCGGTTGTCCTTGGCTTTTTTTTTTCAGAGGTCGTAAATGACACAGACTCCGAAAAGTCTGGGATTGAAACGTTATAGGGCCAATTTGATTATAGCTGCCATAGTGTTAAGGGCATAGATGGAGAGAAATTTGTTAAGCATGTCAAAAAAAACCTTTCAGATTCAGTATGTGGATGTACCTGCTAGAGAAGGTGTAAAATTGACCTACCCTTGGGAAATAAGGCAGGGCAGGTGACTGAGGTGTCAGTGAGGGAGCACTTTCAGCTACCATGATTCTATTAGTTTTAAAATAGTGACGTAAAAAGATAGACTAGATCTAAGAGTTGACGTTCTAAATTGGAGAAAGGCCAATTTTGACGGTATTAGGGAAGAATTTTCAAAAACTGATTGGGGGCAGACGTTTGCAGGTAAAGGGACAGCTGGAAAATGGGAAACCTTCAGAAATGAGAAATCGCAAGTGCAAAGAAAGTATATTCCTGTCAGGGTGAAAGGAAAGGCTGGATGACTAAAGAAATTGAGGGTTTGGTTAAGAAAAAGAAGGAAGCATATGTCAAGTGCAGACAGGATAGATCGAGTGAATCCTTAGAAGAGTATACACAGTAGGAGTATACTCAAGAGGGAAATCAGGAGGGCAGAAAGGGGACGTGAGATAGCTTTAGCAAATAGAGTTAAGGAGAATCCAAAGAGTTTTTACAAATATATTAAGGACAAGAGGGTAACTAGGGAGAGAATACGGCCCCTCAAATAACAGCAAGATGGCCTTTGTGTGGAACTGCAGGAGATGGGGGAGATACTAAACGAGTATTTTGCATCAGTGTTTACTGTGGAAAAGGACATGGAAGATATAGAATGTGGGAAAATAGATGCAGACACCTTGAAAAATATCCATATTACAGAGGAAGAAGTGCTGGATGTCTTGAAATGCATAAAAGTGGATAAATCCCCAGCACCTGATCAGGTGATACCCTAGAACTCTGTGGGAAGCTAGGGAAGTGATTGCTGGGCCTCTTGCTGAGATAGTTGTATCATTGATAGTCACAGATGAGGTGCAAGAAGACTAGAGGTTGGTTAACATAGTGTCACTATTTACGAAAGGTGGTAAGGACAAACCACGTAACTATAGATCAGTGAGCCTGACGTCGGTGGTGGGCAAATTGTTGGAGGGAATCCCGATGGACAGGATGTACATGCATTTGGAAAGGCAACGACTGATTAGGGATAATCAATATGGCTTTGTACATGGGAAATCATGTCTCACAAACTCGATTGAGTTATTTTGAAGAAGTAACAAAGAGGATTGATGAGGGCAGAGCGGTAGATGTGATCTATATGGACTTCAGTAAGGCGTTCAGCATGGGAGACTGGTTAACAAGGTCATAGCTCATGGAATACAGGGAGAACTAGCCATTTGGATACAGAACTGGCTCAAAGATAGAGGGTGGTGGAGGGTTGTTTTTCAAACTTGAGGCCTGTGACCAGTGGAGTGCCACAAGAATCAGTGCTGGTTCCACTGCTTTTCATCATTACATAAGTGATTTGGATGTGAACTGAGGAGGTATAGTTAGTAAGTTTGCAGATGACACCAACATTGGAGGTGTAATGGACAGCGAAGAAGGTTACCTTGGATTACAACAGGATCTTGATCAGAGCAACAATGGGCTGAGGAGTGGCAGATGGAGTTTAATTTAGAAAAATGTGAGGTGCTGCATTTTGGGAAAATAAATCTTATCAGGACTTATACACTCAATGGGAAGGTCCTAGGGAGTGTTGCTGAACAAAGAGACTTTGAAGTGCAGGTTCATAGCTCCCTGAAGGTAAAGTCGCAGGTAGATAGGATAATAAAGAAGTCATTTGAAATGCTTTCCTTTATTGGTCAGAATATTGAGTACAGGAGTTGGGAGGTCATGTTAGGCCACTTTTGTAATATTACTTGCAATCTGGTCTCCTTCCTATTGGAAAGATGTTGTGAAATTTGAAAGGGTGCAGAAAAGACTTACAAGGATGTTGCCAGGGTTGGAGGATTTGTGCTATAGGGAGAGGTTGAACAGGCTAAGGCTGTTTTCTCTGGAGCGTTGGAGGCTGAGAGATGACCTTATAGAGGTTTATAAAATCGTTAGGGCATGGATACGGTCAATAGACAATGTTTTTTCCTTGAGGTGGGTGAGTCCAGAATTAGACGGCATAGGTTTAGGGTGAGAGGGAAAAGATATAAAAGAGACCTAAGCAACAACTTTTTCATACAGAGGGTGGTGCATGTGTAGAATGGGCTGCCAGAGGAAGTGGTGGAGGCTGGTACAATTGCAACATTTAAAAGGCATCTGGATGAGGATTTGAATAGGAAGGGTTTGGAGGGATATGGGCTGGGTGTTGGCAGGTGGGACTAGATTGGGTTAGGATATCTGGTCGGCATAAATAAGGACTGAAGTGTCTCTTTCTGTACTGTCCACCTCTTTGACTCTATGACTCTATGACTGTAACAGATACTGCCTTAAGCAGATATCTTTCCGGTTTAAAAAAAACTTGTACAATGAAAAGGAAGTGGCCAGTTCTCCCAGCTCAGCTTTTCTCTGGTTTGGTTTGGATTTTAGCAGTAGTGTTTGGAAGCTACTGGAGCTACAGAATGCATTCAAATGGCTAGTTGTCCCTGTATTCCATGAGATCTAACCTTGCTAACCAGTCTCCTATGGGGAATCTTGTTGAACACCTTACTCAAGTTCATGTAGCTATAGTAGTGGAAAGGCTGCCAACATCACCAAAGACCCCTTCCACCTTGGTAATGCTCTCCTACAACCTCTTCCATCAGGCAGAAGATATAGAAACTTGAACCCATGCACTGGCAGGGTCAAGAACAGCTTTTTCCCTGCTGTTATTAGACTGATGAATGGACTGTCTAACTTCAAGTAATGCTGATGTTGCTAATGTTTATCTGGCCTTGCGCATGCTCTGTACAATGTAACCTGTATGCCCTTGTCCAACCTTTCTCCTCACCCAATGAATCTGTATATCCTTGTTTTCTATGATATGCCTGTATTGCTCTTAAATAAAGCTTTTCCCTGAACTTAGGTACATGTGTCAATAAGTCAAATCAAATCAAATCAAATCAACTTCTGATTCAGTCTACTGTTGTGAGCTGGCTTTTTGTTTTGATCAGAGTGGTGCCGGAAAAGCACAGCAGGTCAGGCAACATCCAAGGAGCAGGAAAATCGACGTTTCGGGCAAAAGCCCTGTTGTGAGCTGGCTGTCAGGCAGTTGCTCTGTCTCTTGTCACCTGCAAAGAACTGGAAGCCAACTAGAAATTCCCAGTCATCTCTGACAATTGGGCTTCAGTGCCAATTGGCTAACCACTACTCATTGCTTGCAGATGAGCGTCCATCAAATTGTCTCCACATTCTGCCACGGGACAAAATGGCTCAGGAGTGGATGGAATTGGGGAATTGGCACATGCCAACTTGTGGTGCTAATTCTATGGTCCAACACCAGCAGCTGCTCTAAATTGTACTCAAGGAAACACGACTTGCCAGTGACTCATTTTCCAGCATTTACCTCCATTCACCTTCATGAGAACAAATTTCCAACTTGAAATGGACCCCATTTATTCTGCCTCCTGTAAAAATACAGAATTACTTCTCAAGGACTTTTAAACTGAACGGAAGCAACATTCTTAAAATTTGCTGGACAAGCTAGTTCTGTTTTGTGAAAAGATGTTATAATTTCTATCGTTTCCTTTCTGAATAGCATGCACAATTTTGCATGTCCGACAATAACAAGGAAGTATCTATCAGCGAGCATCAGAAATTCTATCTCATATATAACCTTAATGTGCAGAAAATGGCCATTGCAGGCTATGCCTGTGTAGGTGGTGCACATCAGCCCCCTGTTCCATTCTATCAACATATCCTTTAATTCCTTTTGCCTTCATTAATGTATCCGCCTTTTCTCTGAAAGCATTTATGATAGTTGCCTCCAGCAATGGACTAGCAAGTTCCACGTGCTCACCATTCTCTGAATGGAATGGGCTATCTCTCAATATTTTGGCAGATCTCTTATGTTCAAGAGGCAGTGATTGAAAAGATGCTACATCAAGTCTCTCACACATTTCTACCATGTAGCAATAGTTACCTTCCAAAGGCTTTATGCTAAGCTGGCTAAAATGATGAGATGGAAGTGACAATGGCATTGATAGAATTAACAAATGCAGTTCAAATGAAGGTGAAAATCAATACTCAAACCACAATAACGAGTATGCTGTATCTTAACCAAGGCTAGGTAGCCCATCTGTAAGAAGATAAACAGAGTCAGCATTTCAGTACAGTAATATCTTGTCAGAATTCAGCAGAGATGTTGTCTGACCTGCTGAATATTTTCCAGCATTTCCTGTTTATGTCCCTTTTTTTCAGCATCTGTTACTTTTGTGCTTTTCATCATTATTTCTATGTTTGGATAATGGAAAAGGAAAGCAGTGGGAGAGAGGTATCCAGATGGGAGCATCATGATCTGATCCGGCGACTGTAGTTAGTTCATACTTGTTGCAGAATAGAATATGGATAATTATGGAGCTTCTGGCCTGTATTGCAGTTCTCCAATATGTCTGTAAGTGGGGACATTTTTGCGACAAAATGCATAAGCTGAAATTATGTTTGTGCCGGTTTAAAAATAAATCATGCTAGAAGCTAGCCTGCTTCCACAATACTGGCCCAGTCTATGGGTTCCATGAGTTGCTTTTTTGGAGTTTCCACAATTCAGCTTGTTTGCAAGCCTTGAAGGATGCTGTAAAAATTATCTTGGTTCTTTTGCATGTGAGGAATCATTATCCATGATAAAAAAAAGGTTTTGAATGTAAATTTATTTATTTTCTGAGAAACTGACAATCATACCTCGAGTTCTATATATTTTAAAGTCATTTTTATCAGTTTAAAACTGTGTATTGCTAAAGGAAACACATTTTGTCGAGGCTTTTTGTCTTGCATTCACTAGGGCAGTTTACAAGAATACAAATGCAAAGGGAAATTCTTGTGAACTGGCCTGACCAGTGGAAGATGAAACACTGATAAAATATGCCTTACGTTAGCATGACTCAAGTTTTGTACTACTGAATGACTATTAAAATTATGTAATTCACAAGTAGTGGATGAGATGCTCTGATTAAAATGCCTTCATTTGTGATAAAGCATTTTGCGGTCATGTTACTCAAATTGTAGTTGCCATTCCAAAGCATATTGAGGAACACATTTGTAAGTATATTGAAAATGAAACATTCTAAAGATGCCGTCCAATTACATGGGATCAACATTATGCAAATAGGCTCAAAAGGAAACTTCAGGGAAAAAACACTGTTCTAGTCTAACACAAGTCTAACCCAATTTTTGCCCAGTTTGGCAAAAAATTAACAGAATAGTTTAACAAAACTTATTGTTAATTAAAGAATTAATCCAGCACTTCAATTATTTTGAGATCACCAAACTGAATTAGAAGATATTGGCTTGATGAGCACAATCCATATGGAAGGTTCTGAACAACACATGTGGGATGTTTTATAGTAGGTTGTAAAAGTTTAATGTCATTGTCAGTTACATTTTATAGAGATAAGATCTTTTTGATCTCTTTCCTTTCTGGCTTGTTTATTTATTGCAGCAATAATTCCCCTGTCTGTTTCCACTTGCATTAACTTTTTCAGGGCTAATTTAATTCCTTACTTTCCAAACAATTATATTTTTAACACGTGTAATTGCAAATGTGTCTGATTTTAAGATTTGCTGGTTACGGACCACCCTTTACAATGCTATTTCATTCACAGGATTCTTTGAATAATGTCTCAACTGAAATCCTTTGATTATTATTTTGAAATTCGGAAAAGAATTAGTGAAATTTAATAAAATTAGTGAAAAGAAAGAACAAAATATCCAGAATTTTGTGATGTCTTCAGAATATGGCAATGAATATGGGTGATGTGATAAAGGTTTATAATATAGAATTATTATCTAGGAATTTAGATTTTAATGCATGGTTACAATGAAATAATGGTCTCAGTTCTGTGAAGGTAACTTTTTTTTCAAAGGTTATAAATTCAGTGGAACAGTGAGCTGAAACCATTGTTTCTTATAAAAAACATGGCTTAAGTTATGTGGACAAGTCATACAAATATAACACCTGCAAGAGCAGATCACAGGCTAGGAATACTGCAGCTGTAACTCACCTCCTGACTCCCAAAGCCTCTCCATCCTCTCCAAGGCACTGGTCAGAAGTGTGATAGAATACTCCCCACTTGTGTGAATGAGTGCAGGTCAAATAACATTCAAGAGGCTTGACACCAACCAGGATAAAGCAACCCATTTGACTGGCACTATGTCCACAAGCATTCATTCCCTCCACCACCAGTGCTTAGTAGCAGCAGTGTGTACCATCTGCAAGAGTCATAGAGATGTACAGCATGGAACCAGACTCTTCGGTCCAACCCGTCCATGCCGACCAGATATCCCAACCCTACTCATGTTTGTTTTATCAAAATGAAATACCTCACATTTATCCAGATTGAACTCCATCTGCCATGTTTCAGCCCATTAACCCACTTCATCAAGATCTCTTTGTAATCTTAGAAAATCTTCTTCACTATCTACTATGCCACTAATTTTGATATTGTCCGTAAAATTACTAATGATGCCTTCTACATTCTCATCCAAATCATTTATATAAATGACAAACAAATGAGAACCCTGAACTGATCCCTGTGGAACACCACTGGTGACAGGACTCCAGTCTGAAAAACAACCCTCCACCATTACACTCTGTACCCCGCCGTTAGCTATTTATGTATCCAATTGGCAAGCTCATTCTCAATCCCATGTGACCTAACTTTACTCATTAGTCTACCAAGCAAAACCTTCTCTCAACTGTGGCTTCAGGTTTTTCATGCAGCCAATTCACCATTATTTTAATACTGAAATCAAGAGTTATAGCTTTTGAATGCAATAAGGTGCACAAAGACTAACATATTTAGTTGGAAGCATAACGCATGCTTTAGGTACATTGGAACAGTGTTCACCAAACAGTCATTCATTGTGAAACCCATAGGCCATAACATTTCCCAATTATGTGATAGGTCATGTCAAATCCATTGAACATGATGGTCCTTGTATTGCATGGGAAACTGAGCCTTGTGATGCTTTTATCTCTACAGGGATAATGTTTTGATAATATTTCATATAATAACTTAACATAGGACTCAGTTCACTGCACAGAGAGAAGATTTATATCCAGGAAATGTCTTTCACAAAATTATAGAATGCTAGAGCTCAGGGATGAGTTAATGTAGTATGTGTAGACATTAATCTCCAGGAAAACCAGATATTTTAATCCCAGTCTTCTGTTTAATCTCATAATTTTAACATGCTTTTTCTTCAAAAATAAATTCCAGTTTCCATTAAGAACATTTATAATTATTGCTTCAGTAATATTGTGTAGCAGCAACTTCTACATTCTAGGCTTCTTTCACGTCAAAGCATTAATTTTCTACTATTTCCTTATTGTTAATTTTACACTCATTTTTCTGACTAGTCAAATCAATTTATCACTACTTCTAGCTTTATAACCATTCCTAACCCTGAAGATTTTTATTGGTTAGGACAAGTAACAGAGAATAGGAATAAACAAATTGTTTTTGACCTTGGCAGGTTGTAATTAGCACCATACTGCAAGGATTGCTATTCGGTCTCTTACAATCTATGTTGGTAATTTAGATGAGGGGATCCGATAATCACAATACTTAAGCTTGATGATGAAACAATGTTTGTTGGGAAAGGGAGCTAATGAGAAGGACACAAGAATGATTCAAAAGGACATAGCCAGGTTGACTGAACAGTCATTCATAGGCCAACATCAGACTCCTGAAACAACTCTTTTATTCTGATCTTGGTCACTTCAGGAGACTCCCAGTCAGACAACGGAAATGCTTTAACATTGTCCTTAAATGATCCCTGAAGTGGTCAAACATCTCCCTGGTTTATGAGAGTCCCAGGCTTGTGACCAAAATGAAGAAGGCTCAAACAGCAAGGCACAGGGCACAGCAACAAATGTCATCAGGAACAGAGACAACGTTGAAACATCAGAGTAATTGCACAAATCCCCAAATTCTTCAAACACCACTTGCCCCAAGTGTGGCCGAGTTACAGATTGACTTGTCGGCCATCTTAGGATCTCTCAAACTGGAATAGAATCAAGTCATCTGCAGTCTTGAGGGACTGCCTCCAAGAAGGCAAAGATGTCAAATCAGTAGAAAAGAACATGATAAATAGAATATAATGTGAAAAGTATGAAGTTATTCACTTTGTTTTCAAAAGTTGAAATGTTTAATATTTTTTAAATGGTGAGAGATTGGGAAATATTGTTTTGCAAAGGGACCTTTGTTTTCTTCTACACAAACTCCAGAAATTGGTCTTACATATAGAGTAAACCATTAGGAAGTCAAATGTTATTTTAACCTCTATTATAAACGGATTGAGCACAAGAGCATGTTAGTCTACCTGCAGTTAGACAAATCATTGTGAGGCTACACTTGGAGGACTGTTTACACTTTGGGGATGTCTCTGTTGTGATCCACCGTGAATGTTAGCACAGTAGTTAATGTTTAGTGTCGAGAGTGTGGTGCTGGTAAAGCACAGCAGGTCAGGCAGCATCTGAGGAGCAGGAGAATTGGCTTTTTGGGCAAAAGCCCTTTATCAGGTGGTTTTCCATCACCACACTCTCGATTCTAATCTCCAGCATCTGCAGTCCTCGCTTTCACCTAGTTAATGTTTAGTGGTTAGTTTGCTTGTCACCTCTTGCTCTTAGTAAATAAGCTTCCATCCAGGATTCTTACCATGAGACTTTCTATCAGTTACAAGCAGCAGCATCAGACCTTTCTACTATCAGCAATGGGGTACAGCAGGGCTGCGTCTGGGCACTGTCTTTCTTTGGCACATTCCTCTCCATGCTGCTACCGTGTGCTTTTGACAACTCAAATGAGGATAACCACCTGCATGCCAGAGCTTATGGCAAGCTACTCAACATGGCAAGACTGTACACTGAGACCAAAGTGTATAATGTGAGCTGCTGTTTGTTGCTTATTTTGTGCTGACATGTAATTTCCAATACGGTTTGAAGAGTCAATCTCTGCTGTGAAGTCAAAAGCCTGGAGAAGTCCAAAAAGACAATGTAAAGTAATCTATGCTGTTTGCTGAACTTCTCCTGATCTACCATCTCTGAAGACACACTGAGACTACGGGCAGATGCATGACGCTGGAGTCTGCAATCTGCTCAAAGAGACATGAGCTAATGTGTTCCCTTAATACCTAATTATCATCACCATCCCCTTTGTTTTGACTATGTTTAATTATTCTTGTGTATGCATGTCTTGTGGAGAAAGTGAGGACTGCAGACGCTGGAGATCAGAGCTGAAAATGTGTTGCTGGAAAAGCGCAGCAGGTCAGGCAGCATCCAAGGAGCAGGAGAATCAACGTTTCGGGCATCAGCCCTTCTTCAGGAATGAGGAAAGTGTGTCCAGCAGGCTAAGATAAAAGGTAGGGAGGAGGGACTTGGGGGAGGGGTGTTGGGAATGCTATAGGTAGAGGGAGGTCAAGGTGAGGGTGATAGGCCGGAGTGGGGTGGGGGCGGAGAGGTCAGGAAGAAGATTGCAGGTTAGGAAGGCGGTGCTGAGTTCGAGGGATTTGACTGAGACAAGGTGGGGGGAGGGGAAATGAGGAAACTGGAGAAATCTGAGTTCATCCCTTGTGGTTGGAGGGTTCCCAGGCGGAAGATGAGGCACTCTTCCTCCAACCGTCGTGTTGCCATGGTCTGGCGATGGAGGAGTCCAAGGACCTGCATGTCCTTGGTGGAGTGGGAGGGGGAGTTGAAGTGTTGAGCCACGGGGTGGTTGGGTTGGTTGGTCTGGGTGTCCCAGAGGTGTTCTCTGAAACGTTCTGCAAGTAGGCGGCCTGTCTCCCCAATATAGGGGAGGTCACATCGGGTGCAGCGGATGCAATAGATGATGTGTGTGGAGGTGCAGGTGAATTTGTGGCGGATATGGAGGTGTCCCTTGGGGCCTTGGAGGGAGGTAAGGGGGGAGGTGTGGGCGCAAGTTTTGCATTTCTTGCGGTTGCAGGGGAACCTCCAACCGCCTCCAACCTCATAGTCCCACAACCCCGCACTGCCCATTTCTACCTCCTGCCCAAAATCCACAAACCTGACTGCCCTGGCCGACCCATTGTCTCAGCCTGCTCCTGCCCCACCGAACTCATCTCTACATACTTCGACACGGTCCTGTCCCCATTAGTCCAAGAACTCCCCACCTACGTTCGGGACACCACCCACACCCTCAACCTCCTCCATGATTTATGCTTCCCCAGTCCCCAACGCCTTATCTCCACCATGGACATCCAGTCCCTGTACACCTCCATCCCCCATCACGAAGGACTCAAAGCCCTCCGCTTCTTCCTTTCCCGCCGTACCAACCAGTACCCTTCCACTGACACCCTCCTTCGACTGACTGAACTGGTCCTTACCCTGAACAACTTCTCTTTCCAATCCTCCCACTTCCTCCAAACCAATGGAGTAGCCATGGGCACCTGCATGGGCGCCAGCTATGCCGGCCTCTTCGTAGGATATGTGGAACAGTCCATCTTCCGCAGCTACACTGGCCCCACCCCCCACCTTTTCCTCCGCTACATCGATGACTGTATCGGCGCTGCCTCGTGCTCCCACGAGGAGGTTGAACAATTCATCCACTTTACCAACACTTTCCACCCCGACCTCAAATTCACCTGGACTGTCTCAGACTCTTCCCTCCTCTTCCTAGACCTTTCCATTTCCATTTCGGGTGACTGAACCGACACGGACATTTATTATAAATCGACCGACTCCCACAGATACCTAGACTACACCTCCTCCCACCCTGCCCCCTGTAAAAACGCCATCCCATATTCCCAATTCCTTCGTCTCCACCGCATCTGCTCACCAGTTTCAAAACCATACCACCCAGATGGCCTCCTTCTTCAAGGACCGCAATTTCCCCCCAGACATGATCGACGATGCCCTTCACCACATCTCTTCCACTTCCCGCTTCTCTGCCCTTGAGCCCCGCCCCTCCAAACGCCACCAGGACAGAACCCCACTGGTCCTCACCTACCACCCCACCAACCTCCATAGACAGCGTATCATCCGCCATCATTTCCGCCACCTCCAAATGGACCCCACCACCAGGGATATATTTCCCTCCCCTCCCATATCAGCGTTCCGAAAAGACCACTCCCTCCGTGACTTCCTCGTCAGGTCCACACCCCCCACCAACCCAACCTCCACTCCCGGCACCTTCCCCTGCAACCGCAAGAAATGCAAAACTTGTGCCTACACCTCCCCCCTTACCTCCCTCCAAGGCCCCAAGGGACACTTCCATATCCACCACAAATTCACCTGCACCTCCACACACATCATCTATTGCATCCGCTGCACCCGATGTGGCCTCCTCTATATTGGGGAGACAGGCCGCCTACTTTCGGAGTGTTTCAGAGAACACCTCTGGGACACCCGGACCAACCAACCCAACCACCCCATAGCCCAACACTTCAACTCCCCCTCCCACTCCACCAAGGACATGCAGGTCCTTGGACTCCTCCATCGCCAGACCATGGCAACACGACGGTTGGAGGAAGAGTGCCTCATCTTCCACCTGGGAACCCTCCAACCACAAGGGATGAACTCAGATTTCTCCAGTTTCCTCATTTCCCCTCCCCCCACCTTGTCTCAGTCAAATCCCTCGAACTCAGCACCGCCTTCCTAACCTGCAATCTTCTTCCTGACCTCTCCGCCCCCACCCCACTCCAGCCTATCACCTTCACCTTAACCTCCTTCCACCTATCGCATTTCCAACGCCCCTCTCCCAAGTCCCTCCTCCCTACCTTTTATCTTAGCCTGCTGGGCACACTTTCCTCATTCCTGAAGAAGGGCTTATGCCAGAAACGTCGATTCTCCTGCTCCTTGGATGCTGCCTGACCTGCTGCGCTTTTCCAGCAACACATTTTCAGCTCTGATCTCCAGCGTCTGCAGTCCCCACTTTCTCCTCGAAGATCGCCCACAGCCGGACAACTTACCAGAGTACTGAGATTTCCAGCACTTTAGCCTTTTGGATTAGCAGCCATTCCTTTGGCTGCGTCATGAGAGTCAGATGAATGATGACTGCATCCCCAAAGATGTGCTGTATGGGGAAGTTGCTTCCAACATGGAACTAACAGGTCATCCATGTCTCAGATACAAAGATGTCTTCAAATTAGATATCAAATTGACCAAGATTAGAAACAATGCATGAGAAGCCTTTGCTGATAACTGGAGCACCTGAAGACAAGTGTACAGGATGGATGTGAGAAAAAGACAGAGGACAAAAGAAGTAACCATGTGGTGAAAAAGTTACTAGAAAGTATAAAAAATATTTTTTCCCATGGGTTGCCACTATTAGTTTACGTCAGCTAAAGAAGTCATTGGCACTACTTTATTTGGTGGATTGTCGGTAGGTTGGCCAAGATGAAAGGCAGGAAGTTTAAAGGGGATCAAAGGATTTTTTTTCACCCACAGGATGGTGGAATCTGGAATGCATGGGTAGTTAATGCAGGAATACTCACAACCCCTAAAAGGTACTTGAATGAGCACATGAAATGGCATAACACTCAAGGCTAAATGGATAAAACATGGTGGTGCAGGCTTGGAGGGATGAAGGCCCTATTCCTGTACTGTCTTGTTCTTGTTCTTGCTATGGGCCAAGTGCTGAAAAGTGAGACCTGTGTAAATTTAGGGTAGTCTTTATCACTGCAGACTCGATGAGTTAAAGAGCCTCTTCTGTGCTATATGGTTCTCGGTTCTATATCGGCTCCTACAACCAAAACAGGCGATCATTACTCCAGATATAATATACAACTTAGGCACAGTCCATCATCTCCCTGGATGGGTAGACACCTACCCTAACCCAATAAACCTGCCATAGAGAGAGAAAGAGAGAGAGAGAGATGAAAGTTCACTGGATGGATTCAGAGATAAGATGATTACCCTTTGAGTAGACAAGGTCTGCATTTGGAAGAAATGAACTCTTTGAAGCATAGAAAAGTCTTAAAGGGTTTGACAGGCAGTTGCTGACAGGATGTTTCATGCGGCTGAGGAGCCTAGGACCTGGGATCACAGTTTTAGAACAAAGTGCTGACCATTTAGCATTGAGATAAGGAGAACAAATTTCACTGAAAGGTTTGTAATTCTTTGTTTAATGGCTTCCCCAGAGAGCTGTAGATGTTCAGTCAATAAGTGTACCAAGACAGGGATTGACAGACAATTAAATACTAAAGAAATCAAGGGATATGGGGATATCGGAATAATGAATTTGAGACTCAAAGGTGAATTTGAGACTCAAAATCAATCGTAATCTTTTTGCACGAAGGACTGGACGACTTACTCCTTTTTCTATTTCTTGAGTTCTTATATTTTATCAAATCATATCTTAACTTTCTTATCCTGTGTGAGGGCCAATTTCTCAAGCTGCTGGAACAAGGAGTTAATTATATGTAGCTTGTCACTGTGAGGCTTCAATAGTGGTTTCTGCATTTGATCAAAATTCACTTCCAGGAAGAAGTCTCCCTTTTAGAAATTGGGGTCTATTTTAAAACCAAAGTTTTTGTAGTATATTCTAATATAGTCTGACTAGCAGACAATTTATAAGTTTAATGCCAGTGTAATTAGCTTCCATGTCCAAACATAACAATCTCCAACAAGCCAAGGACAAAAGACACAATAAGGGTAACATTTACAAAGATTACCAGGCCAGTGAAACCCAATGCCTACATGTATAGGAAAGACAGGAGGGTCTATCCTTACATGATGTACATGACCTTATCTGGGGGTTGGCTATTGGCAGCAGCTATGTTGATCTTGTGACTAGATTCTCAGTGTCCATAGGTTAGAGGGATTCAAATGGGTGATTGACATCGTGGTACCTACCAGCCCCTTTGAAATAGGGTATATCAACGTGTGCTTAGAGTCAGGGCAATCTTTTCAGGAGGCAGTGTTCATCAGGCATCATTCTCCTTCAGATAGCAGATGGACCATAGGAGGAAGAGGAGAAACAGCTCCTTAACTCTTCAGCTGAAAACCTAATGACCTCAATAAACCTCATGCCCAAAACCTGTTCCTCCTTTGCTACTCGTGGATCTTCTTCAAATGTCACGGGTCATATACTTTGTCTAATTAACTAATATATCAGATTTAAAATTCTCCTTTATAACAAACATAATCCAGTTTGTGAAAATTCCATAGGTGTGCCTAGATAACAGTGGCCCTGAACCCCACTTACACATTTAAGGTTCACGTTAGCTGAAGTTCAAGAAAAGAAAGACCATGTATTACTCCTGTGCAAAACTGTAGGATTTGTAGGACTGGGACAATGATAAAACTACTCTATTAATGTCTTCCTCTTGATGAAACGACCTTGAAGAATGACCTATAAGAACTATTTGAAATTCAGCATTGTATTTCCACAACACTTGTCAACTGAGGAAATTTAGTTCTCCACATATTGGTATTGACTTGTCATTCAAATGCCATATATTTGTGGTTCGGTCCATTTGATGATCCATTACTTTATTCATTACGTACAAGGTGTTCTTTGCCTTGATTTTGTTGATACAAACTAGAATTTGCCACTGTGTAGATTATACAGATATGAAGTACATCTATAATGAAAAACATCAGGATGCAACTGATAAAAAATGCACACTAAATTATGAGGTTCACATTGTGCTGAAAGACAATCTTTGCTTTTATTTTAGCCATCCACTTCAATTAACGAAAAATAAGGATGCTTAAGCCCCAAGATAGTTTTGGTTAATTATTTTAGCTTGCATTTGACCTACATAGAATTATTAAGAAGGTTTTACCCTAGAAGGTATGAGCAAAAAAAAGAACAAAGTTAGCATCTATCAGAATGGATTGCAGGGTGTCTGCAATTTGTTTTTTTTAAATTATGATTTTCATTTGTAACAATGTAGAGACTGGCATCCCATTGAGTTTAACGCATACAATTAACATTCAAAAGATGAGAGAAATGTTGCAAAAACAAGGAGCAAACTAACAGACTCCAGCACAGCAATTACGGATAAAAAAGTAATCCCATTCATCATTTGTTAATAGCTTTCAAAGAAAATGAAATATTATTATCCCATGAGACAAAGTATTACATCAGAGACTTTTGTAGCTAACAGTAGATAACAAGCTTTCTTTTGCTGTTAGCATACTTCTGTAGATTAGTTATGCTGCATTTGATTCGAATCATATCTTTTTAAGGCTTTCATGAGATATAATTGTCACTGGTTAAACCAACATTTATTAGCCATCCCTAACTGCCATTGAGAAGGTGGTGATGAGCTGCTTTCTTGAACTGCCTGCAGTCTATTTTAAACCTCTTTAAATCTGTCATCATTTCTCTATTGCATAGCTAAGCGAGATATTAAATATGTTTTCTTCGCTCTTCCCAATAATAAATCTATCTGTGTGAAACAATGTGTGCCACTTGGGACTAGGTTTCTAGTTAACAGTTTGAGGATTGGCCATGAAGTCAAGATGGCAAAATACTCAACACATCCTTTTTTTTCTTTCCAAAGATGCTATTTACAGGGTGCAAGTATGGTAAGTTTAATCTGTTACAGGATTTAGAATGTAATTCTTTGAATTCAGAATCTAGATTGGGTTCTGCATTTGAGTGACTACAGCAGCAAGCTGAATGTAATTTGGCCCTAAGTTGCATTAATTGGAATCCTTTGAGAAAGGCAGAATGATAGCTGGAGTGAGATTCTCATTGGGATTGACACTAAAAAAACGTTGTTGGAGCAGAATAGAGGGAATCTCACCTTTTGCCAACTGCAAAGTGTGCAGCTGAAGGAGAGGGTCATGTTAGAGCTGGACTTATGTCTGGAGTTGAACTATCTGTTCTCCTCTCACAAAGAAGTTACTGAAAAAAGATGAATAAATGATGGCCCTAACTTTAAATCTATTTGTCTGGCAGAAATAAGGCTAGAAGCAGTTAAATCCAGCCATCGTTTCCTCTCAGCTACAATCTGATGCTTGAGCAGCCATGAGGGACACTCAGAGGAAAGGTACAAATCCCTCCTTAGATGCAAACAGGAAGTCTGAAAGTTCTGGATGCTGTTTTAGTTTGAAGCCTTCGCGGAGGAAGCCAACCTGTCAGGAGGTAGATTTTGGAAGAAGCTACCAAACTTCAAAATATATAATTTTGAGTTTACTTTTAATCAGGACTGGAAATTCAGAAGTAAGCTTTCTTTTCCTGATCTCCCTGATGAAATCCAGAATGATCCCTGTACCCCTTCCACTCACCCCCCCTTTACCTCCATCCTGCTGTCAATCACAGCCTTGCCTAGTGGTGGCTATAATGCTAAATTTTTAATGTGTCTGTCTATTGGAGTCCCCTAGGGAGGCACTAAAACAGGAATAAACAGGATCAGCATGATACAAAATGGATTTCATTTTGCTATAAGACTTTTCCAATGTATATTCAAGTTAAGGCCTTGACCTAACTCGGGATTCAGTGTCTATTCCACTCATATTGCAATATTGACAACAGGGATAATGGCTTTGCACTGACATTAATGCTGCAAAGTAATTATTTGATTTCTTCAAGTTTTAACAGGCGACAAGGAATGTGGCATTATAAATGATTGCAAATGTAATAAACACTTAATCCCACTGGAAACTGTATTCAATGTGTGATAAGTGGCAAAAATGGATTAACATTGAACACTACACTGAGAGCCACCTGTAATTTAATTAGAAATTATTGAATTTGAAATACAATACATCAGTAAGAAAATTTACACAAATATTTAGTTATTTAATAGCAATATATTCATTAACTATTTTCATGGTAACTTTCTTTTGTGTGACCGTGTAAGTGAGCAATTAAATTAAATTAAATAAGCTGCTACAAAAACAAGTGCAACATTTCTAAATGACTGTCAAGGCTAGTGTTTGTGTGGGCTCAGCGACATACGAGCAATGACCTTTAATGTTGTGTGTCGCTTTTCTCAAATTTTTAAACAAATGCTCAAATTATGCCCTAAACTTTAATAGAACACTGCCTTCACGAATGAATTAAATTATTTAGTCAGTTGTTTCTTTTTAAATGTACACCAATCCAAGGTGACTACAGATCTTCGAATTGTTGCTATCAGAAATGTTAGCACTGTTCGAAATTTATTGGAAAACTATTTGAAAAATGAACACCTTGCTTCTTGCAGCAAGGATGATTTGTGCAAGTTATACCTTCACAAGCTGTCTCTCCTTTTCAGGCTTGTTCTATCCTGCCTATGATCTAAGTTTCTCAATAATAGTAATAAAGATACTTGAGGTTCCAGCTTCACTGGTGTCAATTGTACACAAAGATAACATGCATGACTATCACACCCTTTGGAAATTGACTAGTGATCCACAATTACACTGTAATTTAGCTGTTGTTATGCAGACTACATATAGACTAATGATTACCATCGTTACTTTACAAAATAGATAATAATTTTCACATAACAAGCTGATGGCACAGTAAACAGTACCATGAGTTGTGTAGCACTTTTCATGTCCTCTGGATATCCCAAAACACTTTACAGCCAAATTAAATCCTTCAAAAGTATGCTCATTGCTGTAATGCAGCCAATTTCCTCACAGCAACGTTCTTCAAAAAGGAATAATGATTATCAGAATTTCACATGTCCAAGACAATACAGAGATAACACTAGTTTCTGAGAGCAGAAGGGTTTGAGTGACATGGCTCTGATGAAATGTGTGGCAATTATAGTCATAGAGATGTACAGCCTGGAAAAAAAGACCCTTTGATTCAACATATCCATACTGACCAGATATCCTAAATTAATCTAATCCCACTTTCCAGCATTTGACCCATATCCCCCAAACCCTTCCTATTCATGTAACCATCCAGATGCCTTTTTAATGTTATTATTGTACCAGCCTCCACCACTTCCTTTGGCACCACCCTCTGCATTGACATGAACCCAGTTTATATACTGGATTAGGCTGCTTCTCAGGCCACAAGTGCAGACCCTTTGAGATGTTGGTTGTTGGGATATCTGTTATGCTTTTCAGAAGCAGCATGGCATGCTTTCTATTAGCTAATGATGAGATGGTAACTGATGAGGATGTATTTCTTTGTTAGGAACACAACTCACCTTATTAATACTCAGCCTCCCATATTACCAATTGCACCAAGCAAACTAGACATTGGAAAAGCTGAACAAGGAAACCAGAGTGAGTGTCTGACATATAACCTCTATTTTGGAAACTGGGCACCAACTTCTCAGGGCACAATCCATGGCCACCAGCCACATGCACCACGTCCATGGACATTGACATCTGACATGTGCCAGCCTCTAAGAACCCTCATGACACATCTCCATTTTATTCACTGGATGTTTCTGCACTTCAAAGTGCATATCAGGCTGCTGGGTTTATGCTCATTGTAATGATGTGAAAGGATATTGTGTGCTCAGAGATATGCATCCAATTCATGGATGGACCAGGATTCATCTCAGAGACCTTCATTCACTGTCATCATGCTCACTCACTCTGCACCTACCTGAATGCTCATAGTGTTCCTGCTTTGCATTGCCTTGCCTTCCCTCTTTGTGTTTTCTCCTCTAAGCCAGAGATACTGTTACTCCTGCTGTCTTGACTTGTAGCTGAGCACAGACATAAAGCCAGGAAGCTTGGCACAGTTGTCGCCTGTCCTCAGTCATCAAGAGGGATGACCTTCATTCAGAGGTTCCCAGCACAGTAACTCAAGGGCAATCTCTGATCACCAGTTCAGGCCCTGCTCTGGGCATTGGAGTCAGGATTCTATTCTCATTAGCGATAAGTAATCAAACATCACCTGTCTTAACTCTTTCTGCCCTATTGTGAGCTGTTTCAGTGTAGAGTTAGACAGAGAGGCAAGTCTTAGTTTCAGTCCAAATCAAGTCCAGAAGTCTCAATGCAACTTGAACTGATCTAAGATTGTTTACCATAGCTTTCAAGCATCTCTCTTTAAAGTATTATATAACCTCTGTACTAATATATTATATCTGTACTAATGAAGCTACCACACCTTCTTTTCTCTCCTTCTAATCTTGTTGAAAAATCAATACCCCTGAATATTTAATTCCCAATTTTGGTCTTGTTGTAACCATGTCTCCATAATGTTGATAAGGTCATACACATTAAGCTCTATGCTTGCCTTTAATTCATTTATGTCATTTGAAATACCATGTACATTTAAGTAAGATGCCATTACTTTTGTGTTTTTACCATTTTTTCTACCTTTGACCCTATCTGATATTTTGGGGGTTTGTATATGTCAATTCCTGTTTTACTCTGGGTATCACTTCCTAAATAGGCACCCTACAATGGTTTGTAAGCCTATTCAGCTGCTGTTCAGAAACCTCCCTACCCCTCGAACGAGATTAAAACATTCTATACAACCATAGTTATTCAATTTACCAGGGCACTAGTCCCAGTATGGTTTAAGTGAAGCCCATCCCACCAGAACAGCTCCATTTTACCACAGTATTGATACCAGTGCCACGTAAACTGAAATCCATTCCTCCCACACCAACCTTGAGACACACAGTTATGTCTTTGTTTTTTTTAGCCTTATATCACTTTTCCAATGGTTCAGTTAATAATTCTAAGGTTATCATCGTGGAGGTTCTACTTTGCACTTCAGCTTCAAATTGTTGAAAATATTTCAGCAGAAACTCCTTTATCATGTCATTGGTACCAACATAGACTTCCCCTCCCATTCTAAGTTCCCCTTTAGCCTCAAGGAGATGAATTTAACCCTGGTACCGGGTGGACAATAGGATTTATAGTTATAGCTGCAGTGCACAGTATCTATCCCCATACTTATGCTGTCCTCTACCACTACCACACTCCTAAAGTCCATCCCCATCTAAGTGGGTCCCTGTGCCACAATGCTGTGTGAATTTTGCTCAGCCACCTGAAAACTTCTGCTTATGCCCTCACAACTTGCAAGGAACTAGCAACTATTGGACAATTTGCAGAGGCTGTAGCTCCTCAAAAGCTACCTCTTGGGTGCCTATAAAAGCCTTATCTGCAGTCACATGCTGCTGACCCTGATCATGGACTAAAATGTAATGTGAGGGGTGTGACCAATTCCACGAGAAAAGTGCCCAGGTAACTCTCCCGCTATATGATGTGGCACAATGTTTCCAGCTAGGATTCCAGTTCCTCAACTAGAATATGAAGTTGCTTGAGTTGCAAACACTTGCTACAGATTTCTTCACTCTATTACTATCATTGTTTATTCAATATATTAATTAAGCACTCTAGCATCTTTATTCTTTGTTGTAATTACTTTTATTTCCACTTGTATCAATCTTATACCTGGTCAGGCAGCATCTAAGGAGCAGGAAAGTTGATGTTGCTCATTCTCCTGCTCCTCGGATGCTGCCTGACCTGCTGTACATTTCCAGCAGGGGAAAGTGAGGACTGCAGATGCTGGAGATCAGAGCTGAAAATGTGTTGCTGGAAAAGCACAGCAGGTCAGGCAGCATCTAAGGAACAGGAGAATCGACATTTCAGGCATGAGCCCTTCTTCAGGAATGAGGAAAGTGTGTCCAGCAGGATAAGATAAAAGGTAGGGAGGAGGGACTTGGGGGAGGGGCGTTGGAAGTGCGATAGGTGGAAGGAGGTCAAGGTGAGGGTGATAGGCCGGAGTTGGGGTGGGGCCGGAGAGGTCAGGAAGAAGATTGCAGGTTCTGTCCAGCAGGCTAAGATAAAAGGTAGGGAGGAGTTTCCAGCAGGCTAAGATAAAAGGTAGGGAGGAGTGTCCAGCAGGCTAAGATAAAAGGTTTGTCCAACAGGCTAAGATTCTGACCTCACCGCCCCCACCCCACTCCGGCCTATCACCCTCACCTTGACCTCCTTCCACCTATCACATTTCCAACACCCCTCCCCCAAGTCCCTCCTCCCTACCTTTTATCTTAGCCTGCTGGACACACTTTCCTCATTCCTGAAGAAGGGCTCATGTCCAAAACGTTGATTCTCCTGCTCCTTGGATGCTGCCTGACCTGCTGCGCTTTTCCAACAACACATTTTCAGCGTTCATTTCCAGCACCACACTTTTTGACTCTGACTCTCCAGCATCTGCAGCCATCACTCTCTCCACAATCGCATACCTAACAAATTAGTTTCTTTGAAAAAGAGAGACAAAGTACCAGAGATGTAGATGCAAACTAACCACTTAACTTTTTACTTTAAATAGTAGAAATACCAATGCTACTCACCAATCAGCTGTTTCGTTTTGGCAAAATGCAATCAAATATCTCTTCACTTTCACTCTGATGCTCAACTCCAGCACTATTATATAATATACTCATGTTTAGTCTCACAAAGTTGGCTATTTGCACGTGTTTCCAACAAAAAGGATTTATCTGGATCTCTCAGTGAGGATTAACTTTCAACTGTTTCTTAATTAATCTGCTCTTTCATTGCGGACCTTGCAAAATATAGGTCTCAGTTTAATACCAACTATAGACCTAAAAGTTAGATGAAATTAGGCTTCTGCAATGTACACTTTATTATCCAATAAATGCATGCACTAAGTATTAACTTGAACTGCGTTTGTTAGCTGAATTTGTATTGTCATCCAATAGGTAAGTGTTGGATTTACCTTGATCTTGATAGAGGTGATCCATGCTTGTGGCTGCAATTTAACCATTTGATGCAAACTAGTTTCCAGGTTCTGGTTCCCTTATCCTGCTCACCTATCAATGCACATACTATATTGCTGTATTGCTATTTCTTCTACTTCAATCTAAACACCTCAAAAACACCTCAAAAAAAGAGCAGCTGTTACAGCCAGAAATGTTTCCCATCCTCCATCTTGGATTACCCAGAACTTTCTTTTACTGGTCAGAGTATTAAGTACAGGAGTTGGGAGTTCATGTTGCAGCTAGGCCACTGTTTGCATATTGTGTGCAATTCTGGTCTTCTTCCTATCGAAAAGATGTTGTGAAACTTGCAAGGGTTCCGAAAAGATTTACAAGGATGTTGCCAGGGTTGGAGGATTTGAGCTATAGGGAGAGGCTGAATAGACTGGGGCTGTTTTCCCTGGAGCGTCTGAGGCTGAGGGGTGACCTTATAGAGGTTTACAAAATCATGAGGGGCATGGATAGGATAAGTAGACAAAGTCCTTTCCCTGGGGTGGGGGAGTCCAGAATTAGAGAGCATAGGTTTAGGGTGAGAGGGGAAAGATATAAAAGAGACCTAAGAGACAACGTTTTCACACAGAGGGCGGTACGTATATGGAATGAGCTGCCAGAGGATGTGGTGGAGGCTGGTACAATTGCAACATTTAAAAGGCATCTGGATGGGCATATGAATAGGAAGGGTTTGGAGGAATATGGGCCAGGTGCTGGCAGGTGGGACTAGATTGGGTTGGGATATCTGGTCGGCATGGACGAGTTGGAATGAAGGTTCTGTTTCTGTACATCTGATGCTGTACACCTCTATGACTCTATAATCTGAATTTAAGACTGTTATAACTTTCAGGTTTGGGTGTCGAAACACATTAAAATTTAGAGGAAGTGTAGTTACTCTTCGCAAAATGGGCAGAATCAGTCATTTTATCAGCACAGAAATAATATCCAGTGGAATGCAATTACTATTAAGTAGGCCATCGATCAAGAAAGTACAGCTAAAACTGGATAAGAAAGTGACAAAGCTATTGTGTTTGGAATATCTGTGAACTTGCAATTTTCACAATTGGGAACATATTTTATTCCTTCAATGGAACATAACGTCTCCACTAAATAAATTAAAGAAGTGTTACTGACATCAGGAGCTGAAATTTATGAAACAAAAACTTAATTGAGATACACAGGCAGTTTGTCCATCTGTCCTTCCAAAGGTTAAGCATTTTATAATAATTCTGCCCTTAGTGAGAATTTCAACAAACCAGTGACTCTGGATTTAAAGTTTTGGGATAAAGAAAAGATATTTTTGTTTTACATTTTGTACATTTGACAACCAGGTAGTCTGTTGACAATATACATTGTAAAGCTAAGAAAATAATCATGAATAAGGTATTGTAAAACTGAATAGGGACAGGACTTGAATCTCTGGCAAAATATCTCACTGATAATTGGGGAATTTTCTAACAATTAATTGGTGATAGATTGATGTAGAAATATGAACCAAATAGTTTATAAACCAAATATATAAATAACCAAATATATATAAACAAAACCAAATAGCAAAAAGCCCTTTCAGGAATTGAGTGTGTGTAAAGAACTATGCAGTAATAGAAGAAATAGAAATAGGAGCAGGAGAACCAACGTTTCGTGATCCCTGATGAAGGGCTTATGCCCGAAACATTGATTGTCCTACTGCTTAGATGCTGCCTGACCTGCTGTGCTTTTCCAGCACCACACTCTCAACTATAAATTATTGCCTACATTAACTTGGGCTGTTCATGTTACGATTTCTCTGCAGATGATAAGAACTCATATCAATTCATTTTTGATCGAAACACTAAAGTTTCATTGGTGAAATGTGACCAGCCCCAGTTTAAGAAGGGTCTACAATTAGCTTTATTTTGTCAGAACATTTGAGTACATTGCATGCAGGCAGAAGGTTTTTAGTAAAGCAAAAGTCTCAAAAATGTTTCAGTGAGCATTAAGATATAACATAAGGCCTTTGGAGATTAGTTTCAGTCAGAAAGACAGGATTCATTAGAGAAGAGAGGCTTCAAGAATGGAGAGGCCCAGGTGAGGTTATTAGTAAAGATAGAGAAATAACAATTGTGCAGTATAGGAACCAGATTGTTTGCATACACTTTTTAAGAATGGATTACAATCTTGAAGATTCTAAAGGAGTTACAGATGATACTGAAGAACTGGACAATTCTCATGGCCTTGTGGTTACAAGGATCAGATATCGCAATTAACAGTTTGTTTCATTAAGAACTGATCAATTCTGACTGTCAATATGAGCCAGTTGTCCAAACGCCAACTTCCAAAAGTGGGCACTAAAATCAATATCTACTAGAAGGGAAACAAACGCAGAAAATGTCTGAGAAACTCAGCTGGTCTATTAGCATCTATGGAGATGTGGGGGGTAGTGAAATTGTTCAGCTATGGGGTGGTGAAGTTACTTCGTGCATGTGTCCCGGAGATGTTCTCTGAAGTATTCCACAAGTAGGCATCCTGCCTCCCCAATGTAGAGGCGACTACATCGAGAGCAACGGATACAGTAAATGACATGTGGAAGTGATTGATGTTGAAGGCTCCTTTGGGGCCTTGGATGGAGGTGAGGGTGTAGGTGTGGGCGCAGATTTTGCAGTTCTTGTGGTGGCAGGGGAAGTTGCCGGGAGGGGATCGTGTGTTGTTTGGATGCGTGGACCTGACAAGGGAGTCACAGATGGAATGGTCTTTATGGAATGCAGATAGGGGTGGGGAAGGAAATATATCTCTGGGATGGGATCTGTTTGTAGATGGCGGGAGTGGCTGAGGATGATACGATGTATCCAGAGGTTGGTGGGGAGGAAGATGAGGACAAGGGGGCTGGAGGGGGTTTGAGGGCAGAGGTGCGGGAAGGGGATGAGATGCACTGGAGGGCATCTTTGACCACGTGGGAGGGGAAATTGGAGAAGGAGACCATCTGGTATGTTCTGTGGTGGAACTCGTCCTCCTGGGAGCAGATGCAGCGGTGGGGGAAGAATTGGAAATAAGAGATAGTGTTTTTACAGGAGGCAGGGTCCCAAGGCAGAAGATGAGGCATTCTTCCTCCATTTGGTGGGTGGCTTTGATTTTGTGGAGGAGGAGGCCCAGGATTTGCATGTACTTGGGAGAGGGAGTTGAAATGGTTGGCCACAGGGTGGTGGGGTTGTTTGGTGTGGGTGGACCAGAGATATTCCCATGGGTTGGCGCTCGGTCTCCCCGCTGTAGAGGACTCTGCATCGAGAGCAACGGATACAGTAAATGACATCTGCAAGTGCTTGATGTTGAAGGCTCCTTTAGGGCCTTGGATGGAGGTGAGGGTGTAGGTGTGGGCGCAGAATTTGCAGTTCTTGTGGTGGCAGGGGAAGCGTGGGTTGTTTGGATGCGTGGACCTGACAAGAGCAACTGATGCAGTAAAGGAGGTGGGAGGATAAGCAAGATAAACTCTGCTGGATTTGAAAGATCCTTTAGGGTCTTGGATAGAGGTGAGGGGAGTGGTGGGGGCAGGAGAAGGTGCCAGGAGTGGAGGGTGGGTTGGTGGGGGGCATAGACCTAATGAGGGAGTTGCAGAGGGAAATGTGTCTGCAGAAAACAGATAGGCGTGGGGAGGGAAATATATCTCTGGTAATGGGACCAGACTGTGGGTAATAAAAATGACAGAGAATAATGCACTCTATCAGGGGGTTCATGGGGTGGAAGGTGAGGACCATGCGTGGGTGGTTTTATCCTTGTTGTGGTTGAGTGTGTAGATGGGGTTCAAGGGCGGAGGTACGGGAAGTGGAGGAGATATGCTGGAGGGCATTGTTGACCACGCGGGAGGGGAAATTGTAGTCTTTGAAATAGGAGGCCATCTGGGATGTTGTGAAGTAGAATTGCCCCTCCTGGGAGCAGATACCTGGAGGTAAAGGAAATGGGAGTAAGAGATAGAGTTTTTACAGGAGGGGGAGTGAGAGAAGGTGTAGTCCAGGTAGCTGTGGGAATTGGTGGGTTTGAAATAGATGTCTGTGTTGAGTTGGTCACCAGAGACAGCGATGGAGAGGTCAGGAAGAGGAAGGAGGTGTCTGAAATGGTCCATATGAACTAAAGGTCAGGGTGGAAGGTGTTGGAGAAGATGAACAGTTCAACCTCCTCACGGGAGCTCAAGGTCATCAATAATGCCGAGGAAAAGGTGGGGAATGTTGCAAGAAGATGGACTGTTGCATGTTTCCTACAAAGAGGCAGGCAAAGCTGGGCCCATGCGGGTGCTCATGGCTACCACTTTGGTCTGAAGGAGGTGAGAGGATTTGAGGTAGAAGATGTTGAAGGTGAGGACCAGTTCCGCCAATCGAATGAGAGAGTCAGTGTAGGGGTGCTAGTTAGTTGGTGAGAGAGGAAAAAACAGAGGGCTTTGAAGCCTTCATCATGGAAGATGCAGGTGTATAGGAACTGGACGTCGATGGTGAAGATGAGGTGTTGGGGTCCGGGAAATCGAGAGTCATGGTGGAGGGGCCAGCCAGTGACAGCCAAATCCTCCAAATCAGTTTAACAAAATTCTGACCATTGCTTTTTCTTTGACAATTTCCAAAACACTCTAATGAATTGGCGACATAAAGAAAATGAGTATTGGGAATGCAGTTTATTTAAGAAAAAGGAACAAGACTGCTTTGCATAATCAATGTGGGCCAGACGATGACAACATGTGCAGTCCAGTTTGATCCTGGTTCAGGAAGCTTGCATATTGCAAGGACAAGATTTTGTTCACACAACAGCTCCAGCTAAATACCATTGCTGCCATTTGAGTGATAACTGCATGTGATTTTCAAACAGTATAATATCATTATTACAGCTTACAAGGAGTCTGGAATCGCTTGGCAGAAATGGGAAATGGTGCATCTGTATTATTGGAGGAGGTGACCAAAGGTTCTGGGAGAAAACAAAGACAAAGCTTGCCAGGTTTAGAGTGATTGCAAGGTAAGATTCATTTAATCCAAAGCACAATCTACTCTTCATGCTGGATTTTTCTTAAACTGGTGCAGTGCAGCATATATCATTCCCAGGTAATCTGAGTGCACTGCCCATATGCACATAACAGGCAGAGATTGTAACAGGTACTAAAGTGTGAAATTATTGTTGCATTTAAAATCTTTGAATCTGTGTCAACGAATCAAATGGCAGGTGACCATGTTCACTTTTCACTGCTTCACAGTAGAGTGGGAGTGTAGGCCAGGCCAGGGAGCCATCCATAATGACCAGAAACTGAGGAAACCTTGCTACCCAGGGGAAGTGAGGTGTCAATTCTGACTGCAGACATGGTTCCCATGGTAAACAATGTGTGTTATTTCCCACATTGAGAGCATTGACAGATTTCTGATTGACTCAAAAAGTGTGGTGCTGGAAAAGCACAGCCGGTCAGGAGAGTTGACATTCTGAGCATAAGCTGTTCATCAGGAATGATGATGTAGAGCTTATTCTCGAAATGTCGACGTTTCTGCTCCTCGGATGCTGCCTGACCGGCTGTGCTTTTCCAGCATCACACTTTTTGACTCTGATCTCCAGCACCTGCAGTCCTCACTTTCTCCTAGATTTCTGATTGAGTCATTTGGCAAATATTTGATGGCACTGAATGATCCATGAGCAGAAAAACAAAGGACTCTCACCTTGTCAATTGTTGGCAGCCTTACCCATTACAGGTGACGTCTGAACAAGCAGCTGAAAGAATGACACAACAGTACCTGCTTTCATCTCTGGACAGCACTCTGGGCAAGGGTGGATATGACAGGCTGACTCTGGTGTAGACACGTTTGCTTCTAATCCCTCTAAGGATCATTGCATTCCTTCTTCAAATCTGTAAATGAAACAGGAACACCCGAATAATCCACGTCACACAAACTTTTTGTTACGGCTAAAATTGGAGATCTCTGGAATACCGACATGATCCATTTATTTTAAACTGACAAAAAGCAGTTCAGGTCTGAAAGCTAAATTATAATGAGCAGGGCTATGTCACTCTGCCAATCTATAGTGTTTAAATGGATTCTTCAATTCTGTGCAAAGGGAGGTACTGAAACTGTGAAGAAGCAAAAGAAATCATAAAATGTAAAATGATGGGAATTTTATTTTTAAAAAATGGAACACATCATTACTAATAGAACACACTATTAGCTCACTGCCTACTTAACTGCCTCTGAGAATCCCAAAACTGCACCTTTAAAAGAGCTCATTGTGGAAACCATTCAAAATACAGCAGTTTAGTTTAATTTTGAATAGCATGATGGAACACACTGTACAAAGTAAAAAATTGGGCAATTCATCTAACTAATTTGAAAGACCTGGTTGACCAATCAAAAGTCTATCACAACAATAGTGTAACCTTCACAGCACAGCAGCCTCCAGGACCCTGGTGTTGGGTAAGCAGCAGTTATTGCGACTTCCAGCAGTTTACATGTGCTTAACAGGGCAGTAATTGGTGATTAATTACCAGTACAGCAACAGCAAACAGCTAACAGGAAGACCCCAGCGTGGGAGGATCCGGGGATCCAAGCATGGGTCGCAGACACAATGGCATCACAAAGCTTAGCAGTTCAACTTGGATGTCAGAACAGATCTGGACAGAAAAAGGCCAGTTTGACTCTTTTTCCCAATTATTTCCCATGTGGATTGATTTTACACAGAGCCATTTTTGTCCCTGATGGGGATACTTAGAGAATAAGAGTTGTAACATATCAATTTTTACCACAGAATAATGTAATTCTCCAACAAGTGTGACACACACTTCCATTCCTTCACTGATGTAAAGGGAAATATCTTGTGTGAAACCAGCTTTCAGGAATTTTGATTCCTTGCTATCATCATGACAATCCACAATCTGACTGCTCCCATGTCACCTCAGTGGTTCAGCAGGATTCTTTTGATGTTTAACCGTGTTCATTTCCCCCTACTCCCGACACACGCTGGGGTCTTTCTCTTACCTGGTTTATGTCGGTGTGCTGCTAATTAGCTGCCATTTATTGCCCTGTTCGCCGCATGTAAACTACAGCAATTGCTGACTTCAAGGGAACATTTAGAAACAGGGAGCTACCATTCTTTGGCTCCCTGAGCAATAAAACAAGATGCAACATTTTTGAGTATGTTGATAACAAGGATTGCCACATTGACACTTTGTATCCCAAATCTTTAGGTTATCATTTTGGCATCAGGAAGAATGTTCAACAGGAAGTCTTCATACACTAGGGTTAGGTTTAGGATCCTTTGGTTGCCATTTTTTGTCCCATGTTACAAGAATTTTTTCGAAGTATGAAAATGTACTTTATAAATGTATAAATGTATTTTATGAAATAAAACTTTGATAAATAAGAAAAATGCTCAAAATGCACTGTAGCCCAGTCATTGAATCACAGTGGAACACATTGCAGAAGGTCATTGCCATTTTTATTCTTTCAAGGGTGGAATTTTACTGCAGAAGATTCCCTGTATTAGGAAGACCAGGACATTGATATAAAGCAAAGACAGCAGATGGAGTTAAAGCAGGTTTTGCAATTCTACAGCACCTTCCATGTCTGCAGAATGTCCAAAAGAGCTTTCATAGAATTCCCACAGTATGGAAGCAGACATTTAGCCAATCGAGTGCTCACTGACTCTTCAAAGAGCATCCCATCCAGTCACACCTCCCTTTCCAATCCCCATAACCCTCCTATTTTCCATGGCTTATCAACGTAGCCTGCACATCTCTGGACACTATGGACAAGTTGTGCTAAACATCTCTATGACTCTATGACTCTATTACACAATTTAGCTTGTCCAATCCACCATTCCTGCACATCATTGTTTTGAGGTCAATTTTTAAAAATTCATCCACAGGATTTCATAGGGCAGCATTTATTGCCCATCCTGAAAACCCAGAGGGCAGCAATGGCCAATCAAATTGTTGTGAATCAGGAGTGACTGTAAGCTAGGCCAGGCAAGGATGGCAGTTTCCTTCTCTTAAGGGCATTAATGAACAAGATGATTTTCTTCCTGATAATCAATTTTTTTTATTGAATTCAAATTCATGGCAGGATTTGAACTCAGGTACGCAGAACATTTCCGGAGTCTCTGGATTAATAGTCTTCCACTAAGCCTCCCCATATTGAGTACTTTTGCCATTGTAAGAAACATATAGCCAATTTGTGGTTGAGCAGCCCACAAGAGCAATGAACAGATAATATTAGCCATTTTTGAGATGATTTGTAGCTCAGGTTAATGATAAGTCTGTAAGTTTGCTTGCTGAGCTTGAAGGTTTGTTTTCAGACTTTTCGTCACCATATTAGGTAACGTCATCAATGAGAGTCTCCGGTGAAGTGTTGGCGGTATGTCCTGCCTCTCTATTTATAGGTCCTGGTTTCTTAAGGTGGGTGATGCCAATCCCTGTTTTTTTTCAAGGAAAGGTGGATAGGATCTAAATCGATGTGTTTATTGATGGAGTTCTGGCTACAATGCCGTACCTCTAGTAATTGTTATGTGTGTCTTTGTTTCGCTTGTTCTAGGATATGTGTGTTGTCCCAGTCAAAGTGGTCTCCTTCTTTGTCTGTGTTGTGAGGAAAATCACCAGCCTTGGAGTCAGAGTCGGGGTTCAACGACAGAGTTTATTGTACAAGGAGACACCAGAGCTCCGGGGAGAGGAAGACACCAACAGCACAGTGGTCAGCCGCGATTCTCCTCTCAACCCAGAGCACATGTCAAGATATTTTTATACATTTTGTAATAATTGGCCAGTGATGAGGTTATTGTCTTTGAAACATGGTTTGTTTATTGTAAACATTGCAGAATCATTGATAGTTTTGGTGCAGTCATTGTCAGTTCCAGTGCAGCCTTTGTTAGTTCCAGCGCGTTCGTTGTCAGTTTCAGAACAGCCATTGTTAGTTTCAGTGTCTGCGTGGAAGTCCATTACTCTAGTAATGGGCACTAATCGCTCTTCCTGAGAAGGATGATTACTGCAGCCCTGGCGATGATCACTCTGCATTGAGTCTGTATCAAACAGTTAGCATTTCTATCAAAGGTGTTGACTGGACCCAGACATCTTGATGGGCAGTGTACGTTACCCATGTATATTCTCCCCCCCACCTACCTTAAACTAATCAACTGGGTTGTGAGTGCATTATGCTGGCATTCTGGTGGCCCCAAGCAATATCTGTGTTTGCTCTGCTGTCTCTCTCCATATTGTGGTCCGGCGGCCATCTTGTGTGTCAAGTGGCCAATTAATGGCTCAGGTAGCCATCTTGTGTGCCCATGTGCGTGGTGCCACCCTGCTCCATGCCATCCCCCACTTCACTCCCCACTTTGAGGTCAAGGAGCCGACTTCGGAGATCTCCTGCAGACCACCTGATTCACATGTAGAGGTAGGTCATCTCGAGGTGTATCATGGAGTGCCAATTTCGTTGGGAGTTCTCCCGTGGTGACACTCGCTGCTGGTACAGTTCTCATCAGTAGCACCTTACAGCAGAGCTTTAAACACCCAAGGCCCACACAGAATCCCAACATGAAAGCAATGAGGAGAACTATCCCGTGTGCCAAATAGGGTCGCCAAAATTTACTGAGCAGCCAGTGTGGTTCCCTGTTGAAAACTGTCTGGCTGGTCTCGGATATTCTTGATGGCTTCTGTAATGTTATAAGAGGCACCAATAACATGGGTGATACAATTGTCACCAATAATTGTACAAACCTCCCCTTGCTGTGCTAATTGATAATCCACTGCATAACCTGCCTGCTGTGTGTAGAGTCTGAGTTCAGCCAGCTCTGTATTAATTGCTTCCTGAGCTTTTGAGGGACTATTGCCTCTGATAGTTAGGCCACATACAAGGTAATTTTGGGTTTTCAGCACTGACGATCCCTGCTGTACCTTTCAAAGATAATGATCCCAAGAATCCATATTCCAGTGATGACCCCAAAGTGGGGGGGATCCTGCCAGTCAGCACAGAACTCCTGACTGATGGAGCGGGTCACTATCCTTCTCCGAACATGTTCCCCGCTGAGGCATGGGACAGTAAGAGATGCAATTGTCCCTACCGCGAACAGGTTTGGGAGGTCTGAGGTGTCTGTCACATAGACAAAATAAATAGAAAAATAAATCCCTTTGCCGGTCAGTATCATACATTGTCCTGTCCTTCTGTCTGTCTGTCCACCTATGTGTCCCCTAATCCTCCGGGTGCTCCCCCCCCAGCTGGTAAATATCGAATGGGCCTGTCCATGTGGCAGAGCTGATGTGAGTGCCATTGCACTGACCACATCGGAATTGCAGGTCCGCGGTCACATTCAAGCATGCCTGCTCACTGCAGGTACAGGTGAACTGTCCCCTCGTGACTGTACAGTGCTGATAAGTGCACTGAGTCTGGACGCATGAGTCATTTTACGGAACCAGGGCATAAACATATCCCCATCCTTGCCCTGTGAATTAGAGTGGGTAATTACTGTGTTTTAAATGGGTTTTCCCTTCCCTAGGCCGGAGGGCCCAGCCCCATGGGCTGGTGGTCATGTCCACCCGCACACATCTACCCTGGAGCCCCTGTTTGTATTTCCCAACCTGTCCCTTACCCGGTATTCGCAAGGTGTTTACTGTATACAGTCGTGAGGGGTCCAACCTTGGTGGCCACTGATCGTGCCAGACAGTTCGATTTCCATGTAAACCTAGGCGGGTTTTATAGAAGAGGTTATCTTGAAATCCTGAGGTGTTCCTGACAGTCTCAACACTTAAACACAGTAAAATACATACAGGTATATACATTTTGCAGTTAAAATAAAGTTATCAGCCTTTGTTTTCGTCAGGAGGTGCAGTCATGCTTCTGTGTGGTTTGTTCTGTTGGGTTTTCGATATTCCCCCCCGGGACACCGTCTTATCCGTCATTCCTGTCTACACCTGGGAAATGGCCAATAACATTGGTTTAGTCATAGGAGACTTTAAACGGTTTGAGTTGGGTCCAGTGTTTCCATGTTCCTTTTCCTTTAATGCCCAGGCAGGCACAGGTAACCCCACTTATTCCCACGTCGTAAGGCCCATTCCATTTTGGGGCAAAGCCTGGTTTGTCAGGAAGGGCTCACACCAGGACATGGCTTCCTGCTGCTGGGACCTCAGGGAAGGTTTCGAGTTTCCCTGCCCTGTCCTTTTTGTCCTGGTTATCAATTACAGATTACCGCATCCCTTTCAATTGGGCACTTAAATCTATGTCATATCGCCGAATTTTGTCTTTTAGTGGACCCACATTGGTGCCACCTGTGATTATTGTCTCAGGCAATTGCATTGCTTGCCTGGTCATTAGTTCATGTGGTGTTAGCCTGGTTGCCTGATTCGTGGTGGCTCAGTATGGCTGGCAGCACTTCAGCCCGTGTTCTGCCTGAGGTTTGCACAGCCTTAGCCAAAGCATTTTTAAGCATTCTATTTATTGTCTCTACCATCCCTGAGTTCTGGGGGTGATAGGGGATGTGGAATTTTTGTCGAATGTGGAGTAATTGGCAGACAGTCTTCATGACCTTGCCTGTAAAATGCGTCCCTTGGTTGGATTCGATTTAGAGGGGTACTCCCCCCACCTCTGGATTACCTCCTCTGGTAATATTCTGGCCACAGTGGTCAGTGCAACGTTTGGACAGGAATACCTCTACCCAATGGGTGAATTGGTCTATGATGACTAGGCAGCACGTTTTACCACGGGAAGGTGGTAATGGCCCTGTAAAATCTATCTGAAGGTGTTCCTAGAGTCTGTTTGTTCTGGTTAGGTGTCCCATCCTAACTTTTATGGGTCTCCCTGTTGTGCACAAACCATGCATCCGCGGCAGTACTTGCCATGTCTCTTCCTATTCCCTTCCACCACCACTCTCTCCCTAGGTTTGCTATCATGGCCTCTCTGCCTGTATGGGAGAGCCCATGGTGTAGTTCAAGCAATGTATTCTGTATACATGCTGGTGCTACCACCTTGTCTGCTCACCTCCAGACACCATCCTCTCCTTTGAATATCCCCTGCAATTCACATTTCTCTCTCTCTTCCTGCTGGGTGTCCTCCTGCAGCTGCTGAATTTGGATAGCATCTTTCGCTAATTCAGTAGTGGCTATTGCAGTCTCATTAATGACTTCATGTTCTTGGGCTTTATGAGCTGCTCAATCTGCTGTTTGGTTTCCTTTGAATTTTAGCCAACTTGGACTGTCTTTTGCTGGCTCTTTTTGATGGGCTTTTAGTTTATTACTACAGCCTATTTTGGCTGTTCATTGGCAAGCAATAGTGCCTGAATTCTTAATTGGTGTCTGATAGGGGCTCCCTCTGCAGTGGTGAACCTTCTTCTGCCCCCATGCCACTATGTAGTCATGGATTACACTGAAGGTATATTGACTGTCCTTATATATATTCACAGTTTTTCCTTTTGCTAGTTCCAGTGCTTTGGTGAGTGCTACCAGTTCTGCTACTTGTACGGACTGACTCCTATCAATCCTCTTTGACATAACTGTTTCTAACCTATCATTTACCACCAGCCATCCTATTTGGGGTGACCCTGCTACGTATCTTCATGACCCATCCACAAAGAGGGTCTCCTCAGCTGAGTCTAGGGGGGGTATAGTTTACTCTCCCCCATCTTCATCCCCATCTGTATCCCCACAGTTGTCCAGTTCCCCTGTGTCTAGAATTCCCTCAGCTGGGTTTTCTTCCGTATCCCAAACTATTACTACGGACTCACTTGGGTAGAAAAGAACTGCTTCCCACTTTGTCCTTCTCATATTGGAGACATCCCTCAGTTTCCCTGTGTTTAGCATCTCTACTAGGGTGTGTTTAGTGTGGAGGATGACATCCCCTGTCACTACTATGGGCTCGCTAACCCTAACAGTCTAAGGCTGCTATGCCCCTGGGCAACCCGGTGACTACTGGCCCTTCTGTAGTTGAGCAGTACCCTACGGGCCTTCTCCTGCTACTGTGGTCTTGGGTGACCACTACGGAGTAAAACCCTCCCGCATTATTACAGTGGATGTGAAAATCCTTGCTGGGATATGGTATCCCTAGCCCAGGGGCCAGAATGAGTCAAGTTTTAAGCTGACTGTATGCCTCCTCCTGTTCTGACCCCCAGGTTACAGGTTGCAAGGCAGGCTTGCCTCCTTTAGTTAATCCCTGGATCTGTTCAGCCAATTTTGTGAACTCGGGTATAAAGCTCCAACTGTAGTCGAATAGCCCCAAGACCTTTCTGACCACCCCCCCCCCCACCCAAGACAGTGACAGGTCATGGCATCTGTTGGATTGACTTCTTGTGGTCATTGGGCATTTCTTTGAGTCCCTGGGATATAAGGTGTCCCAAGTTTCAGATTTGTGTTTTGCCAACCTGTGCCTTTGTGGGGCTGAGTTTTAACCCTGCAGTTGCCTAGAGCTGCAATACTATCCTAAAGATTCCTGATGTCCTGACTCGGACTCTCAGGCAATCAGGATAGCATCTACATATTCGAGGGCAATGCTACCCTCTGGTAACTCTACTCTCTTCAAAATGTCTCTCATCAACCTGTGAAAAATAGTGGGGCTGTTGTGGAACCCATGTGGCAGACAAGTCCACATGTACTGCCTGTTCCTTACTGTAAAAGCAAATTTACTCTGGGACTCCCAGGGTGTAAAGAGATAGACCAGAATCCATTGGCTACGTCTAAAACAGTAAAAATCTTGTGTTTGGGGGTCAAGCCATTTAAAATGGTGGAGGGGTCTGCTACAATAGGGTGCAATTTGGGGGTGACTTTATTTAGACCTGTATAATCCTGTAGCTACCATCAGGCGTTATTACTGGGCACGTCGGGGAATCACTTGTACTTGTAGTTTCTTTCAGGATTCCGTTTCACTAGTCCTTTCACCATCTCTGCATCTGCTTTTTCTGCTTTGGGTTTTATTGGGTATTGCCAGTGGGGATTATGCTCCTGCCCAGGAATCCTTATTGGGCCTATGTTAACTAGACCTGTATCTAACTTTGCTTCTGCCCATACTCCAGGGATGGAGGCACAGATGGCTCTGAGTTGCCCATTTTCGAGGTTCCAGTCCCTACTGGTGGCTGTAGCCACTTTACTAGTTTCAAGGTGACTTGTAGGTTTCCCAATCTTGGTCTTTCAACCGTCCTGTCTGGGCCAAATCAATTTCCCTTTTGCACAATCGATTAGAACATTATATACTTTCATGAGATCATTGCCCACTATGGTACCCCCATTATTTTGACATACGTATATTGTTTATTTCTACAAGAGTAGTTTTGCTTAAGTAAACTGGTGTTTTATCCTCTCCTACCCTAGTTAAGTGAATCATTTTGTTTGTGTGGGGTAAGGGTAGGTTTGTGATGGATACGGCGGCTCCTGTGTCCACTAGCATCTCACATTTCCTCCCTCCTATTACTGCGGGTATGTAAATTCTCCCCTCTCCCTTACCTTCACAAATGGGTATTCGTCAGCTGATTGTCAGTTTCGTTGACCTCGGGACTCCCGTGGTTCCTCAGTGTTCTGGGTGGTGATGGGGAGTACCCCATGCCTTTCCCAGCACATTGTTTCTATGTATCATATTCCGTTACAGTGGCAGCAGTATATTTTGCATTGTTCCCTGTTCTAACTCTTGTATACTGTCCTCCAGCTCTTTAACTTGTTCCTGGTCCTTTCTCCACCTGCTCGTGGAGGCACTCACTTGTTCAATTCGGCCTGCTGATTGGTATACTAACATTACTCCTAATCTTTTAGTTCATTCTGTTTCTGTTTATCTATCCACACTCTCTGTTGTGCTAATGTCTGGGATGGATCCCAACCACTTTTCTTCATTTGCTCTGTCAGCCCTTGTCTGTCTATCTTGTATTTCTCAATAAGGGAACCTGCAGTATCTCCCTTCAAACATTGATCTGCCATTTAGTAGATTGTGTACCCCCAGATACCATCAACAGTAAAGTGTTCCTAACCAGTGGGGAATTATCTACCCCCCTGGCCAATAATACTGTCCCAGCACCATCTGTACGGCCATAGCAGCCTCCTAGCAAGGCGTGTTCTGTACTGGTGGGACCCCTCTACCCTCCCAGCCACCACTATTAGTTGGTACCTACCGGTCAGCTGGGAATGCTGGTTCAATAGGGTGCGCACTCTACCAGGACTCATCTATCCCCTCAGCACCTCAACTGACCCAACACCTCCTGATAGGCCCAGAAACCTACCTCTAACCCGGTGTGCTCTCTAGCAGTGGGACTCTTTACCCTCTCGGCCACCGCCACTATTCAAGTTCTGTCGTTCTACTATAAACTGACATGGTATCATGGTTACTCACGGTGTCCACGCTCCCCACCTTGGGTAACATGCACTCCACTGAGGTTTGGCTCTTGGTCAGTCTGATCAGCTCCTTTTACTCACCACACTGGAAATGACAAGTACAGACAGCATCAACTTTTAACTTAAACTCTAACTGGACTCTGCACTGTTCAGCCCTACAGAGTCCAATGTTACCCAACTTTGCCACTTGTGCTTCACAACTCCTAGTGCCCTTGGCGCCTCAATTCCAACTTCAAATCCAGTATTTCTTTGACCAGTTCGATGTTAGTTGATGTGAAAAGGGCTGTAACGTCAAAAGAGACCATTATTTTGTATTTTTCTGTCTTGGTGTCTTTAATGATGTTCAGGAATTCTTGGGTGGAGTGAATGGAATGGCGTGAATCTTCAATTAGGTGTTTTAGTTTTTGGTGGAGTTTTTTGCCTTGTCTGTATGTTGGTGTACCAGGTAGGGAGACTATAGGTCTGAGGGGGGCCCCTCAAGAAACCAAGGCCGATAAATAGAGAGGCAGGACATAACACCAATGCTTCACCAGAGACTCTCACTGATTATGTTACCTAGTATGGTGACAAAATGTCTGAAAACAAACCTTTAAGCTCAGCGAACAAACTTACAGCCAGATAATCTGTTTTTTATAATGTTGCTATTCCTTCATTGTCACTGGGTTAGAATCCTGGAACTGCTTTCCCAGAGATACTGTGAGTATAGCTGCACAATATGGACTGTAGCCATTCTGGAAGATGGTTGCCAAAAAAAAAATTCAAAGACATTTAAGGACGGGTAGTAAATGCCATTCAGCAATTCTGGTCTCCCTCCTATAGGAAGGATGTTGTGAAACTTAAGAGAGTTCAGAAAAGATTTGCAAGGATGTTGCCAGGTTTGAGGTGTTTGAGCGATAGGGAGAGATTGAATAGGCTGAGCTATTTTCCCTGGAGCGCGGAGGCTGAGGGGTGACCTTATAAAGATTTGTAAAATCGTGAGTGGTATGGATAGGGTCTTTTGCCTGGGGTGAGGGAGTCCAGAACCAGAGGGCATAGGTTTAGGGTGAGAAGGGAAAGATTTAAAAGGGATCTAAGGAGCAAATTTTTTCACTCAGAGTGGTGTGAGGAATGAGCTGTCAGAGGAAGTGGTGGCGGCTGGTACAATTACAACATTTAAGAGGCATTGGATGGGTATATGAATAGGAAGGGTTTAGAGAGATATGGGCCAAATGCTGGTCAATGGAAGTAGATTAATTTATGATACGTGGTTGGCATGGACGAGTTGTTCCTAAGGGCCTGTTTCTATGCTGTACATCTCTATGACTCTATGACACGTGACAAGTTTCAAAAACCACATTGGTTGTCTTTTAATAACCTTTAATTTTTGCAGAGACTACTTTGTTTTTGTTTGTGTCACAGCATCTGCAAAGAGAAGGCAGATCATATTGTTCGTATGCACCTTCGAGCTGAAGGATGGCTGAATGATAAACAGGTATTGTAGTAAGATGGAAAATAGAGGGAGGAGGTGGAAGGAAATGGGGAGAAGGAGTCAACAAGCTAAATAAACCATTTCAACACTGGACGTAAAATATCATCAGTGAGATCATGCAGACTTATAGAAAGAAAATATGAAAATAATGAGGGAAAGTCCATGAGATTTATAATCAAAGTCCATGAGTCATAAAAACGATTGAATTAGGAGATATTAAAGCAAAACAGAAAATGCAAGTAAAACACAGTAACTTTACCATACACAAGTAGAAAAAAGGAGAGACTATTCTCATAAAGAGTACACACCCTAACAAAGTGTTACAATCTGTTTTGGGGATGATGAATAAACTGCCGTGTAATTGGAGTATTTTCTATTCTGAAGTCCAATTTTGAGAATTTGCCCTTTCCCTTTTCACTTTGATAAATGAAGAGAATGTTTTGAACTTGGAAGCACTTACAATGCTGTCTTTCTGTTAAATGGGCCAGTTGTTTGGCATCACCACTAAACCTGATTGTCAGGTGCATTGGTATTTACGAGCTGCGGTATTATCACCAGATGTGGACCTGCTGACATTGTTCACTACAGTTCAGTCAAATGTAAAATAAATTCAATGGAATCTTCTGAACTAGATATTCTTCCATAATTGTTTGTCACCTGAGTTTTTAATAGGTCAGTAATGAGTTAGTCTCACAATTTAATATTAATTAATCTTGTTGCACATTGATTATTATATTCGCTGATCTCTGTTAAACACCAGCTTTAAAAGCTTCAAATAGATTCCCTGACAAATCACCAACAGAGAGTAAAGTACAACTGCTACTAATACCATTCAGGACTTTTCAAATTAGCATTAGAAATGTGTTCAGACTAATTACTGTATTTTAATTAATTGGTTCCAAATGGAAATACTAGTAATAACAGGATGCCTTTTTGTGAGGAGAAAGAAAGGGAATTATGTATTGTTGAAACACTTACAGATAGTCCCATGTACGTCTATTATTAATTCATTTTTTTCTCATAACAGAGTGGAACCAGAAAACAAAATACTTAATGGTGATTTGTACGGTTTGGTTTCTGTGCCCATTTTACAGTGTCCTTCTTGACTCAGCAAGAGAAGGGACTTCACCCCATATAACTCGAATTCTGAGGTAACCACAGGGCTGGAGATTGAGTTGGTCATAGCAATCAGTCAGAACAAATTGAATAGCAGGACACACCTGAGGGGCTAAATGCACCTTCCTGTTGCTAAAGTCCTATGGAAGCAACTACTAGATATCATAACAATGGCCAAAATGTTCTCATGTTCAGTTAAAGTGTTTTTTTTCAATTAGATTGATGATGCCAGTCCTCTATGGATGGTAAACGTTTTCTTCACGCAATCCTTTGCTCTTTTTAATTATAAAACCTGGCTCTTTGGCACACTTCCTGGGGAATTGTCTCCTCAGACAGACAGTGTTTGCCACTGCCAAAATCTTCTGACTTTCTTTGGTCTCTGACTGATTGTGGCAGTACCCCCTAGACCCCTTCTCCCCACTAAGGACTGCTCCCCTTTGATTTGTACACATGGCCTTTTTTCTTGAACCACATGTTTGCTGAATCAACTTCAGGCGCATGTTCCTGGTTTGTCACTGACACCACATGCTGCTGCACATTGACATTTCAACCTCCCATCTGACTGATTGACTAACTGTTCAGTATTCCCCAGAGCTACAAGCTGCCATTTCGCTGTCTGCGTTCAAAATCAATGCGAGCTACAGAGGTTGGTAGTCTGAAACTAAGCACCAAAGACCCTGTGTACTAAAATAGCAATGAGGCCACACAGAGGCTGGCAGCCTCCCAAGTAAGCTGTAAAGTGAGTGAGCTCTATGAAAGCAAGGTAATAGCATGCAATGCATGTGTGTTCCTGTGTCCAAGGTGCCTGGCAGAAGCATGCAGGTTAGTGGCGCCATCAGACTCCAAAGTAAAACGTTGAAGGGGTGAAGTTGTATAGTTTGGACTGAGAACAGGCATGATAACATGGCAAGGCTGGTGGCTTGCTATGTCAATCTGTTACAGCTGCTATTTCTGAATTACATGTTGAGAATTTGCAACATCCAAGGCTTTAATAAGATGCTGAAGCATAGAATTAAGAAGGTCGCTGCTCAATGGTGAGATTCTGAAGTGGCCTTTTAAGGCTTGAGGGGAATATGGGAACATATTACTCAACATCAAGAATCTGATATTTCTTATTCTCAGTGTATTTTCCCACCTTTGTGACAATTGTTCATGCCTCACTCAGGGACGGGAGAGTTCTGCCCCTTGGAACCAGATTGGTAAGAAAGAATATCTACAAGACTTCCTAGTTATCCATCAAAGCTTCAGCAGGAGAGCAAGGGAAGTCCTGAAAGAAATGGCACCTACGTTGTTTTTTTCTTGAATTTCCACTTAAGTAAAGGGTCAGAATGCCATCATGAGTTGCTTAAAGAAATGTTGAGTTCTTCAACTGTGATGCAGTTCATCCTGCTGTCAGATATAGTGATGGTTTTGAACTTGACCAAAAGCGTACAACAAACAATTTTAAATCAATTTTATATCTCTCCTGATTTGCTCGTCCGAAGTCAGATGAGATATATAATAGACAATGGAATCATTATCCCCATTTTATGCAACCAGCCAAAATCAAATTTGTCACCTTCTCAGTTGCAGTGGGCAAATACTCCAACCTCAGTATAATGTATTTCAGATTTGAAGTTGATACTAGCATGTGCCGTTACAATATTGAGTGTGAGTGAATTGCAGCTTTCACCTGGTGTGTACTATGTGAGATAAAGAGAGATGATCTGGTTTAATGGGTTCAGTGTCTGCAGTGACGCAAGGATTTGCAAAGGTTGAGGGTTGTCAAGTGACATATGCAGTAACCCAAATCCACACCAAGCACTTGAAGATAAATCAAACCCAGGAGAACGGTTTATGAAAAATCAGACGGTCAAACCAATGTCAAGCTACTTCCTGACCCCATTGTACAGATTTCCAAGGTTGTTTTGATTATTTACCACAGCTTGAAATTACTAAAGACACATCTGGCTGCTTTTTTAGGACAAATGAATATTTAATTGAGTATTATTTTGGTACTCTACTTGGTTAACTAAACAAAAGATTTGAACAGGGAGTTCATTCTAGTGCAGCATATATTATGCCTCGCAAACATCTGTTGTTGTTCATTTACACGTTGCTTCTCTTTACCCTGAAATGATTTTTCAATTAGCAGCTTCACCACTGCTGCTGTCTGTTTACATTCCCTTATCACTGCTGTCACTCCCATTCTTGTAATAAAACTATTCAATATTTAGTGTGGTAATTGCTGCGTGCTGTTTTTCTAGCGCTGAGCCAGGCGTTATTCAGCTACAGATCAGTTATTGCAGGGTGAGGGGACCTTCTCTATCTCCACCACAGTCAAGTTAATGCTTCTGTCAGAGTCTTGAGGGTTCACTTAGTGGGTAATTATTTTTGTTGTTCAGATATTATGATGGAACATATGGATTGTGGGTTCGGGTCACATCTGGGATGAAATTACCTTGAGGGTGCCACAATGGTTAGCAATGCTGTCTCATGGTGCTAGGGACCTGGGTTCGATTCCAGCCTTGGGTGGCTGTCTGTGTGGAGTTTGCACATTTGCCCCGTGCCTATGTGGGTTTTCTCATTGCAGACCAAAGATGGGAAAGTGAGGTAGATTGATTATGCTAAACATTGCTCCATAGTGTCCAGGGATGTGCAGGTTAGGGTGGCTTAGCTATGGTCAAAAATCCCATGTGGTGTTCCAGGGATGGGTCTGCGGTACTGTTTGAAAGGTCAGTGCAGTGAATAGTCTCTTCCCACTATGAAACTGCTCTGCATATGTTTAGAAAACACTACATGGAGACAATCACTTTTCATCAATTTGTCTGAATACGTTATACATCAACAGACACGTCTGTATTGTAGTGTTCAATTGATGTTTTTTTAAAACGTACTTAAAATATACTGCATTCATTTACTGGGAAAACTGAAAACGCCTTACAATAGATTTAAGTATTTTAACATGAGGATTAAAAGATTATCTCTTATTACTAATCCCAACAATGTATACAATATGGGTCTACAGTTGTCCATTTCACTAATGGAATAGTTCTTTATCTAACAGGAAAATAATAGCAAATTTATAATGCAGCCAGAAGACTTCATTTAGCTGCAGGCAGCACCAATTTAATAAGTCTTTTATCTCTTTTCAGAAGCTCAATACCTTTAACCTAGATCGGTCAAAATATATTAAGATGAGGATCTTTAAAATACTGAGCATAATCTCATTAATATGAAGCTGTAGTTGATTACAGCAGTTTACTTTAGTAATGATAACTCCACTTTGTATCAATGGCTACACATGGAAAAGGTTCTTTTAGAAAAGAAAGATGAAAGTCTCAGGATTTTTTCAAAGGGGTTCACAATAAATGATTTAGTTACGAAGTATAGTCAGTAATGATGTGTAGGCAGAGCAGATAGAGAGTTTGCACAAAGTTAGATACTACAAACAGCAAATTAAATGTTGATTAATCTCTTTTAGCAATATGAGTTGAAAGGTGAATATCAGTGAGGCTACTGGAAGAACTGCCCTTGTCTATATAAACGGAATACTATAAATGGAATACTTATTTATCTGTTCAGGCTGGACTTTAATTTCATACCTCATCTAAAAGGCAGCTCATTCAAGCCGGCAGTTTCCCTTCAGTACTGCGCTGAATTGTCAGCTGAGATTAGGTATATGTAACACTTGTATCCATAACTTTGTGTTTCAGAAGTGACCAAATTAATGTGATGATACATTTACATTTACTCTTGCCAATGAGATGGTTTTGGAATGAAGTCGTTTACATCTATAAAGTTTGGTATATTTGCTAAGGAGAGTCAGTGAGTTCACTTTGGCTGGATGGCCTGTTTGTGATGTTGTTTGACACCATTCAATTCCTGCGCTGGCTGAGGTTGCCATGAAGGACTCTCCTTCTCAACCTCTCCCCTCACTTGAGGGCTGGTGACCCTCAGGTTGAACTCACCATCAGTTGTCTCTCTTGAATGAGTAAGCAGCCCCTATGTTCCTCTGGGGTTATGCTTGCTTATATTTGCTAAGACAGCACTCACTCTCCATTTTGTGGATCAATGATTTATTGCCTAATCACACACTTTAATCAGAGATTACGCATTAATTTAGTCAAAAATAAACTCAGGAATAAGATTAAATAAAATTGAATGTTGGAAATCCTCAAAAACGTTTTCTTAGTGGATCCATAAACCATGAGTGGCTATATATAATGAGGGCTGAAAAGAGACTGACAAAAATGTCATGTTATTGATCATTGTGCCTATAACTGAGACAGCTAACAAATTGTGTTTCACTGGCATAAATGAAATTCAGTAATGTTACACAAAATAATAGAACACTGAATGAATTGATTAAGGTTCGGAGAATTTTATTCATGTCCAGAGATACAAATTTGATAATTAAGATCCTAAAAGTGAGAAGGGAAGTTGGAAAAATATCCCACCCAAGGTTAATGGAGTTCTGATATGAAGTGACCATACAAGACCACTGAAGCCTGCAATATAACTCGGCTGAAGAGATAATTGAATATAGCTCTGCAAAGGGAAAGGATTGACTGTAATGGTCAGACGTTCGACACATCAAATAGAAATAATTTCCTTTCTCTTCAAAGGTTTTTAGGAGATAACTCCTAATCAAACGTTCACGGTGGCACGGTGGTACAGTGGTTAGCACTGCTGCCTCACAGCGCCAGAGACCCGGGTTCAATTTCTGCCTCAGGCGACTGTCTGTGTGGAGTTTCCTCTGGGTGCTCCGGTTTCTTCCCAGAATCCAAAAATGTGCAGGTTAGGTGAACTGGCCAGGCTAAATTGCCCGTAGTGTTAGGTGAAGGGGTAAATGTAGGGGAATGGGTCTGAGTGGGTTGCGCTTCATAGGGTCGGTGTGGACTTGTTGGGCCGAAGGGCCTGTTTCCACACTGTAAGTAATCTAATCTAATCATATATATGTACTTCAAAGCAGTTAGTGCATATGAGGCTAGTGCACACAAAAACGTGTACTGTCTTTCAGCATCTTCCATCGGGAAGAAGATACAGAAGTTTGAAAACACATACCAACAGATTTAATAACACTTTCTTCCCCACTGTTATCAGACTTATGAACGTACCTTTCATATATTAGGGTTAATCTTTTTCTGCACTTTCTGTAACTGTAACATTGTATTCTGCATTTTGTTCTATTACACTGCTGTACTTATGTAAGAATGATTTGTCTGGATAGCATGCGAAACAATACATTCCACTGTATCTCAGTACATGTGACAATAATAAATCAAATTAAATATATGTACAGTATTACTATCATGAGACCAAGAACTTGCATTTATACAGCAACTTCAGAGTTGAAAAACTCAGTGCTTCATAGAGGTATACTCAACAACAAAAATGAAACAGAAAAAGATATTAAGAGATGTGAGCAAAGGTTTGATCAAAGACTAAGATTTTAAGCAAGATTGTAAAGGAAAAGGGAGAGATGGCAAGGGGACAAATTTGAGGAAGGGGGAATTCAGAACTTAGAATATGGACAGACCAGAAAGATGTGGAAGTTGAAGTGGGAGACATGGATACTTAGAATGGATAAATGGAGAATTTTGGAACGTGGGTTACAGTTCTACAGAATGAAAGATGGGAGGTCAGCTAGGCTAGCACTCATGAGATTCACCAGTTGAAGTTTTGAGTTCTGAAGATAATAAAAGCTTGAATTTGGATTTCAGCAGTAGTGGGGCTGAGCCTGTGATTGTATGGAAATGAAAGTAGATTGATATGATGAAGGTTAACTCTAAGATTAGAAACCCCGATTAAGGTTGAAGCAACTGCCAAGTTTACGACCTGCTAGATTCTACTAACATATAATGATCATTAGTAACCTGAATACATCCCTCTGTTTATTACTATACAGTTGAGTGAAGGACTCTCAGTCTGATTATTCAGCTACAGTTGATATAAATTGCACTGTTCCCAATAGACCCAAAAGCTAAATCCAAGCTATTGAAATCACTTACAAAATCATTAGCGCAACTGAAAACTTGATCTGTATTTTTTCTACATTTATGTTTGTATCCATTTACTATGCTCAGTACTTGTCATTCTACCAGAAATATGAATCTTAAACGCTAAAAGCTCTGAATTGACCCAATCAAATGAAGCACACTTGAATTAGCTTACATTTTTGGCCTGAGTTTCTGCTAATCCCTAATTAGTTATGTAAAAGTCCCCTGCATATCCTAAAATCATCAAACATTATGACTAAAAGGTTTTTCCTTTTTCATTAATTCAATCGGCAGTTTACTAGTTTAAAGATATATTAGCCAAATCAAACAAGGAATCCCGTCACACTTAAAACTGCCATGCCATATGGCAATTGTTGTTTGTGTATTTGTACTGAAGGAGGTCTGCATTCAAGAAATATAACAAACATACTTTTACAGAAATAAAACCAAAATACCAAAGAAAATGTATAACCAACAAAAATATGTACAGAACAAACTGTAATTTTTGTGTAAATTCCCATATTGCAACCAGATATTAATCTTCAGACTGGAAAAAAAAGCATTCACCATCTGCATAAGCAATTTCAATGAGAGTCCCATGTGTGCCTTAGTTCCAGCAACAAAGTTTTGCTCTTCCACAATGATGTTAAAAATTAATAATTGGTACACAATTTTACCAATTATCTATATCTTTTACTGGGCAGCTCTGTTACGATATTTGCCTGACACAATTATTAAAATGCTTTTACTCTAAAATACTACGGAGACCTAATTTTTCTTGAATGTCCACAACATATTTAAAAGTTGCTTAGCAGCGAATGCATGATCCAAACTGAATCTTGGCTGAGTAGCTTGTGAGGATCAATTTGGGAGCTTTACCAAATGTCAGAAAATATCTTGTCAGTCACTGTCTTCAGTGACTAAAACGTGACAGTCCATTCTCTGTTACAGCATGAATCACTTGAAGGGTTTGGGAAATAGCAAAGTAAGTTGTGAAAACAAGGCAGTTATTCAAACGCAGCCAACAAGAGTAATTCAATAGCAACGAAAGATTCTATCTGAACTGTACCTGGAAATTCTGGTTAGCTGACCATTTAGCCTGCAGTCTTGCCTAGCCACAATTCCCCACTGTAATCCAAACCACAGACCATTACTAATTGAAGAGCAAGGGAAGTTCAGGGGAAATGGTTTTCATTCAAAGTATTTTGCTGTTTTGTGAATGATAACATTAATGAATAATTCTGCCAGATTCTTTCTTTTCAAGTTGGTGTTTCTTTTTTTAACCAGCTTGGATAAGTCAGGTCTCCATCTTCATTAGACTATTATGTTTTTCTTTCTTATTTCATTTGATGTTGACATTACTGGCAAGGCCAGCATTTGCTGTCCTCCTAACTGTCCTTGAGAAGGTGGTCGTGAGCCACCTTTCTTGAATTGCTGCAATCTATCTAATACAGTTGCACTGACAGTAAAGAAGGCAGTTCTAACATTTTGACCAAGCAGCAGTGAGGGATATAGTTCCATGTCAGGACAGTGCTTGGACAGGAATGTTCAGTTGATGGTGTTTCCATGCATTTACTGCCTTTGTCCTTCACGGTAATGGAGGTCATGTACAGATAATTGGAAGGTGCCTTTGAATGAAGCTTGTCAAAATGATAGAGTGCATTGTGTATGGTACCCACTGTTGCTATTGTGCACTGGTTGTGGTGGATGGAACATTAACCAAGCCAATGGTTTTGTCCTGGATGGTAGCAAGCTGCTTGTTGGTGTTGCATTTATTCAGCCAAGTAAAGAAAATCCCATCACACTCCTGATTTTGCAGATTCTGGACAGAGTTTAGGGAGTCAAGAGTGAGTTACTTACCATAGAATTCCCAACCTCTGACCTGCTCTCTGGCCACAGTATTTGTATGGCTGGCCCATTTCAATTTCTAGTCAATGATAATCCTCAGGATGTTGATAGTCCAGATTCAGTGATGGTAATGCCCTTGGATGTCAAGGGGGAGAGAGTGAAGTTTTCTCTTTTTGCCTGGCACTTGTGCAGTATTTTCAACATAATTCTCTGGAACTGAGTAGCTTTAAATCAGCACCAAGTCTAATGTGCTCTTAATGTTCTTAGTGGGTGCATGGATGTTTCCTCTTGGTAAAGTTAGCACAACCAGAATGAAGACCTGGTTCACAGATCTCTATCCAGGCGACAAACTTCATTCACTTAAAAAAAAAGCAATAAATCTCTTGAGATTGATATCTTCTACAACAAAGGAAATGCAATAAAAACAATAACTCCCACGTGAGTTTCCTTCCCCTCTAGTAGTGCACATTGACATATATTTGATCAATGTAGGAGAAATAAATATGAATCTATTGAAATGAGGTGGGCCCTTTTCTCCTTGAAATTTTAACATTTCTGAGACATCAGACACATTTTGAAACAAACGGCAATATATTGTTATGACACAATGGTGAACCGCTCTGCTGATTAAAACAAACACCCAGAAAAGCTCGTCTCATCTCATAATTTGTTAAAGTATGAATAATAGAGAACTCCCAAATTCCACTATTTAAAGAAAAAAGTATCAAGTTATTCTTTAACTCTATAAATGAACATTAACAACAACTATTGACTTCCCACTCTATAACAATATACTGTTCTGATAAAACCCATATTAAGATCACATCAACTTAATTTCAAAATCACACATTGGCTGTCATCAGTGTCTTTCTCCCTCTGGCTGAAATTTCCCTGGGTTGTCTTCCGTCTTTTGCAGTAAAAATGTTTCACATGAGAAAGGTACCTTCGATAGAGAGTAAGTTGCTGGCAGTCATTCTGGCAACGGCAATTGGTCTCACTGTCTAACTGTCAAAATGCCTTCTTCCTTACACCCCAAACATCAGATCATCTCATTGGTTTGAGGTTAGCAAAAACAATAAATTCAAACGCGATTGGATTTTGGTATCCAGGAGCATAATTTAAACTGATTGGTTAGATTCAAATTGTGGTCAAAACAACTGAGGTATCTAATTTACAGCCAAATGTTACAGATTTTCAACTTTCCAGTAATGCTAGTCAGTCACATGACAGGTGCCTATATGCTACAAAACAGCTTTCACTCTCTCTTAAAAGGTATGGTACACACCTTCAACTTCATAACAATATTCCCTGCTGGCCTTTGAACCCCATCAGACTCAACTGAAAAGTGGTCGGAAAAGTCACCAAGCCTGATTTCTCCCGGAGGTGGGCTGGCTCCCTGTCCAGCACTAAATGCAGGCTGTTCACTTTGGCTTGGCAATCTGAGGCTTTGAGGTAGAATGTAGCAGCAGAGTGCCATGGATGGTAAGTAAAGGAGAAGATAGTTCAACCCCCTTTCCATTTTTGTAAAATAAACTTTGAATTCGAAAATTGTCACGCAGTCAGGACACCACCGAGAATCCTGGTCACTTTGCTTCAACTGGCATGAGTGACCCTTAGTCAATGGCAATTAGTTGCTTGTGAGCAGTGAACCTTACCACTCCTACTCCTCATCCCACCTCAGTGAAAATGGCGCAGAGGAGGCTGGCAAACCTACGTTTAGCAGTAAGCCACCTCTGTTTATAGCAAAAGTGGGGCCGAACAGCCTACCCCACAGAGTGTTCAGAACAAGCTGCATGGTCAACAAATAAATGATAGTGAAACAATTTTGCCTTCATTGTTAATAAGGATAATGACTTTCACTTATATAGAACCTCTAAAATAATCCTTTTAAAAACATTTCACGTACATATATATAACACAGCAAAAACTGGCATCAAGGGAAGAATCAGTAGAAAAGATAATCAGCAAGATGTGAAACCATTGGCAAACTTGATACTTGTTTCATGCTACATTTGCACCTTTTACAGCAAACCACTCAGTAGTGCAATGACATTTCAGCCTAGATTAGGCACCAAAGTTCTCACACAGAGCTTGAAGCCGCGACTTTCTGACGTAGAAGAAAGAGTACTGCTGTCAGTCCGAGCTCTTATTAGGAATGAGTTATGAGATGTCAGTTTAGATTAGTATGAAGTAAGCAATCAGCTATTTCAGTGTTAGTTAAGGAACAGAGATGCTTGAAAAACCAGAAATAACAAAACTGTACCACTCAAGAAAAACTCAGAAGTAGTTCAATCAACAGAAGACAGAAGCCATACCTTAACTCAATAGGGCAAACATCTCTGGAGCAAAAAGAGCTTTGCCTTTTTACTTATATCATACACTTGTAAAAGAAGCATGCTGTTACCAGGTGTATTGCTAAACAGCCTATAAAAAGTGACATTGAGGTACATTTTAAAGCCACTCAGTTTTCACAGGGAAAACTTACTCATGTGCTGAGCACAGGTCTCCAATCATTTGAATGGAAAATTATGCCCGACATACATTCAAATTCCATAAATTCGGTGCTGGAGACTCCAGTGCTGGCAGCAACATGGCTCAAATGCAATCAGCCCTCTGCTGTCTTTGTCAAAACAATAAAGCCTTTAAGAACCCGTTTAAGACTGAAAATGCTGAAATGAGTGTATCATTCAAATTGTACCCAACTATTTTGTACTGTTGTAATTCTGAGTTGAAGTTTGGATGACAATTGCTCCAATAATCAGAATACATCAGCAGATGGAAAATTAGGAAAGTAGTGTCAGAAAATACAAGTCTGTGCTGATGTCAATTTCCAAGTCTCTGTTAAGCCAAGAGTTACAAACTTATTAAATCAATTTTGCAATTCATTAAAATTGTGAACAGGGTACTTTCTCAATTAATATTTGATTGGTCAATGTAACAGACCCTGGAAACACAATGGTGAGTTCCTATAAGCCCCTTACCAAAACCTATTCAGAAACCAGGGCAGCACAGTGGCTCAGTGGTTAGCACTGTTACCCCACAGTGCCAGGAATGCAAGTTTGATTCCAGCTTGGAGTGATTATCTGTGTGGGGTTTGCTCCAGTTTCCTACCACAGTCCAAAAGATGTGCAGCTCAGGTAAACTGGCCATGCTAAATTGCCACAGTGTTAGGTGCATTAGTCAGGGGGAAATGGGTCTGGGTGGGTTACTCTCCGGAGGTTAGTGTGGACTTGTTGGGCCAAAGGCCTGTTTCCACACTGTAGGGAATCTAAACCTTTTGGACACCTGAGACAATTCTGTATTCAACCCGTGTGTTTTTTTTTGCTCTCTTCTCAACCCTGCAGTTATCTTCTCGCTACCACTCAAACACTTCAATGGCTTTGTTTGGGTGCATTAATTTGTCAGGGGGAGGAGATGGAGAGAAACAGGATGATTTGCTTTCTTCTAGGGTGGATAGGTAAATGAGATGATTAATGAGCCATAGGTCATTTTTTGCATGAGAGAACCTATTGTACAATTAATTCAGAGGATTTGAGACCATCATTTTAAAAAATGATACATGACCAACATAGGCACAATACCTCAATTCTGCAGATCAAAATTTGTCCTCAGATGGATCATTCCTTTGAAAATGTTTTTTAGTCTCACACTATTTTACACTGGTGCCAATCGATTTAGAGTAGTTAGAAATTAGTGTGGTAGTTTTCTTTTTAAAAACATTATACAGATGAATTTCCTCTCAGTCTAGTCAGTCTGTATACATGAGGGAGTGGAGTATTGGCTTGCCAAGTTCCCCTGCACTAGTGGGATCTCATTTTCATTGGACTCATTTCAACTGGTTGCAATACAAATCCTGTGTTAATTTAAATGCTTAATCCAAGTAACAGTGATAAAGATAACAAGTTTGAAAAATAGGATTCCTGATGCTTTGTTTAAAAGTGCACTTTGTTAGCTTTGTCAAAATGCAGTTATATTTCTCTGGCACTAAGCTACAATTTTGACACCATGGCTAGAATATTGAATAAAATTGGAACAAAAATGTAAAACTGGACTCAAAGACTGCACAATTGCTTTGTGAATGTGCGCTCTGCCTAAGGGCAGATCTTTGGCTCATTCTCTGCTTATGCATCATTTGGAGCCATTTCTTCAAGAATCCAGAACCAACTTCAAACAGTAAGGCATGCTTGAGTGACTTTCTGTTCCCCAAATCTCTACAAGTCCTGTCTCTTTCAAACAGAGAATCTGTTTCCACCAGCATCCTGCTTGGTGGTCAACAGAAGGAAATGTTATTTTCTTTTTTTTCAACAGCAACAGTTGTTTCAATTTCCCTCCCTATGAACCTGTATCCATGGATCCTCCTGCCCTTCTTCTGTCAACATCCAATAAGTGGTACTTTGTATAGATTTTGATAACAGATCACATGGAGCCCATGCTGGGGCTGAATCGAGTACAATTGCAATCCCTCTCTTTAGAACACTCCATATCACCTTAAATAACAGAAAACATTTTGAAACAAAGCTATGTTATAAAATCTTACGTCCATAATGTAATGTTTCCTGGTGGCAAACATTATTCCAATTCTGGAAATAATCATCTTGATTAATTATTATTGTGCTAGAATGATGCATGTAAGTGTTTAAAGATGGATACCATGAAATAGAATTGCCAGTGCAGCATTGCATTGTTTACTACATGATTCTAGGATTTCTGGTTTTTCTGTCTGAAACTATTTTCTTTTCACTTCCTGCCATAAGCTTTAATTATGTTCTAGTAATTTATTGTTTACTAGTATTACTCCAATAACTTAACTTACAGTAAATTCCAGGTTAACTTGCTGTGAATGGCAAACTTGACAACATTAGCATGCTTGCCGATAAGTCAGAAGATTGCTATTTGAAACATTGGTTCAATCTAAGCCAAGCTACGAATTCAGCAGATTGTTATAGGCACTGCCTTTAAAATGTAGCCACATCTGGCCTCTTAAATAAATGGAAAATAACTCATTATTCAAAGAAGAGCAGGTGAGGTCTTCTGGGGTCCCAGCCAATACTAATTCCTCAAAAAGGCCAAAATATCAGGTTCATAATTTATTGAATTGCTTTGTGTGTTATTTTGCAGCTTGCAAAACTGATTTTCTATTTCAGAGAAGTGACTATACCATCAAATACTCGTGAAGCACTTTGAGATGGAAAAGACATTGTAAATTCAAGTTACTTCATTAAAACCTTAATATCACTATCTGTAAGATCAGCATATACATTTTCTTTTTTGGCCAAAGAGTCCATTCTTCAGTTTATTAAGACTAGTATCACAGCTATTCCAAAGCATTGCCTACCAGTGCTTGAAAGGCTTCTTCTTTGCAATCAGCTTGAACTGTAATATTCAGATACTGTCTTATCTGAATAATTGCTATCCCTGCTTTTTCTTAAAAAAGTGCAATCTATTTAGACAGACCTCCATGACCATCACATAGTTTATATAAACAATATGGATGAGAATTTAGAAGGCATGGTTAATAGTTTACAGATGACACCAAAATTGGTGATAGAGTGGACATTGAAGAAGGTTATCTAAGATTACAAAGGGATCTTCATCAATTGGGCCAATGAGCTGATGAGTGGCAGATGGACCTTAGTTTGGATAAATGAGAGGTGTTGCGTTTTGGTAAAATGAACAAAGGCAGGACTTAAACAATTAATTGTTCGACCCTTGAGATTGTTATCACTTAGAGACCTAGTTCTTTGAAGGTTACATCACAGGTAAGACAGGGTGGTAAAGAAGGCATTTGGAATATTTGCTTTCATTGCTCAGACCATTGAGTGTAGAGGTTGGAACATCATGTTGCGATTGTACAAGATGTTGGTAAGGCCCCTTTAGGAGTACTGTGTACAGTTCTGGTTGCCCTACTATAGGATAGATATTATTAAATTGGAGAGGGTGCAGAAAACATTTACAAGGATATGATCAGGACTGGAGGGTTTGAATGATAAGGACATGTTGGTTAGGCTGGTACTTTTTTCTTTGCAAAACAAGAGGTTGAAGGGTGACCTCACAGAGGTCTATAAAATCACATGGGGCATAGATAAGGTGAATAGCAAAGGTCTTCTCCCTAGAGAAGATGTTCAAAACTAGAGGGCATAGTTTTAAGGTGAGAGGAGAAAGATTTAAAAGGGACCCAATGGACAACCCTTTCACGCAGGGGATAGTTTGCGTGTGGAATGGACTGACAAAGGAAGTGGTAGATGCAGGTACAGTTACAACCTTTAAAAGACATTTGGATAGGTACATGAATAGGAAAGGTTTAGAGGGGTATGGTGCAAATGCAAGCAAATGAGACTAGTTTGTTGTGGGAAAATTGTTTGAAATGGATGGGTTGGACCAAAGGGTCTGTTTCTGTGCTGTGTGTCTCTATAACTATCCTAAAAAAGGCCTTGAACCCAGATTTTCTGGCTGCTCCAGAGATCTGCTGCTACATTGCAATATGCCATCTCATTTGTTTTTATATGTGTGGTTCCACATCCTATTAGTTGTTAATTGCTACTCTATTTGACTATGTACAGTTTCCAGTTTACCATGTCTTGGAAGGCTTCTTCTGTTTATTTTGCCATTGTTCCAAAACTATTCAGACAGTACTGACTTTTTTCTCTCTCTTTTCTTGTGTCACATTGCAATTTGCATGCAATTCCCAAATTCCTCTTCTGCCACTGCTTAGTCTATATACATGTCTCAACCAATTTATTTTGGAATTTCTCAAATGACCTTCCAGTTACCCCAGATTTGCTTTTAAATTTCTACAATCGCTTCATATACGTACATTAGAATAATTGGGGTTACAATAGTGGTTCCCAAGGCACTCCTTACTTTAACATTTGCTCTCACTCTAACTCTGCGAAGGATTATACATTTATACCTTGCTCAGAACTTACTCTTAAATGCTCACACATTTGAATTCAAACAAAATTGCTCATCTCCAATTTTATATAAACAGAGGTGCCTCAGCCATATTATTGGGTTTTTACACACACACACAAGTCATATAAACATAGGAATGGGAGGAGGCCATCTGTCCCTTTGAGTCCACTCTGCCAATCAATAAGATCACAGAACTCTTAACAGTGTAGAAACATGCCCATCAGCCCAACAAGTTCACCCTGACCCTCTGAACAGTAACCCACCCAGACCCATTCCCCTACATTTACTCCTGTCTAATGCACCTAACCTACACATCCCTGAACACTATGGCAATTTAGCATGGCCAATTCACCTGACCTGCACATCTTTGGATTGTGAGAGGAAACCAGAGCACCCGGAGAAAACCCACGCAGACATGGGGAGAATGTCTGTGTGGAGTCTGCACAGTCACCCAAGGCTGGAATTGAACTCAGGCCCTAGGCACTGTGAGGCAGCAGTGCTAACCACTGAGCCACCATGTTGCCCTCATAACTGATCCAATTTTAACCAGAACTCCACATTCCTCCCAACTCTAAATCACTGGCTTATCAAGAATCTACCTACCTCCACCTTGAAAATATTCAAAGATTCTGCCTGAACCACCTTTTCCAGAAGAGAATTTAAAAGACTAGCAATACTATATCATAGAGATCTACAGCACCAAAAAAGACCCTTTTGCCTATTGTTTCTAACTAAGCACCTATCTATTCCAGTCCCATTTCACAGCACTTGGCTCATAGCCTTGTAAGATTTGGCATCACAAATGGATATTAAAATGTTTTTAATTATTCTGAGGGTTTTTGCAGTGAGTTCTGGATTCTCGAATCCCCTCTGAATATTCTTCTTTTATTAGGTGGTGTAGTGGACACTGAAGAAGATTATCTCAGAGTACAACGGGACCCTGATCAGATGGGCCAATGGGCTGAGGAATGCCAGATAGCGTTTATTTTAGAAAATTGTGAGGTGGTAAGACAACCCAAGGCAGGACTTTGCAGTTAATGATTGGGCCTGAGGAATGTTGCCAAATAGAGACCTAGGGGTGCAGGTGCATAGTTCCTTGAAAGTGGAGTCAAGGGTAGACAAGGTGGTGAACAAGACATTTAGCATGCATGCCTTCATTGATCAGAACACTGATTTTAGGAGTTGGGATATAATGTTGTGCCTGTAGTGGACATTGGTGAGGTCACATTTGGAATACTGCATACAATTCTGGTCATTCTTCTAAAGGAAGGACATTGTTATTCTTGAGAGAGTGCAATAAAGATTTGCAAAGTTGCTGTCAGTACTGGAGGGTTTTAGCTATGGGGAGGGGCTGAATAGACTGGGGCTTTTTTCCCTGGAGTGTTGGAGACTGAGGGGTGACCTTGTAGAGGTTTATAAAATGATGAGGAGGGAGTTGGATACAGTGAATAACCAAGGTAGGGAGTCCAAAATGAGAGGGCATATGTTTAAGATGAGAGGGGAAAGATTTAAAATGGACCTGAGGGGTAATTTCTTCACACAGACAGTGGTATGTGTATGGAACAAACTGCCATAAGTGGAGGTGGGTATAATTACAACATTTAAAAGGCACCTGCATGGATGTATGAATAGGAAGGGTTTAGAGGGATATGGTATCAAATGCTGGCGAATTGGACTAAGTAAGGTTGGTCTGTCTGTTGGCACAGATGAGTCATACTGAAAGGTCTATTTCATGCCGTATGACTCTGTGCCTTAATGCCCCTGGTCACTGATCCCTCCACCAACGGGAAAGGTTTCCTTCTGCCTCTTTATCTACGCCCCTTATAATTTTATACATTTCAATCATGTATCTTCTGAACTCTTCCACTCTATGGAAAACAATCCCACTCTATCCAATTTATCTTCATAACTGAAATCCTCCAGGCTACAGTATCCTTTTAAATCTCATCTACACTCTCTCTATTGCTATCACATTCCTCTCATAACGTGGATTCCAGTACTGCACATGATACTCTAGCTGTGGCCTAAACAACATCATACAGTTCCAGCATGATCCCTCTATTGCTAAACTCTGTGCTTCGGTTAATAAAGGAAGTATACCATATAGAGTCATAGAGGTGTACAACATGGAAACAGACCCTTCGGTCCAACCCGTCCATGCCAACCAGATATCCCAACCCAATCTAGTCCCATCTGCCAACACCCAGCCCATATCCCTCCAAACCCTTCCTATTCATATACCCATCCAAATGCCTCTTAAATATTGCAATTGTACCAGCCTCCACCACATCCTCTAGCAGCTAATTCCATATACGTACCACCCTCTGCGAGAAAAAGTTGCCCCTTATTTCTCTTTTATATCTCTCCCCTCTCACCCTAAACCTATGCCCTCTAGTTCTGGACTGCCCGACGCCAGGGAAAGGGCTTTGTCTATTTATCCTATCCATGCCTCTCATCATTTTGTAAACCTCTATAAGGTCACCCCTCAGCCTCCAACGCTCCAGGGAAAACAGCCTCAGCCTGTTCAGCCTCTCCCTGTAGCTCAGATCCTCCAACCCTGGCAACATCCTTGTAAATCTTTTCTGAACCCTATCAAGTTTCACAACATCTTTCCAATAGGAAGGAGACCAGAATTGCACACAATATTCCAACAGTGGCCTAACCAATGTCCTGTACAGCCGCAACATGACCTCCCAACTCCTGTACTCAATACTCTGACCAATAAAGGAAAGCATACCAAACGCCTTCTTCTCTATCCTATCTACCTGCGACTTCACTTTCAAGGAGCTATGAACCTGCACTCCAAGGTCTCTTTGTTCAGCAATACTCCCTAGGACCTTACCATTAAGTGTATAAGTCCTGCTAAGATTTGCTTTCCAAAAATGCAGCACCTCACATTTATCTAAATTAAACTCCATCTGCCACTTCTCAGCCCATTGGCCCATCTGGTCCAGATCCTGTTGTAATCTGAGGTGACCCTCTTCAATGTCCACTACACCTCCAATTTTGGTGCCATCTGCAAACTTACTAACTGTACCTCTTATGCTCGTATCCAAATCATTTATGTAAATGACAAAAAGTAGACGGCCCAGCACCGATCCTTGTGGCACTCCACTGGTCACAGGCCTCCAGTCTGAAAAACAACCCTCCACCACCACCCTCTGTCTTCTACCTTTGAGCCAGTTCTGTATCCAAATGGCTTGTTCTCCCTGTATTCCATGAGAACTAACCTTGCTAACGCCTTACTGAAGTCCATATAGATCACATCTATTGCTCTGCCCTCATCAATCTTCTTTGTTACTTCTTCAAAAAACTCAATCAAGTTTGTGAGACATGATTTCCCATGCACAAAGCCATGTTGATTATCCCGAATCAGTCCTTGCCTTTCCAAATACATATATACTTTCTAGAAGGAACAAGTTCCTCTGATCTCTATCTTAAATGGGTGACCTGTAATTTTAAACGGTACTCCTTCAACCAGTGGAGGAAAGATCCATTCCATGTGCACCTTGTCAAATTCCTTCAGTATTTTGTGTGCTTCAATCAAGTCATCTCTAAACTGCCAGCAAATACAAGATTAAAAATCACACAATACCAGGTTATAGTCCAAAGGTTTAATTGGAAGCACGAGCTTTCAGAGCGGCACTCCTTCATCAGATGGTTCATCAGGTCACAACAATTAAACCTGTTGGACTATAACCTGGTGTTGTGTGATTTTTAAGTTTGTACACCCCAGTCCAACACCAGCATCTCCAAATCATGACAGTAAATACAAGAATAGCCTGTCCAACCTTTCATGAAACAACAACCCTCGCTGTCACTTATTCCTCGTCAGATGACTGGTCAGTATTTAAGCTGATTTATGTTAACCAGGTTATTGGTGTATAGAACTATTACCAAAGTTACCTCTGATAACTAATGATGTGAACTCACATGGAATTAAGAAATAATAGGTCTACATTTGATTGTTACATGTTCTGTTATGTCTTTCCTGACATAACTTTCATGTCTTTCATGGTCATCAGAGCTTTATCAATGTCCTCCTCAGTCTGGAGTTCTGTTTAATTTCCAATTAGAGGGATGTAAATAACCAGGAATATGTGTTAATACACTAAATTTTAAGAATATATCGACTTATGTCTTGAACAAATCTGGATCTTGTCGTTACCGCTTTCCTTAGCTGGTTCTAATATTGACTGTGGTTGTTGGATACAAAACCCATTGTAACGGTCACAGACAGAGATAGAGTTCCCGCTGTTCCCGGAAAGGTTCACACATGAAGAACATCAAAATGTTTAATCTAATCGTCGTTTGCACCGTTTAGTTCAGTCTGCAAAGGCTATTTTCATTGAAACAAAAAGCAGAGATTGGGAATGAGTACAGTTAATGTGTGGACCGTCGCTATTTGTAGTCCTGCCAACAGGAGACGCAGTTAGCACACTACACTGACACTTGCCCTGGACAAGACTGTGCAACTTGCAACATTGTCCAGTCACGTTTTTGTTTAACATTTTTTGCTCTCTTGGTTTTGAAGCAGCTCAGTTAGACAAGTTGCAGTTTATAAAATATGTGGGAGATATTTTACATAAAATTTTTAAACTCGTCAAATGCCTTCGGAATAGGCATAGCTTCTGAGAATTTACTTTATCCGGGTCTTAGTGTCTGGTAGGATTCCAAACTGCTTCAAGCAGTTTTACATTTAAAATGACGCAGACGTACAGCTGACTTCGACTTCATGGGAAACACGAAACGAGCTTCAAGACAACTAGGCGAAATTATTCACTCCTGATCTCAATATCATTTGTTAGCAGCAGCAATTAACATTTCGTCGAGGTTTTTCACTTATTTTTCTTGAAAATCTACCATTTGGGTAGGAAAACACAAGGGTGTCATTCAAAATCAGGGTGTCTAAACCGACTGGGTCTTTGCAGTTGAAATGAATTATTACAATCCGTAACCGTCACAATTACTCGCTTGCGTTTGAAGACTTTCACGCCCACCCTAATCCCAACAGGTCCCCCGGGCCCGAAGGTTACAGGTAATTCCAGAATTCCCAGCACTTCTGTTTGCAAAAAAAAATTTCAAAAGGGAGAAGTCCCATTGGAAGGCAAGCGGGATATACGTTGTTGTGTTGTGGTACACTTTAAAGTCTGGTTTGTCGGCTTGGGGTGCAGGATGACAAGCAGCTGTTTGCAATGTGAATTCCTTTCACTCACATTAGCTACACCGCTGTCTGCACTTTCCATTGAATTTCTCTGGGACAGTAAATTACACTCGCTCACTGCCCCGCCCCTGGCCGGCGGCGATTGGCCGCCTGGTGTCACCACGAGGCGGGGACCTGCTACCCATTGGTCTGTCCTGGCTGTCAATCAGCGGAGCCCCGCCCACGCCGCTGCTGAGATTTGATACATTCAAAGAAGGAATGGGGCGGGGTGGGGGAATGGAGATGGGGAAAGGGTCCACTCAATCCTCACTCATCACCCTTCCAGCTTCATGATGGAAACTCTCGCTCCCCGAAAATACTGAGATATGGGGGTGGGGGAGAAAAGAAAAGGGAAAGTTAGAGCAATGTACATGTTGCTCTAACAAGGGCCAGGGCTCGGCAGTTTTATGCAAATGTAAGAGGCGTGCCATGTCCGTGAGTCACAACCGGAACTGCACGGAGAAGCCATATAAAAACTAATGGGAGAGTTAATACGCAGATAGCTAAAGCTTTGCAGCCTGCACAGTCGAGGGAATTTAAAAAAAAGCAGAGAGAAGGAGGTTAAGAAATTGATCACGTCTGCAAATTAAGTAAAATAAATCTCTCTCCTCTCCCTCTGAAGAAGCGACAATACAATGGCTGATGAAAATGCCAACACGAATTGCAGTAGTTTTAACGTTTTGAACTGGGAGCAAGTGCAGCGGCTGGACAGGATCCTAACGGAGACGATCCCGATCCACGGGCGGGGTAACTTCCCGACCCTGGAGGTGAAGCCCCGGCAGATCGTGCAGGTGGTGCGGAGCCGCTTGGAGGAGAAGCGGATCCGGGTGCGGGATGTGCGGCTGAACGGCTCGGCGGCCAGTCACGTCCTGCACCAACGCAGCGGGCTGGGCTACAAGGACCTGGACCTCATCTTCCGGGCTGACCTCAGCGGGGACAAGGAGTTCCAGACGGTCAAGAACGTGGTGCTGGATTGCCTCTTGGATTTTTTGCCCGAGGGCGTGAATAAGGAGAAGATCACCCCGCTGACCCTGAAGGAAGCCTACGTGCAGAAGATGGTGAAAGTTTGCAACGACTCGGACCGCTGGAGCCTCATCTCGCTGTCCAACAACAGCGGCAAGAACGTCGAGCTGAAGTTCGTGGACTCGCTGCGGCGCCAGTTCGAGTTCAGCGTGGACGCCTTCCAGATCAACCTGGACTCGCTGCTGCTTTTCTACGAGTGCTCGGAGCACCCCATGTCCGAGCACTTCCACCCCACCATCCTGGGCGAGAGCGTCTACGGCGACTTCGAGGAGGCGCTGGAGCATCTGCAGCACAAGGTGATCGCCACCAGGAACCCCGAGGAGATCCGCGGCGGCGGCCTCCTCAAGTACTGCAACCTGCTGGTGCGGGGCTTCCGGGCGGCCTCCGAGAGCGAGATGAAGGCGCTGCAGCGGTACATGTGCTCCCGCTTCTTCATCGACTTCTCGGACATCGGCGAGCAGCAGAGGAAGCTGGAGTCCTACCTGCAGAACCACTTCCTGGGTCTGGAGGACCGTAAGTACGACTACCTGATGACCCTGCAGAGGGTGGTCAACGAGAGCACCGTCTGCCTGATGGGACACGAGCGGAGGCAGACCTTGAACCTCATCACCATGCTGGCCCTCCGGGTCCTGGCCGAGCAGAACATCATCCCCAATGTGGCCAATGTGACCTGCTACTACCAGCCGGCTCCTTACGTGACCGACGCCAACTTCAACAACTACTACATTGCCCATGTGCAGCCGGTGTTTACCTGCCAGCAGCACACCTACTCGACCTGGCTGCCCTGCAACTGAAAAGAAGGCAAGAAGTGTTTTTGATGAGAACCAGACAAAAGGGGCAAAAGAGCAAGAGGGTGAGAACGCAAGGGGGAGGGCACAGCACCTTTCTTTGTGGTTTGAATCGGGGTGGGAGCAACGCACTATATGTATACACACATACACAGTAGAAAGTTCGACCCTGCCCTGGCTTGTTTAATGCAATGCTGATCTGCTCAACTTCTGAGAGCTCAACTTTAACTTTTTTAAAAAAACAAAGCTCATGTGCGTTTTTTCCCTCTAGTTGAGGCAGATCGAAATTATTTGAGAGTGGGAAGGGGGAGTAAAATCAAATTCGATTCAACCCAGAGCCAGGAGGTGGGTATGGCTGCTTTTAAGATGTTTTATTTTGGAAAAAAGCTAAATAACAAAACACTGTCTTGCTTTGGCTTTGCCCCCCGTCGATTCTGGTTGTCAGCCTAAAATGACAACATGGGAGATCAGCACCCATACTCTCTTGCGGCCAGGACTGACCAGCCCCTTTTACAAAAATGCTAATTTGTGGGTAAAGGAGAGGCTCCGATTTTCCCTTCTTGCCTGTTCTCCGATAAATTCATGTAGCAAAGAAGCTGAAACGCAGAGACCCGTCTCGTATTGCCTTCTGTAAACAGGGTGGGGGAACGGTTGCATTTGGGAGCTTGCGAATGCCATGTATGGGATGATACACCAAGTGAAACTGCTTCTTTGCAGTTGCTTGCTTTTTTTTGAGTGCTTTCTAAACTCTAAATGGTTTTGCTCCAGACGCAGGATGCAGGATTATTAACAGATGACGACAGAAGTCGCTATTGTGCTGTCCACGGCTCCTGGTTAGAGAGAGCGTACACTTCACATTTTATTTGAATGTGGAAGTGTACAGAACGCTTGGCTAATATAATGTTCAAGGACCAAAGATATTTTTTCGTTTTTTATATGTATATCAACAAAAAAAAAACCCATGAACAAGAACAGATGTGGCTAATTTATATTTGTCTACATGAACATGAATCAAAAGTGCCTATTACCTATAAGAATGGGAATGGAGATACTGTACTCAAATCTTGTGGCTTAATCCACATTTTTCTTTATCAGGGACAAAAAGAACGTGTTCTTGCACGAATTGCTAAATTCCCTATTTTCTTGGAAAATACTTGTACTAAAATAAAGTTGCTGTTTATGTGATAGTTTAAAAGTATGTATTGTCTTGGACAGTGTAGCACTTAGGCAAGTGTTTAAACAAAGTACTTTATATTTTCCAGTTTGTAATGAGGTTCCTTTTGGCACTTTTTTTTTGTTTCCTCGCTCAGAAAAGGTATAATATGTTGTGTGATGCAGTTGCATTTGAGTTTTAGTTAAACAAAGCACAGTTGGATGTCTGGGGATAAATGGAAGTGAGAGAGAACTGTGAAACCTTGTAGTTTGCTTATAACGCCAAATTAATTGTGAAGTAGATAATGCATTCAGATAAGTAATCCAGTAGAATCCTCTTAGAAACAAGGATGGGACACACCTGAGTTGCTCATAACTGGGCTTGTGTATAATCAGGTCGACTATTTCAATACTTCATTAATCATATCCAAATGTGTTACTCTTAATTTAGTTTGATGTTACTATGTCAGGATCATGTGACTTTATTTGACAATTTTTGGGAACAAATTTGCGTATAATCACCAAAAAAAAGGGAACCCTGATAAGGGCTGCAAACCAAATGAAGTGTTTGACATATGACTAACCTCAGCAGGTCAGGACAATACTTGAGCACAAGTTAATGGAAATTTAAATTGGAAAGTGACAATGCATTCAGGATTCTTTGGTTAGACACATTTTTGGGGGAAAAAAAACCCTGTTGTGTAATGAGGGAAGAATCTTCTGTCAGCTGTTTGACCCAAGGCAACAACAGCAGCTGTAATTTGCTTTTGGTATGTAGTTTTTTAAACTTTGCAACCAAAATGTGGTATGTCCCGATTATTGCCATTATCTCCACCTCCATCACTGTTCTCCCATTTAGAAATGTTTAAAAATGCATATTTAAATTTATACTCAATTGATGAACGAACTGTTTGAGTGACAGCTAACAGGAGAGTGTGCCTGTCCTTTTATCTTTTTTAAAGTACTTTAATCCCCAATTCTAGTTCACCATTTGTTCAAGATTTGCTCTTCATTGGTGTGCATTTTGGCTAAAGTTTGTTACACCAGGATCCATTAAAACAGTTCCTGTTACATGTTTGAAAATTGTAAGTGTTTGAGCCAGGAGAGAAAATAAAACTTTGCACTCTGAACTCTTGCAATCAGGAACTAGGAGTGACCTTCCCCAGTTTGCAATGGAGAAGGAGTTGTACCAGCTTTTAAATGCGCACTTTTTTAAAAAAAAGTTTAAAAAATCTCAACAGCACGTAACAATCCAATGGGTTTATTTGGAAGCACTAGCTTTCAGAGCACTGCTCCATCAGGTGCTCTGAAAGCTAGTGTTTCCAAATCAACCAAATGGACTATGACCTGGTGGTGATTTTTTTTAAACACCCCAGTCCAACACCGGCACCTCCAAATCCTGACTTTTCAAAAAAAAAAGTGCAGTCAATTCTAAAATCTTCAAGTCTGTTACTTGGAAGTTAGCATGTTCTATTGTGAAAGATAGGCTTAAAAATGCATAATTGAATGAACTCACTGTGCCCTTTTTGGTTTATCAAGAGCTTGAGTGTTTACTGTTGCACATCACTTATACATTCTACAGAGCCTGACAAACTGCTTGAAATACAGCACATTGTTTACTTGAGGGAGGTGGGGAAAGTACCTTCTCTGCCCTACATTGAATGGCATGTATCATGCTGTTTTGTTCAATGTAATACCCCAGTGACTGATCATGCAAAGGAAAGATTTGTTTCCTCCATCAGTACCAGTAGATGCAAATCAGAAGTAGCACATATCTGTCAGAATCACAGTACACCTAGCAACTGCTTGTGTTGAATGATAGTTTGGGGAGATAGGATCAGCTGGTGATGTGGTACGTTTATTCTTATCACAGTTATTTGGTGTTCCCACGGAGGCCATTCTTCAGCAGTGAGTCATCCCTTTTATTAGGGTCAACACTACTTCTGTGGGAGGCTTGTAGACATTTCTTATGAAGAGCAAGTCTGCAAAACCACATTAGATAACAACTTTTCAAGCACAGGGATTGGGAGTGGGAAAGAGAATGTAGGATGCCTAAACTAGTTCCAAAATATATCACTGCCACAATATCAAAATGGTAAAGAATGAGTTAAAAAGCAGTATTGCAGCTAATATTGAGAGAAATTGGCAGAGTATTTAAGCAGTTAAGTGGAAATTGGTAGTAGAGGCTGCAAACTATGCAGCCTCAGATTTGCTTATTAAGTTTAGAGCTTGTGTGGGGGAGGGGGAGGAGAGGGAAGAAGAATTCTCACGAATTCCAGTTAATAGCACATGTAGCAAAACAATAGTAACACATGTAGCAACATGAGGGGCTGAAATTACCAACATCTTTTTACAATGGTGAATGGAATTTCAGCTGCCGTGGCCCTTTTAAATACCAGAGAAGCGTGGGAGGCTTGTTTTTTTAAGTGACCATCCAAGCACGAATAGTGAAATAGTTTTTAACAAAATCTTCCATAGCGATAAATCCTCTTCTCCAGTTGGATTAGCTGCTGTTTTTGTTTTTTTTTTAAAACCATTTTCATTTTATGCTGAATGCTGTCATTAAGCGATTGAATTGTTTAGAAATACATGTACATGTTCTCTTTCCAGCCCCCCTCGAGACACGTGTGCACACACTCCACTCACCCTTTTTAGTTGTTTTGCCACTAATAGGAGGGGAGAGCTGTTATTCCAAATTGAAATGAAGTTTGCCAGCTGAAATTCTGAAGTAAAATGTAATGCAACTTGCAATATGCAAGGTTTTTTTTAAAAAATCTGTAATCGTTTTGTGATTTTTTTTTTTGCTGTATTCGAATGTTCTGTAATCCCACTTCAACTCCTCACCCCTAAGAAAAAAAAGAATCACGCCCTTTGTGGGCAAAAAGAACATTTGAACATCCTCAAGGCTCCCCAGCAGATTGGGCTTCTTGCTGCAAACCTTGGAATATGAGGAAGGCTCTGTGCATTTACTTTTTCTTCAACTGCTGCACGTATGTTTGGCTTCAGAGAGGCTTCCTGTTGCAGCAAACTGTAACTTGGATTTGTCTGCTGGACTCTCGGTGACTGGAGGCTCTGTCAAAGAGGAAATCAAGGAGCTGATGGAACCTAGGCTTTGAAGACTTAAGCATCTGTGTTAGTCACAAAGGGAACAGATTGTGAATTTTGTTTACACAATCCAATATTTGGATTTTTTTTGTTTTGGTAAATAAAAGGAAGTTATTTTTTTCTATTGATGTGCGTCTTGAGTGTCTTTAATGTGTCTTTTAAAATGGCCAACCATTGCATTGCTGAAATCTAAACACAGCACTTTCACAGAAGCTGAGCATTCAGCAAGCTCTGACTGCAACTCGGGGAAAATGCAGCCCTGCCAGCCAAGTGGAGCTGATTCAAGTAGTTCAAAATAAATGAAAATTGTTGCCAGAAATTCTTGGCTTGGATAACATTGGGTTTTAGCACGTTAACTTTTTTTTTGCCCTTCAGTGGGTGGGGTGACAGGGAGATAGGTGAAGATAAGTATGCTCCTGGTTGATTGCCAAAATTGCTACATTATAAATAACAGGGAAGATGGTTATAGTAACCTTTTTTTTGAGAGGGAGGAAATAAAGGATCTCTTTCTCACTCTAGGTTTGTGGCTACACCTACATTTTGAATTGTTTGCATTATAGCCTTCTTAAAAATAGAGATTTGAATTAATTTCCTTTTGTCACTTTTAAGAAAACTTGGTTTTGCAGCAATCCCCACCAGCAGCCCCCCACGAATGTTTTCAAAGGCACTCAACATTTTCTGTGGTCAGTTGTATTTTGGCTTTTCTTTTAAACTGTGACAAGCATTGATTCGAGGTGTCTTTTTTTAAACTTGACTGATGCCCCTAGGATGGGATTTTATAGAACCAGCAATTTGACCAACTCTTGCAACTGACTGACCAATTCAGTACCTTTATGATGCATTTATTTTGTTACATCACCACTGCTGAAATCACTTGAGCAGCTGTAAATCAGAAATTAGTTTTGTTTTGAGGAAGGTATGAAGTGGCAATGACTTTGCAAGCTTGCGTATCCTAGTTTATTGCAGCATTGTTGAAAGCCATCTACGCATTCAAGAGCGCAGTGAGGCATAAATGGGTATTTCACTCTTGTATATTTCTGAATGCAATCGATGGGAATGATGAGCATTTCAGTTTCACCAGTGCAACACCATGCTGCATGTAATATATGGGTAGGCAAATGAATGAGAGATTACACTTGTTGAAATTTTTTTTCAGTCAATCTAAAACTGCTTTAAGTTGTCTGAATAATTTTCAGGTTGGGGTAACTGTCAGGAAGCAATCTTAAATGACAGGATCTATTAGTGAATTCCTGTATCCAAAGCTGCATATTTTATTGACTAAAATCCAGCTAAGTAAATATTTCTCTAGAAATGATCAATAGAAGTTTCATATTTAGATTACTTCCATCTTGTGTCACTCTCTTTATTTGGCTAAAGAGTCAAATTAGCCCATTATATAAATGTATTGGGTCCTGTGATACTAAATAACCTAAGTTTGCAAGAAAACAAGTCGTATTTGTCTTGGTTGTGTAGTGAAAGGAATCTGAATCCACAGAGCAATAAAGTTGTCAAAAAAAACTGTTGAAGGTGGGGAAGATAAGGTGAAAAAGGAAGCTTTTTAAGCAGATTTTGTAAACTGGGAGGGAGGGAGCTTGGTAGCGAAATGTTTGTAGAGTGTCACACAAAAGTTGGGATGTCATGTTGATAGAGAAGCTGTTGGTTATACAATGGAAAGGTAGAAAATAAAGAATTATCTGGTTTCTGAGCAATTAAGTATGCATGGAACACATTACTAAAGTGGGGTTAAGATCTTGTCTGTACATGGGGACACAGCTTGGAACAGTAGGTATCAACAACAGGATGTTACTTGGGTGAAAATTTGTGCTGTGATATTTGAACCTGTTATTGTTTGTGGAGAGTTGAACCAGGGTGATTGGTAAATCAGGACTATTAGGAATTATGGGTTAGGTGTTCAAATTTACACTATGGTCATACCTGTAGAGTTGGCGAAAACATATTTTCAGCAGCATCAGGCATAATCTAGCTTTGAATTAAAGATTGGGATTTTTATAGACACGTGATGCTTTACCTTTCAGTTCTGTATTTGGAAAGCACAAAGCATTATACCAGTACCACCTTTTTACTTAAACCATTAACCTGACAAAACTTTTAAACTCATTATGTGGTGCTTTGGCATTCAAGGTAGAGATTAAAATAAAATGCATTAAAGTCATTCAATAAAGTATGACTGCCTTCTGAACTGGTGTACTTGGAGCTGATTTACGATCTATTAAGTTTATATATAATTGAAATGCTACATTAAAAAAAACTGCTGCATCAGTTGGCATGAAGTAAGCGAATCTGCAATAGCAAGGTGCTCAGCTAATTTAAAAAAAAATTGAGGCTTATGACCCAGTATTTTCTGTTCCCAAAAAAGCATCTGGTGTGGTTTGCAAACATGTTGTTGACAATGCACTGCAGTGTTTCCAATAAAGATTCTAGAGTTCTAAAAGTTGGTTATATTCCTATAAATCTCTTTGGAGGAAGAATTCATATTTGAAATGGTAGGCGTAGGACTGTAATAACAAAATAACCACTGAGGACTCATTTCTGTCAACTTTATTGACTTGCAATTGGCCTAATGCTAGATAAGTGGGCAAACTGTTCTATAATCACACCATCTTATCGTCCCTCTGGGAGAATGTAAACCTAATATAGACTGCAACATTTGAACCTGCTCAACGTGCCCTTTTCATCCTGAAATCTTCTCATAAAGTACAGTGTATTTATTAAATTTTAATAGGAAGTTAAAAGCCAGTGGTGTATTCCTTTCATAACATTGTTCACTTCTTACATTTTATGAGAGTAAATGTTTTCTCAGCTGTTTTCTGATTTCTGTAATCAGAGTAGTCTGCTCTTTTATTTAAACATGAATTGTTGATTCTTTTCTCTCTCTTGCTAAGCAGAGTGAGAAAATTAGCATCATTACAGCCTCAATTCCTACTTGAACCCTATTTTGCTCACGTCGTTCATGTTACAGAGGAACTACAAGCTCTTAATTATGCTGTTATTCATCACAGTAAAACAGCCAATGTGGCTTTAGAATGATGAGATGAATGACAAAATATTAACACTTTCCTAATAGAGTTTAGGTGAAATTCTAGGTTCAAACTATAATTTCAGTATGACCATTGGGTGTGTGAGTGCCTAAGAAACATGTTTTGCACAACTATTGCTGAGTGCTGGGGTATAAATAGTTCTACAGAATATTAGAAATACTATGTAAACTGGTTTTGGACTAAGTGTGGACATTCCATTTTGAGCATTGGTATAGCTGGTTTGCACAAAACATGGTCTGCCTGGATTTTTCTGTTTGCCCAGTACTGTGGTTTGTACAAAAAATGTAAAACTTTCAAAAGCACCTTCTATTAGCGATGCCTTCTCTTTTTTCCCTTGTGGCCTAAACAGGATGGTCATCTCAGTTGGTGGTACTGCATGCCATCCCTGATGGCAGTTCTGGAATCAGCCTCTTGATTGGCTGTGGTTGGTGAGATGGTGTTGCCCTTTGCCCACATGGGTTCACGATCTGCACTTGGTATTGGGATTCGCAGTGTCCCAGTAAATTCCTGGCTTCTGTCTGTGAGAGAAAGTGAATTTGGATGAAACAAAGTGCTCCCTAAGAGCAAAGTGACTTAGGTTTTAAAAATCTAAGCATAAGTATTCTTGTTTAATCAATACATGCAGGGTGTCAAAATTAAAATATATAAATGCAATAATATGGGCATTTAATCATGAATGCTTGGCCAAAGTTTTTAGGACAGTACAAAGCCACAATAAAGAATGCTGTCAGGTCAAGATTTCTTCTCATTGTGCGAATAAGTGGATCTTGGTAAGGACTTCCCTGATGTACCTAAATTTGCAGATTAGCTGACTTTAATTGAGTTGACGTTTGAGGCATTACATTTATCTTGCTATTTTTGGGCAAAATAGATGAGAACCCAGTCATCCATTTCTCTTTTGACAACTGTCCAGTGATACCTGATGTTAAAGATAGGAATATTAAGTGAGAAAAGGACCATAGCCTCGGTCACATTAATGCCCCATTGCAATCATGAGCCTTCAAAATACTCACCTATAAATGGCCAACTGGAAAAGGCACCAGAGAGGTGCTGACACTGATCCCCAGAAAAGTCTTCAGAAAAGAACGTACCAAAAGAAAATTAAAGGGATAAGTCCATTTCTTATATAAAAAACACATATTTTGAACACATTGGGATGGCACAGTGGTTAGCATTGCTGCCTCACAGCACCAGAGACCCAGGTTTAATTCCAGACTCGGATAACAGTGTGGAGTTTGCACATTCTCACCGAGTCTGCGTGAGTTTCCTCCCACAATCCAAAGGTGTTCAGGTTAGGTGAATTGGCTGTGCTAAATTGCCCATAGTGTTCAGGGATGGAAAGGTTAGGTGCATGAGTCAGGGGTCAATGTAGGGGAATGGGTCTGGGTGGGATACTCTTCGGAGGGTCAGTGTGGACTTGTTGGGCCGAAGGTCCTGTTTCCACACTGTGGGGATTCTAATTCATGTGAAAATTTTAATTCCAGATGATCAATCATTTGTGCTATATTTTAGTTATGGAGTAAGTTGTATATTAAGTTGTAAGTTGTATGGGAGCTGGCTGATCCCATTGTGAATGACAGTGACCACATCTGCAGCAAGTATTGGTTGCTGGAAGAACTCCGGCTCAGAGTTGATGATCTGGAATCTGAGCTTCAAACACTGCGGCACATCCGGGAGGGGGAGAGTTACCTGGACGCTTTGTTTCAGGAGGCAGTCACACCTGGGAGATTAAGTAATTCACATTCATTTAGTGATCAGGGACATCAGAGTGTGACTGTAAGTGAGGCAGGTAGGGGGAACCTGAGTTCAGGAGTGCGGGAGCCTCAGCCCTTGACCTTGTCCAACAGGTATGAGATTCTTGCTCCCTGTATGGATGAGGAAAAGGGCTCTGGACAGGATGAGCCAGCTGACCACAACACCATGGTGCAGAAGGCCATTCAAGAGGGGGGAGCAAAAAGACAAGTAGCTGTTATAGGGGATTCTATAATTAGGGGGACAGATAGTATCCTTTGCGAGCTGGATCGGGAGTCTCGCATGGTGTGTTGCTTGCCCGGTGCCAGGGTGCGGGACATCTCCGACCGGCTTGAAAGGATATTGGAGCGGGAGGGGGAGGATCCAGTTGTTGTGGTCCACGTTGGGACTAACAACATAGGCAAAGCTAGGGTGGAGGACCTGTTTGGGGATTATCAAGCACCATGAAGGAAATTGAAGCACAGATTCTCAAGGGTCATAATCTCCGGATTACTGCCCAAGTCACGTGCCAATTGGCATAGGTATAAGAAAATTAGGGAAGTAAACACATGGCTAAGAGATTGGTATGGGAAAGAGGGATTCCACATCATGGGACATTGGCATCAGTTTTGGAACCGGGGGGATCTGTGCCGTTGGGACGGTCTCCACCTGAACAGATCAGGTACCAATGTTCTAGCGAAGAGGATAAATAGGGTGGTCAGTAGGACTTTAAACTTCTGAGTTGGGGGGGAAGGGAAAGTGAAAGCGACAGGGAGTATGGAGTTAAATGGAAAGATAAGCAGCAGGATAGCATGTGTGCAAGCGGATTTAAACTTGAGGCAGACTGGGAATGCAGCAAAAAGGAAGGATAACTTAGGACATCTTATGGCTTCCAATATCTCTAATGATAAGAAAGTTAGCATTAAGGCACTTAACCTGAATGCTTGTAGCATTCGTAAACTAAGCAGATGAACTAATGGCACAGATCATTGTGAATGATTATGATGTGGCAGGCATCACAGAGACGTGGTTGCAGGGGTTCAGGACTGGCAGTTAAACATTCAAGGATTTTCAACTTATCGAAAAGACAGGGAGGCAGGCAGAGGGGGCAGGGTTGCCTTGTTAGTTATGAACAAAATTAAATCTATGGCACTGAATGACATAGTGTCGGATGATGTGAAGTCTGTGTGGGTGGAATAGAGGAACCACAAAGGCAAAAAAACCATAATGGGAATTATGTACAGACCTCCTAACAGTGGTCAGGACCAGGGGCGCAACATGTACCGGGAAATAGAGAAGGCATGTCAGAAAGGCAAGGTCACGGTGATCATGGGAGACTTCAATATGCAGGTGGACTGGGTAAATAATGTTGCCAGTGGATCCAAAGAAAGGGAATTCATGGAATGCTTACAGGATGGCTTTTTGGAACAGCTTGTCATGGAGCTCGCAAGGGAGCAGGCTATTCTGGACCTAGTGCTATGTAATGAACCAGACTTTATAAAAAATCTTAAAGTAAGGGAACACTTAGGAAGCAGTGATCATAATATGGTAGAGTTCAGTCTGCAGTTTGAAAGAGAGAAGGCAAAATTGGATGTAATGGTGTTACAGTTAAATAAAGGTAATTATGAGGGCATGAGAGAGGAACTGACTAAAATAGACTGGAAGCAGAGTCTATCAGGGAAGACAGTAGAGCAAAAATGACAGGAGTTTGTGGGTATAGTTGAGGACACTGTACAGAGGTTCATCCCCAAGAAAAGAAAGATTATCCGGGGAGGGATTAGACAGCCATAGCTGACAAAGGAAGTCAGGAAATGTATTAAAGAAAAAGAGAGATCCTATAAAGTGGCCAAGAGTACTGGGAAATCAGAAGATTGGGAAGGCTACAAAAACAAACAGAGGATAACAAAGAGAGAAATAAGGAAGGAGAGGATCAAATATGAAGGTAGGCTAGCCAGTAATATTAGAAATGATAGTAAATGTTTCTTTCAATACATAAGAAACAAATGACAGGCAAAAGTAGACATTGGACCACTTCAAACTGATGCTGGAAGCCTAATGATGGGAGATAAGGAAATAGCTGGAGATCTTAATAAGTACTTTGCGTCAGTCTTCACAGTGGAAGACATGAGTAATATCCCAACAATTAAAGGGAATCAGGGGGCTGAGTTGAGTATGGTTGACATTACAAAAGAGAAAGTGCTAGAAAAGCTAAAAAGTCTTAAAATTGATAAATCTCCTGGCCCTGATGAGATACACCCTAGAGTTCTGAGGGAGGTGGTTGAGGAAATAGCGGAGGCATTGGTTGAGATCTTTCAAAAGTCACTGGACTCAGGGAAAGTCCCGGATGATTGGAAGACCGCTGTTGTAACCGCCTTGTTCAAGAAAGGATCAAGACAAAAGATGGAAATTTATAGGCCAATTAGCCTAACCTCAGTTGTTGGTAAAATTCTAGAATCCATCATTAAGGATGAGGTTTCTAAATTCTTGGAAGAGCAGGGTCGGATTAGAACAAGTCAACATGGATTTAGTAAGGGGAGGTCGTGCCTGACAAACCTGTTGGAATTCTTTGAAGAGGTGACAAGTAGGTTAGATCAGGGAAACCCAATGGCTGTGGTCTATCCAGACTTCCAAAAGGCCTTTGATAAGGTGCCACACGGGAGGCTGCTGAGCAAGGTGAGGGCCCATGGTGTTCGAGGTGAGCTACTAGTATGGATTGAGGATTGGCTGTCTGACAGAAGGCAGAGAGTTGGGATAAAAGGTTCTTTTTTGGAATGGCAGCTGGTGACAAGCGGTGTCCCGCAGGGTTCAGTGTTGGGGCTGCAGCTGTTCACGTTATATATTAATGATCTGGATGAAGGTACTGGGGGCATTCTAGCGAAGTTTGCCAATGATACGAAGTTAGGTGGACAGGCAGGTAGTACTGAGGAAGTGGAGAGGCTGCAGAAGGACCTAGACAGTTTGGGAGAGTGGTCCAGGAAATGGCTGATGGAATTCAACGTGAGCAAATGGGAGGTCTTGAACTTTGGAAAAAAGAATACAAGCATGGACTACTGTCTAAACGGTGAGAAAATTCATAAAGCCAAAGTACAAAGGGATCTGGGAGTGCTAGTCGAGGATTCTCTAAAGGTAAACATGCAGGTTGAGTCCGTGATTAAGAAAGCGAATGCGATGTTGTCATTTATCTCAAGAGGGTTGGAATATAAAAGCACCGTTGTGCTACTGAGACTTTATAAAGCTCTGGTTAGGCCCCATTTGGAGTACTGTGTCCAGTCTTGGTCCCCACACCTCAGGAAGGACATACTGGCACTGGAGCGTGTCCAGCGGAGATTCACACGGATGATCCCTGGAATGGTAGGTCTAACATACGAGGAATGGCTGAGGATCCTGGGATTGTATTCATTGGAGTTTAGAAGATTAAGGGGAGATCTGATAGAAACTTACAAGATAATACATGGCTTGGAAAGGGTGGACGCTAGGAAATTGTTTCCGTTAGGCGAGGAGACTAGGACCCGTGGACACAGCCTTAGAATTAGAGGGGGTAAATTCAGAACAGAAATGCGGAGACATTTCTTCAGCCAGAGAGTCGTGGGCCTGTGGAATTGATTGCCGCAGAGTGCAGTGGAGGCCGGGACGCTAAATGTCTTCAAGGCAGAGATTGATAAATTCTTGATGTCACAAGGAATTAAGGGCTACGGGGAGAATGCGGGTAAGTGGATTCAAAATGCCCATCAGCGATGATTGAATGGCGGAGTGGACTCAATGGGCCGAATGGCCTTACTTCCACTCCTATGTCTTATGGTCTTATTAGAAACTTTTATAATTTAAGATTTTATTATTACCTTGACTAAAACAATTTTTCTGAGGGGTCTGGCAATGACACATCGCTTTTATTTCATGTATTAAAATGATAAACAGTCCCAAGGCACTTCAGAGGAACCATATAAGGAGACAGGTGACTAAAAGCTTGGCAAAAGAGTTATGTTTTAAGGACTATCTTAGAGGTGCCAAGACAGCAGACTGGTTTCAGGAAAGAATTACAGAACACGAGGCCTTGGCATCTGAAGCTATGGTGGGATTACTTAAAATCCAGGATATATGAGTAGTATAACATTGCAAGAGTACAGAGATCTGAGTTGTAGGATTGGAAAATTTTACTGAGATGGGGAAAAGTGAGGTCACAGAAGGATTTAATAAAAAGATGAGAATTATAAGACTGGCTGCAGCAATGCTTGAGTGTTGATCACTGAGTTTGGAAGTGGTGGGTGAATTGAACTGGGTGCAAGTGGAGATATGTAGAGTTTTAGATGAGCTCAAATTTATGGACTGTTTTTGATTGGAATCCTATCAGGGGAATATTGGAATTACCATCTCCTGGAAGGAGCAAAGGCATTGCTGAAAATTTCAACTGAGTGTCAAGATGAGTGATGATGTGGAGTGAAAGTTAATAGTCCTAATGGAGTAGATATAAAATTGAAAGCTTTGTTTAGGGTTAGATGGATGACAATGTTGCGGGTGACTTAGTTTAGCTTGGATGGTGGCCAGTATATGATATGGTGTTGGGGATAAGGGATGGAGTTTGTAGTTGAGACAGAAGTCCATGTTTTTCATGTGCTCGATATTTAATTGGATGTCAGTCAAACTAGAAGAAATTGAGCACTGTTCAAGAAGGGTTCAAGAGAGTAAGGGGTGAAGTAGAGCTCAGTGTCATCAGGGAGATCACAACCTTTTGGTTTTGTTTTTGGTTGATGTCACTGATGACACAGTGAGAAATAGGAAGTGAGCCCATATTAATCCTGGGTGGTAGGTGCAGAGGAGGATGTAGTGGTCGTATATAAAGCACAAAATCAATCCGAGTGTCTTCATTCCAACAATTTGTCATTCAACATTTTCTAAATGTGGACTTTACCCAAATTTGTTTATCGGAATTGCACTGTTTAACATCAACATAATATAACTTAAAACCACATTATAAACACAAAAAATTAGAATGAATTGTTCTTGTATTTTGGCTTGAACCTCAAAAGAATGGCAATAAATATTTTAAAGTACTTCATTGTAACAAGTATATATACTTATGACAACATATTTCAGTTAATAAATTGTTACTGTTTTTACAAATTACTTTGGCATGCAACAACTTGCACCTACCCAAGAAATCAAACCCACAAATGAGCCATGGGGAACATGCTTTATGCATTGTTTGGAAGTCAAACGTGGCGCCTTCAGACAGTATCAATACAACAGCTGTTAACTAGATTTGAGAACTGTACCTCCTGTAAGCAAATTTTGTGAAGATATTGCCTTGAGAGGATTATTCCTTCAGTATTATGAATAGATAGGTCAAAAAACACAAGAAGCACTGTCTTGTTTTGAAGTTGTATCATTCTTTTGAATTCTGATGAACAGCCAATGAGGATTGAAGCATGATTGTAGAGATGTCTACGTTGCATTATCTTCACAACCATCATTGTGACTAATATGTGTCTGATCCAAATACCCATCCACTCACTGATATATCTTGGACTAGTTACACCTCCTCTCATAATTTTGTCATCTAATAGAATCCAACAAAAGGACTTGCACTACATTAGATTTCCTACAGTGTGGAAACAGGCCCTTCGGCCCAACCAGTCCACACCACCCTCTGACTAATGCACTTAGCACTATGGGCAAATAAGCATGGCCAGTTCACCTGGCCTGCACATCTTTAGATTGTGGGAGGAAACCAGAGCACCCAGAGGAAACCTGCACAGACTCAGGGAGAACGTGACAGTCGCCCTAGGCGAGGATCAAACCTGGGACCCTGGTACTGTGAGGCCACAGTGCTAACCACTGAGCTACCGTGCCGTCCTTCAATTATGAGTAACCTAGGTGTAAGTCACCCTGGTTAGGCTTGTTAAAATGGCATAAAAAAGACGAAACATTTTATAATTATTGTGTAAATGTTTCAATTGTCCACAGAATTAATTTAACTCCTTTAGTTGTCCAATTGAGAACAGCTCAATCCCTTCACTATGGTGTATGCTTCAGTTTCCTGATTGAACAATCGAAGTGATTGTTGTGTGCTAGATTTAGAACAGACAGGCAACCATTCACCTCTGCTATATTGTTTGATTAAGTGGCCAGATGTTGATCACCTCCTCAAATTCACTTCCTTCCTTCCTCTTGCAAATGTGCATAGAACTGTTGTCTTCCCTCATTCTGGTAATAAACATAAAATACACATCATGATTCATAATATATCATAGAAAGGGATTGGCCTGCTTGGATCCACATTATTCGGTTTCATTTTCATTTCTAACCTAAATCTAGGCTGTTGATACACAGTGTATAGTTGCACTTTCCTTTAAGTCCCTAGTCAATGTAATCACCTCCTATAGGAAACTGCTAGTGATTGGAAAATTTATTTTTTAGTGAATTACATCTGAAAGTTCATTAACTGTTCAAAACCTCAGTTGTGATGATCCTGCAATAATCTCTGCCTTTCCAGTCTGCAGTTACTTTGACCAGCTGTATGCTTTAAAGGATTGCTGGCTATTTAATGTCACAATAGAAGACAGACTGTAAAATATGGATATTTCCTTTGAAGGGTGGAGCTTGTGAATTAGTATGTAAAACACCCTTATCCTGTGAAAATAAATAGTAACTACTTTAAAGGCCACTGTTTAACAATGGTCCAGAGTTTTGCACTCACCCATCTAAAGTAAATGGGCTAAAACAATGCTGATTGAACAAACTTACTCTAATAAATGATGATTCACTTTTAGTATTGTGTGTGGGGCTTTTACTTAGGTTTGAGAAAGGTGTTCCACAGATGCACCATTTATAATTGGAGGTAACATTCTATAATGCTGATTTGGAGGTGCCAGTGTTGGACTGGGGTGTACAAAGTTAAAAATCACACAACACCTGATGACTATCACCTGATGAAGGACTGTCCTCCGAAAGTTAGTGTGCTTCCAATTAAACCTGTTGGACTATAACCTGGTGTTGTGTGATTTCTATAATGCTGAATAGGTTAGATTCTGCTTTTATGTGAGATCATGCACTTTTCCTGATATTTGCCGGCGCTTTGGTGAGGGAACTGGTGTGGATTCTGCAAATCCATCAATTTTACTGTGAAAAACCACAAATCATTGGTCCTGGCCATGTTTCAGACTGTGTTACCTAATGGCAGAACAATAAATTAGCAGGAGCTTCTGCAACAAAACTGCTGATATCGCCAGTAATCTCTAAATGAAAGTCACTGGCTGTTGGCTGATCGAGAAGGGTGGAAGGAAGCAGATTCTCATATCCACTAATGGAGAAGGCTAACTCCAAGCAAACGTAATGAAATAAATATAAAGTGAAAATACCAACATTTCTGAAGATGAATTCTATTGTCTGCCGCAACATGACTGATAATACACTCGAGGTGACCTGAACTAATGTATTTGAATACTGACCAATAGGTTGTATATTTGTCTTCACGAATATTCTTAGAGCAGACAAATAGAATTTAAAGGGTATGGCACAATTTGACCAAAAAGGGGTTTCTGCATTCTCAAAGGAAAGTGCTGACTAAATGTTGATATAAACATTTTAGCTGTACACTTTTGTGGTCTTGGAGAGAACTTTATTTAGGTTACCGCTGCAAACCTGTCAAAAACGATAGGCAATTTCCCTTGTTCAATCTAGAGACCAAGGACTGTTAGTGCGATGGCTTGCTTCTGAACGTCAACTAATGTGACCTATTAAAGTCTAACACAATGGCCTGAAATGTAAGAAATGTGGAGTCAATTTATGTTGCCATCCAAAAAAGAAATCCATTCAGTACTTTAGAGATTATTATTTTACAATAAAATAACACTTAGTGTATGCTTAATTTCACATTCTTGTGTAATTTTGAGAAAGAAATAGAATTAACTGTACTATTCAATGTCATATAATTGAGACTGATGGTTATCCAGGCATCCCGAAGCTTAACATTATTAGAACTGACAGATTTGCCTTTCGTCTGTGAGGTGCTCTACACTATTCAATGCCAAGGTAATCACTTATTAGAGCAAACACGTGACCATGCAAAGTGCGTGGCTAGGGAGAGGGAACGTTTTTGCAGTTCTCAGACAGTCTCTGTGGCAATGATTCTAATGGAACAGTGCCATTTCTCCAGATTGTTTATACTGTTCTCTAGATCTGTTTTCTTTCTATATTATAACAGTCTGCTATTTCCAGCAAAGTGGCAAATAGTATGCTGATACATCTCTGATTGAGGACTGAGGGAACAGGAGTAATGGTGGATGCAGATGGTTGATTGCTGTGATCAAGGAATTTAACATGAGTCACAAACCAAAACAAATTGTAGGAAGGAGAACTTTGATTTTAATGAAACTAACTATTAGAGTTTGAAGGTGAAAGCTGTGACAGCCTGGGAAAATTGTAATCTTAATTCTTTATCCACAAGTAGCAGATAACACCATAAGAACTCAGCCCGTCAAGTTTGATCATGGTTGACATGTTTCGCAATTCCATTCTCCTGACATCTCCTTTTATCAAAAGGCTAAACTTATGGTACACAGAGATCATAATTCTTGAAATCCTTAAAATTTCCTTAGAATTGTATAGTAATTTGTTGTCATCTGAATTTTACCTAATGGAGTAATTTTAAAACATTTAATGCCTGTTTTGAAAGCCATATCTTAAGCATACTGGTTTTAGTCACTGCTTCCAGAAGAGTGCAGTTTACATTGAATTATAGTAACATAAAAGTTCACAAGGATGTGTTTAACCATGGGTTTCAGAGAGCATGGAAATCCACACTTGTGTAATATAAGTGCATTCTGGATGTTATCTGAACTGTTGGTTTACCTCAAAGTGTCTCCTCCCATAAGGTTGCTAATTTTACACAATGTGTATGTAAAAAAACTAAGGGCACTGCTGAATACAATCAATAACGAAGAGGGGGTAACAAAAACAAGAATCATTCAAAGCTATTCTTTTGTGCCATCAGTCAACTACAGAATCATACCGGTGGACCTCTGGATCTTCAACTTGCCTTTCCAAACTATACTCCAATCTAATAAAGCTCCATATTGAGAACTGAATTTATTCCATGCTGCACATAGTCTGCAATTGAAGAGAGGTAATCTCGGAAAAAAGGCTGTTGTAGTAATTGTAATGGACCTACAGAGAAATTCATTTCCAGGTGATAAAAGTTTCACTTATTAGATACTTTTAATGTTCTGAGAGTTTTGCACATCTCGGCCTCCATTCTTCTTTGTTCATCCTTTAAGATAGTTCTTGGCTGAGCTTTTGCTCATCTGTGCTAATGTTGCCTGATATGGCTTAATGTCAAATGGTCCTTTCATTATACTCCTCTGAAGACCTTTGGGATGTTGTAATACACTAAAGATAAGATTATAACAAAATATTGTTTAAAACTTGCTTTGGTTAGAGATTCTCTATTGTAAGTAGTTTGAAATGTGAAATTGGGCTCTCTGATTTGTTGCCTGGTACTAACACATTCAGTTCTGCTAACCAAGTAACGCATTCTTTACAGAATGGAATGTTTTATTTTGTGAAATCATATCAAATAGTTGTGAAAGAATACAAGCTAGCAGACTTTGAGCTAATTGGGCAGCAATATTTTGGCAGGCATAACAAAGGCTTTTTATTTATACTTCACCACCATTTCAAATGCTGTTTGGATAATAAAAATGCTTGGCAAGAGCATGTGTCCAGCAAAATGTAAGGAAACCTAGTCTGTGGCAGAATGACACAAAACTGTAATCCTGATGTTTGATGGCTGATGAAATAGAAGTAGTTTGCAGTGAAGTAATAGCGAGTGGACTTGTCACATAAGGGATTATTCCTTAGAGAGTAACATTCCTCAAAGGAGGAAGAAGACATCTACACTTTCAGTTTCTGGTAGTGCTGCACATCCAGTGAGTGTTGATTGGAGTTTCTTTTGCAGCATGTGGAACAGTTCCACATCTAACTATATATAATTGTCAGAAACTAATATAGCTAGTTGCAGGCTATAATTTCCTAGTAACTGTTCTGCTTACCAATGTGGATGAGATGGTACCAGCAAATGGGTATTGCTCACCCCTAGTGCAACCTGCCTTTGTGGAATCACTCTACTGTTCTCCAAAAAGTGTAAGTCAGACAGGGTTTCCATTCAAATACGTTATGGATTGACGAGCAAAGTGGCAATGACTGATTTGTTTTTGCCTCCTGACAAACTAAATAATGAAAAAAAGACCATTTGAATGAAATTTACCATAAATAGCACATTCTTGTAGTCCAGCACCCCCATTTTTATGTGGTGAATGACGAATCAAGCTGCATTGTGCTGTAGGCATTAGAAATTGTTACGTTATGTAAATAACATGACTACCAAGTCTAAATTTTCTTGTCTTTGTCACGACATTGGTCATGAAATTCTGTGTTCTTTTTCCTGGTTTCTGGTAACAGTCAGCACAAATGCTGTTTTCCTGGCCATTTTATCTATCTCTTCATTAAAGTTGTTGTGTAGCAGAGAGAATTCCTGCATATTTAAGAGCCTACTGCAAGCAAATATCACAGTATGCCCTACTTGTAATGTGCAATGTTGTTAACCACAAGCAGCAGGCCAATTGTGTTAAGTGACACCATAATAAGTTGTAGCAATGAAGCAATGTGATACAGTTGGAGATATTGAATAGCACAGCCACACAGATAGCCTCATCTGGCTGTCAGGATGGTTTTGTCATGGAAAGTTTCATGTGCGGATTTAAAAGGCTTGATGCAGAGAATTGAAATCTTTACTTCACAACTGCCTCATCTATTTGTTAATAATTGTCCCAGAATCAATACCAACGCTAAGAATCTCATCCCTCCACTTCCAATACCATTTTGATTTAGCCCAGTAGCCCTCTCCCTATATCTCCTTCACCTTTGGGAATCTGCATTGTTCTTAACAGGCTTCGTATGTAATTCGTCAGTTGGAAAACAGCGGTGATTTAATGGTGGTAATTATGTAAAAATACAGTGTGTGATTTGATGTTGGGAAACAATCGTTCAGTTGTGTGTAGGAGAACCTATGGATTTTATTTAAATCAAAAGAATCACATCATTAAGGTAATCATATTTCAAGTTTTGAAAAGCAATTCAAGAAAGAATCAACAAACACCTCAACACTGGTTTTCAACAATAAATAGATAGGGCGGGGCGTTGGCTCAGTGGTTACCACTGGTACCTCAGCGCCAGGGGTCTGGGTCTGATTCAGCCTTGGGCAACTATCTGTATGGAGTTTGAATATCCTCCTAATGCCTGTGTGGTTCCCTCTGGGTGCTCCTCCCACAGTCCAGAGAAATGCATTTTACGTGGATTGGCCATGGGAAATGCAGGGTTACAGTGTAAGGGGGGTGGGAGGTGGGATGCTCTTTGAATGGTCGATGTGGGCTTGAAGAACTGAATGGCCTGCTTCCACCCTGTAGGGATTCTATGAAACAGAGTCCCTAAGATGTCAGCAACCGTCTGTGCAAGCAAGCCTGTTTGTATGTCTGACTAAACTAGTCACAGCAAATAACAACGAATAAAATGAAACTAATGCAATGCAAAATGCTTACCAGTGAAATTTACTTTTGAAAAATACCCGTGCCACCAAGTTTGTGCTTTCAAGTTGTTGTGACCAGTTGAGGAGGGATGAATCAGCTCATGTCTCTTCAACCCTCTTGGTGTCTGCAATAAAGATGTACTGTTCCTTTTTAGCTCACAGCTATATATCACTGCAAGTAAAATGTGGTGAATTAAGTCACCAAGAATAAAATAAGGAGTCAATACAACATTTTCTTGAGTGCTTACTTATTACTTGCTAACCGATGAGGGAAAATAACAAATGACATTAACCACAAATAAAAAGACAGGTAAAAAGTTTCAAAAGAAAATGTTATTCAGTGCAAACAGGAAGATAAGAGTATGCAATTCTTTGAGTGTCCTTGACATATTAGGTTTTAACCTGAGATCATGGTTCATTAACACTGCCCTGGATCAGTGAAAGTGAGAACATTGCAGATATTTTGAGTTCTCTGTGTTCAGATAGATATATCTCCCATTTGTGTTGTCGCTGGATGGTATCTTCAACCTGAGTGAGAGCAGAAGGAGAGAGAGAGAGAGAGAGAAAGAGAATCTTCCAATTCTGTTGTTGTGTTATAAATCTATGTTAGAACATAGAACAATAAAGTGCAGAACGGGCCCTTCTGCCCTTGATATTGCTTCCATTTCCAATGCTCTGCCAAATCAGTTACTTGATACACTGGTCATCCATTTATTACTGTGTCTGGGGTTCTTGTTTCTAAGCTGGATCATTGCGGGTAAGCTTTTCATCTTCAAGTGTATGATATTCATCATACAGATAGGTGTAAATTATAAATTGGAAATGTAGGTTTCTTCACACCTGTCTGGTTAATTGCAGTTATAGAGTCATAGTGATGTACACCATGGAAACATATCCTTCGGTCTAACTTGTCCATGCTGACCAGATATCCTAAATAAATCAAGTCACATTTACAGCATTTGGCCAAACCATTCCTATTCATATACCCATCCAGATGCCTTTTAAATGTCATGATTTTACCAGTCTCCACTACTTCCTCTGGCAGCTTGTTCCTTTCACACACCACGCTCTGCGTGATAAAGTTGCCCATTAGGTCCCTTTTAAATCTTTCCCCTCTCACCCTTTAGTTCTGGACTCCTCTACCTTGGGGAAAAGACCTTGATTATTCACCCTATCCATGCCCTGAATGATGTTATAAACCTCTGTAGGGTCACCCCTCAGGCTCCAACGTTCCAGGGGAAAATAGACCCAGTCTACTCAGCCTCTCCTTATAACTGAAATCTTCCAACTCTGGCACCATCCTTATAAATCTTTTTTGAGCCCTTTTAAGTTTAACAACATCTTTTTTGTAGCAGGGAGACCAGAATTGAACACAGTATTCCAAATGTGACCTAACCAATATTCTGTACAGCCACAACATGACCTCCTTAATCTATACTCAATGTACTGACCAATAAAGGCAAGCATACCAAATGCCTTCTTCACTATTCTGTCTACATGCAGCTCCTTTTTCAAGGAACTATGACCCTGCACTCCAAGGTCTCTTTGTTCAATAACACTCTCCTTACTATTAAGTGTATCAGTCGTGCCCTGATTTGTGCTAGCAAAATGTAGATCGGAGAATTTCATGTATTCAACTTAGGTTTCACATAAAGCTTTACATTTTAATTGTATTAATGTAGGAAATAGCAAAAAGAATGTTGAAATGGTATAATGTTCCAGTTGCATTGTTAAGAACAGCTCACTGTTGAGAAAATCCCACTTGTATAGAGAGAGAGAGAGAGAGAGAGAGGATGCTTGAGCAATAAGGCAGGAAACCGCAAAGGTCTTTTCATTTGTGAAAGAAAGACAATTCCTAAGAAGCAGTCTGGAATTTTCCAGCAAAAAAGAGAACTTTCCTTCTGAAGGGGGAGGTTTAAATGGATATTACAGACTGGGACAACAGTATCATGTGAAGAAAACATCTGGTCCAATCTTGGGTAAGTGTTTTATTGGGAAGTAGGGAGTTAGTTGATAACTTGTAACTCCAGCAGTGAAACACCTGGGACTCTCAACTGGAGGAACTCAGTTAATTTCCCAGCCTTGACTCAGGTTCTAAACCACCAGTCTTCGTTGGATTTATTTCACCAGTTCCTGATTATGATTACCTGACTAATGCTGGCTAAATGCTTTTGGCTGCATGTTTACTGCTAATGAAGGAGAGTGATGACAGTGTTGGAGAATGGACCCGTTTCTTTTCCTTGTTTTCAGCTGCTGATAGCATTAAAGTCCGCATGGACTATGTTTTCCGGCCACCCCTGCATTTTTCTGGCATTCCCAGTGAAAGAACAGCGTACACTGCCAAATACCTGATCAGTTTAGTCATATTCCCAGCAGACAGACATAATGTCAATGATCAACATTAGCAGCATTTATTGCACCAATTTCTTGATCATGCAACAGAATTCAGATATCCAGAACTGAAGATCAGAAATTTTGAGGAAACTGCGATACCCATTCAACACAACCTAATTACTGAACAACACTGATGTCTGAAAGACAGCCGTAAGAATGTTAGAGGTTTTTCTGACTGCAATAATATTTAATATATTATTGAGTAAAGTATTAGCCTGAAATGTTGAAATAACTGTTTCTGAAGTTGCCAGATTATTCTGCACTAGATAATCATTTCACATATTTGCAGCCAATTCCAATGTGATAGTTAAGGTGGTATTTAGTATGTATTAATAGCTGGGAGCATAAATCAATAATTAAACACTAATCAAAAGCAATTAGTAGAGTGTAGATCTAATTTGAATGAATATAGCTGGCCTTAATGTGCTTTCTGTGCAATCTGTATTCAAGCACTTAAGCCAAAATGCATGGAGGATCTAATTCTTTGCGCTGTTACAGCTCGAAGATAGCAAATAACATGTTGCCTGAATATGCATCAGCTGAGAGACCTTTTAACTTTATTAGAGTCATAGAGATGTACAGCATAGAAACAGACCCTTCTGTCCAACTTGTCCATGCCGACCAGATATCCAAACCAAAGCTAGTCCCACTTGCCAGCACCCGGCACATATCCCTCCAAACTCTTCCTATTCATATACTCATCCAGGTGCCCTTTAAATGTTGCAATCGTACTAGCCACCATCACTTCCTCTGGCAGCTCATTCCATACACGTACCACCCCCTGCATGAAAAAGTTGCCTCTAAGGTCTCTTTTATATCTTTCCCCTCTCACCCTAAATCTATACCCTCTAGTTCTGGACTCCCCCACCCCAGGGAAAAGACTTTGTCTATTTATCCTATCCATAGCTCTCATGATTTTATAAATCTCTATATGGTTACCCCTTAGCCTCCGACGCTCCAGGAAAAACAGCCCCAGCCTATTCAATCTCTCTCCATAGCTCAAATCCTTAAACCCTGACAACATCCTTGTAAAACTTTTCTGAACTTTTTCAACTTTCACAACATCCTTCCAATAGGAAGGAGACCAGAATTGCATGCGATATTCTAAAAGTGGCCTAAGTAATGCCCTGTACAACCACAACATGACCTCTCAACTCCTGTACTCAATATTCTGACCAATAAAGGAAAGCATACTTATCTACTATCCTATCTTCTTTATCCTATCTACCTGTGACTCCACTTTCAAGGAGCTATGAATGTGCATTCCAAGGTCTCTTTGTTCAGCAACATTCCCCAGGACTTTGCCATTAAGTGTATACGTCCTGCTAAGATTTGCTTTCCCAAAATACAGCACCTCACATTTATCTAAATTAAACTCCATCTGCCACACCTTCGCCCATTGGCCCATCTGATCAAGGTCCCATTGTAATCTGAGGTAACCTTCTTCACTGTACACTACACCTCCAAATTTGGTGTCATCTGCAAACTTATTAACAGTACCTCTTATGCTCACATCCAAATCATTTATGTAAATGACAAAAAGTAGAGGACATAGCACCGATCCTTGTGGCACTCCACTGGTCACAGGCCTCCAATCTGTAAAACAACCCTCTATCTTTGAGCCAGTTCGGTATCCAAATGGTTAGTTCTCCCTGTATTCCATGAGATTTAACCTTGCTAATCAGTCTCCCATGGGGAACCTTGTTGAACGTCTTACTGAAGTCCATATAGATCACGTCCACCACTATCTCTCATCAATCCTCTTTGTTACTTCTTCAAAAAAATCAATCAAGTTTGTGAGACATGATTTCCCACGCACTAAGCCAAGTTGACTATTCCTAATCAGTCCTTGCCTTTCCAAATACATGTACATCCAGTCCTTCAGGATTCCCTCCAATAACTTGCCCACTGCCAATGTCAGGATCTCTGGTCTAGAGTTCCCTGGCTTGTCCTTACCACCCTTCTTAAGCAGCGGCACCACGTTAGCCAAACTCCAGTCTTCTGGCACCTCACCCGTGACTATCGATAATACAAATATCTCAGCAAGAGGCCCAGCAATCACTTCTCTAGTTTCCCACAGAGTTCTCGGGTACACCTGATCAGGTCCTGGGGATTGATTCACTTTTATGTGTTTCAAGACATCCAGCACTTCCTCCTCTGTAATATGGACGTTTTTGAAGATGTCACCATCTATTTCCCTATTTTCTACATCTTCCATATCCTTCTCCACAGTAAACATTGATGCAAAATACTTGTTTAGTATCTTCCCCATCTCCTGCAGTTCCACACAAATGCCACCTTGCTGACCTTTGCAGGGCCCTATTCTCTCCCTAGTTACCCTTTTGTCCTTAATGTATTTGTAGAAACCCTTTGGATTCTCCATAACTTTATTTGCTAAAGCTATCTCATGTTCCCTTTTTGTCCTCCTGATTTCCCTCTTAAGTATACTCCTCCTGCCTTTATTCTCTTCTCAGGATTTATTCGATCTATCCTGTCTATACCTGACATATGCTTCCTTCTTTTTCTTAACCAAACCCTCAATTTCTTTAGTCATCCAGCATTCCCTATACCTACCAGCCTTTCCTTTCACCCTAACAGGAATATACTGTCTTTGGACTCTCGTTATCTCATTTCTGAAGGCTTTCCATTTTTCAGCCCTCCCTTTATCTGCGAACATCTGCCCCTAGTCAGGTTTTGAAAGTTCTTGCCTAATACCATCAAAAGTAGCCTTCTTCCAATGTAGAACTTCAACTTTTAGATCTGGTCTATCCTTTTCCTTCACTAGTTTAAAACTAATAGAATTATGGTCGCTGGCCCCAAAGTGCTCCCCCACTGACACCTCAGTCACCTGCCCTGCCTTATTTCCTAAGAGTAGGTCAAGTTTTGCACCTTCTCAAGTAGGTATATCCACATATTGAATCAGAAAAATTTCTTGTACACATCTAACAAATTTTTCTCCATCTAAGCCCTTAACACTATGGCAGCCCCAGTCTATGTTTGGAAAGTTAAAATCCCCTGCCATGACCACCCTATGATTCTTATTGAGAACTAAGATCTCCTTACAAATCTGTTTCTGAATTTCCCTCTGATTATTGGAGGGTCTATAATACAATCCCAATAAGGTGGTTATCCCTTTCTTATTTTTCAGTTCAACTCAAATAACTTCCCTGGATGTATTTCTGGGAATATCGTCCCTCAGTACAGCTGTAATGCTGTCCTTTATCAAAAACGTCACTCCCCGTCCTCTCTTGCCTCCTTTTCTGTCCTTCCTGTAGCATTTGTATCCTGAAACATTAAGCTGCCAGTCCTGTCCATCCCTGAGTCATGTTTCTGTAATTGCTATGATATCCCAGTCCCATGTTGCTAACCATGCTCTGAGTTTGTCTGCCTTCCCTGTTAGGCATCTTGCATTGAAATAAAAGCAATTTAATTTATCAGTCCTCCCTTGTTTTCTGCTTTGTCCCTGCCTGCCCTGACTGTTTGACTCACTTCATTTCTCAACCGTACCCGTCTCAGATTGATCTCTTTCATCATATTCTCCCTGGGTCCAATGCCCCACCCCTCCCCCCCCCACCTTACTAGTTTGAATCTTCCTGAGCAGCTCTGCCAAATCTCCCTGCCAGTATATTAGTCCCCTTCCAATTCAGGTGCAATCCATCCTTCTTGTACAGGTCACTTCTGCTCCAGAAAAAATTCCAAAAATCCAAAAATGTGAATCCTTCTCCTGAACACCAGCTCCTCAGCCTTGCATTCATCTGCTCTATCCTCCTATTCCTGCCCTCACTACCTTGTACTATTGAGAGTAATCCAGATATTACTACACTCAAGGACTTTCTTTTTCAATTCCTGCCTAACTCTTTATATTCTCCCTTCAGAATCTCAACATTTTCCATTCTTATGTCATTGGTTCCAATATAAACAATAACGTCCTGCTGGTCCCTCTCCCCCTTGAGAACATTCTGCATCCTCTCTGAGACATTGTTGATCCTGACACCAGGGAGGAGACACACCATTCTGATTTTTCACTGCTGGCTACAGAAATGTCTATCTGTGTCTCGGACTAGAGAGTCCCCTAGCACAATTGATCTCTTGGAACCCGACATACCCCTCATTGCATTACAGCCAGTCCTGATACCAGAAACTTGGCTGTTCTTGCTATATTCCCAGAGAATCTATCACCCCTACATTTTTCAGAATAGCATACTTGCTTGAAATTGGGTTAGCCACAGAAGACTCCTGCACTACCTCGCTTACATTTCCTGGTGTTGACCCATCTATGTGACTGCATCTGCACCTTTTTTCCCTTCCTGTAACTGCCATCCATCACATCCTCTTGCTGTTGTAAATTCCTCATTGCCTCTAACTGTCTCTCTAAACGATCCGTAAGATTTGCAACCAACGGCAATTATTGCAGATATAATCCTCAGTAACCCGTAAACTCTCCCTAAATTCCCACATCTGACAAGAAGATCATATCACTCTACTGAAGGTCATTTTTTGCTTCTTCCAATCTACAGACCCAGAAAATAGCACTGTCTTATTCCTCTATAAAACACTGCTCCAGGTTAAATTAATACTTATGGCTTATATTTTTAAGTTTAATCAAGAGACATATCTTAATAAAGTATATAATTAGATTAGATTAGATTACTTACAGTGTGGAAACAGGCCCTTTGGCCCAACAAGTCCACACTGACGCGCATACCACCCAGACTCATACTCCTACATTTACCCCTTCACCTAACACTACGGGCAATTTAGCGTGGCCAATTCACCTAACCTGCACATTTTTGGATTGTGGGAGGAAACCGGAGCACCCGGAGGAAACTCATGCAGACACGGGGAGAATGTGCAAACTCCACACAGAGAGTCGCCTGAGGCAGGATTGAACCCGGGTCTCTGGCACTGTGAGGCAGCAGTGCTAACCACTGTGCCACCGTGCCGCCCAAGAAAGAAACCACTCTACACGCTCCTGCAGACTTACTGTAAGGCCACACTTAAAAATATTCACTTATTTTTTTCTGTGCTGTGACCTCTCCCAAACAGGTTCCTCCAAGATTGAAAGAAAAAAGCATAATATATGTCAAAGATTCGTGGTAAACCAGAGGATTGGGAAAGTGTTTAAAAAAAGATGACCAAAAAAAACCTATAAAGAGGGAGAAGATAAACATTGAGTGTAAACTTGCAAGTAATATCACAATAGATAGCAAAGGTTTTGCTTAAAATACGCAAGAAGTAAGCGAGAGGCTAAAATGAACACACGCCCCCTTAGAGAATGAGGCTGGCGAATTAAACATGGGGAAGCAGGAATTGACAGAGAAGTTCAATAAATAATTTCTATTAGTCCTCAGAGTACAAGACCTTAACAGCATTTCAAAATTAATAAATAATCAAATAGAAAGTGGAGGGAGGAGAAAAATACTATAATTATCTCAAAAGCAACCACTGGGGCTAAAGACCACTTAAGGCCCCCTCGTACCTGATAGGATGCGTCATTGGTACATGCATGAATCAGAAAAACCTAGCATACAAGTATCCAATGATAACTACAGAAATATTGGATGCACTGGTAGCAATCTTTCAAGAATCCATAGATTCTGTAGAAGTCCCAGATGATTGGAAAACTACTAATGTAGCACCTTTATTTTAGAAAAAAAGGAGACACAAACAACCAGCTATCAGCCAGTTAGCTTAATATCTGTCATCAAGAAGATGTTAGTTTATTATAATGGTACATGAGCAAGAATTTAGAAATGCACAGTATGATCAAAAATGAAGGGGAAATCATTCCTGAGAAATTTGCTAGAATTCTTTGAGAAGGTAATAAGCAGAATAGATAAAAGGGAAGCAGTGGATGTAATATATTTAGATTTTAAGAACCTGTTTGACAAAGTACCACACCAGGTTATAGTCCAACAGGATTAATAGGAAGCACTAGCTTTCAGAGTGCTGCTCCTATAACCTGGTGTTGCGTAATTTTTAACTTTATACACCCTAGTCCAACACCGGCATCTCTAAATCATGACTAAGTGTTCAAAGTAGTTGAAAGCATGGATAGAGGATCAGCCAACTAGCAGAAGACAGAGAGTTGGAATATGGGGGCATTTTCAGGAAGGCAAATTAACTATTGTGTAGTAGAACAAGGATAAATGCTAAGGCCACAATTATTCACAATATATGCGAATGATCTGGATAAGGGTCATGATTTGAAGATGCCGGTGTTGGACTGGGGTGTACAAAGTTAAAAATCACACAACACCAGGTTATAGTCCAACAGGTTTAATTAGAAGCACACTAGCTTTCGGAGCGACGCTCCTTCATCAGGTGATAGTGGAGGGCTCGATCGAAACACAGAATTTATAGCAAAAATTTACAGTGTGATGTAACTGAAATTATACATTGAAAAATTGATTGTCTGTTAAGCCTTTCATCTGTTAGAATACAGTGATAGTTTCACTTCTTTCATGTGTAAATCACAAAACTTTTTTTTAAAGTTGCATTCTCGGGTTAGCTGTTAACAATGGTGATAGCTAGACAACATATTGTCTATAACCTGGTGTTGTGTGATTTTTAACTTTAGATCTGGATAAGGGAAGTGAATGTATTATAGCAAAGTTTGCTGATTGCACAAACATATGTGGGATAGCAACTGGTGAGGTTGATACAGTTTGAAGAGGGATATAGATAGCTTAAGTGAGTGAACAAGAACTTGCAGATGGAATATTATGTTGGAAAATGTGAGGTTATACACTTTAGTGGGTAGAATAGAGTGATTATTTACGTAGAGAACGGCTTCAGAAAGCGACAGCACAGGGAATTTTGGGAGTCCTCATGCATGAATCAGAAAAACCTAGCATCCACATTCAACAGGTAGGTGGGATGGCAAATGAGATATTGGACTTTATTTTGAAGGAAATGGAGTATAAAAACAGGGAATTCTTTCTAGAGCAATACAAGGCATTATGAACAACCTTAGCCCCTTCTCTAAGGAAAGGTGTAGTGGCTTTACAGGTAGTCCAGAGAAGATTCATTCAGTTGATCCCAGGTATGACAGACAGTCTAATGAGGAGAAATTAAGTATGTTTGCTCTGTACTCATCAGAAGGATTCTTAGGGGACTTGAAACAGGAGATGCAGAAAGATTGTTTTCCCTTGTGGGAGAGTCTCGAACCAGAGGGCATAATCTCAACTGTCCAATTAAGACAGAGATAAGGTGGATTTTTTTCTCTCAGAGAGTAATGAATCTGTGGAATTCTTTACCACAGAGAAATGTTCCAACTGGGTTGTTAAGTGTATTCGAGGCTAAAATAGACAGGCACATTTTAAATCAGTAAGAGTTAAAGGTAAAGGTAAAAGGCAGGAAAGTGGAGTTGAGGATTATCCGATCAACCATGATGTTATTGAATGGCAGAGTGGACTCAATGGGCTTAATGGCCTACTTCCACTCCTATGTCTTATGGTCAAAACCTTTGTCCTCCTTCAAGGATCTGTAAGGTAGAACTGGAAACAATAAATGATTTCAAATGGAAAATCGGATGGATTCTTCAGAGAAATAAAGTTATGGTGCTCAGGGGTTGGAACAGGGGAGTGATTGGATTGCTTGACAAAACGCCAGTCAGAACATGAGGAGCTGAATGGCTTCCTCGTGTCATAATGACTTAATTGGCAATTCTTCATACATAAGTCTAGACAGTTAAAGTGCACATACTTCTTGCAGACAGTAAGCATCAGGGAAAATACGGAATCCTGGCTGGTGTGCACAAATATGAGAAGGATCAGTCACTTTTAATACTAGCTGCCCTCCCAACACACTACAATTCGGCTTCAGCTCTGTTGAAGTACCATCTAGACTCAAAACATTAGTTTGCTCTCTCTCCCTAGATGCTGCCTAACCCACAATGATCTCCAGCATTTGCTGTTTTCAGTTCAAATTGTTCACTAATGTTTGTTTATTAAGATAATATTGCCTAACTGGAAGCCTTAATGTTATCAGCCACAATAAATTACCTGGTGCAATGTGAATGATAACCTATGCTCAGTCAAATAGTTTCTGCCGGCACATATTTGTGTGCGTGTGTGTATGCTTATTGTTTACTTTGTACAATTGCCATAGGGAGAAATTGCATTGCCTGCATGACGATAGTGTCACTGAAATTATTACTAGCTGTGAGAAAATACAAGGAAATACAGTAAGGAAAAATCACATTAACAGAAGAACAGAGTCAGTTAGATGGAATTGAGAAATGCTAGGATAGATATGGTATAACATGAAAAAATCGTAAGCCAAGAGATTGTGATCATTTTCTAGGTACAGTAATTTCAATTTTCTTTTGCAATTTTTAAATACTTATTACGCTATAAACCCTGTTTCTTACCTGGTTAAGCAATGTGGTGGCCACTGAACAATATGGCAAGGTACTTGAAGGCAGGTAAAGCAGCTCCAAGTTGAGGAGGAGCCCAATTCCTTGGGAAGGGTATGACCCCTTTTAGAAACGTCTTTTTAAACAAGGCATCACCTGTAGGTGGCGAAACTGGAGCGAGAGAAGGCCAATGCCAGCCAGCTAAAAATGAAAGGGAAGATTCAATGAAGTTGGCTGGGAATTAAACAATTTAAGATGGATCTTCATTTAAAAAAAAAGACCTTTGAGCTTTGGAAGGTTCACTATTTATAGGGTAAAGAAAGCTGGAAAGGAATCTACAACAAAAGAGATTCAAAATGTATTTTGATTAAATTGGTTTTGCTCCAATTGGGAAACACTTTTGAGACGTATGAATGCTGCTTAGCTGGTTATTTTTAATAGTTGGATAGAATACTTTTAATTAAGTACACGCAGTTTGGTGACTCTTCTATGGAAACGTTATCATGAGTAATATATTATTAATAATGTAATGTGATCTAGATAAGGGAATCAAATGCAACTTTTCAAAGTTTGCTGACAATGCAAAAATGGGTGGGATTGTGAATTATGTGGAGGCTTCAGGTGATTTGGACAAGTTGAGTGAGTAGGCAAACACATGGCAAATGCAGTACAGAATGGCTAAATGAATTCCTGTGTGAAAAATGAAAAGGAAGAGTATAATTTAAATTGGGAGGTTTAGATGTGCCTCATATACCAGTCAATGAAAGTAGATGTTGAAAAGTGTGGTGCAGGAAAAGCACAGCACTGTTGCAGTGCCATATCAGGCAGCATCTGAAGAGCAGGACAATCAATGTTTTGGGCATAAGCCCTTCATCAGGAATGTAGAGGGGGAAGGGGGCTGAGATTTAAACAGGAGTGTGGAGTGGGGCTGGGGAGAGGAAGCTGGGAAGATGATAGGTGGACGCAAGTGAGGGGTGATTGTGATAGGTTGGTGGGGGAAGGTGGAACGGATAGGTGGGAAGGAAGATGGACAAGTTGGTCAGGTCAATAGAGCAGTGCTGAGTTGGAGGGTTGGATATGGGATGAAGTGAGGAGAAGGGAGATTTGGAAACTAGTGAAATTGATGCTGTTGCTGTGTGGTTGGAGGTCCCAAGGCTGGAGATACAAATTCTTCCTCCAGTCGTCAGTTGGCTTGGATTTGGCGGTGAAGGAGGCCCAGGACTTGCGTGTCCTTGGTAGAGTGGGAGAGGGAATTGAAGTGTTCAACTACGGGCAGTGCAGTTGCTTGATGTGTGTGTGCCAGAGATGTTCCCTGAAACGCTCCGCGAGGCCTGTCTCCCCAGTGTAGAGGAGACCACATCGAGAGCAGTGGACACAGTAGATGAGATGTTGGATGTGCAGGAAAATCTCTGCTGGATGTGAAAAGATCCTTTGTGGTCTGGGATGGAGGTGAGGGGAGTGGTGTGGGCACAGGTTTTACATCTCTTGCGGTGAAAAGGGAAGGTGCCAGGAATGGAGGGTGGTTGGTGAAGGGCATAGACATAACTAGGGAGTCATGGAGGGAATGATCTCTGCAGAATGCTGATAGGGATGGGGAGGAAAATATGTCTCTGGTGATGGTGTCTGATTGTAGGTGATGGAAATGGTGGAGGATAATGCGCTTTATCCAGAGATTAGTGTATGGAAGGTGAGGTCCACAGGGTCCTATCCTTGTTGCAATTGAGTGGAGTGGGATTCAAGGTGTGGGATATGGAGGAAATGTGCTGGAGGACATTGTTGATCATGTGGGAGGGGTAATTGTGGTCCTGGAAGCAAGAGGCCATCTGGGATGTCCTGGAGTGGAATTGCTCCACCAATCTATCACAGTCACCTCCCTACCTGCATCTACCTAGCACCTTCCCAGCTATCTTGTCCCCAGCCCCACCCCACAAACTCCTATTCATCTCTCAGCTCCCTTGCCTCCCCTCCACGCGCCCCACACACATTCCTGATGAAGGGCTCATGCCTGAAACATCGACTGTGCTGTTCCTCGGATGCTGCCTGACCTACTGTGCTTTCAGCTCTGACTCTCCACATTCTCACTTTCTCTCAATGAAAGTAAATGGACAAGTGCAACAAGCAATTTGAAAGACAATTGGTGCATTGGCCTTTGCTGCAAGAGGATTTTAGTTCAGAGGCATGATTTTTACTGCAGTTACACAGTGCCTTTGTGAGACCACACCTGGAGGATTGTGTGTGGGTTTGGTCTCCCTATCCAAACAAGGATAGACTTGCCGTAGAGGGAGTGCAGTGAAGATTCATTACGTTGACAAGAAGGGATCACAGTACTGTTGTATGAAGAGAGATTGGTTTGACTGGTCTGGTATTCACCAGAGTTTAAAAGGATGAAAGGGAAGCTGATTGAAACATATGAAACTCCCATGAGGCTGGACAGATAAGCTGCAGGGAGAATGTTTTCCCTGGCTGGGGAGCCTCGTAATAGGCCACACAGTCTCAGGATATGTGGTGAACCATTTAGGACTGTGATGAGGAAGAAACTCCTCACTCAAAGGTAAGGAACCCATGGAATTCTCTTGCACAGAAGGCTCTGGAGGCAGAGTCACTGAATAAAATCAAGGAAGAGAGAGATATGTTTTTAGAGTTTAAAGGCATCAAGAGGCTGAGAATTTAACAGGAATACAGCATTGAGATAGATGATCAGCCATGATCAAATTGAATGGTGGAGCAGGCTTGAAGGGCTGAATGGCCTACTCCTGCTCCTAGTTTCTATGTTTCCATGAGTCACTTACGACAATTAGCTAATTGGCAATTCAGATTTGACTAATTAAATTGATAGTTTAAAATAAGTAGTTAATAAAGTTGAACAATTAATCTCAGTGTGCTAATTTGCACAACTGATGTATGTATTGACCAATTCCTTTGTCATTTTGTGAAATGGCTCATTAGGCACTGCCATTAAATCCGAGGCAGTAGAATCCCCCTTTTGAAATAGTGAATGAGTGCTACAGTCTTTCAGACAGATTTTAAGTAAAGGCTCTGCCTGCTGGCTCTGATACATGTAAAATGTCCCACGGTGTTATTTCAAACAAGACAGCAGAGTTTTACCTGGCAGCTTGATGAATATGTCACCTCCAAGGACCATCTAAAAACAGAATCTTTTGCCATTATCCTATCTTTATGGATCTTAATGGGATCTTGCTGTGCGTAAATTCATTACGACATTTTCTTTTTGACAGTTGTACTTCAATAACTATCTTGTTGTCTGTAATGTACTTTGAGATGTTCTGAAGTTGTGACAGACCCCCATACGTCTACAAGGTTTTCCATCTTACAATGGTAAAATTGAAGGGTATACTACATACCTTTAGTCATTATGATTACCTTATTTCCCTTGTTTACTAAATGGTCGCCAACGTTTGCTAAGTGGACATTTATCCTTAACCTGGAGTGTCAATAGAGGATTTCCCACTGGAATGGAAGCATGTGGCAAACATGCGTCACCACAGCCACAGCTGTGACTAATCAAATGGTATGGACCATGGTGACTAATGGAGATGCTTATGTAACATGGGTGTTTTCCAAATTGTGATGTCCTTGTAATAATCACTGTCTATCAGTATACACTAGATGGAAAACAGCCACATTAACACAAAGCAGACAATACATAAACTACTCAAACAACTGAGTTGACCAATGAGTCCTGGTGGACCCACGTGGCTCTCTGATATGACAGCAATGAGGAATGTTAAATGCTACTGAATCTGTGCAGTCGCTAGACAGATAGCAGGAAGGATCCCAGTGTGAAACTGGCTTGATAGATCATATATTTAATTTTTGCAATTGGTTTAAGTGGTGGTTAATCCGTCAATCATATTCATGTGTTGCTGCAGAACAGAATGTTAACTTCTTTACACACAAATGAGATAAAACAATATTTTTAAAAGCCATTTAAAAAGATCTCAACACAAACATCAAAACAAAGTTTAAACCTGTATTCCAACATTGAATTGATTTGAATTTATTGTCACATGTACCGAAAAGCTTTGTTTTGCGAGCAATACAGGCAGATCACATAGTTAAGTAGAATAGATAAGTAAATAATAGGCAAACAAGAGGCAAAAACAAAAACACGGGTATAGGCGAATGTTAAGAGTTTGTGAGTCCATTCCATATTCTAACAACAGTAAGGTAGAGACTGTTTCTAAACCAGCTGGTCCGTGTGTTCAGGTTTCTGTACCTTCTCCCTGATGGTAGAGGTTGTAGAAAAACATTGCCAGGGTGGGATGGATCTTTGAGAACTGCAAAACTTAAATATATGATCTATCAAGCCAGTTTCACACTGGGATCCTTCCTGCTATCCGTCTGGACACTGCACAGATTCAGTAGCATTCAACATTCCTCATTGCTCTCATATCAGAGGACATCACAATTTGGAAAACACCCATGTTTCACAAGCGTCTCCATTAATTACCATGGTCTATATTATTTGATTAGTCACACAGATGGATTCTATGGATGGGGGGGTTAGCCTTTGTGATTGTCTGGGCTGAGTTCACCACTCTCTGTAACCGCCACCAATCTCGAATGGTACAGTTGCCATACTAGGTAGTGATACATCCAGACAAAATGCTCTCGATGGCACATCTATAAAGGTTGGCAAGGGTATTCGCCATCATGCAAAATTTCTTCAGCTGTCTGAGGAAGAAGAGACGTTGTTGGGCCTTTGTAACCAGTGCTTCCACATGAAGAGTCCAAGAAAGCTTATTGTGGATGACCACTCCCAGGAGCTTGACACTCTCCACTCATTCCGCCTCTGTGCCATTAATGTGTAGGGGGGCATGAGAAACATCCTGCCAAAAGTCAATAATGAGTTCCTAGGTTTTGCCGGCATTGAGAGCTAGGTCGTTCTCAGTGCACCCATCTTTAGTTTTTTTCCGTCGTCATCTGAGAATCGACCGACTATGGTGATGTCATCACCGAACATGTAAATGGCATTAGTCTGGTATTTGGTGATGCAGTCATGGGTGTACAGTGAATACAGTCGGGGGCTGAATACGCACCTCTGGGGGTCTCCAGTGTTGAGTGTTAGTGAGGATGAAATATTGTCCCCAATCTTCAGTGATTGTGGCCTGTGGGTCAGGAAACCTAGGATCCAATTGCAGAGATTGGGGCTTAGTCCGAGATCACTAAGTTTAGTAATCAGTCTTGAGGGGATAATAGTGTTGAAGGCTGAACTGTAGTCAATGAATAGGGTTCTTATGTAGCTGTTCTTGGTGTCAAGATGTTGTGGGGATGAGTGAAGGGCAAGTGATATGGCATTCTACGTGGATCTGTTGGTCCAATAGGCAATTGGAGTTGGTCAAGAGTAGTGGGGAGGCTGGAGTTGACGAATGCCATGACCAGTCATTCAAAGCATTTCATGACCACCGAAGTTAGGGCCACTGGGCGGTAGTCATTGAGACATGCTGCATGAGCCTTCTTAGGCACAGGGTTGATGTTGGCCCTCTTGTAACAGGCTGGGACAGTGGCCTGCTGCAGGGAGACAGTGAAGATGTCCGAGAAGACCTCTGCCAGTTGATCTGCACATGCTCTGAGTGCACGGCCTGGTACTCTGTCTGGTCCCATCGCTTTCCTTGGATTCATACGAAGGAAAACCGATCTGACCTCTGATGCAGTGAGCATTGGGATAGGTTCGTCAGTGCTTATCAGAATGGGTGTTACCTCTCCGCCAAAATTCTGTTCAAAGCAAGCATAGAAGGCATTAAGACGATCTGGGATGGATACGTCATCGTCTGCTATCTTGCACTGTCTCCTTTTAGAACCTGTGATGTCATTCAGACCTTACCATAGTCACCGAGTCTCTGTCTGGGTCTCTAGTTTGGATCGGTATTGGTCCTTGGCTGTCTTAATGGCTCTGCGAAGGTCATACTTGGATTCCTTATATTTGAATGAGTCTCCAGATCTGAAGGCCTCACATCTGGTTTTTAACAGGTTCTGTATGTCCTGATTCATCCAGGATTTCCTGTTGGGGAACACCTGGATTGACTTCCTCAGTATGCAATCCTCCACACACTTGCTGATAAAGTCTGTGACGGTGGTGGCGTACTCGTCCAAGGTACCTGCGGATTGTTTGAACGTGGCCCAATCAGCTGATTCCAGACAGCACAAGAGTTGATCCTCTGCCTCCTCCGACCAGCACTGGACCTGTATCCGCGAGGGGGTCTCCTGCTTGAGCTTTTGCCTATAAGCCAGGAGAAAAAACACGGCATTGTGGTCGGAGTTCCTGAAATGAGGACGGAGGATGGAACGGAAGGCATCCTTCACAGTGGTCTAAAATGTGCGGGCCGTGGTGGGGCAGGTAATGTTCTGGTGGTACTTGGGCAACACCTTCCTTTGATTGGCTTGATTGAAATCGCCAGTTATATTTAAACATGGCCTCGGGGTGTTCCATCTCCAGGGTCTTGTTGGTGGAGTACAGCACATCCAGAGCTTCCTCAACCTTTGCTTGTGGTGGTATGCACACAGCAGTTAGTGTAACAGTGGTAAATTCCTATGGCAGATAGAAGGAGCTGCATTTGGTGGTGAGGACTTCATGGTTTGGGGAGCAATGGCTGCCCAGGTTGCAATGTCCGTGCAACATAAGTTGTTGATTAAAAAGCAAACCCCTCCATCCTTCGTCTTACCCGAGGATGCTGTATGGTCCATTCGATGGATAGAAAAACCATCAGCCTGAAGTGCGCAGTCAGGAATGGATGGATTGAGCCAGGTTTCTGTGAAATAGAGTGCGCAGTAGTCCCACAGTTCACGCTGGAAGCTGAGCTGTGATCTAAGTTTGTCTATCTTGTTCTCCTGAGATTGTACATTTGATAGGAGTACTTTAGGAAGGGGGGGTCTTGAAACCATGTAGTCTCAGTCTTACTAGCAGGCTGGCATGCTTGCCCTGCTTCCTCACAGGTTTCTTATATTTAAGTGGTTCGGTGGTCTGGTGGAGTGGATTGCAACTGCTTCCAGTTACGTGATCCTTCCTAGGACCCTGTGGAGCAGGTAGGTTGCAGTTTGGTGTATTTTTGAAGACGGTCTGCTTAGGACTCAGTGGAGAAGTTCCTGGTTTCAGTTGCTGCCAATTTGCTGCTCCAGGTCCAGCCACGTTTTGTGCAGTGGTGTTTGGGCTGCTCTGATCGATTTGATCTCAGGCAGCCATCTTATGGGATCAGGAGGACTTTGTGTTAGTTCTCCTTCCTGGGGCAGGTCTCTCAGGTCCCTCCAATTTCCGGCAGGACCCAAGTCTGGGGTTCATGTAGGCTGCCTCCGACTGGCCTGGCCTTCTTCCAGGGTGGTTGGATGGGTCATGGGCACCATGGGGTCTGCTGCCTTCATCCAGTAATCTGGCTTTGAGGATCTGAGGAGCTTCAAACCTGTGAGTTTAGATAAAACATAGTTATTAGTAATTTTTAAAAGTATGCTGCTAAGTTTAAAAAGTGTAGAATGATTGTGGGAAATAGGAAACTTAAGATCTGCATGCAGGAACTCGCAAGGAGTCGACCATATCCAGCGCCATCTTGTGTTATACGTTACTCTTTTCTACATGGCTGTATTTTGAAATCTAAATCCCAAAATTTAAAACATATAAATGATACATATTTATCTCACAGGCTATGAAGATTGACCGAAGCATTGCTGTGTTTATAGGTGGACACTGCATGAGATCTCTTATACACTCACATGACTGTTCATCAGCAGACTGAACAAGCCCAAATGCAATGTACAATTAGGTCCCCATCTGAGTATCAGTTCAATTATTAACAAATAATAATATTAACAAACAAAATAAAAGTGATAACGCAATTATGATATACCAATAGATAGAGCACAAATGGAGCTCCAGGAATGACAATAAATATTCTGAACAAAGAAAAATGTGAAGCATTCTCAAAAGAACTGGTTTAGTCATTCAGAGAAGAATATATGTATTGTTAAACTGCAAACGTTAATTGCAGGAGAAAAATCATGCACATTGAGACTTAATGTAGAAATAAGCAAAGATAATCAGTTAATTAATTCGGCAAAAATGATTAAATTCACAGTAAACTGAAATGCAAGGCTGAACTTTTCCATTCTTGGGCACTTTTTGAGTGAGATTCATGGCCAATGATCTATTATGTTCCATGTTGGCTTCCCTCATACAATTATCCATTCTTCAGCTCATTAATGGCACAAAGGAAGGGATTGAGCATAATGTAAGTGGATGGGAGAAGCATTAGTAATGATGGAGAAATAGGATAGGTAGTGAAGTGTCTCCACTGTGTGAGCAGCAAATGTAGAAGTCAGAAAGGATTAATAGTTTGGGAGGATGAGGTGGGTGAGAACATTTGAATGGACATGACACAAGCACTGGTGAGAGTTGTAGTCAATGAGTCTTGATGACTGTTGTGTACAGTGGCAGAGCTGGAGTGGGTAGTGGCCGGTGATTGCTTCTGGGCAGAAACAAAATTCACCGTGACCTTCAGGGACATCCATGACCTTCAGTTTGTGGGTAGTTGCGGGAACCCCAACTGTTTACAGTATATACATGAAAGTGAATGTGCTGTAGCCAGAAGTGCAAATGACACAAAAATAGGTGGAAATGCATGATACAAAAGAGATACAAGCAGTTTACAGAGATATATTGATAGATTGAGAGTATGGGCAAAAGATGGCAAATGGAGTATCATATTGGAAAATGTAAAGATGTTCATTTTGGAAGGGAGAACAAAAAGCAGAGCATTATTTAAATGGAAGAAAAACTGCAGAATGCCGCAACACAAAGGGACTTGCGAGTTACTTGTCCACAAAAGACAGAAAACTAGCAGTAGGTGCAATAAGTAATCAGGAAGGCTAATGAAATATTGTCCTTATTTCAAGGCAGCGTGAGTATAAGAGTAAGGAAGTCTCACTGCAACATTCAAGTGTTTGGGAGACCATTTTGAGGTACCACGAGCAGTTTTAGTCCCCTTATTTAAGGAAAGCTATTAATTCACTGGAGCCAGTTCAGAGAATGTTAGCTACGATGATATCCAGTATGGAGGGATTGTCTGATGAGAAAGCATTAAAACAGTTTGGGGCTCTATTCATTTGAGTTCAGGAGAATGAGATGTGATCTCATTAAAACATGGAGGATTCTTAAAGGGCTTGACAGGGTAAATGCTGAGAGGATGTTTCCCTTCTGAGGAAAGCCCAGGACTAGAAAGCATGGTCTCAGAATTAAGGGGTACCAATTTAAGACTGAGATAGGAGGAACTTCTTCTCTCAGAAGGTTGAGAGCCTTTGGAACTCTTTGCCACAGAGAGCTGTGGTGGTAGAATACATGTGTATATTTAAAGCTGAGATAGAAACATTCTTGATCAGTGGTGGAATCAAGGGTTATGGAGAAAGGGCAGGCAACTGGACATGAAGAGTGTTTTGAGGAAGTGTCACTTAACTTGAAATGTTAACTCTGATTTCTCTCCACAGATGCTGCCAGACCTGCTGAGATTTTCCAGCAATTTCTGCTTTTGTTTATGAGAAGTGTTGAATCAGCCATGAATTGTAGAGCAGATTTGACAGGCTGAATGGCCTACTCCTCTTCCAACTGCTTATGATCTTATGGTCATTCTCCCATGGAAAGCCACTTGAAGGTAAGCTGTAACTTTCTAAATTCACCCACATTCTCAGTTTTATTCAAGTGAAGCCACGTTGAAGATGGGCTGCGTCAGTATTTTCCCTTAGTTTCTATTCTAGCAGGACAATTTCCAGTAGACTGAATGTTTAACGAGGTACATAAGGAACTTGTGAGTGGAAGCATAGCGAGTAAATTTAAGATACAGTCAAATTTCCATTCCTTTACCCATTTGCAAAGTTACCCTATTGTGCATTTATCATATTATCTACACACAGTTGAAACAGCAGCCAATGTAAATAGTTTGGTGAAAAACTATGCAAAATATAATGTAACACAATTCAAAGCAATTAGGCTTGTCTACTGTAGCACCAAAGCAAATATTGAACCAGGATTCTGAAGGACTTCCTTAATCATTCTCATGAAATAAACCACAAACTGTTGAGCATGTGTCCTGTTGCAACTATTTACAAGGTTAAGGCTTGCATTGAGGTCCCCTTATGTTTAAGGTGAACTCCACAAACTTAGTTAAATTGTCATGTCCCCTCAGGTCTTCCTTTGTTCGTTATCTGTCACCTGCCTCTGCGCGTAGAGAAACTGCCTTGAAATATTGCAGGTTTAGTGGCCACAGAGTGAATTTACAGGCCCTGTATTCTTTAGGAGCAGAGTACAATTCCAGAGTTGATTGGAACGTGCTAATATGCATTGCTAACGTCACTGTGACCATGGCAGCATTTGTTTTGACTGTTCTGGGCTGTTAGGAGCAGGAGTAGGCAATTTGGTCCCTCAAGATGGCTCTGACATTCAATATGATTATGACTGATCTGATTATTCCAAATTTCCACCTACCTGTGATAACCTTTCACCTACTTGCTAGCTCTGCTTTTGAAACAATCAAAGTTCCTGTTTACAACCATCTTCGGATGAAGGGAGTTCCAAACACTCATGATACTCTTTGAGAACAAAAAAAAGCATAAATGCAAATGTTAAAGTGGAAAGCTGCTTCGCTGTTTAATCAGAATAGGGTGCTGCATGGACTGTCTATAGACAAGAGCTGGAACTCACACAGTTAGGACACATGTTTTGAAACAGCATATTACAGATTAGAGAGCATTAACCCTGACACCATTCATAGCTAGCATCAATCTTTTAACATTGCAACAGCATTAATGTTCATATTTCAGAGACAAAGCAATGGAAAATAAGAAATTCCTTCTTTGTGTAATAAAGGAGGTCTGTTGTCCTGTCGACCGGTCAGAATCCCAGATCATCTTTGGACATATCAAACCTTAATTGCAATATATGTTTTTATATATATTCAATATTTAGAGTCATAGAGTCATAGAGATGTACAGCATGGAAACAGACCCTTCAGTCCAACCCGTCCATGCTGACCAGATATCCCAACCCAATCTAGTCCCACCTGCCAGCACCCGGCCCATATCCCTCCAAAATCTTCCTATTCATATACCCATCCAAATGCCTCTTAAATGTTGCAATTGTACCAGCCTCCACCACATCCTCTGGCAGCTCATTCCATACATGTACCACCCTCTGCATGAAAAAGTTGCCCCTTAGGTCTCTTTTATATCTCTCCCCTCTCACCCTAAACCTATGCCCTCTAGTTCTGGACTCCCCGACCCCAGGGAAAAGATTTTGTCCATTTATCCTATCCATGCCCCTCATAATTTTGTAAACCTCTATAAGGTCACCCCTCAGCCTCTGACGCTCCAGGGAAAACTGCCCCAGCCTGTTCAGCCTCTCCCTGTAGCTCAGATCCTCCAACCCTGGCAACATCCTTGTAAAGTTTTTCTGAACCCTTTCAAGTTTCACAACATCTTTCCGATAGGAAGGAGACCAGAATTGCACACAATATTCCAACAGTGGCCGAACCAATGTCCTGTACAGCCGCAACATGAGCTCCCAATTGCAGATGCAATTTCAGTGGCTGTTTAGAGAGAGACAGAGAGACAGAAATGTCACACCTGATGAGGAGTTCAGGCGGCTTCAAAGCATTGCCTTTAAAATAGAGAAATATGCAACAAACTGATCTGTAATTCACTGCGAGTATCTCAATTTGTGAACCTGGTGGTTAAAAAAAACGCAGTGAGGCAAGAGACATTTTTATATTTTCCCCTTTGAAGAGGTTCAGTGGTTACAAGTGCGCTTTGAGTCTGGTCTGTTTCTGTTAGTGGCCTGATCACCTAATGCATGGACCCGTGTGCGATGCACCTCACAATTTTGAGAAAAAATATTATCCACCCCTTCAATGCAGGCAGGGAAAGGGAAAGACCCTCTTTCCTTGTGAGTGTCCTTTTAGAAGGTGAGCAGTTGTATCTGTTAATGAGATTAACTCCTCTTGGGATATCACATGCCAGCCAGCCACTGTTGAAGGGCAATGGGGCCAAAAGAATTTCGGTTGACTTTCTAAGGACAAAAATGTCCCAATTGACAATAAAATATCAATGTCAATTCTACCAGGAAAAAGTGCTGTATGTGCACAACATATTTCTATCTACTCTTCACAAATGGAGAACGAGTGAATAAAACAAAGGAGCCAATTCTTCCCTACCTATCTGGGAGCTTGACAGTTTTGGATGTTTCACTGGAACTAAAACGGCTTTAGAAACCTGACCAAGGGACTATTATAACACTAAACAAGTATGAAGAACTGTATTAGTTAGCAATGTTTAATCAAGGCTGATATTCCATTGCTGTACTGAAGGAGTGTTGCACAGTCAGGAGTGCTGTCTTTCAGATGAGATGGTCTACTAACTGGTCTTCCCTATTCAGGTTGATGTAAATGATCTCATGGGACTATTTTGAAGTTGGACAGGGGATTGATCATCAGTCTAATGGAGAATATATATCACTCTGTTAATATCACGAAAACAACTATCTATTTGTTAACATCTTGCTATTTGTGGGAATTTACTGTGCACTGAATGGGTACTGCATTCCTTACATTAAACCATGCCTGCAGTACTTTTTACAAGAAGAAGGTTGACTGCAGTGATTGCAACATCTATTGATGCATCCCATAGATGCACATCATTGGAAAAGTATTGCCTCTGCTACCCTTATTAGGCTGGAGATCCTGGTAAAGCATAAACCTTCATGCCCAATGTTTCAGAACTGGAAAATCTGCAACTACCATGATCTTCACAATACAATAACTGTAAAAGAAATACCATAAATAAAGGAGACCTCTATATATTGCCTTAAATAATCTCATCAAAGCATTTGGTCAAGTGAGCAGAGCTGGCCTATTTAAGATTCTGGAGAAACTACTCACTGAAGCTGTCCAATGTGATTTTGCTTTCTTTGACAACATAATAGGTACAATCAGCTATGGTCAACATCGGGACCCTTTGCGTTTTGCAGGGATGCCAGTCAGACTTATGCATATACGGCAATAATATTTGCAGCTGTCCTATACTTTGAGGTCATTCCCAGTAGGTATCGACATATCCACAAGAGCTGACAAAAAGCTGTTCAACCTTGCTTATCTGAGATCCAAGACAGAGATGTATAAAGTCCTTCTCAGTGAGATGCTGTAAGCTAATAATACTGGATTAGCATTCCATACTGAGCAAGACAGAGTCACTAACTCAGGGGTCTTAGAACATGCCACATTCATCAGCATACTCATTGCTAAGCCAATGATATCTGTACTGGCTCAACCACAGGCAGGATGGTTGTATATCCAAAAACGTTCTGCTCAGTGAGTTGGCTGTGAGATACCTCTGCCGCAGAGATACCTTGAAGTGAAATATGAAGATGGTTGACTTTAATGAGGGACAGTCGCTGACTAGTAGATTCTTTCGGAATTTTCCAAAGAATTTAGTGGATTTATAGTATTGGACGTTAATATAGTCAAGCAGATTTATACAATGGTAGTTGGTAAAATCTCGGAAGTAGGAAAATATCAGCTGATGGTTGACTTTTACCTGTAATCACCTGCCATACACGTTGGAGTAGCTAGTTTTGAGCAAAATACAAAAATTATTTTCCAGTTGGATTACAATTGACTAGAGAAATCTAAACAAAGAATTTAGAATTACTACATGATTTGAGAAAACATGAAAGGTTGGCTCTATTCTCTCATCAAGGGATTACATAATTTTCTTCATCTTCTGTTGTCTCTTTGGAAATCTCAAATTAGCCAGATAAAAGGAAAAATATGGACATTGGTGGTCATTGCTAACCTAATCTAAAAAAGCCTATATTTTTAACGCAGCAATTGCCCTCTCAGCCTGGTCCTCTATTATGTCAATGTAATGGAATCTTCTTAGATTGATTTATCCTGTTGTGACACCAGCCTTCCCATGACAGGTTTTCTCATTAATGATCAACTAAACAAACAAATAACTAGGTACAATCATGAACTGACAGAATGTAACTGACTGTTTCACCTATCTAGTGGTGATTTATGAAGGTACTAAACCAATTGTCATTGTTATGCTTCAGGCTTTTAAAACAGCCTTTGCTTCACATGTTACATCAGTGGATTTTATTGTGTTTAATTTGGAAAAAGTATTTCTCGCTAGTTCTACCCTCACAGTTGCCACCCCTCAGGCTAAGACACTATACGTCCAGAATTAAATGCCAATAAGTTGTACAGTGGAATTTATACATCATGTATGCTTGAGTAATGGTCAATCTAATGCACAACTTTAGCAGGAACAGTCCCCAAGTTGGGAATTCTGAGATATCAAGGTGATAGGAAATAATAGGTTTCAATCTCTCCCAAATGTTGCTTGTTTAAAAGTCAATCTCCTGCTTTTTGACTAATAAACTTTAGAAACTTGACTTTTGCATAAATAAATAAGAAAAAATTCTCAGAAAATAATTTACCATTTTGGTATAATATAAAATTAGTATCATGTTTCTTTCCCAATTAAATAATAATAAAATTGAAGAAAACAACATTGTTCAAGATCTTCTTTTCTACATTCTCCAAGTTTTTGAGTGAAATTGTAGTGGTGAGTTTGAACTTTGCCACCATCACTCCCACTACACAATATGCCAGTTAAAACCCGCGAAATGCGTTCTTCCTTACACTTTTCATTATTTTTATCGTTTGAGTGGATACAAAGAAGGTCTGTTAGGGCCATGCTTGCAGAATTCTAAGGGCAAAAGAGGGAGGCCTAAAATATTTGTTTGGTAACTAGGGGCTGTGTAAGCACTCAAGGAGCATGGCCTTGCACAGTCCAATGAGGAGGCACACAAGTATTTTACAAATCAAACAGTTTGTGCAAGCAACAGTGAGGCTGATATACTTCAGTCACAAGAAAATGAACAACAACGTGAATTTCAATTGCACCTTTCACCATTTAAAGATGCTTCATAACTCTTGATAACCAGTTAAGTATATCCAAAATGCAAGAATATGTTCTCAGAAATGCAGCAAATAATTTATAATCTACTAGATTCCGTAAACAGCAGTGGAGTAAACACCAAGGGTAATGATGTTATTTGAGGCATAACTATTGATCAGGACACCAAGAAGAATTCCCCACCTGAGAAGGCAGAAAAAGCCTGATTTAAAGACTCAGCTGAAACATGACACCTCCTGCAGTGCAAGAGTTGGTCAATTTTACACTGGAATGTCAGTTTACATTTTGTGCTCCAGAGTGGGACTTAGAGGCAGAAGCACTATTATAAAACAATGGCAGCTTTAACCATTACTCAGGGAGGTGGTGACAGCTCGGACTATGTGCCTATCAGTCTGAAACATCTATTGGTCACTTCAGGAGCCCATTGTCTATGTTACAATGCCGTATATAACAGATAAACAAGCTCCAGTCCCTCATGTAGGTATGCTAACTCTTGGAACATTAGACAGAATCTTATCCTGAGCCATGTGGGCTATGGTAGGATTTGTGGCGGAATCATGTGAGATATTAATGAAGTCAATAGCAATACTGGCAGCAAACCACTGCCTCTTCACTGCGTTGGCTAAGTGGCAAGGCAAGTTTTTCACCATGCTTCATGTGGGATTATAGATTGTTAAATGCCTTATCAAGGCTACAACTCCCCACATTAATATTCAGCTTCCTATCTTAATAATCACACCAAACAAATTCGATCTCCAGAATTCTCCACCTGGAAATTAGTGCAGGAACCTGGCAACATTAGCTCACCATTGGCTCTGGCCAGCTTCCATGTTGCTCAACACCAAACACTATCCCAGGTCATGATCCATAGCCACCAGTGGCACCCACTCCTCATCCATGGAGTTTATTATTCTACGTTTGCTGAACCATCAGGATCACCATGCCACATCTCCAATCCAATAGCAGGCCACTTAGAAAGGTCGACCTGCATTGCAGGGTGCACTGATGACCAGCATTGAATGGGTGCAGCTTTACACACGAGGAGGTATCCAACTCACAGACTGAACCAGCCTGTGCCTCAGCTCACTTGTTTACTCACCTCATCCCTGCTTTGCCTTGCCATGCCATACTAATCAGCAGAGCTTTGCCTCATTCATAGAGATAGATATCTTTTTATACATCAGTGTACTCAGCCAACTTAACACTTGCAATATGTTCCAGCAGTTTATCAGGCAAGCACACTGCATGTGCACTGGTCAGTCAGGGTGTTTTGGCACAGCAAGTCAGGGACAGCCCCTGATATCAGGGGATTAGATACCATCTGGCATCGGGTATAGTAAGAAACATTACTGTCAATTTGCATGCAGCAACTTCCCACTATCAGAAATGTAATGATGTCCCACATGATAATTTATTCTGTTTTATTGATTGAGAGTAAATATTAGGCAAATGTTCTATTCGAAAACAGTTGATTGGTGGAAAGCAATCTTTTCATTCAGTTGTATTGACTTACAGATTTACACATTCCAAGCACACACCTACCAACCAAATGAAGACAATTTTATTCTTTGTCTATATATAGGGGTTCAAATAAATGTTCAGTTAATGCCCACCATCTGCACAAAAGTAAATGCAATTAATATACAACTAATACAGGGCACCAGTTAAACAAAAACTCTTCTTAGAAATACTACCAATCATTTTATGTCCACCTTAGATACCTGTTGTAGCCTTGATTTAATATTTCATCTGAAAGATGGTATCTCCAACAGTGTTGCACTTCTTCAGTATGGCCTTGCATTGTCAGCCTTGATGGTTCTGCTCAGGTGCTGTACTCAAGCTTTGCCTGACAACCTTGTGAGTCAAAATGAAAGTGGTACTAACTGACCACTGATACAATTGAGACCACTTCACACATCAAGATGACACATAACATATAAAAGCAGACACAAGCTGAAGGACTCAGAAAAAGACCACTCTTTAACCTACGGGAGAAAAGGGTGCTGGATTCCCTTGCTTGTAGAAGCTTTGGGGTAACAAGGATGGATGAATCTCCAGATTTGCCCTGCACTGTGCCGAATTCATGCCTTTATTACCTCTAGAGTCAACTACTCCAGTACAATCCTGGCTCATCTTCCACTTTGTTTCTTCTGCTAATTTGGTTTCATCGAAACCTTACAACAGATCCCAATCCTTGAGCACTCCTGTGCTCACTGACCTACATTAGCTCCCGGTTAAGTAAAGCCTTGAGTTTTACATTCTAATCCCTGCTTTCCACACCCTTTTGTGGTCTTGTCCCTCCCTATCTTTGTAATCTCTAACAAACTCTCCAGGACATTCATGCTCCTCTACTTCTGCTGTGTTTTGAATTTCCAATTGTAATTGCTCGATCATTGGAGGCCATGCTTTGGTTGATTTGGCCCTCAGCACTGAATTTCCCTCCCTATACACTCTGCCTCCTTACTGCACCTCCTTTCACTATTTTAAGCAGCCTCTATGGATTGTGAATGACTTCTTTCTATTCCGATTTGAAGTGTTCTGAGGTGGTTGATATGTTTGATGTGCAATCTGCAATCTCTGCCATTTGTGGTGCAGGTGGTGCATGGTTGGCTGGGTAGATGAGTTATTGGGAGGTTGGTGTACTCCCTCCAGCACCCTCACTTCACCGCTTTTTTATTCACTCATGGGATGTGGGCACCTCTGGTTGGCCAGCACTTATTGACTATCCCTACTTGCCCTTGAGCAGGTGGTGGTGCGCTGCCTTCTTGAACTGCTGCAATCCATGTGTTTTAAGTAGCCCCACAGTGCTATTCGGGAGGGGCTTCCAGGATTTTGACCCAGCAACATTGAAGGAACAGCGATATATTTCCAAGTCAGAATGGTAAGTGGCTCGGAGAGGAACTTGCATGTGGTTGTACTCCCATATATCTGCTACCCTTGTCTGTCTAGATGGAAGTGGTTGTGAGTTTGGAAGATGCTGTCTAAGAATTTTTGGTGCGTTTCTGCACTGCATCTTGTACACACAGCTGCAACTGAGCATTGGTGGTAGAGGGAGTGGATGCATATGGATGTGGTGCCAATCAAATGGGCTGCTTTTATCCTGGGGCGGCACGGTGGCACAGTGGTTAGCACTGCTGCCTCACAGCGCCAGAGACCCGGGTTCAATTCCCGCCTCAAGCAACTGACTGTGTGGAGTTTGCACATTCTCCCCGTGTCTGCGTGGGTTTCCTCCGGGTGCTGCGGTTTCCTCCCACGCTCCAAAGATGTGCAGGTCAGGTGAATTGGCCATGCTAAATTGCCCGTAGTGTTAGGTAAGGGGTAGATGTAGGGGTATGGGTGGGTTGCGCTTCGGCGGGGCGGTGTGGACTTGTTGGGCCGAAGGGCCTGTTTCCACACTGTAAGTAATCTAATCTAATCTTGGGTGTTGTTGGCACTGCATCCATCTAGACAAATGTGGAGTATTCCAACACACTCCTTAGTTGTACCTTATAGATGGTGAATTGGCTTTGGAGAGTGAGGAAGTGAGTTACTCACCATTGTATTCCTAGCCTCTGATCTGCTCATGTAGCCACTGTATTTATGTGGTGAATTTTTGTTAAATGGTAACCCCAGGGATATTGACAGTGGGGGATACAGTGATGGCAAGTTATTGAATGTCAAGAGACAGTGGTGAAATTGTCTCTTATCGGAAATGTTCACTTGTCAGCCCAAGTCTGGATATTGTCCAAATCTGCCTTATGAAGAGAGTTTGAATAAGCTCAGACTTTTCTCTCTGGAAGCTCTGTAGGAGGAAGAGAGGTAACCTGATCGAGGTATACAAGATAATGAGAGGGAATGGAGAGAGTCAATAGCCAGAGACATTTCCCCAGGGCAGGATTGACTGGTGTGAGGGGTCATAGTTTTAAGATATTAGGAGAAAGGTATAGAGGGGACGTCAGAGGAAATTTCTTTACGCAGAGAGTTCTGAATGTATGGAATGTGTTACCAGCGGTGGTGGTGGAAGCAGAGTCATTAGGGACATTTAAGCGATTGCTGGATATGCACATGGATAGCAGTGAGTTGAGGTGTGCGTAGGTTAGGTTATTTTATTTTAAATTAGGATTAACCCTCGGCACAACATTGTGGGCCAAAGGACCTGTTCTGTGCTGTACTTTTCTATGTTCTATATCTGAAACATGTACTGGTTCAATATCTGAGGCGTTGTGAATGGTGCCAAACATTGTGCAATTATCGATAATGATCCCCAGTTCTGACCTAATGATGGAAGGACAGTTATTGATGAAGCAGCTGAAGATGGTTAGACCTGGATATTTACCCTGAAGAATTCCTGCAGAGATGTCCTGGAGCTGAGATGACTGACTTCCAGTGACCACAGCCATCTTCCTATGTGTCAGATATGACTCCAACCAGCAGAGAGTTAGCCCCTGATATCCATTGGTTACAGTTTAACCAGAGATCCTTATTGCTACTTTTGCTCGAATGCAGCCTTGATGTCAAGGGCTGTCATATACAGCTCACCTCTGGAATTTAGCTCTTTTGTTCATGTATGAACCAAGGTTGAAATGAGATAAGGAGCTGAGTTGCCAGGTGGAACCCAAACTGGGTGTCACTGAGCAGTTTATTGCTTCTCATTATCATTCCATAAGTCTGCTCTCGATCATCACCTTGATCACCTGCTCTTGATCATGGTCAAGTGTAGACGGATGGAACAATAATTGGCTGGGTTGTATTTGTCCTACCCTTTGTGTTCAAGACAAACCTGGACAATTTTCCTCATTGTTGGGTGGATGCCAGTGTTGTAACTGTACTGGAAGAGCTTGGCTTGGGAAGCAGCGAGTTCTAGAGCTTAAGCCTGCAACACCATTGCTGGAATGTTGTCAGGGCCCATAGCCTTTGTCGAATCTAATGTCTCCAACCATTTCTTGATATCATGGAGTGAATCAAATGATGTGAAGACTGGTATCTGTCATGCTGCGGAACATTGGAGGAGGCCAAGATGGATCATCCACTCAACATTTCTGGTTGAAGATTGCTGCAGATGCTTCAGCCTTTTATTTTGCACTGATGTGCTGGGCTCTTCCATCATTGAGGGTGGGGATATTTGTGGAGCCTCCTCCTCCATTGAATTGTTTAATTGTCCACCACCATTCCCAACTGAATGTGGCAGGACTACAGAGCTTAGATCTGATCCAAAGATTGTGGGATTGTTTAGCTCGGTCTATCATTTGCTGCTTCTGCTGTTTGGCATGTAGTCCTGTTTGGTGGCTTCACCAGCTTAACGCCTCATTTTTAGGATTGCCTGGTGCTGCTCCTGGCATGCCCTCCTGCACTCTCCATTGAACCAAGGTTGATTGCCTGCCTTGATGGTAGTGGTTGAGAGGAGATTTGCCGGGCCATAAGATTGCAGATGGTGCTGAAGTACTATTCTCCTGCTGCTGAAGGCCAACAGAGACTCACGGATGCCTAGTCTTGATTTGCTAGGTCTTTGAGGTCCTGAAAAAGCCTCAGTCAGTTTGGTAACTTCACAAATGGGTGTTCTTCAATTTGTTCAGTCACGAGTCAGGAGTCCCCATAAGTTGGCAGGGATTGTCAACCTCTTGAGGAATGTTTTGAGGACATCATATAGCACTTCCATTGTCCTCCTGGGAGTGCCCTGCCTGATAACATCCTGCATGGAGGGGTTGCTTCAAGAATTTGGTGTTGGGTATACAAACGATATCCATTGGAGTTGGTTGTGAATCATTAACCCCTCAAATTCTGGGCAAGTTGGTGGGTAGAGGATGTTGGTGTTGTTTGCCATTTTGGGGCCATAGATTTGGACCATCTCATTAAGACACCTCTGGTGTTAATTCTCCAATTCTTGGTAGTGCCTGCTGTAGTTTATTCAAGTGCCTGAAACATATAATCTATTTCTCTGACCAAACTTGATAGTGTCTGAGCTGATATCAAATTATATGGCTTTCTGTCATATTTTTTAAAAAATCTGAAACAACTTGGGATAATTTATTAATTGATGGCACTATATAAATTCATGGTGCTTATGGCTGGAATCATCCAACTCCATGTCTTCCCTCCTTCTCACTCATTTGCCCTGAAAGCACACACACATTAAATTGAAAACATGCAAACTTAATGTCATCTTGTACAAGCTTTGTTTAAACGTGTGTCTTGAAGAAGGTAATTCAGCATTAGTCACTACTCTATCACTGTTGGTTTGCAACAACTGCTTACCAAAACTGCCAGTGGGATTCTCCACCCAGGAACAACTCCATCCAGTAACCTTCAACTGTCTCTTCAATATTTATGGCAACCAGTAGCACACATCCCAAATGGGGCAGTCAATGTCCTGCTCCTCCCAGTGTCTTTATTGTTCAGAGTGATGGGATGTTGTCATGATTCCAATGTTATCTATCCATCCCGAATCAAACTCAAGCAACTGCTTGTCCTCTCATCTTGACTTCACCGACTACCTCCAGACAAACTGTTTCACTGATGCTCTGCATTAAATAGGTATTGAATTCCTCCAGCAAAACATGGTAAGGGTGAAACTATAATCTTTGATTGTTTTAGGCATGTTAATAGGGAACAGGAGCAGCCCATTTGGTCTCACTACCATTTAATATGATCATGGCTGACTCAATCACTGATAGTAAAGAGTCCACCAACTCCAGACTTAAAATCCCCACTTTTACTGTCACTGGGGGGAAGAGTGTCCCAATGACACACAATCATCTGAGAAAAGAAATCTCCTCACCTCAGTTTTCATTGGGATTCAATTCCACAATTCAATTCCTTTGCTACCAACAATATCCCTCAAGAAACAAGAATTAATTTGCAATCAAAACATCAAGAGTTCAGAACTTAAGAGGACAGGTTGTAAATCTAAATTAAGTATATCTGGTCATTCATGGACCAGTGTCAGAGAGAAAAAAAATATATAACTGAAGCTGTCAAATTGTTGTTAAAACAAACTGGTTTAATCAGATTCTTTGGGGAAGAGAACCTAAGCTCCTCCAGCCTCCATGTGACTCTAGCCTCTCTCTCTCTCTCTCTCTCTCTGTCTCTAGTTAACTGTTAATGCTTCCAGTGGCAATAGGAATAGGTAATATTTAATGCCTTGCCAATCTGGTCTGCATCCAGAAGAATTCAACAATGTGTTAAAAACTCATTGTGGTTCTCTTATCCACCTATGTTGAAGTTCCTGTCCCATATTTTCTGCTTTTTAAGGCTTAGGAAAGAATCATAGAATTGTTATAGTGTAAAAGGAGGCCATTCAGCCCACTATGTCTGCACCAGCTCCCTGAATGGGCAAGTGTCTTAATTCCACGCTTTCAACTTCTCCCGATAACACTGCACATTCCTCCTTTTCAGATAACAGCTTAATTCCCTCAACATGCTCCAGCAGAAAATGTCTCCACTACACTCTCAAACAGTCCATGATGTGCTGTGCTATTCACATTGCTCACAGCAGAGAACTAACTGCAATAACACAAAAAAGGCATGACATTTGGAATATTTTCCTTTTGGGTGTAGTGGCTCACTATTAGGTGGTGCTCATACTGATAATTGTGAGACACTTTACAGATCCTGGGCTGGAGTCTCCTTGTTCCTTCTGGTACATCCTTTCATAACTCCGGTATGATCACATCAGAAGGGTTTGTCTGATTTCTAGACACTCCAGCTCCCCAACTAACATCGAGAATGGGAGAAACTACACAGTGGCAGTGATTCAAAAGAAAAAATGTCACATCAGTTGTCTGTTGGATTCACTGTGTGAAATTCAATTCTACTGACTTCAACAACAAAACCGAGCATGTCATTTCACAAGCTGTAAAAGTAATTCCATCTGTTTTGTAGCACTATCTGTATCACATTTCACCCACGGAGCTTCCACTGGCTTATTTTGGAGATGGGACTTGATGTACCCTAAACAATATCATTGACACCGAATAGAGTGAGGTCTGTCAGTCTCTTGTTGGCCAGTGGATTGAATAGTAAGTGAGGCGAATCTGGGGGACTATGCTGAGACTAAGGCTGGAACTGCTGAAGGACAGTAAGATTTTAAAATGTATTTGATATTTCGCTGCAGATATATTTCACAGCAGGAGACAGAGTGCCTAGTTAGGGCAGCGCAGTGATTTAGTGGTTAGCACTGCTGCTTCACAGTGGCAGGACATGGGTTTGATTCCACCTTTGGGTGACAGTGTGGAGTATGCACATTCTCCCTGTGTCTGCCATGATAAATGGCCCATAGTGTCCAGGGATGTGTAGGTTAGCTGGATTAGCCATGGGAAATACAGAATTAGAGGGATAGGATAGGAGGTTGGGTCTGGGTGGGATGCTCTTCAGAGGGTTGGTGTCAACCCGATGGGCCTAATGGCGTGCTTCTACACATTCTATGATTCTGGTTAGAACTCATTTCTCAATCTGTAAAGGAAGGCATAAGGGAAAGTGTGAAAAGGAACACATCATGTCACATCACCTCTGCATTCTCCAATGGGATCAATGGAAGCCAACACCAATGTGACCAGTCTTGGCACCACAGGTGGAGTCATGGTCCAAGGAATTTCAGGGCCCCTTCCTGTTCTACAGAACTCTTGGAAAGAGTTGCTGCACAGTCAGCTTGCCTTCTGGTTCAGCTGTTTCTCTCATCACACTTAACATTTCTTCCATCGTCTAACTCATAAACTTCAAAGCAAATCCAACACCGATGGAAAATTTGAAGGAAGAAAATAATTTGTACTCCAACAAAAGAATTTCAAAGACCATTCAAAGAACTTTTCCTTCTCCTGAATAGTTTCCCTCTATTGAGTGAATGTTACTAGCAGCAGTACAGGTGAGAAGGGCTTCACTCAGTAATAAGGTCAGTTTGGCTCTTTGTTAATCTGAGGTCCGTATGCTTCAGAAACAAGAGTGATTGACAAGTGCATGCAACCTGAAAAGATCCGTGTGGAACAAATCCCACATTCAGACCAAATAAGCTGTTTAAAGTTGAAGTGAATTGACAGTAGCAAGTAGCTGTAATAAATAGATTTAGCTGGATGTGCACAGAAAATATGGTAATCAAATATTGGATGATAACATGCAGAATTAAATTGGAGGCTGAAAAGATTCAATATAGGTGTATTGTAGAAACATAATAATGGAGGGGGGGAATGGGATTAATAATGGTGGAGCTTAGTTTACCACTTGTTTATATCAATACATAAAACATTATATGGTGTAATGTTCATATCAATGGATTCAATATTGCAATATACGAGAGCCTGTAAATGTTGTGCAATCTGATGAAGCTAAAGATGCCAGTGACCGAGTGGTCCAAAATTGACCCACTGTCCTCAGTTGTTTATTTCGAGTGAATTGCAGGTCCTAGCTCCAGAGGCGTCTCACTGGTCTCAGCAAACTCCAGATTGTTAGGTAGCGCCATATGGGGAGTGTTGGAGGTGGAAGGGAGTTGTGGTGGGATTGGTCAGGAGTCGTCCTTGTTCTCTCTATCTAAACTCACAAATTATCCAGTTGCACCATATCACAGGGCCCACGCTGAGTTTAAATAGACGTCTATGTATCTATTGATAAAGTCTTATTGATATAGAAAGCAATTTGCTGTATTTAACTTCTTTTAACTGTTTATAAAAGTAAGCATATGTGTTCATGATAGCACTTTCAAGTGTTTATGAGCACTTGTAGCCATTAATCAAACTGAAATGACAGGCAGCCCTTCTGTGATAATGGTAGGTTGTGAGGGCAGTCATGCAGCAGACATCTTATAACAATAACTCTCAGGGTTACCCCTAGCGAGTGTAATAGGAAGCACTGATTTGTTTTAAAGCTGCAGGTAGTTTTAACAGTATATTTAATGTTCAATGTATTGACCAGTTGACAGTTCCCTTTGCTGTTTCCAATGAAATTGTAACTTCCAAAGAGTTTGTATACTTTTTACATAGATGCATACCTTTACCAATTGCAAAAGCTCCAAAAGGGCACCTTACCTTTTCAAGTGCTATCCTGAAGTCTTATCCACAGGGAACCTTATCTATCCCAAAGTCTGGGCTACCTTCCCAAAGAATCCTTTAAGTTTTGACATTCTACAAGATCTAAATGTACATGTCATGTTTGTATATCCCATGCAGGAAAGTTATATTGGACTGAAGGTAGCTGCATTTTCACACATGCATTTGCCCCTGCGAACCACAGCTGTGCAAATTATAATCCACCTTCATTCCTTCAAGTGCAAAAAATTTGGATGTCAAGTTCAGGAGTGTGACTTCTGAATTCATTAAAACGTAGGTTCAAGAATTCGGGCTATAAATTGTTGAATAGATTCCCTACAGTATCAAAACAGGCCCTTCGGCATAAGAAGTCCACACCAACACTCCAAAAAGTAGCCCATCCAGACCCATTCCCCTATTCTATATTTACCCTGACTAATGCACCTAACATGTGGGCAATTTAGTGTGGCCAATTCACCTAGCCTGCTCATCTTTGGATTCTGGGAAGAAACCGGAGCACCCGAAGGAAGCCTATGCAGACATGGAGAGAATGTGCAAACTCCACACAGACAGTCACCCGAGGCGGGAAACAAACCTAGGTCCCTGGTGATGTGAGGCAGCAATGCTAACTCAATTCTGTAAACTGACATTGTTAAAGTCCAGAATATTCAGTTTGAATGTCAATATCAGGCAGCCTGGCTAATCTCTGGGAGGCAAGAAAGCACATTCATGAGAAGCGGGATGAAGGCCCAATGTGAAACAGGCCCTATATATGGAGCCTGATGGCCATTGTTCCTCCTTCTGGCCTCACAATGATAAGCAAAAGTGACATTTTCATGTTCTTTGGTTAAAACCAGGTGATACCAAACAATCTGCACCTGGTTCATTCCAAAAAATGGCAATTCAGCTCTAAATTGTTTTCTGCTCTGGCAATGCCTCAATTTTAAACCTGAGATTCTAAATTCCTCCATAGTGTTGTTTTTCCCTGATGTTATAATCTCCTCCAGCCATGCAGTCATCTTATCAATCAATGATTTCAGTTCTAGGATATCGTTGTAGTAGTTCCTTTAGCTAATGTCTCACACCCTTCATCTGCTATATCAATGTGTACCATCTGCAAGCTCCATCACAACAAATCACCGAGGCTCCTTAGACAGTACATTCCAAACCTATGACTTTATAACCTAGACTGATAAGGGCAACAGACACATAGCAGCACTGTCACCTGCAGGTTCCTCTCCAAGCTACACACCACCCTGACAAACCATGAAGGGAAGTCTTTATTTGTATAGCAAGTGTTGAAAAAATCTTTTGGGGGAGACAATTGGGGTGGAGTCACAAAGATTTACAGAAGCTTGTGCCCATATTGCATTAACGCTCTGAGAAAGTGCAGAAATCAGAGATTTTGGTTTCTCTAATGTATTTTTCCACCTTTGATCGACTCATTGGCTCATATTGATTCGTTTTTTATTGAGATGAGTATCCTATGCATAAATCACAAAACCTTCATTTTACTTTATCTGATTGCTAAGTTTTTAAAAGTAAACAGTGTTTTTCATCCAATCAATTTGGCCTGTACACCGGCTTTTTTTGTCAATGGAGCAGTTTAGCCGATCAAACTTTTCCAACCTCTGAGAGAGGTCAGCTACTAAACTTTGAACTAGGGAGACAAAATGAAATATGTTGAAAAGTATGATTGAGAAATGAGGCAGAATATCACCATCAGCATTTAAACTGGGACAATTAAAATTCAAAGGTCAAAGATTTTTCTTTGATCTCAACAGAAACTCTTCCCTGCCCCCAGGCGAGCAGGATATTCAGGAGTTTTTTTTATCACGATGCCTCACATGCCAACATGACCTATGTGACTCATGTGTGATATGAATGAGCAAAGGTTAAGTTCTTTTCATTCCTCAGTTTAGCCATTGTTTTCAGTGCTTCGGATTGTGAAAATCCTAGTGCCAATTCCTGTGATAGTGCATCAACTGTGTAAATGGTTTCATCCCTAAAACAGAGAAGCTAATAGTTGAAAGCTAAACATCACAGTGGTATCAAATCAGCACAGCAGCTGGGAAAGTAATTGGAGTTCCAATTTTGTTAAGTAATGCTTTTCAATTCAGACCAGATATACTCACAACTTTTTCTGTACTGCACACCTTCCTTCATTGAAATGATACATTGTATTTCTAATCCAGCCCACGAGCAATGTAAAACCATATATAATATTTACATAACCTTTTCTTATACTTCCATCATGGTTTTGACTTTTCCCTGCATGGAGTGATTTTCTACCTGTTTCTTGAAGCTAATGTGTCCATTATTGTCTAGTATCTCACCGACAGAATGCATTTTGAAACTGAGATTTAAACAAAAGAATGCTCACCTAGGGGAACTGGAGACATTCAGATATTATGTTGGTATGACTCTATCTTTTTTTTGTCTCAATTCCTTAATTTTTCTCCTTTCCCCATGATACCCTCATTCCCCAAGGGAGTTCCAAACTGTACTTTTATTTATGGTGAATGGATTTAGAATTTGGCCCGTCCTACAGGTGATATTATTCTATCTCTGTGTTGGAAGGTTTTTAAGAAACAGAAATTGGGTAATCTCCTTTCAGTTCCCAAAGGTTGCTGATCTATAGATAGGTCAGGTATAATTCTGAGGTTTAGCTGAAGTACAGTTTGTGGCTGAGCAAGAAGAGTTTTGCCTGTATTTGATTTATTCTATTCCTGGTATGAGGATACTAACATCTTGACCTTGATCAATGTAAAAACATAACCAAAAGAAATGAATTTAATAAGAAAAGTAAGAAAATGCATGAAGACATGCATTCTTTTTTAGGATGCATAGGATGGGGAAGGATACTGCAGGGAATGGGCACAATTGAAATGTGAAGCTTATTCAAGGAACAGCTACTGCGTGTCCTTGATAAATATGTACCTGTCGGGCGGGGAAGAAGTGGTTGAGTGAGGGAACCATGTTTTACGAAAGAAGTTGAAGCTCTTGTCAAGAGGAAGAAGAAGGCTTAAGTTAGGATGAGACATGAAGGGTCAGTTAGGGCACTCGAGAGTTACAACTTAGCCAGGGGAGACCTCAAGAGAGAGCTAAGAAGAGCCAGGAGGGGACATGAGAAGTCATTGGCGGATAGGATCAAGGAAAACCCTAAAGTTTTCTATAGATATATCAGGAATAAAAGAATGACTAGAGAAAGATTAGGGCCAATCAATGATAGTAGTGGGAAGTTGTGTGTGGAGTCCGAGGAGATAGCGGAAGTGCTAAATGAATATTTTTTGTCAGTATTCACACTGGAAAAAGACAATGTTGTTGAGGAGAATATTGAGTTACAGGCTACTAGACGAGATGCGATTGAGGTGCACAAAGAGGAGATGTTAGCAATTCTGGAAAGTGTGAAAATAGATAAGTCCCCTGGGCTGGATGGGATTTATCCTAAGCCTTTGGCTTTGATCTTTATGTTGTCATTGTCTACAGGAATAGTGCCGGAAGACCGGAGGATAGCAACTATTGTCCCCTTGTTCAAGAAGGAGAGTAGAGACAACCCTGGTAATTATAGACCAGTCAGTCTTATTTCAGTTGTGGGTAAAGTGTTGGAAAGGGTTATAAAAGATAGAATTTATAATCATCTCGATAGGAATAAATTGATGAGGGATAGTCAACATGGTTTTGTGAAGGGTAGGTCATGCCTCACAAATCTTATTGAGTTCTTTGAGAAGGTGACCAAACAGGTGTATGAGGGTAAAGCGGTTGATGCGGTACATATAGATTTCAATAAGGCGTTTGATAAGGTTCCCCATGGTAGGCTATTGCACAAAATGTGGAGGCATGGGATTGAGAGTGATTTAGCAGTTTGGATCAAACATTGGCTAGCTGAAAGAAGGCAGAGGGTGGTGGTTGATGGGAAATGTTCATCCTAGAGTTCAGTTACTAGTGGTGTAGTGCAAGGACCTGTTTTTGGGTCCACAGCTGTTTGTCATTTTTAAAAATGACCTGGATGAGGGCGCAGAAGGATGGGTTAGTAAATTTGTTGATGACACTAAGGTCAGTGGCGTTGTAGATAGCGCCAAAGGATGTTGCAAGTTACAGATGGACATAGATAAGCTGTAGAGCTGGGCCAAGAGGTGGCAAATGGAACCTAATATGGAAAAGTGTGAGGTGATTCACTTTGGAAGGAACAACAGGAATAAAGAGTATTGGGCAAATGGTAAGATTCTTGGTAATGTAGATAAGCAGAGAGATCTCGGTGATCATGTACATAGATCCCTGAAAGTTGCCACCCAGTTTGATAGGATTGTTAAGAAAGCCTATGGTGTATTCAGTTTTATTGGTAGAGGGATTGAGTTTCGGAGTCATGAGGTCATGTTGCAACTGTACAAAACTCTGGTGCAGCCACATTTGGAGTATTGCGTACAATTCTGGTCACCTCATTATAGGAAGGATGTGGAAGCTTTGGAAAGGGTTCAGAGGAGATTTGTTAGGATGTTCCCTGGTTTGTAGGGAAGGTCTTATTAGGAGAGGCTGAGGAAATTGAGGCTGTTTTTGAACGAGAGAAGCAGGTTGAGAGGTGACTTAATTGAGACATATAAGTGAATCAGAGGGTTAGATAGGGTGGACAGTGAAAGTCTTTCTCCTTGGATGGTGGTGGCTAGCATGAGGGGACATAGCTTTAAATTGAGGGGTGATAGATATAGGACAGATGTCAGAGGTGGCTTCTTTATTCAGAGAGTAGTAGGGGTGTGGAACGCACTGCCTGCAACAGCAGTAGACTCGCCAACTTTAGGGGCATTTAAATGGTCATTGGATAAAATATGGATGAAAATGGAATAGTGTAGGTTAGATAGGCTTCAGATTGGTTTAACAGGTTGGCGCAACATCAAGGGCCGGAGGACCTGTATTGCACTGTAATGTTCTATGACAGTAGTTTCAGCATCATGAAGAAGAAATGAAAAGTTGGGTATGCTTGTTGACGAGTTAAGGAAAATAAGATGGCAACAGGTTTCGGAAAATAGTGTAGACCTGTTGAGCTGGATGGACTGTTTCTCTGCTTTAAAACAAAGTAACCTGTGAGAAACAGTCATCAAGGATCTGTCAGTAAAAAGTATGAACATGAGGATTAAGAAATTTCTTTCTAATCTCAGCCTGTGGATCAAATGTGATAATTATGAATGTTTTGTGACCGTTAGCACAGCAGTTCTAATTCACCTTCTTGACTTAAACAGTGCAGAAAAACTCCTTCGACCTATTGAGTCTGCTCCAACATAACTACCACTAAAAGTGTGCTAATCCCAATTTCCTGCACTTGTCCAATACTCTTGTATACTGGATTAGTGGTGCTGGAAGAGCACAGCAGTTCAGGCAGCATCCAACGAGCAGCGAAATCAACGTTTCGGGCAAAAGCCCTTCATCAGGAATGATGAAGGGCTTTTGCCCGAAACGTTGATTTTGCTGCTCGTTGGATGCTGCCTGAACTGCTGTGCTCTTCCAGCACCACTAATCCAGTATTTGGTTTTCAGCATCTGCAGTCATTGTTTTTACCAATACTCTTGTATGTTATAATATTTGAAGTATTCATCCAAATATTAATTAAAGGTTGTAATTCTAGCCTCCACTACCTTCCCAGGCAGTGCTGAATGAAAAAGACTTTTTCCCAAATCCCCTCTGAATCCCCTGCTCCTTACCCTCAAACTATGTTGTCTTGTGATGACCCCTCAACCAAGGGGAACAGTTGTTCTCTATTCATTCTGTCCATGCCCCTCATAATTTTATACATCTTAATCATGTCCTCCCTCAGCACCTCATGGCTCCAAATATAATCCAAGCCTATCTGCCGTCTCCTTGTAGCTCAATTTCTCCACCCCAACCAACATCCTGGTGAACCTCATGCAGTGCTATCATATCCTTCCTGTAGTGAGGTGACCAGAACTACCCACAGAACTCTAGCTGTGACCGAACCAACAATCTGTACAACTCCAACATTACATCCTTGCTCTTATTCTCTATACCATGACTGATGAAAGCAAGTGCCCAATATGTCTTCTTAACTATCCCAATCACATGCTCTGCCGACTTCAGGTATCTGTGAATAATTACCCCAAGATCCCTCTGTTCCTCTAGTCTACCCAGTGTCCTGCCACTTATTAAATACCCCCTCATCTTATTTCTTCTTCCAAAGTGGATCATCTCGTACTTTTCGGGATTAAATACCATCTGCCACTGGTTGCTTATCTAACCAACTCACCTATATCTTCCTGTAACCCTACAACCATCTTCTTTGCTATTAACCACTCTACCCATCTTGGTGTTCTTTGCAAATTGGTATAACACTCCCCCCACATTTTCATTGATATCGTTAGTGTATATAATAAACAATAAGGGTTTGCATCTAAGATTCATAATTGTATCTAATGCTGTATAAGCGAAGAGCAGATATTAGCTAATCGAGGTGGATGGGTGGCCTATTGACATGAAAATTACTCTAATTACTGTCTGTGTCATACCTTAATATGCTTGAAGTTTCTTTTGAAACCACATCAAATAGTCTTGTCAAACAAAAAGAGAGTTTCCCTTGCCACTTGTACAAGTCAATAATTGCTTTGTAATTCTCATTTTCAAAAAGGGAGAAATGCAGAAAGTAGAAAATTAAAGGCTAATTAGCTTATCATCTGTAATATGGAATATATTAGAAACTATCATTACAGGGATTATAACAGGGTACTTGAAAAAATTCAAGGTAATCAGGCAGAGTTGACATGGTACTGTGGAAGGGAAATCATGTTTTGCCAATCTATTGGAGTTCATTGTAAAAGTAACATTGCTATGGATTAAATGGAACCATGAGATGTACTGTACTTGGATTTCCAGAAGATATTTGATGCAGCACCATATTAAAGATTATTGCAGAAGATAAAAGCTCATGCTTCCATAGGTAACGTATCGGCCATAGATAGAAGATCTTCTCTCTAATTGGGGAAACAGAGAGTAGCTATAATGGGTCATTCTCTGGCATGTAAGATGTAACAAATGTTGTGACACAGAGATTAGTTTTAACAGTTTATATAAATAGCTTGGATGATGCCACAGAAAGCATGGGGAATTGTGGGGAGCACAAAAGGAAACTACAAAGGAATACAACTATATGAAGTGAATAAGCAAAGGTATGGCAAATAGAATATAAGATGAGAAAATGTGAAATTGTCCATATTGGCAGCAGAATAAATGCAAAGTTTACTCTCTAAAATGTAGAAAGAATACAATGTTCTGATATGCAGATAGAGTTGGGTGTCTGAGTACATGAATCACAAAAGGTTAACATGCGGGTACAGCAAAGAATTAGAAGAGCTAATAGAATGTTATCAATTATTGGGATGAGGATTGAATATAAGTATAGGCAAGTCATGCTTAAGCTGCATAGGGCATTAGTGCAACCACATCTAATGTATTGTCTAGAGTATTAGTTACCTTATTTAAACAAAGGATGTAAATGCACAGGAAATAGTTCAGAGATGTGTAGCAATTGTAATAAAGTCAGCCAGACGTTATAGAATGAGTTCTCTGATTGAGGCTGTTAATCTGGTCCAACCTGTGAGCCCTGGCTGACAGAGATAAACAGGAGTGTCAGAGGCTCTCTTCACTCTGACAGCAGTCAAAGGATTTCCATGTGTAAATAAAGGGTGACTTGATGATGGGATACCAGCCTCTGTGGAGATATTTCAAGATGGTTTTCCATACTAATACCAAACCAGCTGACTATAAGCCATCCCTTTGTCTACCCAACTGTCTTTCTCTTTCTCTGGGCTCCGTCTCCACCTATCCATTCATTCCCCATACAAATCCCACATCGCCCCACCTCCCAACACAACGCCCCCCCCCACCCCCCCCCCCCCCCCCCGCCACTGTCTCCAGCATATATATATGTGTGTGGGTGTATCACCTTTTCCCATTTACTATCAATTCTGCATCAGAGTCACTGGACTTAAGACATTAACTCTGCTTGCTCACACAGATGATGCCAGACCTGCTGAATTTCTCCAGCAATTTCTGTTCTTGTTTTAGATCTTCAGCATCCACTGTCCTTTGTTTTGTTTTCCTGAAATTAGAGGATTATCTGATGAGTGAAGGTTGAACAACCGAATGGATCAGAGATGGAGAAGAGGGAATTTGAATAGAGGCTGAAGATCCGGTACATACTTACTGTGTGATTCAGTATCTAACACATTCAGTATTGCACCTGTGCAAATTGAAGTTAATTCCTCTTAGTTGTGCAGTTAATGAGGTACAAATTGATGTATTTTAGGTTCTCAGCAGCTGATAGTTGGGAAGGTCAACTCACCATCTGAGAAGAGAGAATTGTCAAAATTTATCTTGGTGGCAAGAAACTTACTTCTGGTCACTTACTCAATTGATTTCTGATGCCTACAATTCTTCTCATTTCTGGGAATAGAAACTTAGAATATATTTCAGTGAGGTTATCACTCAATTCTTTAAATACCGATGAATACAGACCCAACCTATATAACCTTTCCTCAGAGTCTGTGTAAGCAGATCTTTGGATCACATTATGACTTATATCTGCAACGTTGCAGTACGTGTGTGTGTGTGTGTGTAGGTATGTGTGTGTATATGTGCGTGTGTGTATAAGTGTGTGTGAGTGTATTTGTATGTGTGTGCATGTGTATGTGTATATGTGTGTGTGTGTGTCTGTCTGCGTGTGGGTACGTGTGTATATGTGTGTGTGAATGAATGAGTGTGTGTGTGTTTGTGTGTGTGTGTGTATGTGTGTGTCTTGAAGGCAATTTTACCCTGAAACAGTCTTTTGATTGGTTTTCAATTGACACCAGTTGTAGGTCCAGGAAAGCTCAGAACAGTAACCCTTGAATGGACTGGCTGAAGTATACCACAAGGCATGTGAGGGAGAATGGAAACATAGAACGGCAGAAGCTTACAGCATCAACATCTCTTTCTCTGTTTCTCTCCTCTGAAAAACTGCCTCGTCCAACTCTGTAAAACAGCAGGGAAAGTCTACATTCAGAGTTGCTGAAAGGGTCAGGAGAAGGCCATTCAGCCTGTCAGGAAATTGTCTTCCCTTGAAATGGTCTAACGTCTCTTCATAGAACAGCTTTGTCATCCTGGAAGCAAGTTTGGTGAACTTTTGTTAGACTCTCTCAATAGCAATAATATCCTTCCTGAGATCAGAAGACCAAAACTGCACACAGTACTCCAGGTGCAATCCAACCAAGCTCCTGTACAGTTTAAGCAAGATTTCACTGCTCCTGTACGAAATTGAGAGGAAACATCTCAGTCCAGATAGGGTTGCTTTTTTCTCAGGATGCTATTGTTAACCGTTCTGGTCTATGCTTTCCACAAGCTTTAGTAAGCTTACTTCAAGATAAATCTTCCTTGGCCAGTAAGAAACCTAATGAAAATACATCAAAAAGTCCAATAACAATTCCGTGTCTTATGAATTCTGATTTCAAAGATCCATAGCAACTCTTTTTCACCAATTTGGAGAGGTCATTAATGAAAGTTAATATTTTCTGTATAAGGATTGTCTTTTTACTTTGATATTTAGAACATTGTGACCTAAAATGAGAGAGAACTGATTTTAAAAATCAGATTTTGAAAGATTGGCTGTGTTTTGATTGCAAGTAATTTGCCACACGTCAGGTAGTGTAAAAAGCTGTTTGAACAAGCAGTAATTTCAGATGCAGTTAATTTGGAGCTGAGAGGCTATACTGCTGAAGCTTTTTTTAAAACTGGCAGTAAGATAGTGATTGATCTATGGACTAGTGACCAGTTATGATGAACTGAATCATTTTTGCCTGTCCAGTGTGTGATTGGTTCTCAGGTAACCAAACAGCCATGAGTTAGGAATGAGTTATAGGGAGAAAGAAGTTTTCTGTTCCCCAGACCAGGAGCAGTACCTCTGTTCTCTGCAGTTAAAATTCACTGTAAACCTATCTTTCCTTTCATACAACAGTTGTTGTATATTGTGATTTTTAATTGATAAGTCAGAGACATTTACAAGTGAACCAGCAAAAGTTTGCCTTTTACCAACATGTGGAAGCAACCAGAGAAAGATGGATAAAACAAAGTACTGTTCAGTAGGAGAGTCATAGAGATAATCTCAACAACAATACCTGGAAGCAACATTATTGAACTATCCTTCCAGTCTTTCCTCTCTGCCCATAGCATAATTTACCCTGCCTACATGTCAATCTATGTGTGCGTTGGGGGAGTTTATAACAGGATTAGGATCTTAATTAGCAATATTTTATACAAACAGTTTATAATGCTTTGCCTGTAACTGGAGCATAATTACTTGCAATAAACAGTGCTTCTTGTTTGCAACAGAATCCTGGTGTACCTATCAATCTAGGCATCGAAAATTCAGATAAACTGGGGAAGTTTGCATGTCTTACAAAATTTTGTGATGACTCTGGGAGAATGGACTCGATTGCCAGTGAATACACCAGCCCTTACAAAAATTCAGTTTGCTCTCTGATTTATAATTTGGAGATTTACCATCGATAGGACCTATTGAAAACAATGGCATATTAATTTGGTCAGCGTCAGACTTAGGCTCCAGCGTTTGCCATGATGGAGTGCATTTCCTTCACAGGGAAAATGAAAATGTCAGAAATCCAAAGTCCCATCACTTTTCATTTTTGCTGGGGTCGGGGAAGTGGGGGGAGCTCCAGTGGGCCATTAGCAAAATTGCACATGGCAATCTGCCTCCACTGAGCGCAGAGTTTGGAGTTTGTGATGTATGGAAACTGGAATGTGAAGATTAGACCTGATAATAATGTGCCTGTTTTCAGTATATTTCTTAGTTATATTCAGGGTACCCCTCGGAAGAGCTGAGTTACTGCTATAGACATGGCCCTAGGACACCTGAAGGTGGGAGTCAGATGATCGTTTGATCAAATATCCTTTGGATGTGGGTTCAGGAATCATTTGTGTGGTCAGGTGCCCTTAAGGACAGCAAACTATGGAAGATAAAATGTTTATAAAGGGTGCATGCGTCCCTTGAAACAATCCAACATGCCAAGGCCTATCCAGAACTGTCAAGAAGTGTCTAGAAATGCCAAGTATGAACAATCTATGAACAATGTCAAAAAATGCAGGCAGGTGTTGACAAAAGATGACCTATCAAGAAGTGCCAATAATTATTAATACATTGCAAGTCTTTTTTATGAGTGAGAGAGCTTTTCCCAATAAAGTGTAGGCTGCAAAATGAAATCTTACTTAATGGATTACTTTTTTTCCTCCTATGTTCATAGGTATCTGTGGATGTGCAGTGAGTTGACATGGTGTATCAAGGAGGAAAGGATAATGGATAGATGTAGCACTAGGTTTACGCTTTGGTTTGTATGAAGAGCCGTGTAGGATGGTGAAGAGCATTTAGTTGCATGGGTTGGTATGAAAGGGAATGGGTGTATGTTGGGGTAAGTGGGCATGAAAGAGGTTATGAGGATTGCAGGATAATTTTATGTTTTCCCCATTTTTGAAAGGTGAGGTATCTTTTTTGATCTGGTCCTGGGCCATCCTTCATGGAGGTAAGGCATTCATTATGATTGTGAAAAGGAATGCTTGTCCATAAAAAATGCATGACCTCCTTGAGACGAGCACCATTTTCAAGGAACTGTCCAAAAGAAAAGTGTGGACTTCAGAAAATATTGCTAGCTCTTTAACTCACCTGTTGAAATAAAACTTTCATCGGATTTGCGCTACTTAACTGATTTCCCAAACCTGCCATGTGTGGGGTTGATAGGAGTGAGAAAGAGGGATTTAAATTTTTTTAAAATTTTTAAACTTTGACCCTAATGCTGGAACCCAGGAGCAGCGTTTATAAGTTGTGTTCAAGTAGTTGTTCAATTATCAGTACAGTCATAGGTCCAACCCGTCCATGCCAACCAGATATCCCAACCCAATCTAGTCCCACCTGCCAGCACCCAGCCCATATCCCTCCAAACCCTTCCTATTCATATACCCATCCAAATGCCTCTTAAATGTTGGAATTGTACCAGCCTCCACCATTTCCTCTGGCAGCTCATTCCATACCCGTACCACCCTCTGTATGAAAAAGTTGCACTGTAGGTCTCTTTTATATCTTTCCCCTCTCACCCTAAACTTATGTCCTCTAGTTCTGGACTTCCCAACCCCAGGGAAAAGACTTTGCCTATTTACTATCCATGCCCCTCATAATTTTGTAAACCTCTATAAGGTTACCCCTCAGCCTCCGTCGCTCCGGGGAAAACAGCCCCAGCCTATTCAGCCTCTCTCTATAGCTCAAATCCTCCAACCCTGGCAACATCTGTGCAAATCTTTTCTGAACCCTTTCAAGCTTCACAACATCTTTCCGATAGGAAGGAGACCAGAATTGCACACAATATTCCAACAGTGGCCTGACCAATGTCCGGTACAGCCGCAACAAGACCTCCCAACTCCTGTGTTCAATACTCTGACCAATAAGGGAAACCATACCAAATGCCTTCTTCACTATCCTATCTACCTGCTCCTCCACTTTCAAGGAGCTATGAACCTGCACTCCAAGGTCTCTTTGTTCAGCAACACTCTCTAGGACCTTACCATTAAGTGTATAAGTCCTGCTAAGATTTGCTTTCCCAAAATGCAGCACTTCACATTTATCTGAACTAAACTCCATCTGTCAGCCCATTGGCCCATTTGGTCCAGATCCTGTTGTAACCTGAGGTAACCCTCTTCGCTGTCCACTACACCTCCAATTTTGGTGTCATCTGCAAACTTACTAACTGTACCTCTTATGCTCGTGTCCAAATCATTTATGTAAATGACAAAAAGTAGAGGGCCCAGCACTGATCCTTGTGGCACTCCACTGGTCACAGGCCTCCAGTCTGAAAAACAACCCTCCACCACCACTCTCTGTCTTCTACCTTTGAGCCAGTTCTGTATCCAAATGGCTAGTTTTCCCTGTATTCCATGAGATCTAACCTTACTAATCAGTCTCCCATGGGGAACCTTGTTGAACGTCTTACTGAAGTCCATATAGATCACATTTACTGCTCTTCAATCATCAATCCTCTTTGTTACTTCTTCAAAAAACTCAATTTGGTTTGTGAGACATGATTTCCCATGCACAAAGCCATGTTGACTATCCCTAATCAGAGCTGAAAATGTGTTGCTGGAAAAGCGCAGCAGGTCAGGCAGCATCCAAGGAGCAGGAGAATCGACGTTTCGGGCATGAGCTCTAATCAGTCCTTGCCTTTCCAAATACATGTAAATCCTGTCCCTGAGGATTCCTTCCAACAACTTGCCCACCACCGACATCAGGCTCACCGATCTGTAGTTCCCTGGCTTGTCCCCTCAACAATTGTGGTCGTTCTCCTCAACAATAAGTATACTGCTTTGGATACTGTTGGGGGGGATGGCCTAGCAGGGGTAAGCTGCAGTGACCGGGTCTCTGGCATGAGGTCCAGAAGGGAAAGGGGGAGAGGAGGAGAGCGCTAGTTATACGAGACTCTATAGTTAGAGGGACACACAGGGGGTTCTGTGGACATGGACGAGACTCTCGGTTGGTTTGTTGCCTCCTGGGTGCCAGGGTCCGAGACGTCTCGGACCGTGTCTTCAGAATCCTTAAGGGGGATGGTGTGCAGCCAGAAGTCGTGGTGCACATTGGCACCAACGACATAGGTAGGAAGAGGGGTGGGAGGTCATTCAGGAGCTCAGGGAGTTAGGCTGGAAGCTAAAAGCTAAGACGGACAGAGTCGTCATCCCTGGGTTGTTGCCAGTGCCATGTGACGGTGAGGCAAGGAATAGGGAGAGAGTGTAGTTGAACACGTGGCTGCAAGGATGGTGTAAGAGGGAGGGCTTCAGGTATTTGGACAATTGGACTGCATTCTGGGGAAGGTGGGACCTGTACAAGCAGGACGGGTTGTACCTGAACCAGAAGGGTACCAATATCCTGGGAGGTAGGTTTGCTAGAACTCTTCAGGGGGGTTGAAACTAATTTGGCAGGGGGATGGGATCCGGACTTGTAGTCCAGCAAGTAGGTTAGCTGTTTTTAAGGATGTCCAAGAATGTAGGGAGGCTGTGGAGAAGGTAGCACTGACAGGGAAGACTTGCGGACACAGAGATGGGCTCAAGTGTGTATACTTCAATGCAAGGAGTATCAAAAATAAGATGGGTGAACTTAAGGCGTGGATCGGTACTTGGCACTACGATGATGTGGCCATCACAGAAACGTGGATAGAAGAGGGACAGGAATGGTTGTTGAAGGTTCCTGGTTACAGATCTTTCAGTAAGATTGGGGAGGGGGGGTGGTAAAAAAGGAGGGGGGGGGGGTGGCGTTGCTAATTAGAAATGGTATAACGGCTGCAGAAAGGCAGTTCGTGGGGGATCTGCCTTTGGAGGTAGTATGGGCTGAAGTCAGAAATAGGAAAGGGGCAGTCACCTTGTTGGGTGTTTACTGTAGGCCCCCCAACAGCAGCAGAGATGTGGAGAAACCGATTGGGAAACAGATTTTGGAAAGGTGCAGAAGCCACAGGGTAGGAGTCATGGACAATTTCAACTTCCCAAATATTGATTGGAAGCTCTTTAGGTCAAGTAGATTGGACAGGGCAGTGTTTGTGCAGTGTATCCAGGAAACTTTTCTAACTCAGTATGTAGATTGTCCGACCAGAGGGGAGGCCATATTGGATTTGGTACTTGGTAACGAACCAGGACAAGTGATGGGCTTGTTAGTGGGTGAGCATTTTTGTGATGGTGACCACAATTCTGAGACTTTCACCTTGGTTATGGAGAGAGATAGGTGCGTGCAACAGGGTAGGTTTTACAATTGGAGGAAGGGTAACTACGATGCTGCAAGACAGGATCTGAGGAGCATAAGTTGGGAGCATAGGCTGTCAGAGAAGGATGTCGTTGAAATGTGGAACTTTTTCAAGGAACAGATACGACGTGTCCTTGATATGTGTGTACCTGTCAGGCAGGAAAGAAATAGTCGTGTGAGGGAACCTTGGTTGACGAGGGAGGTTGAATGTCTTGTAAGGAGGAAGAAGGAGGCTTACATAAGGTTGAGGAAACAAGGTTCAGATAGAGTGTTGGAGGGATACAGGATAGCCAGGAGGGAGCTGAAGAAAGGGATTAGGAGAGCTAAGAGAGGGCATGAAAAATCTTTGGCGGGTAGGATCAAGGATAACCCCAAGGCCTTTTATGCGTAATGTGAGAAACATGAGAATGACGAGAACGAGGGTAGGTCCGATCAAGGACAGTAGTGGGAGACTGTGTATTGACTTGGAAGAGATAGGAGAGGTCTTGAATAAGTACTTTTCTTCAGTATTTACAAATGAGAGGGACCGTATTGTTGAAGAGGAGAGTATGAAACGGACTGGTAAACTAGAGGAGATACTTGTTAGGAAGGAAGATGTGTTGGGCATTTTGAAAAACTTGAGGATAGACAAATCCCCCGGGCCTGACGGGATATATCCTAGGATTATGTGGGAAGCAAGAGAGGAAATTGCAGAGCTGTTGGCAATGATCTTTTCATCTTCACTGTCAACGAGGGTGGTACCAGGGGACTGGAGAGTGGCGAATGTTGTGCCCCCGTTCAAAAACTTCCCTGGATGTATTTCCAGTAATATCCTCCCTCAGTACAGCTGTAATGTTATCCCTTATCAAAAATGCCACCCCCCCCCACTCCTCCCTTGCCTCCCCTTCTATCCTTCCTTTAGCAACTTGTATCCTGGAACATTAAGCTGCCAGTCCTGTCCATCCCTGAGCCACGTTTCTGTAATTGCTATGACATCCGAGTCCCATGTTCCAAACCATGCCCAGAGTTCATCTGCCTTCCCTGTTACGCCCCTTGCATTGAAATAAATGCAGTTTAATTTATAAGTCCTACCTGCCTGCCCTGACTGTTTGACTCGCTTCTGTTCCCAACTGTACCAGTCTCAGATTGATTGCTTTCCTCACTATCTCCCTGCGTCTCACCCCCCCCCCCCCCCACCCCCCCAGCCCCACCTTACCAGTTTAAATCCTCCCAGCAGCTCAAGCAAATCTCCCTGCAGTATATCAGTCCCCTTCCAATTTAGGTGTAATCCATCCTTCTTGTACAGGTCACTTCTACCCCAAAAGAGATTCCAATGATCCAAAAATGTGAATCCTTCTCCCATACACCAGCTCCTCAGCCATGCATTCATCTGCTCTATCCTCCTATTCCTGCTCTCACTAGCTCATAGCACCGGGAGTAACCCAGATATTACTACTCTCGAGGACTTCCTTTTTAAATTTCTGCCTAACTCTCTGTAATCTCCCTTCAGAATCTCAACCTTTTCCCTTTCAATGTTGTTGGTTCCAATGTGTACAATGACCTCCTGCTGGCCCCTCTCCCCCGTGAGAATATTCTGCACCCTCTCTGAGACATCCTTGATCCTGGCACCAGGGAAGCAACACACCATCCTGATTTTTCGCTGCTGGCCACAGAAATGTCTATCTGTACCTCGGACTAGAGAATCCCCTAACCCAACTGAACTCTTCGAACCCGACATGCCCCTCATTGCATTAGAGCCAGTCTCAATACCAGAAACTTGGCTGTTCATGCTATGTTCCCTTGAGAATCCATCACCCCCGACATTTTCCAAAACAGCATACCTGTTTGAAATGGGTATATCCACAAAAGACACCTGCACTAGCTGCCTATCTCTCTTACCTTTCCTGGAGTTAACCCATCTATGTGACTGTATCTGAGACTTTCCCCCCTTCCTTTAACTGCCATCCATCACATACTGTTGCTGTTGCAAATTCCTCATTGCTTCTAACTGTCTCTCCAACTGATCCATTCGATCTGATAAGATTCGCAGCCAGCAGCATTTATGGCAGATATAATCCGCAGTAACCCTTAAACTCTCTTTAAACTCTCACATCTGACAAGAAGTACATATCACTCTATTAAAGGCTATTTTTGCTCCTTCACAATCTACAGACCCAGAAATTAACACCGTCTTATTCCTCTACAAACACTGCCCCAGGTTAAATTAAAGTTATTGCTTATATTTTAAGTTTAATCAAGAAATTTATCTCCAAAAACATATAATCAAGAAAGAACCCACTCTACTCACTACTGCAGTTTCTCTGTCAGCCATATTTAAAACAATGATTAACTTATCTGATTCTGTGCTGTGAACTTCGCCCAACAGTTTCTCCAAGATCAGTTGTGAATTTTACTGTTTGATAATTTTCCCAGATGCACGCCGATGTCCAGTGATACATGAATTCAAACAACAAAGGCAGTAACTGTGCAGGTTCGTTCTCTCTCTCTTGCACTGACCTTGCCAGGTGCTTCCTTTGTCTGTTCTTCTCCCTATTAAAACGGCTTTTGGTTTAACTTTTTTTTAACCAAAGTTCCAAAACAATGCAACAGCATATAAAACAGTAATTGCTGCTCCTTGAATTCGAGGAAATCACCTCCGACACCTAAAATACCTCAAACAAGGAGCAACTGTTACAGTCAGAAATTTTTCCCGTCCTCCATCTTGGATTACCCAGAATCAATAATAGAGGAAAAATTATTCAGGAGTTTAAAAAAAAAGGCACTTGTTTTATGTAACAAGATATGTTTTTTGCATGGTAGCAATCCCAACAGATAAACTGATGAAGGTACACCTTATTTGTCTCCATTAGGACCTCAAGTAAGACCAACAATATTTCCACTCAATGACTGTGAGACGTCACCAGATTTGGTGGAAGAACTTTAATATTAACTCTTTTGGAGCTATTACCTTACACAACAGGCATGCCTATTTTTTCATCTTCTGTCCCATCTCCATTCCCGTTTGGTTCTGAAAGAATAAACCTTCTGTGATTCAGTCTTCCCTGCTTTCCACCCCATCACAGACTTCCATTCGTTCATGCTTGTCCCCTCCCTTGTATAATTGCAATTTGTTGTTGTTACAATAGTTTACATTCACTCACCAGTTACTTTCTCAAGAAAATCCAGTTGAAAGCTTTGCTTCTGAACAATTAATGTGATTTATGCATACATTTTTGAAGTGAAAAACTTTGGAAAATATACACAGTGAATCTTTGAGCGTTTTCTGGTCTCTTATGTTTGTTCATGGAAATCTGTGTTTATTGAAGACTGCAAACATTAGAAAGTTCACTAATAGTGCAATATAGAGTAAAGTTTCCACCAATATTTTTCAGGCACACACCAGGAGCACATATTGGGTAAACTATGTAACTTCTATCCTGTGTCTGTCTGTCCATTAATTATTCTCAATGGAAAATCATGGCCTGGAAGTATACAATTTCCTGATATGTGCTCTACTGTGTGCCAGAAGCACAGAGCCAGAACATTTACTTTTTAATGCTTCAAGTTTGGAATGTAACTATTGGAACCACTAAACGTGGAAAAAGCAATAATAGGGAGAATTTGAGGCCACAGAAAAGGAGATTTAGATGGTTTGAAGAAGAGGCACATTTGCTGAGAATAAGATGTGAAAGTGGAACCACTGACCTAATATAAGCAACTCATTTGAACATACTTAGGGGCAAAAATATGAATTAGAGGCAAGAGAATGCTAAACAGCCCATTGAGATTCCTCCACAATCTCTGACTGGAAATCTGTTACATAAAACAATTCAGTAGTTATTGGCTCACTGGTTTTACATATCGACCTTCTTCAACAATAGAATGTAGGACCAATCAGGGCTGGGAAACAGGGATTGTGTGCTGCAGATGTGAAATCATTATTGATGGGAAAATCATTTTAATATGATTTATGGAAGACCAGATTACCTGTAAAATGTCCTTGTGTTGCAAATGAGACAGCTGAATTATGTGTAGTAATTACTGGTAAAATGGTAAAACCAATGAGTGAGCAAATCAGTTTTACAATGGAATTATTCAGAGTTTTTTTCACTGATTCAGGGAATGTGCATGTTTCTAGCTAGGCCAGCATTCATTGCCAATCCATTACTGCCCCTGAGAAGCTGCCTTCTTGAACTGCGGCAGCTCATTTGGTATCAGTAGACCCACAGTATGAGAGAGAGAGAGTTGCAGGATTTTAACCCAGCAGCACTGAAGGGACAGCGACATATTTCCAAATCAGGGTGGAGAGTGGCTTGGAGGGGGATTTTCAGGTAGCAGTTTTCCAGGTTAAGTGGTGACTTAATAGAGGCATATAAGATGATCAGAGGATTAGATAAAGTGGACAGTGAGAGCTTTTTTCCTCAGATTGTGATGGCTAGCACAAGGGGGCATAGCTTTAATTGAGGGGTGATAGATAGAGGATAGATGTCAGACATGGGTTCTTTACTCAGAGAGTAGTAAGGATGTAGAATGCCCTTCTTGCAACAGTAGTGGACTCGCCAACATCAAGGGCATTTAAATGGTCATTGGATAAACATATGGATGATAATGGAATAATGTAGGTTAGGTTGGCTTTAGATTAGTTTCACAGGTCGGTGCAACATCGAGGGCCGAAGGACCTGTACTGCGCTGTAATTTTCTATGTTCAATCTTGACCTTCTAGATGATAGGAATTATGGTTTTGGAAGGATGGTTGGCCAATTAAATTCCAGTACACCTGGGGACAATTATAACAAAGTCAGTGATTATGGTGACTGAGGAGCATGAATGAAACCATGCCTTTTATATGTAAAAAACATTTCAAAATTTGAATCACACACAAAACATCTCGGCAGGAGATTTACAGAGGAGGAACAACCAACTGTTCAGATTGGTCATTTACACGGCTCCTGCGGAGGGTTCAGCTGGTGTTTTGCTAAAGCCACAGCAGGAAATCAGGAGAAATTTGTAGAAGTTCAAGACATTCATTTATCAATGGAGGTGCATTTCATCTGTGGATGCATCTTTGTTTCTAAAGGGCAAACTAAACTTTGCCTGCATGGATTGTATGTAAGACAATATTCCTTTTGCTGGATTTACCCAAGATTTAAGATCTGAGCATTGATACACTTGCAGGTTTTCACACTAACAAAGTCCTTGGGAAACTGGTTTCCAACCTACTTATATCAGACAACCAGTTAAATAGACATCATCTATCTTTAATTAGTTTTGAAAAAATGGTGAAATTTCAAGAATCATGTCAAGATAACAATGTATAAGTTATAACTGAATGTTAGACATACATTATATCCTAGTTAATCTAACATGCCATTACATGTTGAAGAAAGTTGGGAGTGTCGACATCAAGAAAATCAGAGTATGTTGGGAAATAATGGGTGTAGCGAGAGCAGCCAAAATCAGTCCTTATTTAAAGCCATTCTTTCTGTTTTATTATTATTTATAATTCAACAGCAACTCAGGAGCTCAGGGAAGTAGATTTTCACATTCACTGCAAATAGGAAATGACTTGACTGCCTTAATGCACTTCATGCAATTTCCCTTTCCATTAATATTAGTAGCGTGATAGCTAAGGGTCTCATTGGCTTGGTGAGGGAAAGGATATAGGAAGGAGAGATTTAGATGAACTGAAAACTATGAAGGAAGAGAAACAGGCACTGAGTATCAGAATAGAATAATCAAGGTTGGGCAAACATTTGGATGAGGGGTTCTGTGGCAGAACAGTGAATGCAGCAACAGATGTTGCTCAGTGGTCATTGTGATGGAGGGGAAATGGGGTCAGTAGTTCAGGTCAGGTTAAATAGAACACTAAGAGTGTGAATAATTTTAACATATTAAATAGATACATTACTGTGAACAATTTTGGTCCTCTTATCTAAGGCAGAATATGTTAGCATTGGAAGTATCATAGAATCCCTACAGTGTGGAAACAGGCCATTTGGTCCAACAAGTCCACACCGTACTCTGAAGAGTAATCCACCCAGACACATTCCCCTGAGTAATGCACCAAACCGACACACCCCTGAACACTATGGGCAACTTAGCATGGCCAATTCCCCCAATCTGCAAATCTTTGGACTGTGGGAGGAAACTGGAGTACCCAGGAGAAACCCATGCAGACACAGGGAGAATGTACATCTAGACAGTTCCCTGAGGCTAGAATTGAACCAGGATCCCTGGTGTTGTAAGGCAGCAGTGTTAACCACTATGCCACCATGCCACCCTAGAGAAGTGTGGAAAAGTTTCACTAGATTGATCCTGGTTATGGATGGACTCTCATGAGGAGAAGAATAAGAAGCAATATTATTGAAACATACAAGATTCTTTGAGGACAGTGGAGATATGAAAGGTTGTTTCCCCTTGTAGGAAAGTCTTTGAACATCGGCCATTATCTCACATTAAAGGACTGCCCATTTAAGACAGAGATGAGGAGGAATTTCTTCTCTCTGAGAGTAGCAAATGTGTGGAATTGTTTACCACAGAGGCTTTTGGAGACTGGGTCATTAAGTATATTCAAGGCTGAGATAAACAGATTATTAATTGGTCAGGGAATCAAAAGTTATGGGGAAAAGGCAGAAAAATGCAGTTGAGGATTATGCAATTATCCACGATCTCAATGAATGCTGGAGCTGACTCAATGGGCTGAAAAGCCATCTGTTTCTATGGCTTATGGTCTTATTTATTATTAAATAAAAGATTAAATACAACAGTTTCTATTGTAAATACATTTTGATAGGATTGGACATTCGTAGAAATATTGAAGAGGCTAATGGTATAACTAAAACTTGCAGGGGAAAGATGGCTGACCCCCAAGAATTGTTTCAACAACACCAGTAATCAGTAGTGAGCGCTGCTTGGATGACAAGAATTCCCCAAAAGAAGGAACATTGGCGGCAGACCAGGAGAACCTACAGTCAAGATTAGAGTAGTGCTGGAAAGGCACAGCAGGTCAGGCAGCATCAGGAAGGGCTTCCTGATGAAGGGCTTTTGCCTGAAACATAGATTTTCCTGCTCCTCAGATGCTGCCTGAGCTGCTGTGCTTTTCCAGCACTACTCTAATCTTGACTCTAATCTCCAGCATCTGGTTTCACCCAGGTTAACCTACAGTCAGTCATTGGGGAGGGGGCAGGTTTGGGGCCTCTGAGGAGTGAGGTAAAGTTGTCTAGGAGTTCAGATTCTGAGTTGAGATAGAGGGACACAAAGGAAGGTACCACCCTGTGAGGAGGACATGCCTGAAATGAACTCAGGGTACCCTCTTCCTTCCTGCTGATCTCCTTCATTCTGCTATCCCCAGCCTCATGTATTAATACAGTGGCGATGGTAACTTGTCATTAATGCCCCCAACAGTCCTAAGGGCAGGCAGACTGGCTGATGCTTTACCCCCTTCTTCATATTACAGAAATATCCTGGGGATGAACAGGAAGGTAGCGGCTGCGTCAACAATGAGCTTCCTGAAAGATGTCGAGACATTGTACTGTAAACATCAGCAGAAAGAAGATTAGGTCTGGTGAAGCCTGGCAGCCTGTTTTGCAATGCTGGTACAAACCAGGTTCACCCCAGAATGTTCTTGATTAGTTTATTATCTTATTGGGGCAAAGGTTATCAGAGAGAGGAATTGATAATATGATTGTGCTGGAATGTTTTATTTTCTCACTAATGATTAATTCTTCCTTCATGTTGATTAATTGATTTGTTGTTGCCATATTTACTGAAATACAGTGGAAAGTGTTGCTGTACATGCTATACATGTAGATCCTATCATGGTCTCGGAGTTTTGAGATGAGTTTGTTTGGAATTATGGTGTTGAAGGCAGAACTGTAGTCAATAAGTAGGGCCCTGAAGTAGGTATCTTTGTTATCCAAATATTCCAGGGATGCGTGTGGAACCAGGGAGATAGTGCCTGCTGTGGACCGGTTGTGCCGGTAGGTGCATTGCAAAGGTCAAGGCAATTTGGCAGACTGGAGTTAATGTGAGGCATGACTAACTTCTTGATGCACTTCATAATTATAGAGGTAAGAGCCATCAGGCAGTAGTCATTGAGGCATGCTGCATGACCTTTCTTTGGTACTGGGATGATGGTGGTCTTCTTGAAGCAGGTGGGAACTTCAGGTCGTGTCAAGGAAAGGTTAACGATGTCAGTGAATACTCTTGCCAGCTGGTTCACACAGGGTCTGAGTGCATGGCCAGGAACTCTATCTGGACAAGTCACATTCCATGGGTTCATTCTTAAGAAGGCTGATTTAACATCTGCAGTGGTGACTGTGAGTACATGTGCATCTGAGGCTGTTGGCATAAGTGACATTGTTTCACCGACCCTCTGTTCAGGTGAGTGTAGAACATCGGTGAGGTAGACATGTACTGTAGCCCCGATTCTGTTCAACTTTGCTTTGTAGCCCGATATGTCTCATAAACCTTGCCACAATCGATGGGTGTTCATGTGGTTGGTCTGGGTTTCAAGTTTAGTTTGGTATTGCTTCTTGGCATCTCTGATGGCCTTACAAAGATCATTCCTGGATTTCCTGTATAGGTTAGGGCTACCTGACTGATACACCTCAGACCTTGACTTCAATAGGGAGTGGATCTCCCAGTTCATCCTTGGTTTCCAATTGTGGAACACCCGGATTAACTTCTTCAGCACACAGTGTTCTACACAGTTAGGAATGAAGTCTGTAATCATAGGGCCATACTTATTTAGGTTGGCCACTGAGTTCTTGAATGTGGACCAGTAGAAGCCCTTCCACTACCTCAGTTCAACACTGTGCTACTTTCTGCACTGGGTCCTCACGCTTCAGTTTCTGTGTGTAAATGAGAAGGAAGAGCACAGTGTTGTGATGTGACTTTTCAGAATGTAGGCAGGGGGTGGAGCGCTGGCATCTTTGATGGTTGAGGATGCTCCTCTGAGTGGGATGTGTCCTCCAGCAAACTTCTCAGCAGCAGAGGAAAGAGGTGATGGGACATGTCAATAAATTGATGCCAGGACTTGGCTGCAGTGCAGGAGAAGTTACACCAAGACTGGCAAGGATGTTCCTGTCTTCTTATATCAAAGTTTGCATGAGTGACATGCCAATTTATTCATGAAACTCGCCACTTGTCATCGCCATCTGAAATTGTGCAGGGAATAGGTAAATATTTATAGTCTGGCAGGAGACGTATTCTTTCTCCGAACTGGAAATTACTTAAAAGTCTTTGATGAGCTCACAGCAGTAATCACATTCACTGCAGACAGACTGGGCGGGCAGGAAATCCAGCAAAGTGACTGCTGCGTAGGGGTAACTGCCCCTTTACAAGGAGAGTATGCATTTTGATCACGGCTGGTTTGACAGTGGTAACGTGAGGATCAGAGTGAGTGGAATCGCTCTTGAAGTCAGTGGAAGAAGTTATTTTCTCCTCTGAAGTGGGAGTGTGCTCCAGCAAATTTCTCAGCAGTGGCTGAGAAGGGACTTGGCAGCTGTGAAGGAGAAGTTACATCAAGGCAGCCAAGATAATTCGTTACACCTCTGCCCATCCTTCCCTCCTGTGCTTTTTTTCAATCAGGCATGGATGAACACTTTTCCACACTTCCTTCTGTTCGCACTTAAACCCTTCAATGTCTAATCCAAGAGCCTATTTACCTGCCAGAGAAATTTTTCAACCTCTCAAAGGTGTGTCGGTCTTGATTGCAAAACGGGGTGGGAAATCTGCAGGAACAATTAGACATTGCTGATGTGACCTTCTTTCAGAGATTGATGACAGAAGGAATCACCCAGGAATGTGCATGTTGAGGACATTTACCTGACTTGCTGACGTGGTGCATCTCAAGAATCCTGGTTTGAACCGCAGTAGAAGGTTTAACTGTTAAAGTAGTAGTAAAAACCTGATTTTTAATACTGGAACCTGCCATGAACTAACTTTTGCTTAAAGAAAGGAAAAACACTGACTGGAAATGGTTGCAGGTGACCACAGATTGAGCCACTTTATGAAATCATCGCGGAATAAAATCCAGTTTGACCAAAACCTAAATGTCACTAAAATGACAAACAAGTTACTCAACTCAATATCTCAATTTGATTTACACCTTTCTGAAAGTTTCAAGTATTGCTACCTGCAGATTGTCTTTCTTTATTTTTCTCTCAGCCTCTTTAAAAACGCCTAGTAATAAATTGGGGAATGACCATTCACTGAGAATTTAAGGATTCTACAAATTTTGCCACACCTGAGGATAAAGGACATCAACAAATATGGTCTCAGATTAAAAATCTAAGGACTTCAAGGACTCGGAATGCATTTTCAAAAAATCTGTCTGTCCTTCATCTTCATTTTTGTACAAGACAGTTCCTTTTCTCTTTAAAATGCCATACCTGTGTGAGTGTGTTTGTGTTTGGTGTCATGTTTCATTGTTTTTCTTGGGGGTAGTAATTAGTAAAGTTCATCTTTCTTTCACTCAAGCAAACCATACAATTAGCTTCTGAATTTTGTCTAGTACAGGCACAGTGTTTCAATTGAAGTGTGATACAGTTCTGTGCTAAAATCTATACAAACCTTTGTTGCAGTCAACGAAAGACGTTGAGAAGTGGGGAGGTCATTGGTCATGACAATTACACAGATTAGAGGTACTGCTGCAGTACCAAAGAGCAATGTCTTTTAGGAAAGGGCATCTACTTCCCTACTAGGTATAATCTACATCTGACTCCAGACGCACAGCATTGTAGTTAACCCTTAACTATTCTCTGAAATAAACAATCAAAACACTCCGTTGTAACAATTATGGATGGGCCACAAATTACTATTCGGAGATTTTACACTCCATTAAAGGAGACAAATAAAGGTGAAGTGGAAGGTAAATATTTCAAGCAGGCATTAGGGATTCATACCAGAGTGATAATTGTTTGCAAGCATTTCAATAAAAATACTTTTCAAAGGCAGTGTTTGCTGATACCCACAACTGCAGGGAACTACATGTGTATTCCTTTGGAAGATTCTCATGGTTCCAAACACAAATACTCATCATGCAGAATTTACATGTGGACATTACTCGCAAATTCAGTACTGCACATGTGCAGGGAAAAGTGCATGCTTTTCAAATGGAGCTGAGCGGTGGGGAGAGGAGGGGCCAGATATGGGATGAGGTGGTGTCCCTTGGAGCGAAATGGGAGGAGGACCCAGAAACTGGGGGTAGGAGGCTAGGAAGGCCCAGAACACAGGACTGAGCTGGGCAACCAGGGGCCAGGATGGTCTCTCCTTCTCAGCCTCTCTTCTTCCGTGCTCCTCCAAACTCTCTTCTCTCCATCTCCCTCTGGTTCTTTCCCAAGCCCTATCACAGATCCCCACCTTTCCATCTTCCAGAAACCCCTTGCCATTTCCTGATGAGGGTTCCTTGCAGAAGTTGAGGAGCTGCCATTTTCTGCCCCTGAGGGTTCTTTCAGGGTACTCTGAGTGTGGACAGCAGTTTCTCAGCCTTTCTGCCAGTCACCCCAATAGTTACATTAGCCATTGTGAATCACACAGGAGTGCATCAACATTTCAGAGCTACCTGATGAAGGAGCAGCGCTCTGAAAGCTTATACTTCCAAATAAACGTGTTAGACTATAACATGGTTGTGTGATTTTTAATTTTGTCCACCCCAGTCCAACATTGGCACCTCCACATCATGCTGTCAGTCAGTCAGAGGGTGACCAATAAGAGGATTACCCAAGGCTGCAGGACTGTCTGATCCCCAGTGTATCTCCAACACAGCTACAATACTGAGGTCACATCTCCCAGAAACATCTGAAAGGACTCTCAGGAAAGTAGGTGAACACTCCTGGGTTCGCAATGTTTAAACTTCCTACTTATTAAGACCAAGCGAGTAATTTAGGTAAACAGATTTTACAGTTCTGGTGTTGATTGCTCCCTTGTCAGATGTCACCCCTAGGCTTGGTTCTGAAGTGTTAGATTAGATTAGATTAGATTACTTTAGATTAGATTAGATTAGATTAGATTAGATTACTTACAGTGTGGAAACAGGCCCTTCGGCCCAACAAGTCCACAACGCCCCGCCGAAGCGTAACCCACCCATACCCCTACATCTACATCTACCCCTACCTAACATTACGGGCAATTTAGCTTAGCCAATTCACCTGACCGGCACATTTTTTGGAGTGTGGGAGGAAACCGGAGCACCCGGAGGAAACCCACGCAGACACGGGGAGAACGTGCAAACTCCACACAGTCAGTTGCCTGAGGCGGGAATTGTTGGTTTCCTTTGGTCAGTACATTAGCTATGTTAGTGTGTATTGTAACCCTGTGCATTAGGAAATGGTGTGCAGTATGAAGGAGGTAATGTCACAGCAATGTGAGGGGGAGTCCTTATTTTTCAGATGTTGAAAGGGCACTATCAGACATAGGAACTGTGTATGGGTAAAATTGTTCTGAACAACCCTTGCAAGTCTCTGACTGCACCGTTTTCTGCTGTGCAAAGGGCCATCATCCTGTGCCACCTGCTGTGCCCCCTCCTGCACATTCTCCTTGTTTAATGAGGAGAAACAATTGACCATATCCTCCTGATGCAGGCCTCTCCTGGTCTGCAGGACTAGATTGTGCAGAACCCAGCAGGCAATGATGGTATGGGAGACCCTTGCTGGGGCATACTGCAGAGCCCCACCAGATCAGATTAGACACATGGAAGTCACCCTCATCAGGATAATGCTTGGGTTGACCTTCTACCTCTCCTTTACTGCAGTGTGCTGAACCTTTCTCACAGTGGCGAGTAGCAATGTCTTCAATGGATAGCTCCGGTCCCCAAGAAGCTGTCTCTTAAGTTCTGCACACCCAGTTATAGGAAGGATATTATTAAGCTGGAGAGGGCACTGAAGAGATCTACCAGGATGTTGCTGGGTATGGAAGGTTTGAGTTAAAGTTAAAGAAAGTCTGGATAGGCTGGACTTTTTTCACTGGAGTGTAGGACGTTGAGAGGCGACTTTATAGAAATTTATAAAGTAATACGGGGTATAGATAGAGTTAATGGTAATTGTCTTTTCCTTTGGATGGAGGATTTTAAGACTGTGGGTACATTTTTAAGGTGAGAGGAGAGAGATTTGAAAATGACACAAGGGGCAAATTGTTTACACAGAGGATGGTTTGTGTGTGGAATGAACTTCCAGAGGAAGTGGTGGATGAAGCTACAATCACAACATTTGAAAGGCATTTGGATAAGTGCATGAACAGGAAAGGTTTGGCGGGATATGGGCCAATGGGCGGATGAGACTAGTTTAGTTTGGGATTATGGTTGGTTTGGACTGGTTTGACCGAGGGGTCTGGTTCCATTACATATGACTCTATGATTCCATGCATGGAGAGCTGGAAAATCTTTGGCACCCAGCACTGTAGTACTACGACTCATCCTGGGAATTGTGTAGACACCTAACAGATGTGCTTTGAATGGTTGATTGTAGACCAGTGGGACCTTGTTGGTCGTTTGTGTGCACTGAGGGATTCGCTGAGGAAATGGGGGCCCTGCCTGTTTTCTTTGGAGTACCTACAGGATCCCATGGCAAACGTATGAAGGGGATCAGGTGAGTTACCCCTCGTGCCCTGGCTAATTTCTATCTCTCAATCAACATTACAGTAACAGATTATCTGGTTGTTATCATGTTGTTGTTTATGGGAGCTTGTTATTTGCCAATTGGCTGCTGTGTTTCCTCTGTTATAACAATGACTAATCTACAAAACATTCCGTTGGTTTTAAAGTACATTGGAACATTCCATGGTCATGAGAGATTCAACCTCTTGATGTAATCATCTACGCTAATTGTAATCCTAGTGGGGAACTGAACATAAGAATGCTTTGGGCTACTGTGACTTTTATTTCAATGAACATGGCTGCACTTCTAGCTGTGGCAGTGTCTTGTAGATGTGGAAACACTATGATGCTTCTCTGGAAAAGTGTACCATCCTTGCTGCTACTTTGGTCTGGACCAATAAAATTACTTTTGGAAAGTGGGAATGAGATTTCCCCCAACTACTCTCCTTTTATTTGTACTGCCCTATTTCCTCCTTCCTCTTTCAACTCCACCTTCTCTACCCAGAGCAGAATTGCCAGATGGGCACTGAAGAACACATATTATAAGGACATTCTCAACTTCTACAATCACTTCAACACTCTGAAATGGCTTAAGTCACAAATAGTCACCATGTAATACAAACAAAATGTCTTCTAATACTTGTGTACTACCTAAGAACAGTCTGTGATTATTTTTCAAGACCATAATACAAGTGATCATTTCCCACCTTTTACCGTAAAGGCTACCAAGGAGGATCAGGACCTAGCAGTAGCAATGATTTGGAGGTGCCAGAGTTGGACTGGGGTGGACAAAGTTAAAAATCACACAACACCTGTTTATAATCCAACACAGTTATTTGGAAACACTAGCTTTCGGAGTGTTGCTCCTTTATATGGTGATGGTCGAGTATAAGATTGCAAGACACAGAATTTATAGCAAAACTTTACAGTGTGATGAACTGAAATTATATATTGAAGAACACCTGGATTGTGAAAATGAAGATGTCACTGTGGACCTTTACCACATTATCTGATGCTATTTAACATTTAGTCATTCAGCTTTAATTGGAACCCCTGACTCTCTAAATCTACCTAAACTGATGTCCACCACACCAGCGTAAAGTCAATGCTAGGTGTTTTTACTTGCCATATGATTTTGTACAAAAATTTACAAAATAAATTTGAGATTTAACATGTATTGTCATGGTGGAACCGTATGGAGAATGCAGATTGTCATTTATGAGCTGATGTATGTGTCATGACAGCATACGAAATGGAATGATTTAGCCCTTCGAGTGTTACACACTCTTTATTTTTAAGTGTTAGTTACACTTACGCAAATGTCTTCAGTAAAAGCAAAAAAAAATTGGAAATATTGGGCAAGCCAGGCAGCACTTCCAAAGAAGGAAACAGGGTTGACATTGCCACTCAGGGACTTATTGTCAGGACTGCTGGATTGATCGGAACAAGCAAATTCAGTAGCACACTCCATGGAGCCAGGCAGCCAATGAGGACAATCAAGGCCCCATTCAGGGACCCCGTTTTCTGAAGGCAATGGCAGTTTCCCAACATCATTAGCACAGGGGAATTGAGTTTAAGAGCTGCGAGGTTATGCTGCACCTCTATAAAGCTTAGACCACACTTGGAATATTGTGTTAGTTCTGATTGCCTCATTATAGGAAGGATATGGAAGCTTTAGAGAGGTGATTTACCAGGATGCTGCCTGGACTGGAGGGCATGTCTTATGAAGTAAGGTTGAGGAAGCTAGGGCTTTTGTCATTGGAGCGAAGAAGGATGAGAGGTGACTTGATTGAGGTGAACAAGGTGATGAGAGGCATGGATAGAGTGGATAGCAAGAGACTTTTTCCCAAGGTGGAAATGGCTATCACGAGAGGGCATGATTATAAGATGATTGGAGGAAGGTCTGGCAGAGATGTCAGAGGTAAGTTCTTTACACAGAGAGTGGTGGATATAAGACCATAAGACCATAAGACATAGGAGTGGAAGTAAGGCCATTCGGCCCATCGAGTCCACTCCGCCATTCAATCATGGCTGATGCGCATTTCAGCTCCACTTACCAGCGTTCTCCCCGTAGCCCTTAATTCCTCTAGACAACAAGAATCTATCAATCTCGGCCTTGAAGACATTTAGCGTCCCGACTTCCACTGCACTCCGTGGCAATGAATTCCACAGGCCCACCACTCTCTGGCTGAAGAAATGTCTCCGCATTTCTGTTCTGAAATGACCCCCTCTAATTCTAAGGCTGTGTCCACGGGTCCTAGTCTCCTCGCCTAACAGAAACAATTTCCTAGCATCCACCTTTTCCAAGCCATGTATTATTTTGTACGTCTCTATTAAGTCTCCCCTTAATCTTCTAAACTCCAACGAATACAATCCCAGTATCCTCAGCCGTTCCTCATATGCTAGACCTGTCATTCCAGGGATCATCCGTGTGAATCTCCGCTGGACACGTTCCAGTGCCAGTATGTCCTTCCTGAGGTGTGGGGACCAAAACTGGACACAGTACTCCAAATGGGGCCTAACCAGAGCTTTATAAAGTCTTAGTAGTACATCTCTGCTTTTATATTCCAACCCTCTTGAGATAAGAGACAACATTGCATTCGCTTTCTTAATCATAGACTCAACCTGCATGTTTACCTTTAGAGAATCCTCGACTAGCACTCCCAGATCCCTTTGTGCTTTGGCTTTATTAATTTTCTCACCATTTAGAAAGTAGTCCATGCTTTTATTCTTTTTGCCAAAGTGCAAGACCTCGCACTTGCTCACGTTAAATTCCATCAGCCATTTCCTGGACCACTCTCCCAACCTGTCTAGATCCTTCTGTAGCCTCCCCACTTCCTCAGTACTACCTGCCTGTCCACCTAACTTCGTATCATTGGCAAACTTCGCTAGAATGCCCCCAGTTCCCTCATCCAAATCATTAATATATAATGTGAACAGCTATGGCCCCAGCACCGAACCCTGCGGGACACCGCTCGTCACCGGCTGCCATTCTGAAAAAGAACCTTTTCTCCCAACTCTCTGCCTTCTGTTAGACAGCCAATCCTCAATCCATCCCAGCAGCTCACCTCGAACACCATGGGCCCTCACCTTGCTCAGCAGCCTCCCGTGTGGCACCTTATCAAAGGCCTTTTGGAAGTCTAGATAGACCACATCCACTGGGTTTCCCTGGTCTAACCTACTTGTTACTTCTTCAAAAAATTCCAACAGGTTTGTCAGGCATGACCTCCCTTTACTAAATCCATGTTGACTTGTTCTAATCAGACTCTGCTCTTCCAAGAATTTAGAAACCTCATCCTTAATGATGGATTCTAGAATTTTACCAATAACCGAGGTTAAGCTGATTGGCCTATAATTTTCCATCTTTTGCCTTGATCCTTTCTTGAACAAGGGGGTTACTACAGCCATCTTCCAATCATCCGGGACCTTTCCTGACTCCAGTGACTCTTGAAAGATCTCAACCAATGCCTCTGCTATTTCCTCAGCCACCTCTCTCAGAACTCTAGGGTGTATCCCATCGGGGCCAGGAGATTTATCAATTTTAAGACTTTTTAACTTTTCTAGCACTATCTCTTTCATAATGGCAACCATACTCAACTCAGCCCCGTGACACCCTTTAATTTTTTATATGTGGAATGCACTGCCAATAGTAGTAATAGAGTCAGATATATTAGGGACATTTAAGTGACTCTCGGATAGGCACGTGGATGATAGTATAATGTAGGGTATGTAGGTTAGTTTGATCTTAGAGTAAGATAAATAGTCGCCCCAACATCGAGAACTGAAGGACCTATGCTTTACTGTACTGTTCTATATTCTATGTTCTATGTTCTACATTCTATCACAGTGGCCCATTACTGCATGAGATACACGGGATGTTCTCAATGGAGTGGCCTCCCAATGACAATGCAAATAGCCATTGAAGCCAGAGATTCCATGTCCCACTGAACAGGCCACGCACTTGAAAGCCATGACAGGGGCCAAAATAAATCCTTCCAGCATTAGTCCTTTTGATTTGCAGGAGGCATACGGGTTAGGCCTCCAGGTGTAGTCATAGAGTAAGTCTCATTACTGTCCCAGCAGCAGCACTGTTGACTAGTCTGAACTGAGGATATTGCATGCAATTCTGGTCTCCTTCCTATCGGAAAGATGTTGTGAAACTTGAAAGGGTTCAGAAAAGATTTACAAGGATGTTGCCAAGGTTGGAGGATTTGAGCTATAGAGAGAGGCTGAACAGGCTGGGGCTGTTTTCCCTGGAGCATGGGAGGCTGAGGGGTGATCTTATAGAGGTTTACAAAATTATGGATAGGATAAATAGACAAAGTCTTTTCCCTGGGCTCAGGGAGTCCAGAGCTAGAGGGCATAGGTTTAGGGTGAGAGGGGAGAGATATAAAAGTGACCTAAGGGGCAACTTTTTCACACAGAGGGTGGTACATGTATGGAATGAGCTGCCAGAGGAAGTGGTGGAGGCTGGTACAATTGCAAATTTAAGAGGCATTTGGATGGGTATATGAATAGGAAGGGTTTGGAGGGATATGGGCCGGGTGCTGGCAGGTGGGACTAGATTTGGTTGGGACATCTGGTCAGCATGGATGGGTTGGACTGAAGGGTCTGTTTCCATGCTGTACATCTCTATGACTCTATGACTCTATGACACTCGCCTTGCCTCTGACACCTCAGAAATGCACTATATATCCTGAATACCTTTACAATCTTGGCTGGAGTCCTGACATTGATATCGCAACACAACTAGGAACATTCCAATGGTTAATTCTATTTCTAGCTCCATAGATGCTGCCTGACTTGAATTGAATTGAACTGAATTTAATGTCTAGTGTACCCGAGGCACAGTGAAAAGCTTTGTCTTGCGAGCAATACAGGCAAATCAAAAAGTCAAATAGCTTGGATAAGTAAATAATAGGTAAACAGCAGCAAAAACAAAAATTTAGGTACAGATGAATGATAAGAGTTTGTGAGTCCATTTAGTATTCTAACAACAGTATGGTAGAGACTGTTTCTAAACCAGCTGGTGCATGTGTTCAGGTTTCTGTACCTTCTCCCTGATGGTAGAGGTTGTAGAAAAACATTGCAAGGTTGGATGGATCTTTGAGAACTGCAAAACTTAAATATATGATCTATCAAGCCAGTTTCACACTGGGACCCTTCCTGCTCTCTGTCTAGTGACTGCACAGGTTCAGTAGCATTCAACATTCCTCATTGCTGTCATATCAGAGAGCAACGTGGGTCCACCAGGACTCATTGGTCAACTCAGTTGTTTGAGTAGTTTACGTATTGTCTGCTTTGTGTTGATGTGGCTGCTTTCCATCTAGTGTGTACTGATAGACAGTGATTATTACAAGGACATCACAATTTGGAAAACACCCATGTTACATAAGCATCTCCATTAGTCACCATGGTCCATACCATTTGATTAGTCACAGCTGTGGCTGTGCTGGTGGCCTTTCCTTGACAGTGGGTCTGATAGATGGATTCTATAGATGGGAGGTTGGCCTTTGTGATTGTCTGGGCTGAGTTCACCACTCTCTGTAACTGTCTCCAATCATGAATGGTATGCGCACCTATAAAGGTTGGCAAGGGTGTTCGCCGTCATGCCAAATTTCCTCAGCTGCCTGAGGGAGAAGAGACGTTGTTGGGCCTTTGTAACCAGTGCATTCACATGAAGAGTCCAAAAAAGATTGTTGTGGATGGCCACTCCCAGGAGCTTGACACTCTCCACTCGTTCCACCTCTGTGCTGTTAATGTGTCGGGGGGGGCATGAGTAACATCCCTCTGAAAGTCAATAATGAGTTCCTTCATTTTGCTGGCATTGAAGGCTAGGTTGTTCTCAGTGCACCGTCTTTCCAGGTCTTCCACTTCCTGTCTGTAGTCTGTTTTATCGCCGTCTGAGATTCGACCGGCTATGGTGGTGTCATCAGTGAACTTGTAAATGACATTAGCCTGGTACTTGGCGACGCAGTCATAGTTATACAGTGAATACAGTCAGGGGCTGAGTACGCATCCCTGGGTGGCTCCAGTGTTGAATGTTAGTGAGGATGAAATAATGTCCCCAGTCTTCGCTGATTATGGCCTATGGGTCAGGAAACTGAGGAGTATTTCCACCATTGACTTAATTTCAGATTTCCAGCATTAACAAGACTATATGAACATCTTCCTGCAACCTCTCCCCCAGCACAAAGACAAGAAGACTGCAGATAATATTTGATAAGATTAGTTTCCCTACTGTATGGAAACAGGCCCTTCAGCCCAACAAGTCCACACCCACCCTCCAAAGAGTAACCCACCCAGACCCATTCCCCTACCCTGTAATTACCCCTGACTAATCCACCTAACGCTATGGGCAATTTAACATGATCAAATCACCGGACCTGCACATCTTTGGATTGTGGGAGGAAACTGGAGCACCCAGAGGAAACCCACACAGGCACATGGAGAATGTACAAACTCCACACAGTCGCCTGAGGCAGGAATTAAACCTGCGTCCCTGGCGCTGTGCAAGGCAGCAGTGCTAACCACTGAGCCACGGTGCTGCCTGTGCTATTCTTGAGTCAGGGTAATTCTGAAGGAACAGTTTTTAAACGGCATTTCTGCAGCTGGGTAAATCTTGGTAAACAGCAGTTATACTAGTTAGCTGGTAGTGATGAACCCAAGAATGGAAGTCCATATCAAATAAAGAGAGAAGAGTGACATGGAAGTTTTGACCTCAGGACATCCCAGTTGGCTGTACAGCCAATAAAGTTCTTTTGTAGAAAATGATTTACTCAAGTCGCACATTGCACTAAGAAAAAAATCAGAAAAGCTTTCTTTTTAGGTGATGGCAGAGGGATATAAGCGCGCTGCAATTGAATTTCCAGAAGACATTTGATAAGTTGGCACTTCAAATGTTATTGCGGAAAATCCAAGCTCCTGGTGTAGAGGGTAATATATTAACAAAGACCGAAGGTTGGCTGGCGGGCAGAAAGCACCAAATATATATAAATGAGTCTTAGTCTTTTGGCAAGATGTGACAAATGGAATCTTTCAGGAAACTGTACTAGGGTATCAACTATTCAGAATTTCCATCAATGATTTTCGGATTTCCAGAAGGCGTTTGACAAAGTTCTGCGTTGGAGGCTGCAAAATAAGACAAGAGCCCATGGTGTTAGGGGCAAGGTATTGGTCTGGATAGAGGATTGGCTGACTAGCAAGAGGCAGAGAGGGGGGATAAATGCGGTCTTTTTCAGGATGACAGTTGGTAACTAATGGACTTCCACAGCAGGCTGTGTTGGGACTACAATTATTCACATTGTACATTAATGATCTGAATGAAGGAACTGAGGGCATTATTGCAAAGTTTACAGATGAGACAAAGATAGGTGGAGGGACAAGTAGTGTTGAGGGAGCAGATACTACAGAAATATTTGGACATCTAGGAGACGAGACAAAGTGACAAATGGCATACAATCTGGAAAAGTGTGAGATTGTGCACTTTGATAGGAAGGATATAGGTGTAGATTGTTTTCCAAATGGGCAGAAGCTTCAGAAATCTGAAGCACAAAGGGACTTAGGAGTCCTAGTTCAGAATGCTCTTAAATCTCAGTTGATGGTTAGGAAGGAAAATGCAATGTTAGCATTCATTTCAGAAGAGCTGGAATATAGGACCATGAATTTATTGCTAAGGCTGTACCAGGTTCTGGTCAGACCGCATTTGGAATATCATGAACAGTTTTGTGTCCTGTTTCAAAGGAAGGATATAACGGCATTGAGGGGGTCCAGAGGAGGCTTCCAAGAATGATCCCAGGGATGAGGAGCTGTTGAGGACTCTGGGTCTGTAATCATTAGAAGGATGAAGGGACTTACAGGATACTGAGATTTCTGGATAGAGTGGATGTGGAGAAGATGTTTCGACTAGTAGGAGAGACTAGGACTCAAGGGTACAGCCTCAGAGTGAAGGGCCGTCCCATTGGAAATGAGATGCGGAGGAATTTCTTCGTCCGGGGGGTGTTGAATCTGTTGAGCTCATTGACACAGAAGGCTGTGGAGACCAAGCTATTGAGTATATTTAAGACAGAGGTAGATAGATTTTTGATTGATAAGGGATCAAAAGTTGTGATGAGAAGGCAGGAGAAAGGCATTGAGAAACTTATTGCTGAACATGTGTTGCTGGAAAAGAGCAGCAGGTCAGGCAGCATCCAAGGAACAGGAGAATCGACGTTTCGGGCATAAGCCCTTCTTCAGGAATGAGGAAAGTGTGTCCAGCAGGCTAAGATAAAAGGTAGGGAGGAGGGACATGGGGGAGTGGCGTTGGAGATGCGATAGGTGACAATAGACAATAGACAATAGACAATAGGTGCAGGAGTAGGCCATTCAACCCTTCGAGCCTGCACCGCCATTCAATATGATCATGGCTGATCATTCCTAATCAGTATCCTCTTCCTGCCTTATCTTCATAACCCTTGATTCCACTATCTTTGAGAGCTCTATCCAACTCTTTCTTAAATGAATCCAGAGACTGGACCTCCACTGCCCTCTGGGGCAGAGCATTCCACACAGCGACCACTCTCTGGGTGAAGAAGTTTCTCCTCATGGTGGAAGGAGGTCAAGGTGAGGGTGATAGGCCGGAGTGGGGTGGGGACAGAGAGGTCAGGAAGAAGTTGGCTATGAAGAGATCAAGGGCAGGTAAGAGGCCAGCACGGAGCAACCAAGATTCTCGCCCACCCTCTGACGACCCCTTCTCCCGCCTCCAACAACCCTATCCACCTGGAACTCCCAACTCCAGCCCCTCACAAGGTCCTAACTCCCAGCCCTGCCTTGTTTTCAGCATCCCTCCAGAACTACCCTCTCTGAGGATGAAAGATCAGTCCGCAGCAGAGGCCTCACCTTCATTCCCCTACGCTCTCAGATTAATGAGTTCAACACGCAGCGTGACATCGAACAATTCTTCCGCCGCCTTCGCCTCCGCCTCCGTGCCTACTTCTTCAACCAAGATTCTCGCCCACCCTCTGACGACCCCTTCTCCTGCCTCCAACACACCCCATCCACCTGGACACCCCGTGCTGGCCTCTTACCCGCCCTCGGTCTCTTCATAGCCAACTGCCGCCGCGACATTAACCGCCTCAATCTCTTCACCCCTCTCACCCACTCCAACCTCTTACCCTCGGAACATGCAGCCCTCAACTCCCTCCGTTCCAACCCCAACCTCACTATCAAACCGCAGACAAGGGAGGCGTGGTAGTAGTTAGGCGCACCAACCTTTACACCGCTGAGGCTAAACGCCAGCTCGCAGACACCTCCTCCTACTGCCCCCATGACCATGACCCCACCTCCCACCACCAAACCATCATCTCCCAGACCATCCATAACCTCATCACCTCAGGGGATCTCCCATCCACTGCCTCCAACCTCATAGTCCCACAATCCCGCACCTCCCGTTTCTACCTCCTGCCCAAAATCCACAAACCTGACTGCCCCGGCCGACCCATTATCTCAGCCTGCTCCTGCCCCACCGAACTCATCTCTGCATACCTTGACACGGTCCTGTCCCCCTTAGTCCAAGAACTCCCCACCTACGTTCGTACACCACCCACGCCCTCCACCTCCTCCATGATTTTTGCTTCCCCCGGTCCCCAACGCCTTATCTTCACCATGGATATCCAGTCCCTGTACACCTCTATCCCCCATCACGAAGGACTTAAAGCCCTCCGCTTCTTCCTTTCCCGCCGTACCAACCAGTACCCTTCCACTGACACCCTCCTTCGACTGACTGAACTGGTCCTCACCCTGAACAACTTCTCTTTCCAATCCTCCAACTTCCTCCAAACCAAAGGCATGGGCACCCGCATGGGCCCCAGCTATGCCTGCCTCTTCGTAGGATACGTGGAACAGTCCATCTTCCGCAGCTACACTGGCACCACCCCCCACCTTTTCTGCCGCTACATCAATGACTGTATCGGCGCTGCCTCCTGCTCCCACGAGGAGGTTGAACAGTTCATCCACTTTACCAACACCTTCCACCCCAACCTCAAGTTCACCTGGACCGTCTCAGACTCCTCCCTCTCCTTCCTAGACCTTTCCATTTCTATCTCGGGCAACCGAATCAACACGGACATTTACTATAAACCGACCGACTCCCACGGCTACCTAGACTACACCTCCTCCCACCCTGCCCCCTGTAAAAATGCCATCCCATATTCCCAATTCCTTCGTCTCCGTCGTATCTGTTCCCCGGAGGACCAGTTCCAATACCGTACAACCCAGATGGCCTCCTTCTTCAAAGACCACAATTTCCCCCCAGACATGATCGACGATGCCCTCCACCACATCTCCTCCACTTCCCGCTCCGCTGCCCTTGAGCCCCGCCCCTCCAACTGCCACCAGGACAGAACCCCACTGGTCCTCACCTACCACCCCACCAACCTCCATATACAGCGTATCATCTGCCGTCATTTCTGCCACCTCCAAACGGACCCCACCACCAGCGATATATTTCCCTCCCCTCCCCTATCAACGTTCCGAAAACACCACTCCCTCCGTGACTCCCTCGTCAGGTCCACACCCCCCACCAACCCAAACTCCACTCCCGGCACCTTCCCCTGCAACCGCAAGAAATGCAAAACTTGTGCCCACACCTCACCCCTTACTTCCCTCCAAGGCCCCAAGGGATACTTCCATATCCACCACAAATTCACCTGCACCTCCACACACATCATTTATTGCATCCGCTGCACCCGATGTGGCCTCCTCTATATTGGGGAGACAGGCCGCCTACTTGCGGTACGTTTCAGAGAACACCTCTGGGACACTCGGACCAACCAACCCAACCATCCCGTGGCTCAACACTTCAACTCCCCCTCCCACTCCACCAAGGACATGCAGGTCCTTGGACTCCTGCATCGCCAGACCATAGCAACATGACAGTTGGAGAACGAGCGCCTCATCTTCCGCCTAGGAACCCTCCAACCACAAGGGATGAACTCAGATTTCTCCAGTTTCCTCATTTCCCCTCCCCCACCTTGTCTCAGTCAAATCCTTCAAACTCAGCACCGCCTTCCTAACCTGCAATCTTTTTCCTGACCTCTCTGTCCCCACCCCACTCCGGCCTATCATCCTCACCTTCACCTCCTTCTGCCTATTGCATCTCCAACACCCCTCCCCCAAGTCCCTCCTCCCTACCTTTTATCTTAGCCTGCTGGACACACTTTCCTCATTCCTGAAGAAGGGCTTATGCCCGAAACGTCGATTCTCCTGTTCCTTGGATGCTGCCTGACCTGCTGCGCTTTTCCAGCAACACATTTTCAGCTCTGATCTCCAGCATCTGCAGTCCTCACTTTCTCAATTGAGAAACTTATTGGTCAAGGTCAAATGGTTGTGCAGTCTTGATGGGCTGAATGGCCTAATTCTTCGCCTATATCTTATGGTCTCATGTTTTCGATGTGGGGAGTGATGGAATGGTAATTATGTTTCAGATAACACTAAGAAAGCATATTGTAAAAACGTGAGTAAGTTTCAGGTGGATATAGAGAAGTTGAGTGAATGGAGTGTCCAGTGGGAAAGTGTGAGGTTGTTCACTTTGGCAGGAAGAATAAAAAGCAGAGTGTTACTTAAATGGAGAACAACTCAAAAATTCTGCAGGAAGATTTCAATGTTCTCGTGCAGGGTTCTCAAAACATTAGAATGCAGGTGCACTTTATAATCCCGAAGACACATGGGATGATATCCTTTATTATGAGATTAATTGAACCTCGAAATACAGATGTAATACTTCAGTTACGCAGGGCATTGGTGAGACCATTTCTTAAATACTTTGTGCAGTTTGGTTTCCTTATTTAAGTTGCAGCTATATGCCTTTCATCCTGTGCAGACGAAGTTTACTAGACTGATGACTGCAATGAGCGAGCTATCTTATGAGGGTAGATTGGACAAATTTGATTTGTTTCCACTGGAGGTTAGAATCATGAGGTTTGACTTGATGAAGTGTTTAATATCCTGAATGGGTTTGGTAAGGTGGAGGTGTAAAAGACACCCCCTTTTCTGGGTCACTTCAAAACTAGGGTAGCACTGTTTTGAAATTAGAGGTTACCCTTTCAGGATAGAGATGAAGATAACTTCTTTACTCTCTTGGAGTTGTGGGACTTTGAAGGTGTTTGCTGCAGAAGACAATGGAGGTAGAGTCATTGAATATTTTTCAAAGACAGAGGCAGATAGATTCTTGTTAGACAGAGGAATCATGGATCACTGAGGGATAGGAATGTAGAATTTGAAACGAGTTGCACAGCAATAATCTTAATGAATGGTAGAGCAGGACCAAGGAACTGAATGGTGCACTTTTGCTCCTATTGTGTGTGTTTGTATAAATATTGGCTGGGACACTGGTACAAGTAGTATCTCCAGGTGTCTTACCTGATGTGGCAATGATAATGTTATCTCTTGTAACATAAGACACTGAAGATGGTGTTATGGTATTCAAACTTTACATTTCTCAGGCATCTAAGTGTCAAGGCTAACACTTAATTACTAAGTTACACAAAGTTGCATGCTCCCAATGGTATGTTATTTAATGTTGAGAGTGTGGTGCTGGAAAAGCACAGCAGGTCAGGCAGCAGCCGAGGAGCAGGAAAATCGATGTTTCGGGCAAAAGCCCTGATGTCAATTTTCCTGGTCCTTGGATGCTGCCTGACCTGCTGTGCTTTTCCAGCATCACACTCTCGACTCTGACCTCCAGCATCTGCAGTCCTCACTTTCTCGTATGTTATGTGATGTGTAGAATCAGACCATCATAGCTTCAGATCCCATGCTTTTGATACACTGCTACGTCTCTTATAGATAAGATCATGAGATATAACACAACAGATCCTGGGGAAAATTCACCTACTCCTCTCTGAAATAGTTGGATTTTTAACTTTTATGAGGGAGGGCAAATCAAGCCCGACATTAACATCGTCCGATGGACAGCATCTGCAATGGTATATTCGTTCCATACCGATGTGAGCTTAGATTTTGCGTTTATAAATCCCTGAAATAGGTTGAAAATTCCACAATTTTTTCCTTTCAAATTGCAAACTTAATTATGACCGGCCTAAGGTGGTTAAAGGTTTGTTCCAGGTAAAACGCTGGTGAGTTCTCAGATATTATTTAGTGCTAATAAAACTCCAAATTAGAAGTATTAACACACTTAAAACCAGTAATGGAAACTCATGCAATTGTTTATTTATATAAATGGTGCTCAACTGTTTTTGTAAAGTACCCTGCTATGAAACACACAAATTGCATTTCAACACAATCCATTTGTTGTTAATTAGCAGTGATAAACTGAAAATATAAACTCTTGAAAATCGTTCCAAGCATTGGGTATTAATTGCAACAAAATGAGTGAGGTTGTTCCAGACTTTAATACAACTATGTTTACTCAAATTATTTTATTCATATGAAGCTATAACCTCTAAATCAGATAATATGAAAATGTAGTCACTAGAGCGTAGAGTATAACATCTTTGGAAATATTATAACTGCTATAGTTTGCTTAGTAGTGCATGGTAAAGTGTGGGTTTGAGGACCTCAAAGCCTCTAGGACTATATTACTCACTTTATAAAGGAAATGAGAGGTTCTAACTCAGAGTGCAGAATGCTAACCAGAAACTTGTGTACATCAAGTTAGTAACTGTCTTTTTGAAAGGAATCTGGTTACTGGCAATAACATTTGATAGTCTGGATGTTTCTCACAACATCAGTTTCAATAAAGGGAATCCAGACAAGAGAGAATGTCATAAGCATACCTAACACAACATTAATCCTGATTGCCCTAATCCTTGCATTTTAAAATTCTTATTGAAATTCTAAAGTGTCAGTGCAGCTTGAGTTAAATCACTTACAGATTATCTGGATGGATTTCATTTTTTCCCTCTTAAAGCACAAAGCAATATATTTTTTGTGGCAGATCCTTGCCTCGGGACACGAAGATTGCTTACATGATATGTATTCAACTGGGTATTATCAATTCCTACTCCATAAATATATTCCATGCACCAGAAACTGTCACTTTCTTTCTTATAATGGTGGTTTAAAAAAAAACTAATTTTAAGACAGCTTGGGCTGTTTGAAATATAATGAATAGTTTGTTAATCTTTGATTGTAAATGTACAAATGAAACAATCAGTTGTACACAATACTGAGTAATAACATTCATGCTTAAACTATACACTGGAGTGAACAAGACCTTTCAATCTCAATAAGCCAACAATGTATTAGACATTATGAAACAAAATAAGATCTTTATCAAATATGACAACTACTCCAACAATAGATGTCCTAGAGCATACACCATCTCGCAACAGGTTTTAATGTCATCCATTCATGAGATCATTTCTTTTTCCATCTAAAAAGCCAGAAATGGATCATGACAAACTTTTTTTCTGATTTGGTCTTACTTTATGAGCACTTACGATTTGCCAGGTGAAAGTAGAGGGTCATCTTAAAGTTCTATATAGTCCTACCAGACCACAGGACTGCTCCCTCATTAGGAAGAGGGTGAGGGAGGGAGAAAGACACCTCAGGCAAGGGAAAAGGTTGGGAAGGTAAGTCCTTGATTGAAGAAGGGCTCATGCCCAAAAAGTCGATTCTCTTGCTCCTTGGATGCTGCCTGACCTGCTGCGCTTTTCCAGCAATACATTTTCAGTTTTGATGGCATCTGCACCTAATGTGGAATTGAACCCACATTATTGGCATCACTCTGCATTGTAAGCCAGCCATCCAGCCAACTAAGATAATGGCACTTACCCTGGCAGAGCAGAGAAGGTCAGCAACATACTTCTTACATTAGAGATGATTCATCCAAAACGTAAAGACTGTCCTCTCCCAGGGACTGACCTCAGACCAGGGTGGCATGGTGTCCTTGGGCAGCCCTGGGAGAAGAAGATATCCCTCCTCTGTGCTGCTCTTTTCACCAGAATCTCATGGTCCCAGTCCACAAAGCCAGCTGAAAACGTCCCCCCGTCTGCCATAGAGTCTACAAAAACCACATGCAGCCGTGTGGGGCAGCTCGAGAATGGCGGCTCTTGTCTGGCTACCCAACAACCTTTCGAATAGACCAGAAATGCTGTCCTCAAGAAGTTAGTGCTGCATTGCCTTCTCAAACCATTGCAGACGATGGATGGAGGTGTACCCAAAGTTAGGAAGAGAGTTCCAGGATATTGACTCAATGACAATGAAGGAATGGTGGGTGATATGTTTCAAGGTATGGATGTTACGTGACTTGGATGTAAACTTAAAGATAGTGATGCTCCTATGTGCTGGCTGCCCTTCTCTTTCCAGGTAGTAGCAGTTGCATGTTTGGAACATGCCTTTGAATGAGTCTTTATGAATCTGTGTTGTAGATGGTACACATTGTAGCCACTTGTGATAGGGGTGAAGTGAATGAATGTGAACTTGATAGTTGTCAAACAAGAGGGTGCTTTGTCCTGGATGGTGTTGAGAGTCTTGTGTTTTGTTGGAGGTGTACACACTCAGGTATTCAATCACAATCCTGACCCGCAGATGATGGACAGTCTTAGCAAAGCCTGCACCTATTAATTAATTAACTTGGTAGATGGAATATAATTTGAAAAATATGATGTCATGAGGAACAGAGGAGCTTAACATTATTTAGATGCAGGAAGACTGGAGATAGCTACAGAACAGAGGGACGTACGAGTCCTCATCCATGAACCTCAAAAAGTTAACATCCAAGTTCATTTGGTTAACAGGGAAAGCAAATGGAATGTTGATCTTTAGTTCAAAGAGAATGAAATATAAAAGTCAGGAGGTTTTGCTAAAACTATACAAAGCATTAGTCAGGCCACAGCTGGAATACTGTGATCTGTTTTGGGCCCATTATGGAAGGGCAGATATACTGTCATTGGACACAGTCCATAGAAGGTTTACTAAGTTAATACCAGTCATTGAGGGAGTGTCTTATAATCAGACGTAAAAACAATGACTGCAGATGCTGAAAACCAAATATTGGATTAGTGGTGCTGGAAGAGCACAGCAGTTCAGGCAGCATCCAACGAGCAGCGAAATCAACGTTTCGGGCAAAAGCCCTTCCTTGCCCGAAACGTTGATTTCGCTGCTCGTTGGATGCTGCCTGAACTGCTGTGCTCTTCCAGCACCACTAATCCAGTATCTTATAATCAGAGGTTGAGCAGGTTGTGCCTGTACATATTGGCATTGAGAACAATGAGTAAGAGAATCAAATGTCTAGGAGAGAAGACAAGAAATTAGTGTTTGGGATTATTGGATCAGCTGTGATTTTATTAAAGACTTGATGCGCTGAATGGCTCAATTCTGCTGCTACATCTTATTGTTTTAAGGTTCATGTGCGACTGTACCTGACGGAAAGATTTCCTTTGTTCTTTCATTGGTTTGATTTGGATCCTTTGTCAAGTATTCTCCAAGACAGTAAAGGACTGAACGAGATGATAAAAATTTATTACAGTGTTAGAGTTGGCTTTGCTTCCTTTTCAGCTGAGGATCATCATGCTTTCAAAGTCCCCTTGAATTAGAACAGCTTTGAATTCCTTAAAAGCTTGCCCAGTTCTCCACTACATCTTTCCAATTGTACTGATGGAATGTCTCATTGCTAAATCAGCTATATAGCTGTGAATATCTGCCAGATATTGATTTGACAAAAGCAAACTATTGCAAATTTTAGAAACCTGAAGTTAAAACAGAAAACTGTGGAAATATTCAGTAGCTCAGTAGAGAGAAAAACTAAGTTAACTTGGGAGGTTACTCCAAAGTGGTTATTGGGTTGGTTGAGGGTTGTAGGTCCACATAAGTGTGACTTTGCCAGCAATATTGCCAAGAGAAGTCAAGGGAGAGTCAGCAGCGAGCAAAGGCTATCTGTTTAAAAAGACAGACAGTCCCTCAACACTGCCGGCCCATTACAGGTCTTGGCAACAATACCAAGAGGTGTGGCTCTTGCTGAAGCAACGAGGAGAGTGGAAGACTCTTCAAATGGTGTACACCTCCAACAAAACTCTTCAAAACACAGGTACCCTCATAGGGGTGAACATGATTTCATATTTTCATAATATCAGGAAGCCCAGACCTGACAAACAGAGGGACAACCACTCCAGTGGCAAGGCTGGACCAACTTATTAATAACTGCCCCCTCCTTGTCTAACAAAGTCTCCAGCTCTGATCCTTCCCAGCTCCCCCTGTCCCTACCACCAGGGAGGCTGCCTCTAAACACCACGGTGGTGGGAGGTGCAGAGAAACACACTCCACTACTGGAAAAATGCCTGTGACCCAGCAAAATCATTCTGTTATCATTGTTTCTCTCACCACAAGTGCTGCCAGTCCTGTCATATATTTCCCGCATTTTATGCTTTTATTTTAGATTTCAAGCATGTAGCGTTTTGCTTTCAATTAAAATCACTTCTAATTGGGACTTTGACTATTCGAACTGGCTGTCTGCCTCCATTGGGGGTGGGCTGTTGCACTACAGTCAGATTCCCTCTTCGGAAACTTTCTCAGGCCCATGAACAGGCTGGGAAATATGCGAATGTGACTTATCAGTACTTTCCCGGCTCCCTTATACCTGATGCACTGCTCATGACCCATAGAACCCTGCCTAACTTTTTAGTCAACAACCTCAGCTCTGAAGGTCACGATCCAAAACATTACCTCTGATTCTCTTCCTGAAAATGCTGTTTGACCTGCTGAGTACTTCAAACGTTTTCTGTTTATATTTCCTATTGGTTTATCTTGATGATTTAAAGTACCATCATGCTCAGTAGTCAGTGACGGTGGGATTTCTTGTGAGCAATTCTTTTGGCAAGGTTTTATTTCAGGCCAATGTAAGTAATTCAAACTACAGATGGGTGTTGAGCAGGAGCATTTATTGGAATCAAGGGATACATTTTCATCAGGGCCTGTTGAAATAATTTGAATACTAGCTTGAGAACTGTTATGAAATTTAAAACATATTTCGAGAAAACAATTTTTTTTCAAAAATAGCTAAGCTTTCCAGCAGCATTTCACCCTCTGGCATAATCTTGTTTTCCTATAATACAGAAAGGGCTGAATTATCATCTGGGTGAAGAGCCGAGAGGAAAGCTGAGCAGCTAAAATTGTGAATCGGCATTGCAGCCATCCCAGTTTTCTATCTAATTAACTGGGGACGCAAAACAAAAACGTTGATGCCTGTCATCTGACTTCCAGTGTGCTGTTCACCTAGAAGATCATTTGTGTCCCAGCACAAGAGAAAAATTTGTCCCCTAGCCTTTTCATTCCACAAATACTTTGTTCAAAGCCTGCCGAAAAACCACCCTGCAACTGAGAAATAATTCACAGAATTGTTACAGAACAGAAAGATGCCATTCGGACCATTGTTACAGCACAGATAGATGCCATTTGGACAATTGTCACAGCACAGTAGGGTGCCATTCGGACCATTGTTACAGCACAGATGCCATTCGGACCATTGTTACAGCACAGAAGGGTGCCATTCGGACCATTGTTATAGCACAGAAAGGTGCCATTCGGACTATTGTTACAGCACAGAAGAGTGCCATTCGGAACCATTGTCACAGCACAGAAGGATGCCATTCGGACCATTGTTACAGCACAGAAGGATGCCATTCGGATCATTGTTACAGCACAGAAGGACGCCATTCGGACTATTGTTACAGCACAGAAGGATGCCATTCGGACCATTGTTACAGCACAAAATGGTGCCATTCGGACCATTGTTACAGCACAGAAGGACGCCATTTGGACCATTGTTACAGCACAGAAGGGTGCCATTCGGACCATTGTTACAGCGCAGAAGGGTGCCATTCGGACCATTGTTACAGCACAGAAGGGTGCCATTCGGACCATTGTTATAGCACAGAAAGGTGCCATTCGGACTATTGTTGCAGCACAGAAGAGTGCCATTCGGACCATTGTTACAGCACAGAAGGACGCCATTTGGACCATTGTTACAGCACAGAAGGGTGACATTAGGAACATTGTTACAGCGCAGAAGGGTGCCATTCGGACCATTGTTACAGCACAGAAGGATGCCATTCGGACCATTGTTACAGCACAGAAGGATGCCATTCGGACCATTGTTACAGCACAGAATGGTGCCATTCAGACCATTGTTACAGCACAGAAAGGTGACATTCAGACCATTGTTACAGCACAGAATGGTGCCATTCGGACCATTGTTACAGCACAGAAGGACGCCATTTGGACCATTGTTACAGTACAGAAGGGTGCCATTAGGACCATTGTTACAGCGCAGAAGGGTGCCATTCGGACCATTGTTACAGCACAGAAGGATGCCATTCGGACCATTGTTACAGCACAGAAGGGTGCCATTCGGACCATTGTTACAGCACAGAAGGACGCCATTCGGACTATTGTTACAGCACAGAAGGATGCCATTCGGACCATTGTTACATCACAGAATGGTGCCATTCGGACCATTGTTACAGCACAGAAGGATGCCATTCAGACCATTGTTACAGCACAGAAGGGTGCCATTCAGACCATTGTTACAGCACAGAAAGGTGACATTCAGACCATTGTTACAGCACAGAAGGGTGCCATTCAGACCATTGTTACAGCACAGAAAGGTGACATTCGGACCATTGTTACAGCACAGAAGGATGCCATTCGGACCATTGTTACAGCACAGAATGGTGCCATTCAGACCATTGTTACAGCACAGAAAGGTGACATTCGGACTATTGTTACAGCACAGAATGGTGCCATTCGGACCATTGTTACAGCACAGAATGGTGCCATTCGGACCATTGTTATAGCACAGAATGGTGCCATTCGGACCATTGTTACAGCACAGAATGGTGCCAATCAGACCATTGTTACAGCACAGAATGGTGCCATTCGGACCATTGTTACAGCACAGAATGGTGACATTCGGACCATTGTTACAGCACAGAATGGTGCCAATCAGACCATGGTTACAGCACAGAATGGTGCCAATCAGACCATTGTTACAGCACAGAATGGTGCCATTCGGACCATTGTTACAGCACAGAATGGTGCCATTCAGACCATTGTTACAGCACAGAAGGATGCCATTCGGACCATTGTTACAGCACAGAAGTGTGCCATTCGGACCATTGTTACAGCACAGAAGGATGCCATTCGGACCATTGTGTCTGTTACAGATCTTAATGTTTTCTTATTTTAAAAACAAGTGCCTGGTGTTGTATTCCAAATGCAATTCGATTGGTCAAACTACCAGACTTGAAGCAAAACACAGTTTATTCAGACATTCTAGTTAAAAATACGGCAGAAGAATGAAGAACTTGGAGCAAAGTAACTCTACTGCAAAACTTAACAGGATAAAAGATTATTTAATTATTAAACAGTAACTGCTCCAATATATTCCATAAACACACTGACAAAGGCAAGTTCTGTCAAATAGAGAATTACACATGCAAATCTGCAGTCTTAGAGGATAAATATTTAGAAAAAAAAAACTCTGAGACAAAGAGAGTATCAGGGAGAGATGTATTGCACTTCCAAACCCAGCTGCAGTAACTGCCACTGAAAAAAAAACTTAAACTAAAAAATGTTGGTTCTGTGGGAGCATGACTCCACCCATTCAGACTGCTTATATTGTTCTGACTTTACAAACAAATAACCTGAAGGCCTCACAAGCTGTTTACTTTATGGGCTTTGAAACAGATTGCTCAATATCTCTGCCTCAACATTTCTTCATAAAAACCAACTGCACCACATAAAGCTATAGTTTTATCACTTGACCACGTTGACGCTCCGTAAGTACAATTTAGCTATTATCATTCTCACATTTTCCTTCCACAGCCCTGCTCAGTCTTGCCTTTTGGATAGTAATCTGATTCCCTCTTGAATGTCTTCATTGAACATGCCTCCACCACATTCTCCAGCATTCCACTCTATATCCTAATCATTCACTGCACGAAACCTGGTGTCCTCATGTCATTATTGTTTCTTTTGCCAACTACACGAAAAGTCTGTGCACTCTGATTCTTGACCCTTCTACAAATGGAAAATGTGTTTCACTGTCTTCTTGGACCAGACTTCTCATTATTTTGAAAATCCATCAAAGATTCTCTCAACATGCTCTTCTCCAAGGCAGACGGTCCTACTCAGTTTTCAACCAGTTTATGTAACTGAAGTTCCTCATTACTGGACAGTCTTGCCTATGTTCTCTGCACACTCTAATGTCTTCACATTTTTCCTAAAGTGCGGTATCCAGTTGAGACTGAACAAAGTTTTGGAACAAGTAACTAATACAAATACAGCATAACCTCCTTGCTCTTACACTGTTCCTATTAATAAAGTCTAGGCTGGTGTGTGCTTTAATAACCATTCTCTCAGCCCACCCAGCTACCATCAATGATTTATGCACAAATATTCCCTCTGCAATGGCACACTCCTTTAGAAATCTACCCTTTATTTGAGATCATCACCCCATGCTCTACCAACTATTTTGCACTTAATGCTGTTGATCATGAACTGTTGATTGCTTTATAAACCGCAATAGATGTGCAACAGCAACTGTTAAAATAGCACGTCAAGTAATTTGATGTAGATATATTGCTCCCTGCACTAAACATAGTATGCAGAAGAATTTCAGCAACCTCTCCTTCAGGAATTCAAATGTGTTCATTCGTCACAGACAGAAATGAATTAGATCCTGACTCAGATATTGTGTTTATGGTGTACGTTGCTTGGAGCAGAGAAATAAAATTCATGACGTGGAAGAGAAGTGAAGAAATATGTTTTGACAAGAAGACATCATTATATGTCTTTCTCTCTATTAATAGTAATAAATAAGCCTATTAAAAACAAGTTTAAATTACAACCATCAAGCAAATGCACATAGCATGCAATGCTAAATTCTCCTGGATAGCTCACTACCTTTAATAGTACATATGACACCTTTTCTAATTGAGGAGCCATGTAAGGTATCCTCTCTGTCAACACTTCATGCACAGAATAGTTCCTTTCTGCCTCCTAGAGTCAACATTACATACTGAAGGTACTTATATTGTGTGTGATAAGTCACGTTCACTTGATGCTTTATCAGGCATTATATCAGCTGAAAGGAATCACATCTAAAATTGTACATAAACAAGGACTTGGAGCAGATTCTACAATTGAAATTATATTGAGATTAATGACACTGATTGGTTATTTATTGATTAAATTGGATCGGAAATTTCAACTTACTCTGAGAAATTCAGTATTCAAACACACAGAGTCTGAAGCTGAGGCCCTTATGCAGTCAGTATCCAGTGAATGCAATGAAAAGATTCGGGTTGGTTCAAACAGGATGACATGGTGGCTCAGTGGTTAGCACTGCTGCCTCACAGTGCCAGGTGATTACACCTCTTCCCATCCTATCTCTTGCAAAAATGCCATCCCGTATTCCCAATTTCTCCGCCTCCGCCGTATCTGCTCCCAGGAGGACCAGTTCCACCGTAGGACACACCAGATGGCCTCCTTCTTTAGAGACCGCAATTTCCCTTCCCACGTGGTTAAAGATGCCCTCCAACGCATCTCGTCCACATCCCGCACCTCCGCCCTCAGACCCCACCCCTTCAACCGTAACAAGGACAGAACGCCCCTGGTGCTCACCTTCTACCCTACAAACCTTCGCATCAACCAAATTATCCACCGACATTTCCGCCACCTCCAAAAAGACCCCACCACCAGGGATATATTTCCCTCCTCACCCCTTTCCGCCTTCCGCAAAGACCGTTCCCTCCGTGACTACCTGGTCAGGTCCACACCCCCCTACGACCCACCCTCCCATTCTGGCACTTTCCCCTGCCACCGCAGGAACTGTAAAACCTGTGCCCACACCTCCTCCCTCACCTCTATCCAAGGCCCTAAAGGAGCCTTCCACATCCATCAAGGTTTCACCTGCACATCCACCAATATCATTTATTGCATCCGTTGCTCCCGATGTGGTCTCCTCTACATTGGGGAGACTGGGCGCCTCCTAGCAGAGCGCTTTAGGGAACATCTCCGAGACACCCGCACCAATCAACCAAACCGCCCCGTGGCCCAACATTTCAACTCCCCCTCCCACTCTGCCGAGGACATGGAGGTCCTGGGCCTCCTTCACCGCCGCTCCCTCACCACCAGACGCCTGGAGGAAGAACGCCTCATCTTCCGCCTCGGGACACTTCAACCCCAGGGCATCAATGTGGACTTCAACAGCTTCCTCATTTCCCCTTCCCCCACCTCATCCTAGTTTCAAACTTCCAGCTCAGTTACTGTCTCCTTGACTTGTCCGACCTGCCTATCTTCTTTTCTACCTATCCACTCCACCCTCTCCTCCTTGACCTATCACCTTCATCCCCTCCCCCACTCACCCATTGTACTCTATGCTGCTCTCTCCCCACCCCCACCCTCCTCTAGCTTATCTCTCCATGCTTCAGGCTCACTGCCTTTATTCCTGATGAAGGGCTTTTGCCCGAAACGTTGATTTCGCTGCTCGTTGGATGCTGCCTGAACTGCTGTGCTCTTCCAGCACCACTAATCCAGTACCTGGTTTAATTTCCAGCCTTGAGCGACTGTGCGGAGTTTGCACATTCTCCCCTTGGCTGTGTAAGTTTCCTCCGGGTGCTCCGGTTTCCTCCCACAATCCAAAGATGTGCAGGGTAGGTGAATTGGCTGTGCTAAATTGCCCATAGTGTTCAGGGATGTGTAGGTTAGGTGCATTAATCAGGGATGCTCTTCGGAGGGTAGTGTGGACTTGTTGGGCTGAAGGGCCTGTTTCCACACTGTAGGGATTCTATGATAAGGAGTTCATAGCGTCATAGAGATGTACAGCATGGAAACAGACCCTTCGGTCCAACCTGTCCATGCCGACCAGATATCCCAACCCAATCTAGTCCCACCTGCCAGCACCCAGCCCATATCCATCCAAACCCTTCCTATTCATATACCCATCCAAATGCCTCTTAAATGTTGCAATTGTACCAGCCTCCACCACATCCTCGAATCCACTTTCAAGGAGCTATGAACCTCCACTCCAAGGTCTCTTTGTTCAGCAACACTCCCTTGAACCTTACCTTTAAGTGTATAAGTCCTGCTAAGATTTGCTTTCCCAAAATGCAGCACCTCGCATTTATCTGAATTAATCTCCATCTGCCACTTCTCAGCCCATTGATGAATTGTTTAATCTGTTAACTGTTAATAAACTGTCTCTCTGAGCCTGAAAATGTGATTTATCAAGTTCAATGTTTCATTCCCTTACTATGTACTTATTGTTGAAATCTTAAACAGAAATTAAAATAACACTCTTACTTTCATAATTTCTTTGCCATCATTTTTAATCTCTGTGTCTTAATTCTTATTTTTCGACCATTCTTCCTTTCTGACATGATTTTATTATTATTAATAGTACAACCTATATGGACTCTCGGATGTTTAATTCACATCAGTTACTCACAAAAGGCAGAAATTCTGAAACTGACAGCTTTTCTCCAGGAGCTCTCTGTGCTGGTCACTGCTTCTGGAATGGCCTGTATGGCTGTATCATCAGGAGTGGTCTATTTGTTGACTGTCTTCAATGTGTTCTGGAAGCAGCTGAATGGATGATACCTTGACATCACACATCCAAGGCAACTCTGTGATGCCCTCATTCCAAATCTGGAGCATTCACTCAGAAAGGATCATCCATTAAACAGTAAGATGGGCTCTAAAGTTATTGTTTGCAAATGAACAGCTTCAGTGGATGACACCTCCTCACTTTCCTGGCTTGATTATGGATCTCTCCCCTTGCTGGGGTCTGACTGATCAGCCCTGGCAAGGTGCAACCTCATTGATCTCCATTCCTAGCCTTCTCAAAGGTTGTGTTCTAGGGCAATTTTTTAAAGATTCATTCACACTGTCTAGGTATTACTGGTTGGGCCTGCATTTATTGGACAACACTAATTGCCCAGAGGGCGGTTAGGATGGAGTGGAGTCACATTTGGGCCAGACCAGGTAAAGACAGCAGTCTCCATCCCTAAAGGACAACAGTGAACCAGATTTATTTTTTTCTCAACAATTAAGTACGGTTTCTGATCATTATTGGACACTTTTAATTCCAGGTTTGCACTGAATTCAAAATGTGGAAGCCAAGTTTAAACCAAACTGGACTGTAATTTGCAAACTGCAGAGATGGAACAGACAGTATTCGTGCAATCAGGCCTTGGACAATCAACTTTCCATCAAAACCAGATAAGCCTGGAACTGCCTGGGCAGATGCTAAATGGCCACATTGCTTCAGAACAAGCCTCCAATAAACTAGCTTTGTTAGAATGATACACATACATGGTGGCACTCAGTTTAGTTGGAGGCCAGAGGTAGAGTGTGACAAGGACAGTGCTTGGTAGTTAAAAGTTCAAAACCACATTTTGAAAACTCCAAAGATGGAATACAGCCACCTCATAGGATCTTCTTGCCCCCACCCAATGCTAGTATTAGACACAGGCCACAGAATCTTTGTGAAAAGCATGATGAAGGAGATGAAATGAGCAACTTGGAACCCCAGCTCTCACTGCTTTCTGCGCCTTCTTTAATGGGGTCTCCAGAGAGCACCTTGTACTGGAGCTGAGCTGCACAGCATTCCAGCTCCTGTAACAAGCATCACCACACTGAGCAGACCCAGAGAAAACACCTTGGTGAGATGGTCCAAGGACCAGAACCAGCCCCCAACAAGAGGGGGAGACTAAATCATCCTGAAACATTGGCCAAACCTCAGAGACTGCGGAACAGTCTGCCCAAGCCTTTTTGAATGGGTATTATCGGTCCTTTCAGACAAAACTTTAAATACAGCAATAAGGACTGTGGGTAGAATGTAATGAATCCTCAGAAGTGTGTGTCAGAAGTAGGTAGCAAGTGTAAATTAGAGACTGTGTACTTAGAGATTTAAGATTGTTTACTGAAGAGTCTTATAAAGAGATTGGTCAAGTTTGATAGAGTTTCGTTGAAGTACAATAATAGAGTCTGATAAATATTTTTAACCCTTGATACAGGGTCCAATAAAGTTGTGTTGGACCTGCCCCTGACGCTTCCCCCCCACCCTTTGTCTATCTCACTGAATAATCTGCCTGAGTTCAAAAGGGTTACTGCAAACTGATTGCTTGATTGATTTGATTTATTGTCACGCGTATCTATGTGAGCAGTACAGCAGATCATAGTAAGCAAGAACATACAAATCATAGAATGAAAAAAAACCTAGTCACAGGCATACAATTTACACTGCACAGGATGTGCGAGAGGCAAGATAAATATTATTTAAGTTAGAGAGTCCATTCATCAGTCTAATAATAGCAGGAAAGAAGCTGTTCTTGAACCTATTGGTGCAAGTGTTCAATAGTCTATATCTTCTGCCTGATGGAAGAGGTTGGAGGAGAGAATTACTGGGTAGGATGAGTCTTTGATGATACTGGCAGCCTTTCTGCTACGACAGGGGATATAAATGGAGTCCATGGATAGGAGGTTGCCTTCCATGATGCTCTGAGTTGTGCACACAGCCTTCTGTAGTTTCTTAATCCTGGGCACAGCTGTTGCCACACCAGGCCGTTAAGCACCTGGACAGGATGCTCTCTATGGTGCATCTGTAAAAGTTGGCGAGGGTCCTTATGGACATGTCGAATTTCCTGAGTCACCTGACAAAGAAGAGACATTGTTGCACCTTCTTGACTGTCACATCTATGTGGGAAGTTTAGGACAGATTGTCAGTATCGTCACTCCTAGAAACTTGATGCTCTCAATCCTCTCAACCTCAGCTCCCATTGATGTAGATGGGGGTGTGTTCTTCTCCTTTCTATTTAAAGTCAATGATCAGTTCCTTAGTTTTGCCGACATTGACAGAGAAGTTATATTCATTGAACCATGTCACCAAGCCCTCTATCTCCTTTCTGTATTGTGCCTCATTGTTGTTTGATATCTGTCCCACCATGGTCATGTCGTCAGCAAACCTGGAGATTACATTTGTTTGGAATTTGGCTATACAGTCGCGGGTATACCAGGAATACAATAGGGTGCTGAGGATGCATCCTTGGGAGTTTCAGTGTTGAGGGTTATCATGGAGCAGGTGCGGTTGTCTATCTTCATTGATGGCAGTCTATGGGTCAGGAAGCTGAGGGTCCAGTTGCAGAGGGCAGAGCCGAGACCTGGGTCTCAGAGTTTTGAGATCAGTCTGGAGGGGTTAATGGTGTTGAAGGCAGAGCTGTAGTCAATGAGCAGGAGTCTGATGTCGGTATCCTTGTTGTCCAAATGATCCAGGAATAAGTGTAGGGCTAGGGAAATGCTAGTCAGTATACATTTACCCACCTTCCCACTGCACAACATGATTGGACTTCCATGTACCCAATGACTCACCACATGCCAATCCCAACTCTAATGTACCTGAAGGGCAAGCATTCGATCTAGGATCAGGATGTAACTATTAGTTCTGTACTGTTTGTCATTTTCCTCCTTCTGAAGATTTTCAACTATACTTTAAGATTTAGAAGCAGTGAATTGATCTCCCTGACCCCACAAACTGAATTCCTTTTGAAGATAGTCTTTGATGTCCTTTTGGCAAACCCTATGAAACTGAGCAATGTTTCCTTCTATCTGCATCCATCATGAAGGCCTCTATCACATCATTGTGATCATGAGGTTTTCTATCTGTCCTGGTGTTCCAGTTATCTTGTATATAATTGTAACCACAGCATTCAGCAGCAATGCTCTATAATTCAGGACAGCTTCTCTTTGGAAAGGAACTGGTTGCCCATTTGAACAAAGGCAAGCTACACCATGCGCCCTTTGTGAATGATATTCAGCCGTGGTTGTGGTGCTTTATCAGCTCTTAAAATGACATTTTCTTTTTGCTTTTCTTTGCTATGGATGAACCTTTAAAGGGTGGGTCTATTATTAGTTAATGAAATGATTGGGTTTACTCCCAAAACAGAGTAAAGCAAAAGGCACAAATCAATTTTTCACTTTGTATTTCTGTAAAGTTGTTCAGCTGATTTGGCTGGACATTTGGTTTCAAAATGTGTGGTGCTGGAAAAGCACAGCCAGTCAGGTAGCATCCGAGGAGCAGGAGAGTCGACATTTCGAGCAGAAGCCGTTTGTGATGGAGGGTAATGCTAACAGCAAGGGTTCAATCCTACACTGGCTGAAGCTATTATGAAGGGCTCTCCTTCTCAACCTCTCCCCTTGCCTGAGGTGTGGGTGACCCTCAGGTTGAACCTGTCACCTGTGTTGATGAGAGAGCAATCCCATGGTGACCTTAACTATCTGTGAAGATTTGTTGTTAGTTGTCCTTTTCATATACATAAGTTTCCTGTAGACCACTTTGTGCTAAAATGGATCACGAAGTACTGTATATTGTTACTGAAAATCCCACAGAAAGCCTGTGAGCAGTGTAATTGTAATGAACAGCAAGTGCAATTTGGCTGTTTTGCCCTTGAGTGCAAAATCTGGTCTTCTCTGTATGAGATAATATGATGTTAATACAATGTTAATATGATGTTAATACATGAGTTCAGGTTCACAGTGACCAGCTTGTAATGCATGCTGAAATATCCCATTTCTTTTATTTTTTCCTTTGATTCAGGAAAATGCAACTCAGAATTTCTATAAGCTGTGCTTAGGCACAATTTTCAATTCTGTAAAGAGATAGGAAATAGTTTCTCCTTCTAGGACAACTCCTCAGCTCAAACTGAGAAGGTACTTTCAATAAATGAAGGGGCAATGGGAGGAAATACCCTTTTTAATTTGACCTTTTACTGCCCAACAACAGTGGAACTCACTGACAACATCTTACTTTGCAGATGAACTGGAAATGTATTTCGACTGATATAGATTGCTTTATACTGAATTGTGTTAGTTCAGAACAAAACACGCCGATAATTATAATTCACAGCCTACTTCATAGTTTGGTTTCATTTTGGCTGAATTCAAGGCAAATTATTTCTTAGACCTGAACTGTCCAAATTTTCAATGAATGTTAAGAATCTGAAGCTGGCAACTGAAAGGATATAAATATCAAAGGCTATTGTGGCATTATGATATGCCACAAACAATTTGAAGACTTTATCACGGGACTGATGGTATGCTCCTCAACAGCTTGAGTACAGTTGTTCATTGAATGTTGATATCTTACTTTACAGGCTGCTGAGGCCTGAGACCTTTTGGCACCCAAGGATTAATGTGCATCATAATGTGACCGAGAAACTCTCTGAGGTGTTCAGCTGTTGCATTTGGACCATCTGCTAGACTCCTTATGGACCCAGGATTAATGCTAGACTGTAATTCCCCATTCAGCCCTTCACAGAACGGTGCATACTTCAGACCTAAAAAACATTTCTAAAAGGGGAAGTTGATGTCACTGGTTTGTCAAGGTAAACCACTGTCTTGAACCCGCAACTCTCTGATTTTTCCCAAACAATTGCGAGAGCTGTCTGTTAAGTATCAACAAGTGGATTAATGTTTATGCCTCACTTTAGGATCTACAACATTTTTCTGTGTGTCTGCGGAAAATGTATGGCAATACATGTTGTGTGGCCAGACCGGAGAAAACAGGCAAAAACAACCAATGGCAGAAGAAAGACCGTGGCCCAAAACCAGAAGACACACCTCCATAATCAACTGGAGACTCAGCAAGAATATTTAGCCCATTTCTAACAAACAACGAATGAGTTAAATGAATGAACTATCTTCTCTGGAGTTCTCTGCCACTGCAGGCTCCTTGCTTCAGCATCCATGAATACAGTAGTATCTCACAGTGAAATTTCATTGGAAACACCATTAAACCACATTTTATTTATCCTTACAGTGCACAGTGCACATATCATAATTTGGTATTTCCCCTTTGTGTTAGTATATGGTTTGTGTCTTCCCTTTCTCAGCTTTATGTCGTGCTTCTGAGTATTTCTGTGGTGGATGACAGCTTGTGTCTGCCTTTAGAGATGAAGGTGATTAATACCAAGTTGTGTTGGTCTGTTTTGCGCTTTCAAATTTATTTATAGGGTGGCTACCTGGGCTTACACAGGTTATGATTAATCTGACCGGATAGCCATGTCGTTGCTCACATAAGTATTGCCAATCCCGGCAGATCCTGTTTTTGAACTCAACACTTAGGAGTGGACAGCCAGGCAGTGCTGTTGCTGTTCAAGCCCTCACCCACAAATCCAATACGAAATTCAGTGGAAACGTCTTTGCTCAGAAATGATGAGAATACAGAATTCATTGTCTCAAGGTGCATTTGAGATGAATATCAAAGAAACATTTAGGGTGGAGATAGGTAAGTGCAATAAAGAAGAAAGGAGACTGCAAGGAAATGGTACTAGAATGAGTTAAATAGGCTGGAAGCAGACCGCGTGGAGAGCAGACAATGGTACGGTCCAGTTGGGTTGAATCACACAGCCTTGTGCTGTAAATTCTATGTGATGATAACAATCTCAATCTGAGTCAGACTAAACAGTCTGCCGTATGACTGCTGTACATTGAAGCCCAAGATCTTTAGATCAAAGCACTTTCTTTAGATGTTTAGTACATCAGATAAGTGGGACTGGGCTGTAGAGAAAGCATGGACGTTTAACACCATCAGACAGTCATGTAGCGCTGGATAGTGTAGATTCTAGATTTCATTAGCAACCCCAAAATCACAGATTGCCTGACGTGTCTGAAGCAACTGCATAAAATGTAGCACTGAGCTATTAAACTGTGTTGGTAAACAATTCTTCCAACTCAAAGCATTTGTTCCTTCTCTTTTTGCTTTGAGTTTATCCAGCACTCCCTCCTGACTAACTGCTTGTTTTCCTTCTCTTCTGAAATAATTAGCTGTGAGTTTCTAGGCTGAGGCTGCACATTTGAACATTTTTTTCTTTGGGAACAAAGCAGCAGACTGTTTTTCCACACTGTTTTATTAGAGCTTGTTACTGTTATAACATTGTTTCAACTACTTTGCAAATCCTTTCTTGTACATTCATATATCACGTTGAACCACTAACCCCAGAAATTAATTTCACAAACTGAAACCTTGTGTAACGACTATACTGTTGTGTTAAGATCTAAAATTCTATTAAAATGTTCAAAGGTTTTGTCAACCTAGGGCACTGCTTTTAGTATCCTTTGAGCATTTACGCTAAATCCTTCTGCTTTTTCACTGTTCCAAGCCTGTTTACAATCAATGTATAACTCCTGTTGATATATTTTCACTAAACTTTATACCAATACTTAATTTCATGTGCCACTTTAAAGCCCAGTCTCTCCACCACCTTATGTGTTAAAGATATCCTGTTGGTGTTTAAAAGATTAATAGGAGCTCCTATTTTGATATTATCTGTGAATTTATATGCCATTCCTTCTAGACATACAACCAAATCATTGCTATATTACATAAATAGAAGTGACAACCAGAACTGGATCATAACGCCTTATAATCCACTGTCTAATCATGGTGAATAGTTATCATTGATCTCTACTCTCATTTTTCCTTTCTCAAACCAACTAGTAATCCCATTGGTTTGTTTTCCTTCTTTTTTTCTTTTTTTTTCTCCTGCCTAACAGCGATAGTGCTTATTTTCCCCAGCCCCCATGTCATGTATGAGCAGGTGTAGGACACAGTGAAGAACAACAAGTGCGTAAATCTTTATTTATATTCCACCACCAGGAAGAAAGGAAACACTCAAGTGGCCAGTGACAAGCAATACTCTTCACATCAAAGGTCAATGCTGTGTGATCAAACAGTATAGGGGAGGGCAGGCATTGAATCAAAATGAAGTTGGAGGGGGAAGTAATACACTCCACTCCCTGCAGTGCCCACCTCTCCCTGGAAGCCTTGAGGCTGTTGGTGGACACCGGGTGCTCCTTCTCTGGGGAGACCCAGGCTCTGACATACCAATGGAAAAGGGGCAGGCAATTGGCCATAACGACCCCCTTTATGGCCCGCTGCCTGGACCTGTTTATGGCCAGTTTGGCCAGGCCCAGTAGCAGACCCACGAGGAAGTCCTTTGACCTACCCCCCCCCCCACCCCCACCCCCACACTGGTTGAGTAATCCCATTGTTAATGTATTCTTGATTCCATACCCTTCAATTGTATCTAATAATCTCTAAAGACACCTTGTCAAAGGCTTTTGCAAAAGTTCATATATATCACATCCACTGCATTTCATCCACCTACCATGTTTATTTAACTCCTCAAAAAATTCATGAGGAAGCATGATTACTTCTTTAGAAATCCCTGTCAGCTCCTTTTATGTGGCCAGGTACATGGCAATTCTGAATTTTACTGAACCAAAGCCAAATTTGTCTTAAAATACTAACTCCACAGATTCTGCCAGACCAATTGAGCATTTCCAGCACTTCCTGTTTTTACCTGTAGTTTTGATTTCGTATTGATATGCTCCCTCACTAATTATATCCTTATCATTTTGCGGTTGCTCCTCCTATAATTAGACCATCAAACCAATCTATTTATGGGGGCAATAAGAGACAGATGGTGGAATGAGGAAGCTCAGATAAGGCATGCATCATTCACGTTTCCACCCAGCAACCATATTAATCTGTCAATCAGCAAACAGTACGCACATTCCTTTTACAGGTACTATATTTGTGTTTGTTACTTGTCACTTATGAGAAGTGAGGAGTTTTTTTTAGAAGCATACCCATTTGATAAATAACAGCAGGAGTAGGCCATTTGGCTCATCAAGCTGCTTCCACCATTCAACATGATCCTGGCTTATCCTCTATGGAACCCCTGCATGTCCGCATAGGTTTCCTTCAGGTGCTCGGGTTCCTTCCCACAGTCCAAACATGTGCAGGTTAGGTGAATTGGCCATGCTAAATTGCCCATAGTGTTCAGGGATGTGTAGATAAGGTGCATTAGTTAGGGGTAAATGTAGAGTTTTAGGGTAGGAGAAGGGAATGGGTAGATTACTCTTCGGAGCATCAGTGTAGACTTGTTGGGCTGAGGGCCTGTTTCCACATTGTAGGGATTCTATGATAAAAGCCAGTATCCTAACCTCTCACCATAGTCCTTGATACCTTCAGCCTGAAGAAATCCATCAGCTTATTTCTGAAACATCTTCAGTGGTTTGATCTCCCTTCCTCATCTTATTCCAAAATACCTACCCTGTAAACTGGGACTGTGACTTACCATTTTGGATCACCAAACCAAAGGAAACACAATCTCTGCATCCAGTCTGCCTGATATGTTAGAATTCCATATATTTCAGTGAGATCTCCTCTGAGTAAATACAGGCCAAATCGAATCAATCTATCCTTCTATGACAAATATCAGTTTGGTGAGCCTTTTCATATTCCTTCTTGGGTAAGGAGACTCAAACTGCACACAGTACTCCAGGTGTGGTTACACTAAGGCACTGTTGAGCTACAGTGAGATTTCCTTGCTCCTGTACTCCAATCTTCTTGAGATGAAGGTCAACATATACCATATACCATTTGCCCTCCTAACTTCTAGCTGCACCTGCATGCTTGCTTTCAGTATCTGGTGTACAAGGGGAGTCTATTGTACATCAGTCTTTCCCAATCTATCACCATTTAGGCAATACTCAGCCAATCTGAATCCACCATGCTTGTGCTCACTTGTTCAATTTTTCTAAATGATAAGACTATAGTACCATGAAAACTAGGAACAGGAATATTCCATTTGGCTCCTCAAACCTGTTCCACCATTCAATAGGATCATAATCTGCCAATCCTCACATCCACTTTCGTGGCTTTCCCCATAAATCTTGATTCCCTTAATCTTGAAGATTCTTCATATCCTCCTCACCACTCACAATGCCACCAATTTGTATTACCACTGAACTTGGAAATATTACATTTCCTTTTCTCATCCAAATTATTAATTTGCATTATGCATGGTTGGGACCAACTCCCTGATTGAATCTGATACGACCCTTCTTTGCAACTAACTGAAAGCGGGCTGGAAAATAGTGATCATTGTGCTATTAACAAAACATGAAGAGGAATGAGTGGAACAGACAACAAGGGTGCCCAGGGCTAAAGATAAAGGACTGCTAATGGTGACAGGGGAGAGCTATAGATGAGAAATAAATGCTAATGGTAGCTGTGAACTTTGACAGTATGTTGGCTTAGCTGAGAGCAAATTCATGTCAACAAAACTCGGGTGGGAAAGGAGGCCGTGTAAATGAAAAAGAGATAGTGTTCAGGATCTGAAATTTTTGAACGCAGTGTTGAGTTCTGAAAGCTGCAAAATGCCGAAACAGAAACTGAGGTGCTGTTCCTCCAATTTGCATTGAGCTTCTCTTATGATATTGATTTTGGGTTGGAGAGTAGGATTTGTGATCACAGTTATCCAACATAGGCAGTTGACAATTCATAGACAATTTTCTGATAGTTTATTGAGTTTATTAAGAAGCAGCAGTTTAAATGTGATATGTTAGTTCATAAGATAAAGAAAGTTACCACCATGAAAATTGGGGATTGTTTGCTGTAGGTGTAGAATGTGTTGGTCTTGATAAAATTGTGAGGGTAGCATCCTGTTCTCTAGTAGAGGTGTTAGAGAACTCTTCCCTGGAGTTTCATAGAACCAGAGAATCAGACAGTACAGAAGAGTCTCTTCAGGCCAGTGGGTCAGCACTGACAAAAACTCCTCCAAATTTCAACCTGTCCCACATTTCAGCACTGGCCCATAGCCTTGAACGTTATGATATTTCAAGCGGTCATCATTGTACTTTTTAAAGGTAGTTTAGTTTCCTGCATTCCCAGGCAATGCGTTTCACTGGATGCAAATGTTTTTTTCTTCAAATCCCCTCTTAACCTCTTTCCTTTCATCTTATATTATGTCCCTTGTTATTGACACTTCAACTAAGGGGAAACAGCTGCTTTCTATCCACCCTGTCCATATTCCTCATAATGTTATATACCATAACAAGATCCCTCCCACTCTTGTGTGCTCCAAAGAAAACAACTTGAACTTATCACCTCTCTTCATAGGTGAAATACTCTGACCAAGGCAACACACTGATGAATCTCCTCCTCCAATGTAGTCACATCCTTCTGATAGTGCAGTGACGAGAACTACACACAGTACACCAGCTGTGACCTAACTAAAGTTCTGTATAGCTCCAACATCATCTCCCTACATTTATAATCTATGCCACAACTGGTAAAGGCAAACATCCCATATGCCTTCTCAATGACCTTTCCTAATCTGTGAACAAGCATCTCAAGATCCCTTTGCTCCCTTGAGCTTCCTAGTGTCCTGCCATTCATTAATCCTTGATCTCTTGCTTCTTCCAAAGTGCATCATTTCACACCTATCAGTATTCAATTCCTTCTGTCCATCTGACCAATCTTTTTTTTCTGCTGTGAGCTGAGATCTTCTTCCTCACTGTCAACTACACAATCAATATTCATGTCTTTTGCAAACTTACTTATCATCTGCCCCCATATTTTCTTCTTTGTTGTTTATATATTGTCACAAACAGTAAGGAACTCAGCTCTGATCTCTGTGGGATTCCACTGGATACGAAGTCTCCAGTCACACCAGCAGCCTTCTATCACCATCCTCTGTCTCATACCACTAAGCCAATTTGAGATCCAACTTGACCTGATAAACAATTTTAACAAGGTAAAAAAGGTTATTCTGTTTCCACCAGTTGGTATCTCAGTAACTAGGGGTCACAATTTCAAGGTTGCCAACAATAGAGCTAGGAATGAGATGAGGAGAAACCTCTTTACTCAGAGTTGTTGGGATTGGGAATGAGCTGAGGGGGAGAGTGGTGGAGGTGTATTCCATATGGGGTTTCAAATGAGAGCTGGATATATATTTGAAAGGGATGAATTTAGAGGGCTAAGGAGATATGGCTGGAGATTGAGACTAGCTGGGCAGCCCTTTCAGGAGCTGTTACAGACACGATGGATCGAATGGCCTCCTTCTGTAGTGCAAACTTTATGAATCTATGATTCTGTATGTTACTCTGGATTCCATGTGTATTTTTCTTCTTCATCCATCTCCCATGTGGAACCTTGTCAAAGGCCTTGCCGAAATCTATATAAAATATTTCAACTGTAGTATCCTCATCTACACACCTGGTCACCTCCTTAAAAAATTCAATCAAATTTGTGAGGTATGACCTCTCTCTGACAAAGCATGCTGACTATTCACATCAAGCCTTACCTCTCTCTTCAGTATTTTCTCCGATGTGAGATTCACTGGTCTGTAATTCCCTGATTAATCTTTAGTACCCTTCATGAAAAGTGGAACCACGTTAGCTGTCCTCCTGAGCCCTGGCATCACCCCACTGTGACCAGAGGTAAATTAAAAATTTGGACTCGACCCCCTGTAATTTTCTCCCTCATCTTCCACAGCAACCTGGGGCACAAATCATCCAGACCTGGGATTGCCCATATTTAAGCCTGCCAAAACTTCCAGTTACCTTCTCTCTCCCTACGTCAATCTGCTCAAGAACCTCACAGTCTCTCTTTCTGAATTCTGTACCTATACCCTCCTCCTTCAAAATTATGACAAATGTGAATAACGCCCTACCAATGTTCTCCATCTCTATGTACAGCTTGCCCCCTTGGTCCCAAATGGGCCATATTCTTTCACTGCTTATTCCCCTCCCCTTGATATATTTGTAGTATAGCTTGGGATTCTCCCTAATCTTACCTCCCAGTGTTTTCTCATGCCTCCTCTTAGCTCTCCTATTTGATTTCTTAAGTTACCTCCATACTTCCTGTACTCCACTAGGGCCTCTGTTGATTTGCTCCCTTTGTTCAAACCCTCTCTTTTCCATCTTTTCCACTCCTGAATATTTCCAAACATCCAAGTTCCTCCGGGCTTCTAGTTCCAACATTTCACAGTAAAGGGAACATGTTGGGCATGTACTCTTGCCAATTCCATTTTGATTGACACTTCCCACTGTTCTGCTGTCCATTTACCCAGAAACAGCTGTTCTTAGTCTACTCTGACCAGATCCTGCCTTATTTTAATAAAACCTGCCATCCCCAACCCCAAGACCTTTTCTGCAGACCACCACCTCAATACGTTTCAAGAGATCTGCCTGTCTTACCCCCTTACACTCTGACTATCTAAATTAACGTTGGGGAAGTTGAAAACATTCCTTTTCTTCTGGCCCATCTTCCATCTAGAGAAGTCAACTCTCTAAGGACTGACCACTGAAGATTGCCCTTTGACCCTGACCGCGTGTTGATATACTGCCCCAGCCAACCCATTGTCTCAGCCTACTCCTGCCCCACCAAACACATCTCTGCATACCTCGACACGGTCCTCTTCCCCTTAGTCCAAGAACTCCCCACCTACGTTCAGGACACCACCCACACCCTCCACCTCCTCCATGATTTTTTGCTTCCCCAGCCCCCAGTGCCTTATCTTCACGATGGACATCCAGTCCCTATGCATTTCCATTCCCCATCACGAAGGCCTCCAAGCCCCTCGCTTCTTCCTCTCCCACAGACCCAACCAGTACCCTTCCACTGACACCCTCCTCCGACTGACTGAACTGGTCCTCACTCTTAACAACTTCTCCTTCCAATCCTCCCACTTCCTCCAAACCAAAGGAGTAGCCATGGGCACCCGCATGGTCCCCAGCTATGCCTGCCTCTTTGTCGGATATGTGGAACAGTCCATCTTCCGCAGCTACACTGGCACCACCCCCCACCTTTTCCTCTGCTACATTGATGATTGTATTGGCGCTACCTCGTGCTCCCACGAGGAGATTGAACAGTTCATCCACTTTACTAATACCTTCTACCTCAACCTCAAATTTACTTGGACCATCTGAGATTCCTCCCTCCCCTTCCTAGACCTTTCCATTTCTATCTCGGGTGACCGACTCAACACAGACATTTACTACAAACCGACCGACTCCCACAGCTACCTAGATTACACCTCCTCCCACCCTGCCCCCTGTAAAAATGCCATCCCATATTCCCAATTCCTCCATCTTCGCCGCATCTGCTGTCCAGGAGGACCAATTCCACTACCGAACAACTCAAATGGCCTCCTCCTTCAAAGGCCGCAATTTCCCCTCCGACGTGGTCGACGATGCTCTCCACCGCATCTCCTCCACTTCCCGCACCTCGGCCCTTGAACCCTGCCCCTCCAATTGCCACCAGCTCAGAACCCCACTGATCCTCACCTCCACCACACCAACCTCCGGATATATCGTATCATCCTCCGTCATTTCCGCCACCTCCAGACAGACCCCACCACCAGGGATATATTTCCCTCTCCACCTCTATCAGCATTCAGGAGAGGCCACTCCCTCCGCGACTCCCTCGTCAAGTCCACACCCCTCACCAACCCAACCTCCACTCCTGGCACCTTCCCCTGCAACTGCAAGAAGTGCAAAACGTGCGCCTACACTTCCCCCCTCACCTCCCTCCAAGGCTCCAATGGATCTTTCTATATCCATCGCAAATTCACCTGCACCTCCACACACATCATTTACTGTATCCGCTGCACCCGATGTGGTCTCCTCTATATTGGGGAGACAGGCCGCCTACTTGCGGAATGTTTCAGGGAACACCTCTGGGACCAACCAACCCAACCACCCCGTGGCTCAACACTTTAACTCCCACTCCCACTCCGCCAATGACATGCAGGTCCTTGGCCTCCTCCATCGCCAGAACCTGGCCACATGACGCCCGGAGGAAGAGCGCCTCATCTTTCGCCTAGGAACCCTCCAACCACACAGGATGAATGTAGATTTCTCCAGCTTCCTCATTTCCCTTCCCCCCAACTTAACTCAGTCCCAACCCTCGGATTCAGCACCGCCCTCTTGACCTGCAATTTTCTTCCCAACCTCCCCACCCCCACCACCTCTCTGGCCTATCACCCTCACCTCCTTCCACCTGTCGTATTCCCAGCGCCCCTCCCCCAAATTCCCTCCCCCCTACATTTTATCTCAGCCCGCTTGGCACACCAGCCTCATTCCTGAAGAAGGGCTTATGCCCAAAACGTCGATTCTCCTGCTCCTCGGATGCTGCCTGGCCTGCTGTGTTTTTCCAGCACCACATTTTTCAACACATGTTGATATACCCTATTTCAATCATTTATCTGAATGCTTTGAGGCCAATGACTATGGGAGAGTTAATATATGGGACATCTGATGGTTATTGTCTCCTTGCCCAATGTGAATCTTAGTTTTCAGTACTTCAAAGAACAGAAGGTTCTTATTTTTAAGAACATTACATTTATAATAGGATAGCATGGCATGCAATAAGTCTCTTCTTTATGCTGGCAGTAGAGTCACTTACAAAGCTAAATGAGATCTCTTGCTTCACAATAAATACTAAACATGAAAAATGGGACATCAATTTCCAACAGAGCACTGTAAAGGGTCTAAATCAGAAATTTTAGCATCAGATCCAAATAATGTATTGAAATGACAAACTGAAAAGTCAGGTCACTCTCCAATTAAAAGAAAAACTCCAGTAGGTTTGTCAAACACAACTTCCCTTTCACAAATCCATCTTGACCTTGTTTAATCCTGTTGGTATTTTATAGGTGTCCTTTATAATGGATTTCAGCATTTTCCCCAGTATTGATACTAGGTTCACAGGTTTGGAATTCTCTGCTTCTTCCTCCCTCCTTTGTTAAATAATGGGATATGTCTGCAACTTTCCAATCTGCCAGGACTGTTCCAGCATCTACAGGACATTGGAAGGTGACAACCAAGCATTAACTGTATTGATGGCCACCTCCTTTAAAAATCGGAGATGTAGTTTATCATGTCAATCGGATTTATCAGCTTTCTGTGTCGAAGAGTGTGGTGCTGGAAAAACACAGCCGGTCAGGCAGCACCTAAGAAGCAGGAGAGTCGACATTTCGAGCAACAGCTTTTCATCAGGAAGAACTCATGCTTGAATTCCTGATGAGGAGCTTACGCTCAAAACGTCGACTCTCCTGCTCCTCAGATGCTGCCTGACCTGCTGTGCTTTTCCAGCACCACACTCTGCATCTCTGATCTCCAGCATCTGCAGTCCTCACTTCCTCCTGTTTATCAGCTTTCAGTCTATTAATTTCTCCTGCCCAATTTCTTTTACCAATAATGTCACAGTAGCATTGCCCATTGCCTTTGAATACCCTGGACACATTTAGTCTGGGGGTTGAATGTTCTGGCACCTTTAGTGCATGAAGTCCAATGAAATATCCAGAAGGCTGGAATTGGGACAGCACTGGATATCTTTCCATTCCCAACAAAGTTAGAGGTGGAAGGATTGTGAAAGGGGCAAATGACTCCAGGCCTTAAATTCCTTTACCCAAGATTGACAGAATGGAAGCGGATGGAGCATCCAGTGAGATCATGAATATAAACCAAATGTCATACTTCAGAACTACTTGAAGGCCCAGGCATGAAACTTGGCATTGATATCCAGGCATTTTCCAGTTAGAAGATTAGCTTCGTTTTACAAAGGGTATCGATGATGTGACAATATCAGCCCAGAGGGTGGAGGATGCTGCGGTCTGGGAACATATGTCTTGAACCATTAATCTCTGCTCCGCTCGTCTGCTTTTTCAACTGGCAAGCATGCAGATGTCTAGATTAGAGTGGTGCTGGAAAAGCACAGCAGGTCAGGCAGCATCCAAGGAGCAGGAAAATCAATGTTTTGGGCAAAAGCCCTTCATCAGGAATAGAGGCAGGAAACCTCCAGGGTGGAGAGATAAATGAGAGGGGGTGGGGGTGGGGAGAAAGTAGCATAGAGTACAATAGGTGAATGGGGATGGGGATGGAGGTGATAGGTCCGAGGGGAGGGTGGGGGAAGGTAGCAAAGAGTACAATGGGTGAATGGAGGTGGGGATGGAGGTGATAGGTCAGAGAGGAGAGTGGAGCAGATAGGTGGAAAGGAAGGTAGGCAGGTAGGACAGGTCTTGAGGGCAGTGCTGAGCTGGAAGGCTGGAGCTGGGGTGAGGTGGGAGAAGGGGAAATGAAGAAACTGGTGAAATCCACATTGATGCCCTGGGGTTGAAGTGTTCCGGAGTGGAAGATGAGACGTTCTTCCTCCAGGCATTGGGTGGTGAGGGAGCGGCGGTGGAGGAGGCCCAGGACCTGCATGTCCTCGGCAGAGTGGGAAGGGGAGTTGAAATATTGGGCCACAGGGCGGTAGGATGGATTGGTGCGGGTGTCCTGGAGATGTTCCCTAAAGCGCTCTGCTAGGAGGCGTCCAGTCTCCCCAATGTAGAGGAGGCCACATCGGGGGCAACGGATACAATAAATGATATTTGTGGAAGTGCAGGTAAAACTTTGATGGATGTGGAAGGCTCCTTTGCGGCCTTGGATGGAGGTGAGGGAGGAGGTGTGGGCGCAGGTTTTGCAATTTCTGCAGTGGCAGGGGAAGGTGCCAGGACGGGAGGGTGGGTTGTTGGGGGGCGTGGACCTGACCAGGTAGCCATGGAGGGGACGGTCTTTGTGGAAAGCGGAAATGGGTGGGGAGGGAAATATATCTTGTAGAGAGAGGAGGAAAACTTCTTCAAGGCAGGCATCCTTGCAAGAGGATTCGCAGTAGGGTTTTCGCCAAACATGCAAATGTTCCCATTGTGGTCCAGGGTTTATTATGATGAATGACAGTCCATGGAAATCTAGGCCTTGTCAAAGAATTGCCTATTTTCTGTCAGATGCCACACCATTAATATTGCAAGGCTGTTAGAATGGCCTTATATTTACATCACCCCCTTTATACCAGTGGGACATTCCAAACCACATTAGAGGAAGTGAAGTACATTCGAATTGCGGTGACTGTTATTTTGAGGAAAGTTAATAGTAAGTTGTATTGTGAAGGAAAGGTGTGAAATTTGGAACACAATCAAAAGGCTTTGGCTTTGTAACTGCAGCAAGAACAATAACCAGCTGTCATCAGTGCATAGCTGAGACCTCACTCACTCTCACACTCCTGATTCTTGGTCTTGACTGTTCAATGGCCCTAGCTCCAGAAAGAAGCAGCTGACATTCTAGTAAATATTAGCAGCAATGCATCTCACTTCCAGATCTGTCGTTCATTAAAAGCTATTTCTGAATCATACTGTGTTAATGGTGCCCTTTCATCAGCTTCTCAGTCTAAAAATCTCCATTTCTGATTTATTGAGAGCATTCCGCCCCCCCCCCCCCCCCCCCCAGCTCAATTACTCCTCTCCAGCCTTCTCCCTTCTCAAGGGCAATAAGGGACAGGTTGGCCTATCCTGCAATGCCCACAGCCCATGAGTGATGAAATGAAATTCAATTCAATTTAAATTGATAATGTACACTCTGCATCAGGAACAGCCTTGTGTCATGTTAATCAGCTGTCAGGAGGTCACTTTTGAATCATAGAGTCATAGAGATGTACAGCATGGAAACAGACCCTTCAGTCCAACCCATCCACGCCGACCAGATATCCCAACCCAATCTAGTCCCACCTGCCAGCACCCGGCCCATATCCCTCTAAACCCTTCCTATTCATATACCCATCCAAATGCCTTTTAAATGTTGCAATTGTACCAGCCTCCACCACATCTTCTGGCAGCTCATTCCATAGATGTACTACCATCTACATGAAAAAGTTGCCCCTTGGGTCTCTTTTATATCTTTCCCCTCTCACCCTAAACCTATGCCCTCTAGTTCTGGACTTCCCGACCCCAGGTAAAATACTTCGTCTTTTTATCCTATCCATGCCCCTCATGATTTTATAAAACTCTATAAGATCACCCCTTAGCCTCCGACGCTCCAGGGAAAACAGCCCCAGCCTGTTCAGCCTCCCCCTGTAGCGCAAATCCTCCAAACCTGTCAACAATCTTTTCTGAACCCTTTCAAGTTTCACAACATCTTTCCAATAGGAAGGAGACCAGAATTGCACACAATATTCCAACATTGGCCTAACCAATGTCCCGTATAGCTGCAACATGACCTCTCAACACCTGTACTCAACTGCAGCAGAGACATATTCAACACGCAAACATCATCGCTGCACAATCCATAATTGGCATGTATTTATAAAGGGCAATCACAAATCTTTATTGTACCTTTACTGCTTGAGTCAAATATAGATCTCCCAAACATTGCATACAGCAGGGCTACTGGATTTCTTGGGGTTGAATTTTGATCAGGAGACTCCCAATTTCCTGCTGTAACTTTGGGGAAAATCACCACAGGAAATCATGGAGTGGAGCGTTTGCTTTTTTTTCCAGAACTCCTGCGATAATTCAGTTCCCTTACTTCAGAATCTTCATTATAACAATGTCACGATGCAAAATCTGAACAAAATGTGTGTTTTCTCCAAAGAATTGTAAAGTTAAGGCAGCAGACAGCTGGACTAAGCCCTGCCCTCCGAGTTCGTGCTGAGGTAGTTGGACCTCAACTTCGGCTGCAGTCAGTAAACTGTCTTCACGGATCCGGGTTTATAGAGATAAAGTCATCAGGCTTCCTGCTCTTTTCTGCTAACCAGAAAACTCTGCTTGGAGCACTCAGGTATGGAAAGTGGGGAAGGAATTCTACAATGCTTCTGCAGTCAATACCCTGAAAATACACTCTAGGCTTTTGAGTGGAGAATGGCATTATATCATAGCAAAGAATCCACTTAAAGATGAAGGAGCAACGCTCCGAATGCTAGTGCTTCCAAATAAACCTGTTGGACTATAACCTGGTGTTGTGTGACATTTAACTTTGTCAACCTCGAGAGGCAGTGGGAAGAAAGTAGTGAGAGAAAGAAGTGGAGAATATCTGAAAAAGAGTAATTGTTGTATTGCTGGCTTGTCAAGTCAATATTAATGATGTACAACCAACCTCAATTCAGTATTCGTGATAGGCTGAATAGCCTCCTTCTGGGCTACCTTCTCAGTGTTTAAAATTTTACTACCTTGGACACTTTATGCAACAGTTCAACTATGAAGAATAATTAGATAAACTGGGTGTTATTTTCCTTAGAGCAGAAAAGGTTGGGGGGAGGGGTCAGACTCAGATTGATGTGTACAATGTTCTGAGGGTTCATAGGCAGGGTAGATAGCAAGAAACCTATGCCCTTAGTAGTGGGATCAATAACACAGTTTTAAGGTAAAGTTTAGAGGGGATTTGAGGAAAATTATTTTTTCACCCAGAGGCTGCTGAACATCCAAAGCTCACTGCCTAACAGGCTGGTAGAGGTAGGAACACTCAAGATATTTAAGAAGCATTTAGACGAGCACTTGAAATGCCATAGCATGCAAGGCTAAGGGCCAAGTGTTGGAAAATGGGGTTAGAATAGATGGATGTTTGATGACCAGCGTGACGAAAGGTCTCTTCACATGTTGTAAAAAACTCTTCAACTCTCTACGAGAAAGTGAAACTGTTAATGTTTAAACCTGCATGCATTAATTATAAATATTCCAAAGAGAGATTAGCATGGTTAGTGTTCTCTTTAGCTATTTATCTTTAGAATCTTGATTCTGCATTATCACTGCAGGAATAACTCTTACTACTCAATATTTTCTGACTCACTGTACACTGCCACCCTGCAACTGCACAAGGAAAGGTGGCCAGTGTTTATCCAGAGAAGTTTGTGGGAAGAATTTTATTGCATACAATTATTCCATGGAAACGCAAATGCATCATTATGTTTGTTGAAGGTGGAAAGCTAGTAGTCACCCTGTCTGAGATGTTTATAATTACCTAATGTGATGTGAGGATAAAAGGGAGCAAAAAGCCTAGTGGTATTATCACTGGACTCTTAACTCAGAGGTCCAGGTAATGTTCTGGGGACCTGGGTACAAATCCTACCACGGCAGATGGTGGAATTTGAATTCAATAAATATCTGGAATTAAGAGTCTCTGATAACCAGGAGTCCATTGTTATTTGTTGGAAAAGCCCATCTGGTTCACTAGTTCCCTTTAGGGAAGAAAACTGCCATCCTTACGTGGCCTGGCCTACATGTGACTCCAGACTGTCCCCTGGGTAATTAAGGATGAGCTGGCCTTTGCTTCGCCAGCAGCTCCTGTCAGGTAGGTCTTCCACTTCTGAGGACAAGATTCCAGATGAAAGCCCAGAGGTGAACTAGGAACTGCCTGACTGGCAGACGATCCAGCGGTCCTTTTTCCTAAGAGTCAGTGCCATTGCTTTATCATGTGCAGGCCACCTGGAAAATATTCCACTATCAGAGAGAGTGAGGCTAATACTGTCAATCTTACTGACATCACTAAAAATATACTCTACAGCACAAAAACAGATTATTCATTCAACTGGTCTATGCTGGTGTCCCTCCCATCTTTCAAACACTTTCAGAATAACTACTTTTGCCTCGTCTCTCTCATTTTTTTTAAGAGAGCTTCATCTGAAATACATCCATATTAGTTACCTCAACTGGTCATTGTGGTAGGTAATTCCACCTTCTTATCCTCCTTTGGGTGAATTTCCTGTTTATTTTATTAGTTACCATTTATGGCTTCTGTTTTGGCTTTACCCCAGAATCAGACAATCTTCATACAAGAGTACCTTCTTTATAAGGTAAAATATCATGTGAGTATTGGCTCCAGGTGAGGGGAGGTTACGAAGACATTAGTTGTATCAATGGTTAACTCCCAGTTATTTGCTCTGTGCTTAAAAATGTTCACAGTTTTGACAACAGGAGAGATTGTAATTTAGAAAACCAAAATAAACAGACCACAACTTCAAAACACCTAGCTCAGTATGAGAAGCACCCTCAACTAGGACATTTTAATCAGATTTTATATGCATACTTTGCTAAGTTCCACTCAAAATTCATGCCTTCGGACTCCCTGCGACCCATATTTATCTTGGTCACAAATTGCACAAAATTATAGTTAATTCAAGGCTTCTAGAAGCCCTGTTATTATCTACTTTTATCTGTAATGGGCAGTAAACAGAAAAACCCAGGCAAAATTGGAAGAATAAATAATGCAAAATTGTCAATTAGTGTGTGAGCTGTTTTCAGTAGTTGCTATTTCTCTCCCAGCTGGTTTTCTATCTTTTCTTGCTCAATATGATAGCCACAACATTTTGAAACTAAGGTCTATAAATTTGGCTGCACAGCACACATTTCTATCCAGAAGTGTGAGCCAGTATATTGAGAAAGAGAATAAAATAATTGCTTTAGGATTGAAATTAGAATGCCCTTATTCACAGTATTCATGGAGATATGGAACACCTTTGCTTAAAAGGCTGAAGATTGTAGATCAAGTTAACTTTCAAGACTGGAACAAATTCAGCTTTGTTAGGTAATGGAATCAAAGGATAAGGAATAAATGAAGGTAAATGGAATTAAGATGCAGACCAGCTATAATCCAATTAAGTGCTGGAACAAGCTTGAGGGGCTGAATAGCCTGTATATGTGCCTCTCTATGTTGCAATAGAGATCATTCACCTAGAATAATACTCATCCAATTTTCATCCATTGCAATGAATGGGAACTAACCCAGACAGTTTCTGCAACGAGTAGGTGATCGACTTTGCTCAATCAATCTCCAAGCCAGAATAGAACAATTATTATCATTGTTTCCTTTATATATTATGGAAACACTTCTTCCCTACAACCTGTTAACCCCTTGGCATTATGTGCTGCCCTGTCCTGCTGGAGGAACACATGGCATTACTTGATCTTGTCATAATTAGCCAGGAGCGATAAAGGTCCAGGAGAATAGCAGGTTTAAGAGATCCAGGATCTCAATTGTGGGACGTTGGCTTGATATAGCGTGGTCACTCAGTGGTTAGCACTGCTGCTTCAAAGTGCCGGGGACTCAGATTCAATTCCAGCCTCGGGTGACTGTCTGTCTGGAGTTTGCACATTCTCCCCTTGTCTGCTTGGGTTTCCTCTGGGTGCTCTGGTTTCCTCCCACAATTCAAAGATGTGCAATTTAGGTAGAAAGGCCATGTTAAGTTTCCCATAATGCTTCAGGATATGCAGGCTAGGTGGACTAGCCATGCTAAATGTAGGGATACATGGATTGGATGAGATGCTCTTTGGAGAGTCAGTGCAGACTAGATAGGCTGAATGGCCTCAATCTGCACTGTCAGGATTCTATGATGTGCCTATGACCTCAGTGTGCCACCATATATATTACAGGATGTGAAATATTTAACATAAATAGTGACAAGTGACCACTTGTGAGATAAGGAACATGATGCCACATGACCCTGTCATGGACAATGCTTAAATATTTAATTTGGAAACACCTAAGTAGGCCTTTGCTCCTTGCGATTCAGTTATCTCCCCTGTTGCTCATTTAAAACATCCTAGACTCTGTTTACCTGATGAAGTCATTAAGCTTTTTTCAATATTTCAATGTGGTCCTTTCAGTACTTTTATTTCATCACACTTCCTCTTCAGCATGTGAAAAATGCTCTCTTTTTCACTTCCTTAGCAGGAACCATTTCAGGCCCTTGTCAACGAATCAGCTTTATTCTTCCATGGGGTATATCCCAGTGAGGAGGAAGGATTTTAGCAAGTGGATAAACCAACCATGATTAACCAAGGAAGTTAAGCATGTAATAAAATCAAAAGAAAAAGCATACAATATCACAAAGACTAGCGATAAACCAGAGGTTTGAGAATTTTTTAAAAGCCAACAAAAGATAACCAAAATAATCTATGAGGGCAGACTAATAAGTAATATCAACACACCAAGAGCTTCTTTAAATATGTGAAAAGTCAAAGAGAGGCCAAAGTGAACATAGGCCCCCGAGAGAATGAGGCTGAGAAATATTAATGGGGATTTAGGAATTAGCGGAGGAATTAAATAAATACCTTGCATCAGTCTTCACAGTAGTGGATGTTAATAACTTTCCACATATTCTAAATAATTAATGGGCTCAAGAGGGAAAAGAAATAAATATCGTAATTATCACGAGAGAAAAGGCACTCGAGAAATTCATGCAGTTATTAGGCCGCAAAGTTCCCTAAGCCTGATGGGTTACATCCTCGGGATTTTAAAAGAAAAGAGCTACAGATATCGTGGCTGCATCGGTGGCAATATTCGAGAAATCCTTAGATTTGGGAAAAGTCATCGAGGCTTGGAAAACTGCCAAACTTTTGTTCAAAAAGGGAGGGAAACAACAATCAGGCAACTATAGATCAGTGAGCTTAACATCTGTTGTTGGGAAAATGTCACAGCCTATCATAAAAGATGGGATAGTGAATGTTGAGAAATACATAATAAAATCAAGCAGAGTTTCCATGGCTCAGCGAAGGAAATCAGACCTGACAAATGTATTCCTCTTCTCTGAGGTAGTAACAAGTGAGAGAGATAAAGGGGAACTAGTTGACTATATGGGATTTCTAACAGATATTTAATAAGGTACTACTCGTAAGGTTATGCACTAACATAAGCAGTCATGGTGATGACAGTAGTATATAATAACATGGCTAACTCATAGAAGACTGAGAGTTCAGATTAAAGGAGCATTTTCAGGATGGCAAACTGTGACTAATCGAGCGCCACAAGGAACAGTACTGGGGCCACAGTTATTGACAATATGTGTTAATAACTAGGATGAGGAAAGTGAATGTAGAATATCAAGTTTGCAGAAGACACAAAAATAGGTGGGAGGTAAATGGTGAGTATGACACAATTGGCCTGCAGAGGGATATAAATGGATTAATGAGTGGGCAAAACAGATGGAATGGAATGTGAGAACATTGAGTTTATGTACTTTAGCAGCAAGAATGGAGGAGCTGAAGCCCGAAACTTCGATTTCGAAGCTACTTGGATGCTGCCTGAACTGCTGTGCTCTTCCAGCACCACTAATCCAGAATCTGGTTTTCAGCATCTGCAGTCATTGTTTTTACCTCATTGATTTTAACCCTACTGCAAATCCTCTTGCAAGGATGCCTGCCTTGAAGAAGTTTTCCTCCTCTCTCTACAAGAATCTCAGGGAGTCCCTCTCCCACTGCAACTCCCAGGTCATTTCCTCTGCCCTTCCTGATGAAGGGCTTTTGCCCGAAACGTCGATTTCGAAGCTACTTGGATGCTGCCTGAACTGCTGTGCTCTTCCAGCACCACTAATCCAGAATAAGATTAATGGGGAGCTTGACAGAGTAGATGCAGAGAGATTGTTTCCCCTTGTGGGACAGTCTAGGAACATTTAAGACAGGGGTGAGGAGGAAGTTTTGGTTCTCTGATGGTAATGAATCTGTGGGATCATTTTAATATAGGAGTCTATTGCGGCTGGATTGTTAAGTCTATTGAAGACTGAGATAGACAGGTTTTGAATCAATACAGTGCTGTTAATGTTTAAGAAGGGTGGTAAGGACAAGCCAGGGAACTATAGACCAGTGAGCCTGACCTCAGTGGTGGGCAAGTTGTTGGAGGGAATCCTGAGGGACAGGATGTACATGTATTTGGAAAGGCAAGGACTGATGAGGGATAGTCAACATGGCTTTGTGCATGGGAAATCATGTCACACAAACTTGATTGAGTTTTTTGAAGAAGTAACAAAGAAGATTGATGAGGGCAGAGCAGTAGATGCGATCTATATGGACTTCAGTAAGGCAAGGTTCCCCATGGGAGACTGATTAGCAAGGTTAGATCTCATGGAATACAGGGAGAACTAGCCATTTGGATACAGAACTGGCTCAAAGGTAGAAGATAGAGGGTGGTGGTGGAGGGTTGTTTTTCAGACTGGAGGCCCCTGACCAGTGGAGTGCCACAAGGATGGGTCCTCTACTTTTTGTCATTTACATAAATGATTTGGATGTGAGCATAAGAGGTACAGTTAGTAAGTTTGCAGATGACACCAAAATTGCAGGTGTAGTGGACAGCGAAGAGGGTTATCTCAGATTACAACAGGATCTTGACCAGATGGGCCAATGGACTGAGAAGTGGCAGATGGAGTTTAATTCAGATAAATGCGAGGTGCTGCATTTTTGGAAAGTAAATCTTAGCAGGACTTATACACTTAATGGTAAGGTCCTAGGGAGTGTTGCTGAACAAAGAGACCTGGAGTGCAGGTTCATAGCTCCTTGAAAGTGGAGTAGCAGGTAGATAGGATAGTTAAGAAGGCATTTGGTATGTTTTCTTTTCTTAGTCAGAGTTTTTGAGTACAGGAGTAGGGAGGTCATGTTGCGGCTGTACAGGACATTGGTTAGGCCACTGTTGGAATATTGCGTGCAATTCTGGTCTCCTTCCTATCGGAAAGATGTTGTGAAACTTGAAAGGGTTCAGAAAAGATTTACAAGGATGTTGCCAGAGTTGGAGGATCTGTGCTACAGGGAGAGGCTGAACAGGCTGGGACTGTTTTCCCCGGAGCATCGGAGGCTGAGGGGTGACCTTATAGAAGTTTACAAAATTAGGAGGGGCATGGATAGGATAAATAGACAAATTCTTTTCCCTGGGGTCGGGGAATCCAGAACTAGAGGGCATAGGTTTAGGGTGAGATGGGAAAGATATAAAAAAGAGACCTAAGGGACAACTTTTTCATGCAGAGGGTGGTACATGTATGGAATGAGCTGCCAGAGGAGGTGGTGGAGGCTGGTACAATTGCAACATTTAAGAGGCATTTGGATGGGTATATGAATAGGAAGGGTTTGGAGGGATATGGGCCGGGTGCTGGCAGGTGGGACTAGATTGGGTTGGGATATCTGGTCGGCATGGATGGGTTGGACCGAAGGGTCTGTTTCCATGCTGTACATCTCTATGACTCTAATAAGTGAGTCAGGGTTATGGGGATTAGGCAACAAATTGGAGTTAAGGATTATCAGATCAGTCATGATCTCATTGAATAGTGGAGCAAATTTGGTGGACTAAATAGCCTTACTTCAGTTCGTAGACCTGATCATCTTATGGGATGTGGGGTTCACTGGCAAGACCAGCACTTGTTGCTCATCTTTAACTCCCTTTGAATGGAGTTGTTTGCTACGCCATTTCAGAGGCTAATTAAGTGTCAACCACATAGAGCCATAGAGGTGTACATCATGGAAACAGACCCTTCGGTCCAACTCGTCCATGTCGATAAGATAACCCAACCTGATCTTGTACCATTTGCCTGGACTTGATCCATATCCCTCTTAACCTTCCTATTCATATACCCATCCAGATGCCTTTTAAATGTTGTAATTGTACCAGCCTCCACCACTTCCTCTGGCAGCTCATTCCATACATGCACCACCCTCTGCATGAAAAAGTTGCCCCTTAGGTCCCTTTTATATCTTTCCCCTCTCAACCTAAACCTATGCACTCTAGTTCTGGACTCTTGTACTCCAGGGAAAAGAGCTTGCCTATGTATCCTATCTATGCTCCTTATGATTTTATAAACCTCTATAAAGTCAACCCTCAGCCTCCGATGCTCCAGGGAAAATGGCCTCACCCTATTCAGCATCTCTATATAGCTCAAATCCTCCAACCCTGGCAAGATCCTTGGACATCTTTTCTGAACCCTTTCAAGTTTCACAACATCTTTCCGATAGGAAAGAGACAAGAATTGCCCGCAATATTCCAAAAGTGGCGTAACCAATGTCCTGTACAGGCGCAACATGACTTCCCAACTCCTGTACTCAATACTCTGACCAATAAAGGAAAGCATACCAAACGCTTTCTTCACTATCCTATCTACCTGTGACTCTACTTTCAAGGAGCTATGAACCTGCACTCCAAGGTCTCTTTGTTCAGCAACACTCCCTAGGACCTTACCATTAAGTGTACAAGTCCTGCTCTGATTTGCTTTTCCAAAATGCAGCACCTTGCATTTATCTCAATTAAACTCCATCTGCCACTTCTCAGTCCATTGGCCCATCTGATCAAGATCCCATTGAACTCTGGTGCGACTGGAGTCAGATGTGGGACAGCCCAGACAAGGACAGCATATTCCCTTCCCTAAAGGACATGAGTGAACATACAGATTTTTTTATGACAATCAATAGTAACTTCATGGTCTCTATTACTAAGACTAACTTTGAATTTCAGATTTATTTATTGTATTTACATTCCACAATTGCTGTGATGGGATTGAACCCAGGCCCCCAGACCAATAACTAGGGTCTCTGAATTACTGGATTAGTGGTGCTGGAAGAGCACAGCAGTTCAGGCAGCATCCAACGAGCAGCGAAATCAACGTTTCGGGCAAAAGCCCTTCATCTCTGAATTACTGGACAATATCACTCTCTGTCAGAAAGCTAAAGACTTAGGCCTTTAAATACAAAGGTCAATGTTGTCCTGCCAATTCCAAAGTTTTCCAGGATCTTTGAGTGCATCCCTGCTGCCTGGACACCTAGATTAGATTAGATTAGATTACTTACAGTGTGGAAACAGGCCCTTCGGCCCAACAAGTCCACACCGCCCCGCCGAAGCGTAACCCACCCATACCCCTATATCTACCCCTTACCTAACACTATGGGCAATTTAGCATGGCCAATTCACCTGACCTGCACATCTTTGGACTGTGGGAGGAAACCGGAGCACCCGGAGAAAACCCACGCAGACACGGGGAGAACGTGCAAACTCCACACAGTCAGTCGCCTGAGGCGGGAATTGAACCCGGGTCTCCGGCGCTGTGAGGCAGCATTGCTAATCACTGTGCCACCGTGGGCGGAACGGTGGCACAGTGGTTAGCACTGCTGCCTCGCAGCGCCGGAGACCCGGGTTCAATTCCCGCCTCAGGCGACCGACTGTGTGGAGTTTGCACGTTCTCCCCGTGTCTGCGTGGGTTTCCTCCGGGTGCTCCGGTTTCCTCCCACAGTCCAAAGATGTGCAGGTCAGGTGAATTGGCCATGCTAAATTGCCCGTAGTGTTAGCTAAGGGGTAGATGTAGATGTAGATGTAGGGGTATGGGTGGGTTACGCTTCGGCGGGGCGGTGTGGACTTGTTGGGCCGGAGGGCCTGTTTCCACACTGTAAGTAATCTAAAAACCTACTTCTGTGCTCTGACTTCAATAAGATTCCAAGCAGTTGAAAGCTCATGTATGTTTCCCAAATGGATACCATGCAAATTAGGTCTCCATCTGAAGGCAAGCACCAACTTTTTAAAGCCAGATAAATATCATAAACGACATCAGGGCTTCAGAGGTGGTCAAAGCACTTCAACAACTACAATATCAATTCTGTTAAAACTGTCATATTTTTCTTTATCAATAACACACAGATCTCATGTTAGCCTCATTTCTGAATGTTGTACATATTGAGACGTCTATACTGGTGTGAAATGTTAGCATACTCAGGTCGTCTTAATAATGATGGATGCCTGTGTGTCAAGTGTAATTCCTCAGACAGCTGAATTTTTTGCCATCATCTCTATCAATGTAGTTTTTCTCTGAAGGATAAGTGACTTCTTGACATGTTCATTTTCATCCTTTATTAGTCTTGACTGCCAAGAAGATATGTTGTAATTTGATGAAATGCGTCAGCACATTTGTTTGCAGACTGTCTCCTGCTGATGAGATGATGCATGACCAATGGCTGTTCAAATTTTTTACACAACAGATGATTCCAAATGTATTTAAGCCAAACCATCAGTTAAAAAAAAGGTATTTCCACTTCTTAAAACGTAAAGGTACATTAATTCTGTTTGATGACTCAGCACAGTAGCACTATATGTGTAGAAGCCCCTGCGCAATGGTTTGCAAAAATATCCACACGTTCCTGGCATGCCATTGGCTACACAATTTCTGTTGGTGAAGAGATTGAAACCCAGCTGTTCAGTAAATGACAGTATGGTTTAATAACTTGTGCAGGTTGAAAGCCTCAGGGCCAAAGCAGTTAATGTTCCACTTATGAAACCCGGTGCATGTCTTGGGAGCAGCTAAAAGAAAACAGAGCGAGGTTATGTTGTTTGAGCGAAGGCAAGACCAATCTAAGTAGTGTTGTTGGTTCAAGAACGTTGCTTCAAATACACTTGACCTCTGCATTTATCCACTTGAAAGGTCATATATTCCAGTCTGGCTATTCTATCAGTTAAGTTCAACTTTCCAGTGTGCATTCTCTCCACAAGTAAAGCCACAATTAAACACTGTTAACATCTAAAATGAAACAAAAAGTGGAATCTTTATAGCTTGCACACATCAGAGCCTAGGTCACAAGTAACAGACTTGAGACAAGGACCTTCATTTTACAAAGCACAAGAAGAGGGCACTGATTGGTTGGAGTCATCATTGACATAAGCAATGCAGCAAGGACAGTTAACTGTCAATCCCAATTCTCAGACCAGGCAGGCAGATTCTTATTCGTCAGCATGCTGCCATGGTGATGCAGCAGAGAATTTGATATCTCTGTTATCTCTTTTTAATGGAAAAGGGATAACATATGTACACATTTCTTTTGCAAACATGAAATAGAGTCCTGTGATTTAATTATGTAAATGTTCCAGCACGTGTAAAGTTAGCACGCTGCAAGCCCAATCTTAAATTGCTTTCTGGTGAAACGCTTAGCATAGTGCAGATTATATTTAATAAATTATTTCCAATGTCAGAGTTGCACTTAATGGCAGATACATCTTTCTAAGGCTAACACTAGCAGCCTGCTGCCACTGTGGACAGTCAACTGGATATGTTGATTGTTATGGTCTGCACATTATTGAAATGTACAGCCTACATACCTGGCATCACATGGGTAATGAGACTCATATGTCATATTTTTCATTCGTGTAGTGAGCAAAATGCCTTTTTGGCTCAACTGCAATAGCTTGTTAATGGAGAAAACCATGGGTATGCAACACAAGTAGCAGCATGAGACATATAGTTTCATCTAATTTTCAAATTTGTAACACACCTTCCCCTTCCAGGGCAATCTGAGGTAAGCTGGGTACCACGCCGGTTAATGGACATCAGTTTTTTCATGGGTTTTTGCAATGTACAGTGAGTAACGGTTCAGTCAGGATACCTGTAACCATGCAGGATAGTTTTGCTATGGCCTCTCTCAGCTTACACAGTGAGCAGATATTTAGGGCCCTTGTCATGAGGTTAGAGAGTCATAGAGTCATCGAGTTATACAGCTCAGAAACAGATCTTTCAGTCCAACTAATCTGGGTCAATCAGACATCCCAATCTGCCCTAGTCCCATTTGCCAGCATTTGGCCCATATCTCTGTAAACTCTTCCCATTCATATACCCACCAGGCACCTTTTAAATGTTATAATTGTACCAGCCTCCACCATTTCCGCTGGCAGCTCAGTCCATACATGCACCATCCTCGGTGTGAAAATGTTACCCCTCAGGTCCTTTTTAAATCTTTCCCCTCTCACTTTAAACCTATGTTCTCTGGTTTTGGAATCTCTCACCCTAGGAAAAAGACATTGGCTATTCACCCTATCCATTTTCCTCATGATTTTATAAACGTGTATATGGTCACCTCGCGGACTCCAACACTCCAGGGAAAAAAAAAGTCCTACCGTATACAACCTCTTCCTAAAGCTCAAACCCTCCACTCCTGGCAATGTTCTTGTAAACCTTTTCTGCACTTTTTCAAGTTGAACATCACCCTTCCAAGAGAAGGGCAACTAGAATTGTATGCAGTACTCTAGCTGTAGCATATGGGATTGGAGGAATCCCATTTGTATATTGATCAGTGAATTTTAGGAGTTATTGTTGAGAACACATTGCAGGTTTCTTAACTAATATGCAAAGGAAAGAAAGGTTGTTGATTGCTCTACCACAAAGGTAAATTTGAGTGCAGGATGGAGTTAATAAGCTGTGTAAAGAAATTATTTGATGCAGCTAAAAATTGAAATACCATAAACGTGTCATCCATTTATTGATTGAGACAGTGAGAAGGAATGTTAGTTTGAAAGGAATACTGACATTAAATGCAAATTCAACATAAATTGATTGATGATGGCCATGGTACAGTTTCAAATTATTTACTTAAACAATTTCAGATCAAAAGAGATTAAACCATTATGTAAAGGCAAGATTCTGGAATAGCAAACATTTGAAAGTTTACTCAAAACAATGGGAAAAGATGAAAATATATTTATCAAGATCTGTGATCACCCCAGAATGAAGTTCTCTCCGGGACACCCTGGTCCACTCTTCCTGCACTCCCAACAACCCCACAGCCTCAAGGCACCTTCCCCTGTGACTGCCAAAGGTGTTACACCTGCTCATTTACCTCCTCCCTCCTCAGTGTTCAAGAGCTCAAACATACCTTCCAGGTGAAGCAGCACTTTACCTGCACTTCACACAATCTAGTCTACAGCGGTCGCTGCTCACAATGTGGTCTCCTTTACCTTGGGAAAACAAAGTGTAGGCTGGGTGACTGCTTTGCAGAACATCAGCATTCTGCCCACAAAAAAAGACCCTGATCTTCCCGTTACCCAACGCTTTAACACACCATCCTGTTCCCTGGCCAATATCTCTGTCTCAGGCTTACTGCAGTGCTCCAGCAAAATTCAGCACAAGTTGGAAGAACAACACCACTTAGGGACCCTGCACCCCTCTGGGCTCAATATGGAGTTCAATAATTTTAGCGCCTGAACTCCCCCATGTCCCAGCCCCCCACCCCCCCACCCCACTCACCAGGCCTTGTTATCTCATAGTCTGCCATTATACACAATATATTATTAACCACTAATTATATCCATTAACAACTATTCACCCTCCCTGCCAGATCGTTATCAACTCCTTTATCTGTCCAACTGTTCTTCTCTTTCCTTGAGCTCTATCCCTACCTATTGTTTACTCCTTACCGCCTCTCCCCACCCTCTCTTCTACAGATAAACCAACGTTTTCTGGGGAAAAGTTACTAATCCGAAAGGTTAACTTTGGTTTTTCTTCACAGATGCTGTCAGACCTGCTCAGCTTTTTATTTCTGATTTACAGCATCACAGTTCTTTCAGTTTTTACGAAGTGTAAGTTATTAGGTTCCCTTTAAAGTGATTTCTCCTGCAGAACCTCCCTGGGAAAGCTGAGCTCATTTCTCTTTAAATAATTGATGACTTTCAAATCAAATAGGTCTTAAAATCTTACTTTTTGCCTGGTTTTTAATCATTCTTTTTGGACACATTATGACACAACCTCTCATGCAGGTAGGAGTTAAACTCTAACTTCCTAGCCTTCAAGTCAGGACACTACCAGTGCACTACCAAAACATTCTCACTTTTCAATCCTTTAACTAGCATCACTTTGTCTCAAATGAGGCCTGTTGTTATTAGCTAATTAATCAATTGTTGTTCCAGGGCTAATTGAATTAGATCAATGTTATTACATGCATTGCTTCAGAGAGTGAAACAACTGTATGTTTCTGAGGCTTCTTTCATTGGACTTTGTAGAAACCTTCATTAATTCCCTGTGCACTCAAAGGTCAAATGGGTCCAGGTAATGCAGCAAGTTGGAATGATTCCATCTTTCCAATTAGCCTGTAATGTTAGGATCTTTTACTAAATGATTCATCAATTATTCTTCACTTGGTGTTCATTACTTGCTAAATCACCTGTTTTGGCCAGTTACTTCTTATAAAACAATTCTTTATTATGTGAATAATTATTGAATACAGAATATAAAATGGCTTCTGTAGCCCATTGTTAGTACTAGATGATGTTTTGATCTTGTTAGTTTATTGCAGTGAATATAATCTGAAGAGTCCCTTAAAATGGCCATTTTAAGCTGAACAACCATCTGTTGAACTAATGTAAAATCTCCTTGTCCAGGTCTGCTTACAGGCCACCATTTCATTTTATCAGACACTCCCCCAGTGCTCATTGTATCCAGTAATTAGGCTTTCTCTAGTTTGATGATCCTGTACAATCTTTAGCTGGAGAAGAAACAGTCAAGCACAAGGTTACAATGATACTAAGAATCATAGAAAATAGGAACAGGATCCTGCATTTAGCACTTCATCATTCAGCATGATCATGACTGATTGTTTCACACAGCACAGAAACAATGACTCTATAATGATTCAACTCAGGACCTCATTCCCACTTTTGCCCCATAACGTTTGATCCCTTTCATCTGAAGAGCTATATTTATCTCCTGCTTGAAAACATTCACCCTTTTGGCCTCAAACACTTCCTGTGGTGAAGAATACTACGGGTTTACCACTCTCTGTAGAAATTGGGATTGAAGTGCCTTCTGGTAGTCTCTCTAACAAAGGCAGCAGACACACAGGCATACCACCACTGACCGAGCCACTCACCATCCTGACTTGGAAGAAGTAAATCTTACATTATAAAGTCTCTGACTTATTTGTTAAACGCCATTGTTAACAGCATCTGATGATTAGAAATAAACTGGCCTTCTTCAGGGTTCAAGAGTTTTATTTACTGCAGAGTAAAGAAAGGTTCCATCTTTGTTCAAGATCTGTTAGATTCTGACTGAACATTCATGTAAAAGCTCTTCAGCACTTGAGAGTCAATAACTTAGTTGTTGGCAGGCTGAAAGCCTTTGTCATCACCATTTTATAGACCAATCATCCATTTGCCAACTGAAGCTCCCCCTAGCTCCAGCTCATTAGTGAGGACCTCCCCCATTGCTTCAATAACCAGCAATATAAATAGACATTCAATTGAGTATCAAGGAACTTGCTTTGAAAAATTGCAGTAATCCTTTTCACAATCCTTGGTTTTTTAAACAGACCTTTTCCCATTTCAATCCACAGTGAAAAATATAAAAATACAATCTTTACCTGCCTGTACTTATAAGAGCTGAAAATGTGTTGCTGGAAAAGTGCAGCAGGTCAGGCAGCATCCAAGGAGCAGGAGAATTGACGTTTTGGCCCTTTGAAACACCAGTTCATAGATGTATTCATCACAAAACACGTGATACACCAACAGAAATATACAAAACTTACATCCATTCATCCTTCTTTTCCTCTTCTGCAACCTTATACAAAATGAACATTTCTTAAAAATTTTATTTTATTCCAACATTTTACACTTGGGACACTGAATTTGCAATTGCATTATTTTTACCAGCAACATGAATAACCTTTACGTTAAGGACTGAAACAAGCAAAAAGCACTGGAATAGTCTTGCAATCCAAATGTTAAACTTTTAATGATGGCCAATGGGTTGTGATCAGTGTAAATTAAATTTTCCTTGCTACTGTGCTGGATTCAGGTTTCAAAGAGTCGAAGAACCAATAATAATCACAAAGTCTCTTCTTCTAGAATACTTCTTTAGAAAAGTACTCCACTGACGTCTCGATTCCTGACTAGCACTATTCTTTCATCTGGCTACTTGCTTTCTTTTCACTCTCCCATTTCCAATCCCTTTCAAAATTATAAGGGACATAGTGGGGAAAAAAATGTTTAAACTTATGGTTTAGTTCATAAGCATCAGACATTATTGCTGCCTGTCTAGCGGTTGTGTCCCTTTTGGTTCTCAATATTGGTTCATATTACACAAGGTAGTGCATTTTTAAATTCCTCTCGGAGAATAATTTCTCTAAGAGCTTCCTATGTGGTTTCAACTTCCAATGCTCATTCTTTACTTGACCCTTTTGAATTCAGTGCAGGTTTGCTGAGATTGTTTTTGAAATTCTGAAACATTTGCCTATATCCCTAGGCACTAACTGATACACGGTGAACAAAGTTTCATATAATGTCAGAAGGCCAGGACCTGTCGACTTCCTGTGCATGATCAGTGTCCAATCTCCTTTTGCCCAAATCATTTGTCTCACTGTTTTCTCAAATGTCATGAAGAACACTTCCACCTATTTTTCCTCATAATTGTTGAAGTGTGAGCAAACTTAAAAATTTCCTTACTGGACTTCAGATTAGGATTCAGGTTCTCCTCCCTAGGGTTGCATCAGCATTTGATTCACTGTTTTAAGCTTTTGGTCATGTTCCTTTGCTTTTTTTTCTCTTGAAATTCTAATTCTAGTTTCCTCATGTTTATTCATTTCAATTCTATTTTCCTTTCTTTGTCTTTTTTCTGTCATCATTAATTCCTTCATTTTCTCCTCATGCTCTAGCTGTTTGAACCATAACTAATGTTTCATTTCCCCCAATATCTGTTTAAACCCAAGTGCTGTGCTGGTACCTTAATTATATTTGCCTTCCTAATGCTGTTGGTGATGCTACAAGCAATTTGCTCTTCAAATCAATCAACCTGGACTTTGAAAGTTCTCATAAGAACTGTTAAGGACAACTCTGGCACTTGCAGAAAATCCGTTGCCATTTCCAGAGTCATTTCTTAAATGCAATACAGAATCTGGCATTTCTTGAAGTATTGTTTACGCTGTTCAGAGTGCCAGAGAAACAGTCAAAGAGAATCAAAGAGAAACAGAGTGCCAGAGAAACAGATGTTCTGCCGAGCATTTATCTTAATCTAAGATTTACCTAATCTGCACTCTCCTCGATCCATGAGATTGTCCAGCAGTTGCTTAAATGTTACTAATATCTCTGACTCTATTACCACTACATTCTACACACCCACTACAGTCTACACAATGAACCTCCCTGTGACATCTCCCCATACCTTCCTCCAATCACCTTAAACTTATTACTCCCTTGTGACAGCCATTTCTGCCCTGGGGAAAAGTCTCTATCTACTCTATCTATACCTCTCATTGCCTTGTACACCTCTATCAAGTCACCTCGCTTCCTTCTTCTGTCCAGTGTGAAAAGCCTGAGCTCCCTCAACATCTCTTCATAAGACAAGCCCCCCCAATCCAGGCAGCATCCTCGTAAGTCTCCTCTGCACCAGCTCTAAAGCATCTACATCCTTCCTATAATGAGGCGACCAGAACTGGACACAATATTCCAAGTGTGGTCTAACCAGGGTTTTATACAGCTGCAGCAAAGTCTCTTAAACTTAATCCCTCTGTTAATGAAAGCCAAAACACCGTATGCCTTCTTAACAACCCTATCAACTTGGGTGACAACTTTGAGGGATCTATATACATGGACCCCAAGATCCTGCTGTTCCTCTACACAGTCAAGAATCCTGTCTTTACCCTGTATTCAGCATTCAAATTTGACTTTCCAAAATGAATCACTTTGCAATTATCCAGGTTGAATTCCATCTGTCACTTCTCAGCCCAGCTCTGCATCCTGTTAATGTCTTGTTGTAGCCTGCAAAAGCCCTCGACACTATTTACAACACCACTGACCTTTGTGTCATCGGCAAACTTACTAACCCACCCTTCCACTTCTTCATCCAAGTCATTTGTAAAAACTACAAAGAGCAGATCCCTGCGGGAAACCACTGGTCACCGACCTCCAGGTGGAATACTTTCCATCCACTACCACTCGCTGTCTTCTTTCAGCCAGCCAATTCTGTATCCAGACGCACAAATTTCCCTGCATCCCTTAACACCAAACTTTCTAAATGAGCCTACCCTGGGGAACCTTTTCAAATGCCATACTGAAATCCAAATACACCACATCCACTGCTCAATCTTCATCAACCACTCTCGTCACATCCTCAAAGAACTCAATAACACTTGTCAAGCATAACTTGCCCCTCACAAAGCCATGCTGACTATCTTTAATCAAACTGTGTTTTTACTTCTCACATCTGTTTCAACTCCAATCCTGGATGAGCCCCCTTAAACTTTACTCTGCTTCACTGAAGAAATGCACTGGTAATGAAACTCTTCTGTTCTTGAAGTCATCACAGAAGTCCCCAGTTTACCCAGTTTTAGACTCTGGTTGACAGAAAGCATGATAAAGGTTTCCATACTTAACAATAATTACTATTCATTACAAATAAATACATTCTAACTACAGGTAATCAATTTTGAACTGTCAACGTATAACAACACTAATTAAAACTCTAGCCCCGCCCCTTACAAAGCTTCCTCTCTGCACATAGACATGAGATGGGGTGTTATGAACAGAGAGTAAGATTCCAAATGTGGTTCAATCCTGATTCATGAAGTTTGCACAGATTAATTTTTCTCTTTCCTATTTGCTCATGGGTTGTGGGCATCGCTAGCTGGCCAACATTTATTGTCTGTTCCTAGGTGCCCTTGAGAAGGTGGTGGTGAGCTACCTTGTTCAACCGCTGCAGTCCACATGATGTAAGTAAACCTACAATCCTGTAACAGAGGGAATTCCAAAATTTCCTCCATGAAAGAGCAGTGTTATATTTCCAAGATGGTGAGTGGCTTGGAGGGGGACTTGCTTGTGGGAACCGCATAGCAACCAGTTCAAATTTCTAAAGCATCTGACTGTTTTGTTGAAAGCCACAGCTTACAGCATCTGATAAGAAATAAATTGTTTTTTTTTATCAGGGTCGAGGATATTTTAGTGTGGAGAACAGTTTCTTTCTTTTTGGCGGTCTAATGACTTCTGACTAAGCATTGACACCAAAATGCTACTCAGCAACTGGGAGCCCAATCATATTTTTGTTGGTAGGCAGAAGGCTTTTGTCACTGACAAATGGTCACCATTCCACAGATCAATCAGCTACTTGATGCTGGCTGAATGTCCCTTCAGGCACACCCCGTGGTTTGAGGTTACCTGTCGTAACATTCCCTATGGTTTGAACCAATAGCAGTGTCAACAGCACTTATAATGAGTGTCAGGGAACTTGTGCATACTGAGCAGGAGTGGACACGGGACTGCTGGGTAAGTGAGGCTTTATATTTGGGCGATTGCTTTACCCGAAACACTACTCGGGTGGTGTCCCCCATCCATCCTCCTCCTCTAGCCAAAACAAAAATACCGATTGGTATTTTCTTTATTCATTTTTAGTTTTTCAGTAGTCTTGTTGAGAAGTTAGAATAGTGGGGATGGAGGTTAAGGCAGTTGAATGTTCCTCCTGCAGAATGTGGGAGGTAAAGGTCATGACTGGTGTCCCTGTTGACTTCATTTGCAGGAAGTGCACCCAACCCCAGCTCCTGGAAAACCATGTTAGGGAACTGGAGCTGGAGCTGGATGGACTTTGAATCATTCAGGAGGCGGAGGGGGTTACTGAGAGGAATTACAGGGAGGTAGTCACACCTCAGGCAAAAGAAGAAGGTAGGTGGGTTACCATTAGGAGATGGAAATGGAACCAGCAGGCAATGCAGGAATTACCTGTGGCCGTTCCCCTAAACAACAAGTGTACTGTTTTGGATATTGCTGGCGGGGGAATGACTTACCTGGGGTAATCAATGGGGCACAGGTCTCTGGGACAGAGTCTGTCCCTGTGGCTCAGAAGGGAAGGGGGAAGACAAGCAGAGCATTAGTCATTGGGGACTCCATAGTTCGGGGGAGATAGGAGGTTCTGTGGGAAAGAGAGAGACTCATGGTTGGTGTGTTGCCTCCCAGGTGCCAGGGTTCGTGAAGTCTCTGATCGTGTTTTGGGGATCTTTAAGGGGGAGGGGAAGCAGCTCCAAGTCATGGTCCACATAGGCACCAGTGACATAGGTAGGAAGAGAGATGGAATTTAAGGCAGAAGTTCAGGGAGCTAGGGTGGAAGCTTAGTGCTCGAACAAACAGAGTTGTTATCTCTGATTTGTTGCCTATGCCACATTCTGGCGAAGAGAGGGATAGGGAGAGAGAGGAGTGAACTTGTAGCTACTGGGATGGTGCAGGAGGGAGGGTTTCAGATACCTGGGTAATTGGGGCTCATTCTGGGGTAGGTGGGACCTCTACAAACAGGATGGTCTACACCTGAACCAGAGGGGTACCAATATCCTGGTCGGGGATGGGGGGAGTTTGCTAATACTCTTCAGGTGGGTTTAACTTAATTCAGCAGGAGGGAATGGGAACCGGAATTGTAGCTCGAGTATACAGGAGATTAAGAGTTGGGCCAAAGGGCCTGTTTCCACACTGTAGGGAATCTGATCTAATCTAGTGAAGTCAGAAATATGGTTTCAAGGTCACAAGAAAGCACCGGCAAGCATTAAGGTGGTTAGAAGTGTGTCTACTTCAATGCCAGGATCATCTGTAATAAAGTGGGTGAACTTGCAGCATGGGTTGGTACCTGGGATTTCAATGTTGTTCCCATTTTGGAGACATGGATAGAGCAGGGACAGGAATAGTTGTTGCAGATTCCAGGATTTAGATGTTTCAGTAAGAACATAAAAATGGTAAAAGAGAGGGTGGTGTGGCAATGTTAGTCAAGGACAGTATTACGATAGCAGAAAGGATATTTGAGGACTCATCCATTGAGATAGTATGGGCTGAAATTAGAAATAAGAAAGGAGAGATCACCCTGTTGGGAGTTTTCTATAGACCTCTGAATAGTTCCAGAGATTTAGAGGATAGGATAGCAAAGATGATTCTGGATAGGAGCGAGAGTGACAGGGTAGTTATTATGGGAGTTGGGAATACTATTGTTCAAGTACTTTAGATGGGTCAGTTTTTGTCCAATGTGTGCAGGATGGTTTCCTGACACAGTATGTAGACAGGCCAACAAGGGGCAAGGCCACATTAGATTTGGTACTGGGTAATGACCCTGGCCAGGTGTTAGATTTGGAGGTGGGTGAGCACTTTGGTGAAAGTGACCGCAATTTGGTTACGTTTACTTTAGTGCTGGAAAGGGATAGGTATACACTACAATGCAAGAATTATAGCTGGTGAAAGGGCATTACAGTGCAGTTAGGCAGGAGTTAGGATGCATTGGAAGGGGAAGGAAACTGCAAGGGATGGGCACAATTCAAATGTGGAGCTATTCAAGGACCAGCTAATGTAGGTTCTTGATAAATATGGATCTGTAAGGCAGGGAGTAAGTAGTCAAGTGAGGGAGCCATGTTTTACTGAAGAAGTTGAATCTCTTATCAAGAGGAAAAAGAAGGCGTATGTTAGGAAGAGATGTGATGGCTCAGTTCGGGCACTTGAGAGTTACAAGTTAGCCAGGAAAGACCTCAAGAGAGAGTTGAGAAGATCCAGGAGAGGACATGAGAAGTTGTTGATGGAGAGGATCAAGGAAAACTCTAAGGCTTTATATTGGTATTTCAGGATTAAAAGAATGACTAGAGTAAGATTAGGGCCAATCAAGGATAGTAGTGGGAAGTTGTGCATGGAGTCAGAGGTGATAGGGGGATAAATGAATACTTTTCATCAGTATTCACACTAGAAAAAGACAATGTGGTCAAGGAGAACACTGAGATACAGTTTACTAGACTAAATGGGATTGAGGTTCACAGGAGGACCAATTCGGAAAGTGTAAAAATGGATAAGTCCCTTGTGCCAGATGGGATTTATCCTCAGATTCTCTGGGAAGCAAGGGAGGAGATTGCTGAGCCTTTGGCTTTGATCTTTATGTCGTCATTGTCTACAGGAATAGTGCAGAAGACCGGATGATAGCAAACGTTGTTCCCTTGTTCAAGGAGGGGAGTACAGACAACTCTGGAAATTATAGACCAGTGAGCTGTATTTCAGTTGTGGGTAAAGTGTTGGAAAGGTTTATAATAGATAGGATTTATAATCATCTGGAAAGGAATATGTTGATTAGGGATAGTCAACATGGTTTTGTGAAGGGTTTTGTGAAGTTTGTTTCACAAACCTTATTGAGTTCTTTGAGAAGGTGACCAAACAAGTAAATGAAGGTAAAGCGGTTGATGTGGTGTATATGGATTTTAGTAAGACGTTTGATAATGTCCCCCATGGTAGGCTATTGCACAAAATACGGAGGCATGGGATTGAGGTTGATTTAGCGGTTTGGTTCAGAAATTGGCTTGCTGAAAGAAGATAAAGGGTGGTGGATGATTGGAAATATTCATCCTGGAGTTCAGTTACTAGTGGTTTACTAGTAATAAGGAAGACACTGACAGTAATCATTCAGCCAGAGCAGTCATAACTCACAGCACAGTGCCTAACATTAGATCTCAATTCATAATGGGGAATATAGGTCATGCTGAGGGTTCCAAAAAATTATGTATCTATCAGTTCTGGATTATGCTTGTGAAATAGTGAAGGTGGGTGAACTGGAAACAACATATATTAATACAACATCCTTGCTCTTTGGAGAACAAGGAATGAGCATAAACACAGGTTTAACCTGTTTCAACACAACAAAATAAGCAGCAACCATTCCTTGGTTTATTGCTCGAAGCAATGTCTTGACCAATTAGATTCAAAATGCTTTGTTTAAACCTTCATCAAATCTTGGCAGAGAACTGCCACTTATCAGTTTTTGGTGCATTCTCCCTGGCAGCTCCTCAATCAATCACAGTTCACTCACCAATCAATCAACACTCCACTCTCATACAGCAAGGTGTTTTAGAGTTATAAAGTTATAGAGATCTATGGCTCATTATGTCCACACTAGTCAAAAACAACCAACACACAATTCTAATCCCATTTTCCAGTCCATAGCTTTGTATCTAAATACTATTTAATTGTAATGAGGATTTCTGTCTTACCATCCTTACAGGCTTCTCTTCCAATAAGGGAAAAGTTTCTTCCTGTCCACCCTATTTCTGGCCCCTATTTCTGGGGTGGCATGGTGGCTCAGTGGTTAGCACTGCTGCCTCACAGGGCCAGGGACCTGGGTTTGACTCCAGCCTCAGGTGACTGTCTGTGTGGAGTTTCCAAATTTTCCCTGTTTTCTCTGGGTGCACCAGTTTCCTCTCACAGTCCAAAGATGTGCAATTTAGGTGAATTGGCTATGCTAAATTGCGTATTGTGCTCAGGGTTATGTAGGTTAAGTGCATTAGTGATGGAAATGTAGAGTGATAGGGTAGGGGAATGGGTCTGGGTGAGTTACTCTGAGAGTCGGTGTGGACTTGTTGGTCCAAATGGCCTGTTTCCACACTGTAGGGATTCTATGCCCCACATAATTCTTTATACTTCAATCATGATCTCCTCTCAGTCTCCTGTGCTGTTCAATCTCTCTTCATAACTGAAACTCTCCAGCCTAGGCAACATCCTGATAAATCTCCTCTGTACCATCTCCAATACAATCACACCCTTGGATTCCTGAACTGGACACAAGACCCTAGCAGTGGCCTAATCAACTTCTCATCCAGTTCCAACAGAACAATGTTGCTCTTAAACTCTATGCATCTTTACTTTCACTTCCACAGTGGACATTGAAGTGATTAAATGTCCTGCAGAGGATGATTTTGGGCAACAGTCAATCATGGGTAAGTTGTTGGAGGGGATTCTGAGATATACAATTTACATGCATTTGGAAAAGCAAGGACTGATTAAGGATAGTCAACATGGCTTTGTGGGAAATTGTGTCTCACAAACTTGCTCGAATTTTTTGAAGAGGTTACCAAGAAGATAGATGAAGGCCAAGCAGTAGACATTGTCAATATAGGCTTTAGCAAGACCTTCAATAAGATCCCACATGGTAGACTCGTTAATAAGGTTAGATCAGTTGGAATCAGAGAGGTAGCCAACTGGATAAAAAATTGGCTTGATGCTAACAGAGAGGGATGGTGGAGGGTTGTTATTCAGACTGAAGGCCTGTGACCAGCAGTGTGCCACAAGAATTGGTTCTTGGTCCACTGTTGTTCATCATTTACAGCAACTATTTTAATGAGAATATAGAAGGCATGGTTAGTGCTTTTGCGAATGACAACAAAATTGGTGGTATAGTGAGCTGTGAAGAAGGTTATCTAGGAGTACAACAAGATCTTGATCAGATGGGCCACTGGGCTGAGAAGTGGCAGATTGAGTTTAATTTAGATAAGTGTGAGGTGTTGCATTTTGATAAGGCAAACCAGGGTAGGACTTGCACAACACAGGTCGTGCTGAGTAGTAGGACCCTGGGGAGTGTTGTTGAACAAAGGGACCCAGGGGTACAGGTTCATAGTTCCTTGAAAGTGACTTCACAGATCAACAAAGTGATGAAGAAGATGTTCGGCACTCTTGTCTTCATTGGTTAGAGCATTGAGTATAAAAGTTGGGATGTCATGTTATGGTTGTAAAAGATATTGGTGAAGCTATTTTTAGAATATTGCATTCAATTCTGGTCACCCTGCTACAGGAAGCATATTGTTAAACTAGAAAGAGTACAGAAAAATTACTGGGGTGGTGCTGGGACTGGAGAGTTTGAGTTATAAAGAGAGGTTGGATGGGTTGGGATTTATTTCCCTGGAGTGTCAGAGGCTGAGAGGGTGACCTTGTAGAGGTTTATACAATCAAGAAGCGTGTAGATAAAGTGAATAACAAGGTCTTTTCCCCAGGGTAGGGGAATCCAATTCGACAGTAGTGGTTTATGTTGAGAAGGAAAAGATTTAAAAGGGACCTGCGGGGCAGCTTTTCCACACAGAGGGTGGTGCATGTATGGAATGACCTGACAGAGGAACTGGTAGAAGCTGATATAATTAAAGCGTTCGAAAGGTATTTGGATAGGTACATGAATAGGAAAGGTTTAGAGGGATATGGGCCAAACACAGGCAAAAGGGACTAGTTCAGTTCAGGATATCTGGTTGGCATGGATGAATTGGACTGAAGGGTCTGTTTCCATACTGTAAGAGTCTATGACTTGATAAACGAAATTCAAGAGATTAGGGCACCTCTAGATAACTGGATTAGTTATCATAGTTTTTCCGAATAACATCCTCCCTGAAACACATCCAAGAGATAAAAGACCTTCCAGCAGTGAAATAATTTGCTGAAGATCACCATCCAGCTCTGGAGACTTCAAAGTAAGATCCATCAATCTTCCAAGTCTGTAAAGAACAGCTTCTGGAAGAACTATTAAAGCACATTCCACTTGGATTTGTGAAGTCAGACACAGTTCAAACTTACTATGAATTTATTCATATTCCTGAATACATAAATATTAACCATTGGGTAGGAAAGCCTTGTGGGATATTCTGTGTCAGGTAACAGTTTCAAAAGTGGTAGTTTAAGATTGTATTAAGCTCCAACTAATTTGAAGATGTCCCAGAGCCTTTGGGTGGAGAAGGAGGAATCTAGTACAACGTCTCAATGAAAACAAAGTCATCATCACTGGCTCATGGTAGATCTTTTCATTATGCCCAACTAATTGATGTAACTTGTACCTATGACTATGATGCAAAAGCTATAATAAAATTCAATTGGAATTCATTCTCTAACAAGATGAATTCAATATGTCTTTAGATTCAAGGTAGCTTCAAGATAGATTCAAGTAATTTACAGGGTGCTGGTAGTGCAGTGGTAGCATCTCAATCTCTAGATCAGGAGGCCTGGGTTCAAGTCCACTTGCTCCTGAGATGCAGAATAGCAACCCTGAAAAGGTTGATCAGAAAATATCTACAGTAAGTTCACTGGATGCCAGATCACATGCAATTTTTGTGTTCTGGGGAAATGGTTTCCCGTTTATATGTTATGTGTTTTCACTTGCAGCCCTTCTTTATTTTTTTAAGAGGTTGTTCTTAAATTTCTGATGGCACTTCAGCCCCACATTCCTTATCCATGGTCAGTCAATGTTAGGAAGGGCAGGGAGATCTCAGGGCCTCCTCGTGGCCCTGCTCCTGGGCTTGGCCAAGATCAGTTCAGATAGCAGGCTGTGCAGGGGGTCATAGTGCCTGACTGCCTGTTCCTCTCTCATGGTTATGTCTGTGCACGGTGTCCATTGACAGGGAGCATGTGGTGTTAGCACAATAGCGGCCTTTAGAATCCAGTGGGCACCACAGAAGCTGGCTACGTCATCACTCAGACAATGTTATTTTGATTTGATAAGTTTACATTTTATTTCTAGAAGTTTCCATTCACCATTTGATTTAATTTCTGTCACAGTACCCAACCAAGTATCGTTGACTCTGTTAAAATTTGTCCTTGTAAGAGTAGAAAGGAAGATTTTTTTGCGAACTAACCCAACCACAAGTTGTTGGTAAATGGTACCTTCAGGTATGAACCATCCTTTGTCCCTACTCCTTTAAATACATCGCTCAGGGGCTATAATAAAATCCACCCCATTAAATCTGCTTCACACCACAGCAAATACCTGACCTATTGAGTATTTCCAACATTTTTCTTTTATATCTTGATAATATCTCATAGAGTCATACAGCATGGAAACAGACCCTTCAGTCTAACTAGCTCCATGCCGAACATAATCCCAAACTAAACTAGTCTCACCTGCGAACCACCCTCTGTGTAAAACATTTACCTCTTATATCTTTTTAAAATCTCTCTCCTCTCACCTTAAAAGTGTCCTATCTAGTCTTGAAATCTCCCATCCCAGGAAAAAGACAACTACCGTGAACTTTTATCTATATCTCCCATTATGTTATAAACTTTTATAAGGTTGCTTCTCAACCTCCAAAGCTTCAGTGAAAAACGTCCCAGCATATCCAGCCTTTCTTTATAACTCAAACCTTCCATACTTGGCAATATCCTGGTAAATCTCTTTTGAACCCTCTTCAGCTTAATAATATCCTTCCTCTAACTGGGTGACCAGAACTGAACACAGCATTCCAGAAGAGGCCTCACCAATGTCTTGTACAACCTCAACATGATTTCCCAATAAATATAGAAATATTTAAAGAAATGAGCAATGAAGGTAAGTGTGCCAAGCACCCTTTTAACTACCCTGTCTGTATGTGATGCAAACTGCAAAGAATTATATACCTGAACCCTGAGGTCCCTCTGTTCTACAAAACTACCCAAGGTGCTACCATTATCCCACTGCTCCCTTTCCAGTGATTCCCATCTGTGCACTAATTTTGAGAATCAGCTGAAACTGTTACCCTAGCAACTCAGAAGCTGATTAGTTTATCATTTCAGTTTTTCCAAGGATGGGTCTTTTATACATTGGCTGCACAAAATGCTTTGCAATATTAACCTATAGAGAGAGGATTCTTTTGAACTGGACGAATAATTGGTGGGAAAATTTCCTTAATGGCTGGAATTAGGTGGTGAGCTAAAGACCTACTCCACATCACCAGTCAGGTCTCATTCATATTTCTTGTGGTCATCTGTTAGCTCTAATCAAACTGCTTACAGACATTTCCAGTCAATAGATGTTATGACACAAGTTTGGAGCAGGTTGGACTTGAACTCAGACCTCCTGGCTCAGAGGTTGGGGCAACACCACTGTGCCAGATGACCTCCTATAAATCTGATTGGATACACTCACCATTTGGTAGGATGGGAGACTGGCAGAGTCAGGGGCCCGCAACAATACCTTAATGTGGGTGAGTTTTGAGCTGCACTTTTCCAACAGCAGGGCTCACAGCAGCAAACAGAAGTGGAATTGTGGAATGTTGAATTTTCAAAATCTGCAGGAGACTGCCAAGGAGGTATGTCTCACCTGGTGCCAAAATACTGTCAGCTTTTCCTCAGTCCAGCAGAAATCTCTTTAAATATCAGGGTAAATGGTTTCCCACCTGCCCTCACTGCCCATGCCCTATAGATATTGTTGAAGAATTGGCAACAATGCAAAATTAAAATGAAAATTGGCATGAGATGTTTACTGTGGCACAAATACTCACATACATGAATTTGCTGAGGCCAGTTTTGGAAGAAGTGCTTATCACTTTTAGTTGGGCTCCACGTGAAATCTGAGCCTGAATCAAGTCGAAAATTGGCCCTTATGACCCCATTGGAATGACTGTTTACATCTCCCAAAATAAAGCTGTGCAGGGTACGCTACATCTACACTATACTGGAACGTGGCAGCCAGTGTAGTTGTCAGATCCTAGTCCAATGTCACTGATCCTGTTATTTAAAAAAATGACCAAGAATGACCTGCAAAAACAGACTAAACAAGTCTCATTCAGGAAAACTACAGCTGGAGTGCGTTCTCAAGGATGTAAGTGTTAGTGGTGCTACCGATAAATTCCTCAAGCTTTGCTTCTACAGTTTAGACAGTTTATTGTCACCTTAATCATTTAATTACTGCGTTGTAAACTCCAGCCACGCATTCATTATTTATTGCAAATTAAAGCTTAGCTTTAATTACTGGAAAGCGATTGGCTGTTAAATTTACCACAAGAACGTCAGAGCTATTAAACCTCTTGAGCAATCCTCATTGTGTATCAAGGAAATAGAGAACCAGTATAATTATCAGAGCAGGCTAAACACCTATGGAAAACTGAATGTGAAACAATAACTTACTACCTAACAGTGAGGTTTTAATATTAGTGTTGGAGGTCAGGTGCAATTATTTCCATTACCTTAATTCCCACTTATGAAATATAGCAAAATGCTTTAACCAACATAAGAAGGCTTGTATAGATACAGTCTTTTCATATCTCAGGAAGTCGCATCGTGCTTTGCAGCATGGTGAATATGTAGGCTCAAAGTCTGCATTGTAGCCACTGCTGTCATGAAGGAAATACAGCAGTCAATTTGCAAAAAGCAAACTCCCCTAAACCCCAATGACCAGATAATCTGTTTTACTGATATTAGATTAGTGACCAATATTGACTATAACTTTCCTTCTCTTCATCAGAATACTGTCGTGGGATCTTTTATGTCAAACTGAGAGAGCAGATAGATCTAACATCATGTGACTAAATTTTTGTTTTTGTCTCTGAGATGGACTTGAACCCATAATCTTAAGACTCTGGAACACAAGTGTGATCATTAAGCCATACCTAAATGTAGTGAGCCCATTTTAAGAAACCCCAGTTGCGTTTGTTTCACCTTAATGGAATGGCAAAGTGTTTCATTCCCAGAATGCTGTAGTCTTTAAAGTTTCAGAAAGTAATTTGCATGATGTGATATTTACAGTAACTCCAGAATGTATGATACCAGTATTTTCACACCCATTTTAATTGCAAGACAGGTAATGTTTTCACAAATAGAAGTAGGGCGAAAACAGGAAGACATTTGTTCCAAAATGAAAAAGCAGTAGTACCAGTGTATTAGAAAAGGTATTTGATGAAGGAACAGCACTCTGAAAATTAGTACTGTACTTCCTGTTGGACAATAACACCAGTTTATCGAAAAGGTAAGTCAACCAGTATTTGAGTCCCATAGAGACTTGTAAATCCTGATTGGCCAGCCACTAGTACATTCTCTCCCAGGTTTGGGCTGACAGCACTGATGCCATCTGGCTCATAGCCTACATTTGGATACAGCATCACTGATAGCTGTCCAAACTGCTTTTACTGGGAGCTAATCAGTAGGTTTCCATTCTACATGTCCCACCATGTACCTTTATGATCTTAATTTCAGTTGTTTCCCGAATGATTTTCAGCTTTATGAGCCTCCATAGCAGATTTTAAACCTTACCAGAGAAATAAACCCAATGAAGTGAGATCAAGGATGTGAACTTTGACAGAAACAAAACAAAGACATAATTCGTGTATCTCATTTGCTTAAATATAAGCAAGAGAAGCAAGAAACAAAATTCTGAAAACATAGGAATAAATATAGCTTGAAATTGTTGAAAACAAATCATTTTAACCAATATTAAGGCACCCAAAAACAAAGAGAACATTGAAAACATGACCATAAATTATCACACTGTGATTTTATGAAAACAAATTATTTTAAAAATAAGAAATCCCAGAAATGGAAAAAAAAACAACAGTTTTGGATCGATGTAAATTTGCTCGCTGAGCTGGAAGGTTCGTTTTTAGACATTTTGTCACCATACTAGGTAACATCATCAGTGAGCCTGTGGTGAAGCACTGGTGGTGTGGCCCAGTTTTTATTTATGTGTTTAAGTTTCCTTGGGTTGATGGTGTCATTTCCCATGTTGATGTCATATCCTGTAATGATGTCATTTCTTGTTCTTTTTCTCAGGGAGTGGTAAATGGGTTCCAAGTCAATGTATTTGTTGATAGAGTTCCGATTGGAGTGCCATGCTTCTAGGAATTCTCACGTGTGTCTCTGTTTGGCTTGTCCTAGGATGGATTTGTTGTCCCAGTTGAAGTGGTATCCTCCCTCATCTGTATGTAAAGATAGTAGTGAGAGTAGGTCATGTCTTTTGTCACTAATTGATGTTCATCTATCCTGGTAGCTAGTGTTCTGCCTGTTTGTCCAATGTAGTGTTTGTTACAGTTTTTGCAAGGTATTCTGTAAATGACATTAGATTTGCTTGTTGTCAGTATAGGGTCTTTCAAGTTAATTAGCCGCTATATTAGTGTATTTGCGGGCTTGTGGGCTATCATGATGCCATGATGCCAGACTACCTGAGTAGTCTGGTAGTCATTTCTGAGATGTCCTATGGGTGTAATACGCTAAAACTGTCCTGAAAATGGGAAACCAATGACATCCGACAGAGCGCTACCCGTGAACAGCTGTACGTCGTGCACGAATGCCTAAGGAAACAGATACTACCTAAATGTCTTAAATACAAACCTCTCCTTAACACCCCACTAGCCAAAAGAGTAACAGAGCAAAATGGCCACAGATGCTTAGAGAAATGATTAATGATGCCCACATAGACTTCGTAGATACAACCTGAAACTTTTGTGCCAAAAAAACTTTACTCACTAATGCAACAGACCATGAATGGACAGAAACAGTACAAGCCATAGACATTGGACAGCGACAAATACAAAAAATGAAAAAAACTAGACCTGCAGAAAAAAATACCTCGACAAACTTACACAAAATAACAACACAGACAACACAGAAGCATGGATTAAAATAAACTTACCTGACTGACCCTTAATAGACACTGAAAAAGCCATCTTAGTAAGAGGATTGAATTACAACTTCCAGGCTGCAGACAAGAAAGATTTCTTAGCAGTATTAGAAACAACACTGAAAGAAAACCAGCTGACAGGAGAAACCCAATAAACCATCAGACAGACAGTTGCACCAACATTAAGGAGGACAAAGGAAAGAAACATGCTCAATATACAAGAAAGGAAAGCACTAGAAGGACTAAAAAAAAGATATTGTTATCCTACCTGCAGACAAAAGATGCTTAACAGTCATTTTAAATCAAATAGAGTACATTGAGAAAGCAAATTTACTGCTTGCAGACACCAACTTCCAAGAAACGAATCCAGTCAGATCCAACACACCACACCTCTACGGATTACCCAAAATTCACCAACCAGGAGTCCCCCTGAAACCCATAATCCCGTTACCCAGAACACTAATTTACAGATTGGCCAAGGAGCTACACCAAAGCCTAAAACACTTAGTAGAAGACTCATGCCACTCCATCCACTCTGCCCAAGAATTCCTGAAGACCAAAGACACCAAAATAGAAGAGGATGAAATAATAGCCTCCTTTGATGTAACAGCCCTGTTCACATCCATCAACATCAACCTGGCCAAGGAAACACTGACTACACTATTAGAAGACCCAAAGACACATGCACCACCAACTTCATCAGCAAGGACAATGTTGGCAAGCTAGTGGACCTATGCCTTACACTTTACCTTCAACAACAAAACCTACGGACAAAACAACGGAATACTCATGGAAGCTCCAATATCAGGGTTCTCAGCAGAGGCAGTAATGCAGAAACTTGAACACACAGCTCTGCTAACCATCCAACCCAAACTTTGGGTTTGCTACATGGATGACACCATTGTCATCATAAAACAAAACAAATTAGAGGAAACCTTCAAGACCATCAATAATACACTTACCGGCATAAAATTCACTGAAAAGAGGAGGAAAACAAGAACAATCTGCCATTCCTAGATGTTGCAGTAGAGCAAACAGTCAATGGGGAACTTCAAACCAGCGTCTACAGGAAAACAACATATATGACCAAATATTGAACTACAGAAGCAATCATCCCAGCATCCACAAACAAAGCTGTATTAAAACATTATTTAAATGAACCACCACATACTGCAGCACAGAGGAACTATGAAGAGCAGAGAAACATCACCTATAAAGTGTATTCACAAAGAATGGGTACCCAATGAACACAGTCTGCTGCTTTCTCAGCAACAAACCCAAACAAGCAGACAAAATGCACTCATAGACCCCAGCCATCCTCCCCTACATCAAAGACATCTTGGAAATGACTGCCAGACTGCTCAGACCCCTTGGCATCATGGTAGGCCACAAGCCCACCAACACATTAATACAGCAGCTCATGAACTTGAAAGACCCTATACAGACAACAAGCAAAACTCATGTCATTCACAAAATACCTTGTAAGAACTATAACAAACACTACATTGGACTAACAGGCAGAAAACTAGCCACTAGGATACATGAACATCAATTAGCCACAAAAAGACATGATCCACTCTCACTAGTACTTTTACATACAGACTTCGACTGGGACAACACATCCATCCTAGGACATGCCAAAAAGAGACATGCATGAGAATTCCTAGAAGCATGGCACCTCAACCAGAACTCTATCAATAAATACATTGATTTGAATCCCATTTACTACCCCTGAGAGAAATAACAGGAAATGACATCACTACAGGAAATGACATAATCAACCCAAGGAAATCTAAACACATAAAGAAAAAGCGGGCCATATAACCATACCTAATATGGTGATGAAACATCTGTAAACAAACCTTCCAATTTACATCCAGATTCTCAACCTGAGCTACAAATCTTCTCAAAACTCGCTAAAAACAGCAGTGTGAAAATACTTCAATAACATAAGACATAAGAACTAGGGGAGCTGGAGTAGGCCGCTCCGCCATTCAATAAGATCATGGATAATCTTTCCATGTATCCAGCTCCACTAAACAGTGTTTTCACCATATCCCTTAATTCCATTATTTTTCAAAAAAGTATCTACCTTTGCTCTGAAAGCGATTACTGAAGTAGCATCAACTACATCCCTGGGCAAGAAATTTCATAGATTAACAACCCTCTGGGTGAAGAAGTTCCTTCTCAGTTCAATTCTAAACCTCCTTCCTCTAAACTTGAGGCCATGCCTTCTTGTCCTAGTCTCACCTATCAGTGGAAACATGCTTTCTATTTCTATATTATCCATTCCCTTCATAATTTTATATGTTTCTATAAGATTCCCCCATGATTCTTCTGAATTCTAATGAATATAATCTTAACCTACTCAGCCTCTCCTCATAAACCAACCCCCTCAACTCCATAATCAACCTAGTGAACCTCCTCTGCATCCCTTCCAGTTCCAGTACATCCTTTCTTAAGTAAGGTGACCAAAACTGCACACAGTACTCCAAGTATGGCCTCACCAGCACCTTGTACAGCCATAACATTAGCTTTCTGCTTTTAAACTCAACCCCTTTCACAATGAAGGGCAAAATTCCATTTGCCTTCCTAATTACGTGTTGCACCTGCAGACCAACCTTCTGTAATTCATGCACAAGGACACCCAGGTTCCTCTGTAAATCAACATGCTGCAATGTCTTACCATTCAAGTAATAAACTACTTTGCTGTTACTCCAACTAAAATGTATGACTTCACATTTACTAACATCGTATTCCATCTGCTAGACCTTTGCTCTCTCACGCAATGTATCCAAGTTTCTCTGCAAAGTTTCACAGTCCTCTACACACTTTGCTCTGCCACTCATCTTAGTGTCATTGGCAAATTTTGACACCGTACACATGGTCCCCAACTCCAAATGCGATATATAAATTGTAAATAATTATGGTCCCAACACTGATCCCAGAGGGCCACCACTAGTCACTGATTGCCAGCCACAATAGCACTCTTTATCCCCACTCTTTGCTTCCTGTTAGTTAACTAATCTTCTATCCACGCTAATGCTCTATCCCTAACACCATGCATCCTTATTTTATGCAGCAGCCTCATGTGCGGCACTTTGTCAAAGGCATTTAGATACACCACATCCACTGGGTCCATGTTGTCCATCTTGCTTGACATGGCTTCATAGAATTCCAAAAGATTTGTGAAGCATGGCCTGCCCTTCATGAATCCATGATGCGTATGTACAATGGGACGATTTCTTTCGAGATGCTCTGCTATTTCTTCCTTGGTAATAGACTCAAACATCTTCCTCATTTCAGATGTTAAGTTCATTGGTCTACAATTCCCCATCTTTTGTCTACTTCCCTTTTTAAACAGTGGCATCACATTTGCTATTTTCCAATCTGCTGTGACTGTCCGAGTCTAGTGAATTTTGGAAAATTACCACCAGTCCATCTGCTATTTCTCTTTTAGTACCCTGGGATGCATTCCATCAGGGCCAGGAGACCTATCTCTCCTTAGCTCCATTAGCTTACCTAATACTAAGTCTTCTGTAATAATAATTGTTTCCAGGTCCTCACCTACATCCTTCTCTTTGTCACTTACTGATACATTATTAGTATCCTCCACTGTGAAGATCAATGCAAAGTACCTGTTCAATGCCTCAGCTATTTCATCATATCCCATAACTGATTGCCCCTTCTCAACCTCTAAAGGACAAACATTTATTTTAGCCGCTCTTCTTCATTTTATATATTTATAGAAACGTTTGCATCTGTCTTTATATTCTGTGCTAGTTTTTTTCTCCTACTCTATCTTACTTTTCTTAATGGCTCTTTTTGTGGCTTTCTTTGACTTTAAAGTTTTCCCAATCCTCTAGATTCATGCTGTTTTTGGCCACTCTGTATGTCTTCTCTTTCACTTTGATAGCCTGCCTTATTGCCTGAGACACCCATGGCAGATTACCCTTCCTCTTGCAGTCCTTCTTTCTCACTGGAATATACTTTTGCTGAGCACTTTGAAGGTCCTCCACTGCTCGTCAACTGTCACACCATAAAGTCTGTATTTCCAAGCTACTTTAGCCAGCTCCTCCCGCATTCTGTCATAGTCCCCCTTACTCAAGCACAGGACAATATCATATACCATGAGTAAAGTTGCTGAAAAATAAGTAATGCATAGCTTCAAATATTTGAGGTTAGGTCCAATAGTTTGTCCAATATGTAGTTGTTCATTTCATTTTCTACAGCTCCTTTGCTGCCTGTTCCTCCAATTCACCCTTGGCTATTCAGATGGCTTGCAACACTGTTCAGATGCAGAAGACAAAGAATTAACCACAAATGTGATAAGCACTCACAGTGCAACATGGACACAGAGACAACGTCAGCTTGAGATGACAGCTCAAATACCTTTCACAACTTTGGAGCATAGAGGTTTGAGGGGCGAGCCTGGTAGAGGTGTGTAAGATTATGAGGAACATGGACAATGTGGATAGAAAGCAGATGCTCCCCTTATATGAAAGGTCAACAACTAGGGGGCATAATTTTAAGGTTAAAGTCAGGAGGTTTAGACAGAACCTGAGGAAAAACGTTTTTCAACCAGAGATGGTTGGGGATTTGGAACACGTTGCCTGGAAAGGTATTATGGGTAAGGAATCTCACAATTTTTAAAACGTGCTTGAAATGTCATAACATTCAAGGCTATGGGTCAAGTTCTGGAAAGAGGGATTAGTGTACATTTAGTGTAGCTTTGGTGGTACAGATTCAATGGGCAGAAGGGCCTCTTCTACACTGTATGATCCTGTGAACGTTCAGCACCTGCTGGTGAAGGGCTTGACTGTTCACAAACTGTGGGCATCGCCTGCTTCAAGTGGACACACAGAGAGACACACAAACAGACAGACACAAACACAGACAGACAGGCACACACACAGAGACACACATGCATACACACACACACACAAACACACATGCACACACCACAGACTGACAGACACATACGTACACAGACACACACACACACACACACATACACACATGCAGCCACGCACACACTCAAACATACAAATACACACACACGCAACACAGACATGCACACATTCACACACACACAGAGATACGCACACACAGACACACTCACACATCGACACACACACACATACAGACAAACACACACAGACACACACAGAGACACACACATACCCACAGACAGATGCACACATACAGACACACACAGACACAGACACACACACACACACACACACAGGCATACACATACACACACAACACAGACATACACACATTCAACAGACACACACACACATACACACACTCTCTTTCTTGGGATGGGATTAAGGATTATGATGGGGAAGTGAGGGTTAGAATCAGGGAGGGTTTGAAGATCAGGGGATAAGGGGTTGTGATGGTATTGAGATACATATCCACTTTTGCACTGAGGCAGTTATATATCTATAATCAACACTGTGTATCCCCAATTCAGAAACATAGTGTCGATGATTTATGCATGTTTATAATCCATGTTGTGTATCTATAACCTTTAGTGTCTTACATTCACCAAATGCAGTCTGACAGGCAAGGTTAGTTTGCAACAATAAATCACAACCTGCTGATAATAGTGTTCTTACTCAATATTTCATACCTCTGGTATGAATTACTATCCGTTTGGTAGCTGTCAGTGAAGGCAGCTCGACTCCTTTACTAGTGTCAACTGATTATTCTTTCTGGATTGTTATGAAAGAAATGTTTCCTGGTCTGCAATTAAGTCTGTTGTGTCATAATAAATTATGGCTGTATTCATGACAAAAAAATAAGGTACAACTTTTCTTAACAAGTTACAGAGAGTGTTGGATTTGGAAGGTAGAAATAAAAGTGTTTGCATCAATTGAGCAGGTTGTTTCTTTTCTGCTGCATAATGAAGTTATGAACATAAAACTCATGGGTGCAATATGCCATTTCTACCTGGCTTTCTGAGGGCAAGTGAGTTTCTGATTTCTACCTGTCCAGCTGATGTGGTATTCCTAAAGGATTTGAGTGTGCTCAGGGCACTCTGTGATTTAGTCTTGCATCACCCAATCAGTGGGACATCAAATTTGGGTAAGAAAATCCTGGTGATGGTTGTTTTGTTCGACAAAGTGTTTATTTTTTGAGAGAAAAACCTTGAAGCAGCAAGAAGGAGCCTGAAGTAATATTATTTGGTAGTTACGTAATTGCAGGTAGGTTATGTTATTGAAACTTTTTCCATTGCCATAGTGTTTGAAAGTGGTTCAGATATTGTGAAAGTGTTTTGATGGGTTCCTGCATGTGCTAAACCGTATTGCTATGTCCACACGAGAAAGGCACAGGAGTAGATGACACAAAGACTGCATTAGGTATGTCGGGAGCAGCATCAATGCTCTGGTTTGCAACATGACGGGGTGAAGGAGGGCATGGGTTTGCAATAGAATCAGTGAAGATGTCAAAGTCTGCACTATCCCTTCTGCCAAGTTGGCATTGAATTTCTGCTTGTTGCCTTGCAGTTAACTCATGAGACTGTCAGCCGATGCTTTGAGGTGTGTAATGACATCTCCGAACAGGTTGATTAGCAAGTATCTATGCCACAGTTTGTATTTGTGGTGCTGACCCCATTTTTTACTCACCTGCCAGGTAATTGCAATGTGAGCTGTGAATGTCAAATCACAGGATGGAGCCTCTTCCTCAGTGCTGCTGTTGGGCTGCTTGTGCTGGGGGTCATGGTGGCTCTGGAGTATTGCAAAGTGGAAACCTAGAAGGGCTAAATTTAACAAAGAAAATTTAACAAAAGGGCAAGGTTAATGCAGAGAATATCTGGACAATGTGTAAAGCAAGAGCTGGGTGGTCACACTATCAACAATTGGCGGATTGTGTCAGACAGCAAGATGAGGGTGAGCTGGGAATTGAGAAAGACCAAAAGGCAGTAGCATCCCACCATCATTAGTGTTCTCTCTGTTAACTGGCTGCTATAACTCTGTCATCATTGGCTCTGGTGACACTTAAACCTGCTACATCAAAGGCATTTCAAAATGATGATTGACGCAATTTGACATTCTTTGATGGCTTTTGCTTTGGATCACTTTCAATCTTTGGGCCTACAAGTTGCATGGGCTCAATTGGCTTCTTCCTCAGAGCCATGGACTCTCCATGAGCACTCGCCCAACTTTGCTTAAATTCCCAGTTGGCCCTTGTGAACTGTGTTGCTTTCGCAAGCATAAAATCCTACTTTGATTGCGAAAAATCAGACAATGTCCCACACACCACCATAATGACCCTAAAGTCCGAGATTGGTTCACACTTCAGAATGCCAGACACACGATTTGCAGCTCATCTGCAAAGGTTGACTGAGGTATCAACGGACTATCTGGGTTTCTTCCTAATGAAGGGCTTTTGCCCGAAATGTCGATTTTCCTGCTCTGCGGATGCTGCCTGAACTGCTGTGCTTTTCCAGCACCACTCTAATCTAGAATCTGGTTTCCAGCATCTGCAGTCCTTGTTTTTACCTGGGTTTCTACCCCTATTTGTCAAATTTAGCCAATTCAATGGTCAGATTTTTATGGATATTTAATAGCGTCATTTGGACATCAAATGCTTACAGGACTTCCTTGTAAGGAGATGAGGTCTTGCCCTGCCAACATATCATTTGCAATTAGCTTGAGTAGAGTAGTTACCTGATCTTCTGGTTCTTGTTTCACCCCAAGTTAGTTCAATACCTGGCAGAAAGCTGGCTTTGATTGTCCCACGTCTGTGCTGGCTTTGGGCCTTGAGCATTTGGAAGTGATTGTAATGCTTTCACATTCTTGCAGAGCCTCAAAATGATGCTCGCATGATGTTCTGCTGCTCTACCATTTTTGTTTCCTTTCCTGTCTGCCCCATTGTTCACAGCGGCTGCTCACTAGTGAGTTTCACCCTTTCCTTCACGCTCTTCTGAGGTTTGCTCTGTAGCTTTTTCTTCAATGTTTGCCACAGTTGGATTGCCTTTGACCTGCCAACCCTTGATGTCACGGTTCATCTTCTGCCTGGGGTGATAAGGGATCTGATTGTCTCTCAAACAACTCTACAGCAGCCTACTGCTATTTTAACAGTAGGCTTTTATTTACATAGACATGGATCTAAACAAGCTCAATAAGAGAGTTCTCCAGCACTCTTTCAGTCATATGATCTTGCAGAAACATTACAGGATGGTCTTTTAAGCTCTTGATGTGAACCTGATACTGGTGGTCTGCATCCCCTGAGCAGTCAGCATTAAAACTGAAGGGATTTGCTAAAATCCTGATCAGTTGGGGAAATTGTTTTAAAATGTAAGTAATGTTCCCACATAGGGTTCCTTCTGCCTCTGGTAAAATGGGGCCTGGTGTGACAAATCACCTCATGTGATTTTATCACTCCCCCCAACCACTTTCACCCACCAATGTTGCCTGTTTTGGACATTCAAAATTAAAATTCTAGCCCTTGTCTTACTCTTATGCATCAAGAAACTGCAGTGGTGCCATTCATGATTTCCCATCCATTAAACCCAATATATGAATTAGAATTGTAGCCAATTTCTGTAACTAGATTACTGTCTTCTACAGGCAGGGTTACACTGAGCTGATTGAGCATGTTTTGACAGAATTCCTAGGGAAGCCTGCATTGTTCTGAGATAACACCACCCTAAATCACATGATTCCTGTTCTGCTGTTCTATTTCTTTGTTATGACTCTATTATTTGTTACTCGTGGTAATGCACTCCCTCATTTGTTTAGGTTTACCAAGCTCTGAAAATTACAACCTATCCTCTTACTCATTGACGTATGCAGCACAGAAGGAGGTTATGTTACCCATCGTGTCCATGCCAGTCAACAAAGATCTGACTACACTAATCCAATTTTCCAGCTTTTGACCCATAGTTCTGATGACTCTGGCAATGCAAGTAAATATGTCTTAAATTTTTCAAGAGCTTCTGCGTCAACCGCCCTTTCAGGCAGTGATTACCAGACTTCCACCACCCTCTGGGTGAGATAAAAACTTCTCAACTCTCCTCTTAGCCACTGCCTCTTACTTAAATCTATGTTCCCTGACTATTGACCCTTTTGGCAATGGGAAAAGTGCCTTCCTGCTCCCCCAGTTGATGCTCGTTGTAATCTTATCCACCCGTCTTGGGTTCCTTTTAAACCTTGGCTGTTTCAAGAAAAACAACCCTGGCCTGTTCAATTGCTCCTCATATCAGATACTTCAGTGCAGGCAGTATCCTGGTAAATCTCCGCTGCACCTGCTCTGGTGCAACCACATCTTTCTCATGACGTAGTGACCAGAACTGTCTGCTGAACATTTGTGCCCTAAAAAACATTGTATACAGTTCCAGCTTAACCTCCCTGCTCTTGTATTCTATACCAAATGCTGTTAAAGGCATGTGTCTCACAGGCCTTCTTAACCACTTTATCTACGTTTCGAGCCATCTCAGGGATGTGTGCAGATATAAACAAAAGTCCAGATGATCTTCAATACTTTCCAGGGTCTTACCATTCATAGAGTAATCCCTAGCCTTGTTAGCCTTCCCTAAATGTTTTTCTGCACATTATTCTGGGTTGAGTTCCATTTGTCACTGTTCTACGTAGCTGGCGAGTCCATTGATCTTTTTTTCCTACAACATACAGGTATTCTCCTCACTATTTGCCATTCAACAATTCATGTGACATATCTGAACCTCTTAGCCATACCCCTTACATTTATTTCCAAATCATTCATGTACACTAAAAGCAGTAAGAACCTCAACATTGAGCTTTGTGGAATGCCACAGGAAATATACTTCTTGTCACAGAAACATCCATCTATCGTCACCCTTTACATTCTATGTCTCAGTCAGTTGTGGATCCAACATGTCACTTTGTCTTGGCTCCCATCGGCTTGAACTTTCTTAACCAGTCTGCCATGAGGGAACTTATCAAAGCCTTGTGACAGTCCATGTAGACCACATCACATGTATTACCTTCATCAACACTTTGTTTATCTCTTCAAGAAAATTCAATAAAATTTGTCAAACATGACTGTGTCTTAACAAATCCCTGTGATTCTGTGCCTTTCCAAGCACATGTATATTCTGCTCCTTAGAACTCATTTAATAACTTCCCTAACACCTAAGTTAGACTGACTGCTTTGTAATTTCCTGGTCTATCCCTGGCCTTTTTTAAATAATGCAACAATGTAAGCTGCCCTCCAGTCCTCTGACACCTCAACTGCGGCTAAAGAGGATCTGAAAATTGTTGGCAGCATCACTGATATCTCCTCCCTGGTCTCCCTCAACAGCCTGTGACGCATTTCATTCAAGACAGTGGATTTATCCACTTTTAAGATTGTAAACTCTCATAACTCATCTATTTACACATGTAAAGTTCTGATAATATTTCACAATCATCTACCCTGGCATCTACACGTGCATCATCCTTTTCCATTATGAAAAGCAACATAAAGCATTTATTCAGGACTGTGCTCAGGTTGTCTGTGTATCCACCACACACACAGATTACCTCTATGGCCCCTAAAATGCCTGACTCTTTTCCCAGTAATTCTCTTCATCTTTATATATTTTTTTAAAAATCCTTTGAGACTTCCCTTATTCTACCTGCCAATGTTTTCTCATGGATGGCCATGAATTTCCTAAATTTCCTCTTAAGATCCCCCTGCACTTATACTTCTGAAGGTATTCTGCTGTATTTAACTTAATCCTGACCTTCTTAACATCCCTCATATTCTGGTCTTCGTCTCATCCTTTGTTTTTATGGGAACATGTTTGTTCTGAGCTCCTGCTATTTTCTCCATTAACGCCTTTCCCTGCCCTGACCCAGTAGCTGCTCCCACTCCAATGGGTCAAATTGTATTTTATCACAGTGAGGTTAACCTTTCCCCAGTTTCAAACTTTTGTTCTCAGTCCGTCCTTCTTCTTTTCCATAACTAGCTTAAATTTACTGAGCTACATTAATGCTCTCCGATGGATAATGTCTTCCACCTGCCTACACTCATTTCCAAATACTGGATCCAGAACTGCTCGCTCCTTTTCTGCCTACTGGCTAAAACTGTTCTCCTGGATGTACTCCAAGAATTTTGCTCTTCTCTACACTGCACATTGAAACTATCCCAGCAGGTGGTATAATGGATGCTGTGTTGAAAAACTGTACACGCCTATGAAGGCTTGTGGAGAATCTCCTCCAGGAAGCTGTCAAGGTACTTGGTAAACAACAAGCTCACTGTATGTCCTGACAGCCAATTGTGATGAGGCACAGTATGTTAGGTTGATAGAAACATTCTGTGCTGAACACAGGATCCACCTGGTGAATGGGTAGGCTTGTGCATAATGGATCAAGAAATTTGGTACACTTGCCTATATTGGTCAGTGCATTGAGCATAGGAGTTGGGATGTCATGTTGCAGTTGTACAGGATATTGTTGAGAGCCATTCTACAATACTACATTGAACTTTAGTCTCCCAGCTATAGGAAAGCTGTTATTAAACTTGAAAGGTTTCAGAAAAGATTTACAAGGATGTTGCTGGAATTGGAGAGTTTGAACTCTAAGGAGAGGCTGAATGGGCTGGGGCTGTTTTCCCTGGAGTGTCAGAGGCTGAGGAGTGACCATACAGAAGTTTATAAAATCAGGAGGGACATGGATAGGGTGAGTAGCCAGGGTAGGGGAGTCCGAAATGAGAGCTCATAGGTTTAAGTTGAGAGGAAAAAGATTGAAAAGGGGTCGAAGGAGCAACTTTTTCACACAGAGGGTGTGCACATATGGAATGAGCTGCCAGAGGAAGTAGTGGAGGCTGGTACAATTATAGCATTTAAAAGGCATCTGGATGGGTATATGAATAGGAAGGGTTTAGTGGGATTTGGTCAAATGCTTGCAAATGAGACTAGATCGGTTTAGAGTATCTGGTTGACATGGACAAGTTGGATCAAAGGGCCTGTTTCGTGTTGTGTAATTCTATAACTCTATGACTATGAGAAGGAAAGCCCTGCAGGGTTGTAGGCTGTAGCTGTGTTGTTGTCAAGGATTATGGTAAAGACTCAAGCCAAGGATGTCATTAGCAATTATTTCCAAGGAAAGTGATATGTTTCAAATAAAAAGGAAATTGAAAATAAAATTTATGTAGTTGAACTCTACTGCTATTAAAAACTTATTATCCTTACACTTCTTCAAAGTTAACTCCATCTTTGATCTCTCCCTGACTACATTATATCATTTGATGATCATTCCAACTGTCATCCCTCCCAACTGCTCTAATTGAGCCCTTGATCAAAATTGCAACAGTAACCACACCACTTCCTCAACCCCTCCCACTCACACTCCTCTTCTATTCCCCCTCTATATCGTTTTCTGAATACCCTATAATCAGGAATGTTGAGCTGCTAATCCTGCACATCTTCCAGCCAAATATCAGTTATAGCTATGAGATCATATTCCCACATGCCTTTCCGAGTCCTCGGTTGGACTGTCTTTTTCCTAAGGCTTCTTGCTTTAACATATATGTCATGTGGCCTTGCTAAATTCACTTCTTTCTTATTTAGTTTTTGTTTCGTTTACCTCTCAGAATCACTTACTAGCATTTTAATTTCTATTCCATTTTAACATCTCTCCCATTGATCTCCCCATCCCCTGACCAATCCTGTTTAAATCCACCCTAAGCACGAGCAAGCCTCCCCATGAGGATGTAGCTCCCATTCCTGTTATGGTGTAGTCCAACATGTAGCATTCTCATATCGCCCACAAATGGTCCCAATTCCTCAGAGATCCAAAGCCTTCCCTCCTAAACCATTTCTCTAATTGCACATTCATCTGCTCTACCCTTCTGTTCTTAAAATCACTATCACATGGCACCAGGAATAAATTGAAGTTTACAATTCTGATTTTCAATTTTCTACCTAACTCCCTGAGGTCCACTTGCACGACCTAATTTCTCTTTCTTTCTGTGTCATTGGCCACAAAATGGATCACAGTCTCTGGCTGTTTGCCCTCTTATAAAAGAGTGAGAGTGATGGTTCCTCTTTGGGGGTTAACTAGAGCCAAGGCCAGTGTGTGGGCAAGTGCTCAGGGAGGGAGGTAGAAGTGTGGAAGGTCGACAGTGGTTGTGGACTGGTTAGTGAAGGAGTAGCCAGGCACTTCTGTGACCAAAGACGTGATTCTAGGATGGTATGTATCTTACTTGTCCACCTATTGGCCTTGGGTCTACTCAGCCCCCAAAGAGGAACCATCACTCTCACTCTTCTATAAAAGCCAGACATTGTGGTCCATTTTGGGGCCAATGACATCAAAATAAAAAGAGAAATTAGATCCTGCAAGAACACATTAGGGATGGTATGGTGGTACGGTGGCTCAGTTGTTAACACTGCTGCCTCACACACCAGGGACTTAGATTTGATTTCACTCTTGGGTGACTGTGTGAAGCTTGCACATTCTCTCTGTGTCTGTGTGGCTTTCCATTGGGTGCTCCAGTTTCCTCCCACAGTCCAAATATGTGCAGGTTAGGTGGATTGACCATGCTAAATTGCCCACACTGTCCAGGGATGTGCAGGTAAGGTGGATTGGCCATGCTAAATTGCCCACTGTGTCCAAGGATGTGCAGGCTAGGTGGATTGGCCATGGGAAATGCAGGTTTACAAGGATGGGGGAAGAGGGTGGACCTGAAAGGGATGCTCTTTAGAGGGTTGGTGTAGACTCTCTGGGCCGAATGGCTGCTTCCACTTTGTCAGGATTCTATTTTATGGACTCTTCCTTCAGAATGCCCTGCAGCTGTCCTTTGGCATCTTTGACCCCGGCACCTGGGAAGCAACGTGCCAACCTTGGATCATGTGTTTGGCCATAGAATTGCCAGTCTACTCTGCTCACTAAGAAATCTATGACCACTGTTGACCTTCCACAATTCTACTTCCCTCCCTGGGCACTTGCCCACTCATTGGCCTTGGCTCTAGTCAGTTCCTAAAGAGGAACAGTTACTCTCACTGTTCAAGAAGGTTAACAAATGGGCTGTAAGAAGTTCACTCAAGGAATTCCCTCACTACCTAACTCATTCCTTTTTTCTGCCCCTTAGAAGCCAAAAAGACTTTGGCAGTGTCAGATGACTCAGAATAGTCTAAACAATTGTAATAGCGGACACCAGATTAGAGTGCTGCATATTCTCTGCAAGTTAGTGCCACAGGATGACAGAAAGAGCAATGCAGGAGAAAGGAAGGACTTGCTGTGATTGTGAAGGATGCCTCACCATCTCCTTTCAGGGCTCTCTGTGGGATTGTTATGTTTCTTTTCCAGTATTGCACATTTACAATGTTTAATTTCACAGGAAGCCTGCAGTGTGGAATTCTATTTAATTATCTCCAGAAACTCAATTCAAACCAGGGCAGGTGTTGCGTGAGCAGGGGCCTGATGTAGAAGGCAAACTGTCTAGACCTCCACAACCTGAGGCTTAGATAATTCACCTTCTGCCTCAGCTGCTTGGGAGAATGTACCTCCCAGGCCCTCACCTGCATGGGCTCCATTTGTCTCCTGTGCAACTGGATCATGAAAAGAATTGGCTGCTCATTGACAAGTGCTAACAGGATGTCAGGACTAATCAGGAACCAACACTAAGCTGGTAAATGATCGACAAAGGGTTAGTGAGGTCCTCCTGGTCAGTGAAGGGGGAGGAGATCCTTGGATACAGAATGCCTAAGGTTTCTTCATTGGCACAAAACCATATTTCTGGTCCGTCTGGCCCTATATGGCAGCATATAATGAGTAAAAAACCCACTTACCTTTCTAGGCCTCTTCCATTTCCAGCTCCCCTTGCTTCCAGGCTGCCCAGGGGCAAATCCAGTTCAAGTGGCAGCCAGTATCCAATTACATCATTCAGAGCCTAATCCACAAAATTAACAAAACGTCCATTCACTTCTGACCCTCCAGCCTGTTTGAAAGAGCAGTCTGAGTTCATATGATGTAGGGAAGACTGTGTGAACGATGAGGTTAAGCCCCACGAGTCAGATTGGGCCGTATTTTCCAGTGAGTGCCACTCTCATGCAGATTGTCACCCTGGTCCTTCATTTTTTTACGTCAGATGTGAGCTCTGTGTTTCTGAGAGGAGATACCTCTAAGGGGTCCCTCAGTAATGCAGGGCTGTACACCTGTTCTATCAGTTCTTTCAGAGCACGCAACAGTCAGGGGAAGGCAAACCGTGCCCTGTATTCAGCTGCCGTGTTCTGGAATGCAAAAGTCCTGACAACTGCTACTGAATGGTAGATGCATGTTAAATGTGATGCAAGGCTGCTGGGAGGGCAGGGTTCCAGAACGTTGAGGACAATAGGGTGTTGGCAGAGTAGGTTCCAGAAGGTTCAGGACAATAGGTCTTGGCAGAGTAGAGTTCCCAGTGAATGGCATGCTAACTGGGAAGGGATGTGGTGCCAAATATAGAATGCGAGGTGCGTAAGGGATAGAGTGCCATGTTAGCAGAGGCCAATAGGGTTCAGCTGGATAGGTGCCAACTGTGGAGCAGTTTGGGAGCCAGGTGGGTAAGACGCCAAGTGGGACAGGGTAGGGTGCAAGTGGGTAAAGTAGTAGAAAGGGGTTGCGTAGGAGAAATCAGGCTTGGCAGGGGAGGGGAAGGGTGGGGAGGTTGGGAATGTTACTGGGTCTGATGTGTCTCTACCGGCCTTCACAGCAGGCATCCTATCCAGCTGAAACCTACTTAACTGGCACCTTGCCAACCGGGAACCTTGACATCCTTCTCATCCATGTCGCTAACATGTCACTAACATGTCACTCCATTCTGCTACACATCTGGCAGACTATCCCAGGCACCATGTCCCTTCCAGCTAGTACCCTCCTCACTTGGACTGTTTGGGGGGGGCGTGGTGGCAAATGGTTTTATGGCAAGGTCCCATGGAAGGTGGGTCAGGTCTAGGTGGGGATCAAGTGAGATATGGTTCAGTCGGTGCGGGTGTGGGTTTAAGGTGTGCTCAGATCCATCAGCAGGACCGGTTGTGTGGGGTTAGGTCAGGTCTGAGGGGTGGGAAGATGGGGAAACAGACATGTCAGATTCCACGAGCTCAGAGTCCTGGTAATGTAAGGACTCTGAGAGAGATGTAGTTGGGGATGGGTGAGATAAGTATGGGTTCTATTGAATAGTTACTCAGGAGTTAGATTATGTAGTTAATAGTTCCTGAGCGACTATGTTGCTTAATTTCATTGAATGCTCCAAAATCTCTCATTTAGTAGGATATTTCAGAGGGTTTTGGGTGTAGGGAAATTGCCCGTGCAATCTTTAATTTTCCAGGCAATTCTTTGGGACTGTGTTAGAATGGAGTTTCCACAGGGTCCCAGCGCTCAGTCTGTTCTACACTGGACTAGTGACTGTCCGGCCAACGGAAAATCAGAACCTGTTTAACTGCCAACCTGGTTTCCTTTAGGAGAACAAAGTTAAAATTAGCCTTTCAGTTAGAAGGAGAAGCTGATGATCAATATCATTGACTTTGAAGTCAGGCAAATAATTCAGATGAAAGGAAGAGCCAGATATTCATGGCGACATCTTGAGACCAGAACTGTTTATTGTATATTGGTATTGGGCAGTACTTTAAACAAATATACCTTAGCAGAACTTTCCTATCACTTGGTGTTTCTATGTTCACATATTGGCAGCTATTTCTATCATTTTGAATGCCCTCACCAGATCAGTGAAGCTGAAATAACACAAATTACAAATTGTGCTGCTTCATGATAATAAAATAATTATGCATCAACACAAAGGTTTGTGCATAAATGCATAAACATATCCACTTGAAAGACAAATATCCCACAACGGAAGTAATCGAGCTTTCCTTCATGATCTCCTCGAGTTCTCTCTCTCTAATGGAAAGGGCTGAATGACTGAAAATTCTGAATACTGGAGATGTCTGTCACAAGTCCTGAGCTTTATATATATTTTATATATTTATATATTTAGCGCCAAGTGAAAATTTCCCTTCGCTTGTGGCTAGGAATATAGGAAATTACAGTGAGAATTTAAAAGTAAATCTAAATTGGGAAAAGGTTTTGTGATTTTCTCCTCAAAGGTTTCATGGAATCTCCCGAACCTTGCTGGGTAACATTTTCACACAGGGAGTGATGCATGTATGAAATGAGCTGCCAGGGAAAGTGGCAGAGGCTGGTACAATTACAGCATTTAAAAGGCTGGGTATATCAATAGGGAGGGTTTAGAGGGGTATGGGCCATAGCTTGCAAGTGGGAGTAGATTTATATAGGACACCTTGTTGGCATGGATGAGTTGGACTGAAGGATCTGTTTCTGTGCTGTACATCTCTATGACTATGTTTCTACTAAGTGGCGACCACCTTAGTACCAAGCAATTGCATCTTATAATGAGACCAGCGTAGCTAACTACACACCTCTGCCACCTCTCTTTCACTGAGAAATAAGACAGCAATGTGGAAGTCAGAGTGGGAACCTGTTGGCTGCAGCTCAATGCTCAGTCCAGACATTATCAATCTGTGTCTGCAGCATGCCATCCTGATTACTCCATAGTTATTGTGCATTCCAGTCCAGAGGTTTGACCACGGTCAACCAGGCATTAAATCCTACTGGTGTCTGTGGATCCACATCTGTACAATCCAGGCACCCGGCCAAAGTCTGTCCTGGAGGTCAAGTACAAGCAATATGGGGATTACAGGTTGGACAGTTGGGATTCTGTGGCTGATCATCCTGGTGGAGTGGAGTGCAGAGAGGGCTGATGTGTGTAGGCCCCGTTTCCCTGCAATGAGACAGAGGGCTGGACTGTGTATGATGGTATATGGGTGGGAGGACAGTTAGTGGAGGTGTAGTGCAGGAGAGATGATAAGGTGCCCCCAGCAAGGGAACAGGAAACACAGGGAGTAAGAAGAGGCAGTCACTTGGGAGGATGAGGACATTGAGAGGACATGAAGTGAGCAATACTGAGAGTTGTACTCCATGTTGAGAGGCACGTGCAGTGTGAGAGTAAGCAGTGGCTCTGCGAGTAAGATATTTCGGAGAGAAGATGGTTGCATTTACCATAGTGGAGTGTAGAAGTTCATTAACCTTATTTCTGAATTAAGAGCTAGTTCTTTTAACCTGAGACACAGGCCTGGTCTAGGATGCTATCTGGGTCCTGATTGGCATTGCCTGGTGACATGGCTTCCTGTGGCAGTCAGCAATGTAAAACACTGCCCTCCTATCCAATTCCCCCATGCACCAGAACCTCCGTGAAAACAGGGAGTTAGCATTTTGTTGCGGACAATGTCCTTAGTGACCATGGTTGATCACCCTGGTGTGAGTGGAGGGATGTTGGTTTGCAGCACCTGAAGCAGCGTGCAACTGGGCTTTCAATGGCGGCAGGGCCCTCGCCGTGCCACACATTTCTGTCTGTGCTGTCACCCAATCCCACAGGAAGAGTGTCAAAGATCCAAGTTACATAATTAATGAGACAAAGAACAGAAGAGTGTGTGAGACAAGTCCCTCTGAGCCATAGTGGGCATAGTGCCCCCAATCAGGCAACACAGTGTCATAGCGCCAGGGATCTGGGTTCGATTCCACCCTTTGCTGACTGTCTGTGTGGAGTTTGCACATACTCCCCATGTCTGTGTGGGTTTCCTCCGTGTGCTCTGGTTAGCTCCCACAGTGGAAAGTGAGGACTGCAGATGCTGGAGATCAGAGCTGAAAATGTGTTGCTGGAAAAGCGCAGCAGATCAGGCAGCATCCAAGGAGTAGGAGAATCGACGTTTCGGGCATAGATTCCTGAAGAAGGGCTTATGCCTGAAACATCGATTCTCCTGCTCCTTGGATGCTGCCTGACTTCCAGCAACACATTTTTCAGCTCTTAACTCCCACAGTCCAAAGATGTGCACGTTAGGTGGATCAGCCATGCTAAATTGTCATGTGGTGTCCAGGGATCTGTAGGTTAGGTGGGTTAACAATGGTAAATGTGGGTTTGGGAGGATAGGGTGGAATGCTCTTCAGAGGACTGGCGTAAAGGGTCTAAAGGCCTGCATCTATACTGTAGGGCTTCTGTGAAATGTCATGAATCTCATTTAACAGAACACTCTAACTGAAAGTGGTGAAAATTCAGTTTAGTGAAAAGATAGGGAAAAGAATTGCATGTTCCATGTCTTTCCAGTAACTGAAAGGCTGTTTGTTTCTTCCTCCAAGGGTGCCAGTGGCATTTATCAAATAAGGCTTTGAACTAACTGAAAACCACTTATAAGAGATGAAATGGTTATACATTTTTTAGACTTAACGATGAAAAGACAGTAGCACACAGAAAGAAAACACACACAAGTTTGCATTCATTAGGGACATTCTCTTTGCCTGTCAATTTTTTCATTTATTGGTTCAGTTTTGCAATTTGGAATTTTTAAATAAGCCAAAGACCACCTCCCATTTGATGAGTAAAGCTGTATTAGAAACCGGCAGCCCCATTCCTGCAGTTTATCTGCAATTTACACTTGACTGAGCCAAAGGAAAATTACACAAGCCAAAGTGACCTTAAGGCAGAAATCTCAGACAAAAGCAAACATTTAGCAATGTGGTTTCGCAACATGATATCCCCTGTTCCTAGAAAAGTACAGAATATGCTAATGAGACTGGACTGGTATCTATGTGTTTTCCGGGTAGACAGTCAGAAACATTTCCCTTTTCCTTTAATTAATCAGAATCACAATTCTGCAAAACTAAAAGACAGTATAGAAAAATCAAATGCATTTATGAGAGAATTTCTTTCCATCTGTTTGTCTTAAACGAAATAAACTTATGAATATTAAATCCTGGTTTCTGCTCTTCCTTGTGAATAATGTACATTAATTTGCTGAAAACCAGAGACAACAATTTTTAAGAACACAAGCATTTTCAAGGCCATCTTACTTCATTCTGACTTATCTCCCAAAATTTATATTTTTTGTGCTGTTATGTGTCCTTCAAAAATGTTTAATATGTCATAATTCTGCCATATCCAAATTAAGGAGAGTATCAGTCTACTTTCTTTGCATGTTTTCCACCAGTCAGTCAGTGAAATAAACATTTTATGTATTGTAGGTAATGGTATTAAATTTAAATCTCAGGCCAAATAGGTCTTTTAAAAACGATCACTCATGGCACATGGGCGACATTGGCTGGGCAATCACCAATTGGTGATTGGTGATTGAGAAGTTGGTGGGGCAAGTTGCCTTCTCTACGTGCTGGAAGATGACCTGCAATGCCATTAGGGAGGGAATTCCAGGATTTTGATTCAACAACAGTGAAGAGGCAGTAAAATATTTCCAGGTCAGGCTGGTGAGTGGCTTGGAGGGGAGCTTGCAGGTGGTGGCATTCCCATGTATCTGCTGACTTTGTCCTTTTAGATGGAAGTGGTGGTTGGTTTGGAAGGTGCTGTCTGAGGATCTTCTGGTAAATTTCTGCAGTCCATCTTGAAGATTGTACACATTGCTGCTTCTGACCTTCGGTAGTGGAAGGATTGGATGCTTGTGGAAGTGGATTGAAGCATTAAGTGATAATTCTAATTGATACAAGTGAAAAACTAGACATTACCATCTGATTTATTGTCTTACTGTGACTTCATTAACTGAAGATGCAGTGCTTTTGACCAATTAGCAAGTATAGGCACAGACGTAGACCATTCAGCCTTGATTGTCAACTGTCATTTACAGTTGGTTCTGATATATTGCAATAGTTCCGTGCTCGTGCGATCTTGGGTTGTAAGAGAATCGCGCTATATCTGTGCCATTTAAGCTAATGGGACTGGAATCGCATTGTAGCTAATACAGGTAAGGAAAGTTTTCATTCTACAAATAGTGGTCTAAATTCTTCAATCATGTTAGAGCCAATTTGTGTTGAAGAACCACACATTATAACAGAACTGACTGTACTTAGACCATCACTGACACACATTTCAGCTCCTGGAAGTTTGCTGCTAAAGTTCCAACTTTCTAGTTGGAATTGACATGCTCAGCCCAGGGGGAATGTGGTAATGTCCTCCTGCAAATCTCCCATCCTCCAAAAAAATGCCACATGTAAAAAGCCCTATGCAATGCACCTTGATCACATGAAACAGCTTTTGCAGTTAAAGTCAAAATATAATGACCAGGAACATAAAGGCAAAGATCTGCAGATGCTGGAAATCAGAAACAAAAACAACGGTTGCTGGTAAAACTCTGCAAGTCTGGCAGAATCTGTGGAGAGAAAGCAGAGTTAATGTTTCATGTCTAATTCTGAAGAAGAGTCACTGGACTTGAAACATTAACTCTGCTAGGTCTCCACAGATGCCGCCAGACTTGCTGAGTTTCTTTACCAATTTCTGATAGTAATCTGGACTTTGTCCTGAGTGCATGAACGATGTTCACTATTCATCTTGCTTACAATTGATCAGAAGCTTTTGTAACTTGTAGCAGGGTTTGCAGGTCATCCAGCATCTGGTTAAATGTAGCACACCCAAAGGGGATTTCTGGTGGGTGTTGCTGGGAAAGGCTGGAGTGAGACTTTTCAATGAATTGGATCGAAAGCTCCTCACTAAGGTATGAAGAGGGACCTGTACCTGTAGCAAGATTGCGCCTAAATTAGAGGGGTACCAATATCCTATCAGAGAGGTTTGATAATTCCACTCAGGATGGTTTAAACCAGTGCTGTGGGCAGGGGTGGGGGGTGTGGAGCAGCAGGTCAGTAAATACAGAGACTGGGGAAGAACTTGAGACTAAGGCTAACATAGCTGAGAGGAAGAGCAGTCAGGGAGCGGTTGTTGAGCTCAGCGGAACTGGAGGCTTGGACTGTAGATGCTTCAATGCAAGATGTATAACAGGTATGGAGGAATCTAGAGCCTGGATTAATACATGCAACGATGATGGTGTTGCTATCACAGAGACGTGGTTGGAAGAGGCAGCTTAATGTTCCAGGATATCAATGTTTTAGATGTACAGAGGAGGAGGTTAAAGAGGTGGGAGAGTTGCATTACTGGTGAGATAGCATATCACAGCTGTATTGAGGGACAACACATTGGAGGGATCTTGCAGCAAGGCATTATGAGTAGAGCTCAGGAATAAGAAGGGTGCAATCACAATAAAGGGATTGATGACGTGGAGGAGCCGATGTTGGACTGGGGTGTACAAAGTTAAAAATTACACAACACCAGGTTATAGTCCAACAGGTTTATTTGGAAGCACTAGCTTTTGGAGTGCTGCTCCTTCATCAGGTGGTTGTGGACAATAAGACCATAAAACACAGAATTTCTAGCAAAATATCACAGTGTCATGTAACTGAATTGATATATGGAACAAACCTGGATTGTTATTAAGTCTTCCATCTTTTCAAATAGGTTGTGCTTTTTGGTTCATTAGTATGTAAATCCCTCGTTAAAAATTACACAACACCAGGTTATAGTCCAACAGGTTTATTTGGAAGCACTAGCTTTCGGAGCACTGCTCCTTCATCAGGTGGTTGTGGAGCATAAGATTGTAAGACGCAGAATTTATTGCAAAAGTTTACACTGTGATGTAACTGAAATTATATATTGAAAAAGACCTGGATTGTTTGTTAAGTCTCTCATCTGTTAGAATGACCATGTTAGTTCAGTACTTTCATATGTAAATCGCAAAACTTTTTCTAAAAGTTACATTCTTAAGTGATCTATAACAAATGGTGGCACAGTGGTTAGCACTGCTGTCTCATAGCGCCAGAGACCTGGGTTCAGTTCCCGCCTGGGTTCAGGCAACTGTCTGCGTGGAGTTTGCACATTCTCCCTGTGTCTGCGTGGCTTTCCTCTGAGTGCTCTGGTTTCCTCCCACAGTCCAAAAACGTGCAGGTTAGGTGAATTGGCCATGCTAAATTGCCCATAGTGTTAGGTGAAGGGGTAAATGTAGGGGAATGGGTCTGGGTGGGTTGCTCTTCAGAGGGTTGGTATGGACTTGTTGGGCCGAAGGACCTGTTTCCACACTGTAAGTCATAATTTTAAAAAAAATTTAAAAAGTGGTGTCATGTCGGCCCAGATAATGCATTGAAGGTGTGTACTGCCCTGTGTGAGGCTGTCTGTGCCGCAATGGTCAGACTGATTCTAATCTAAAAAACAGGTTTACAGAATCTTACATGGATTCATGCAGTGTTTGAGCAAAGTAAAATGTAATTTTGCAAGTACAAATTCACCCCACAAACTTCTATGTGTATATGTGCATGTGGGTGTGTGTGTGCTGGGGGTGTGTGTGGGGGTGTGTGGGTTGAGTGTCTGTGAGAGAGTGTGTATATGTGTGTGAGTGTGAGTGTAAAGGGGTATGAGACTGTGAGAGGGTGTGTGTGGGAGTGTATGTGTGAGCGAGGGAGGGTCTGCATGAGTGTATGGGTCTATCGGAGTGTGTGTGTGTATGTGTGTGTGTGTCTAGGAGTGTCTCTGTGTGTACATCTGTCTGTGTGTGTGTGTAGTGCAGTGGGGTCACCTGTAGTGTGACATGAACCCAAGGTCCTTTTTGAGGCCATCTTGGCTATCAGCCTCTGCCTGGCCACCTTGCTTTGTTGCCTATCCCGAAATCCACCTTGGAGGACAGTCACCTGAAGGTCCGAGGTCAAATATCCCAGACCGCGGAAGCATTTGCCGACTGGGAGGGAACACTCCTATCTGTTGATTGTTTCGCGATGTCCATGCATTGTTGCAGTATCCACTGCTTGGTCTCGCCAATGTACCATGCCTCAGGGCATCTTTGCCTGCAGCATATGAGATAACCAACGTTGGCTGAGTCACATGAGTACCTGCCATCTACATTGTGGGAGGTGTCCTCACGTGTAATAGTGGTATCTATGTCCACACTATGACACGTCTTGAAGCGACTGCATTGACAAGGTTGTGTGGTATTGTCCTGAAAGCCGGGCAGTTTGCTACGAACAATGATCTGTTTGAGGTTTGGTGGTTGTTTGAAGGTGAGCAGTGGGGGTGTGGGGAAGGTCTTGGTGATGTGCTTGTCCTCATTGATAATGTGTTGCAGGTCACGAAGAACATGGCACAGTTTTTGGGTCCTGGGAGGTACTGGACAACGAAGGGTACCCTGTCAGTTGCAGCTCATCTCTCTCTCTCCTGAGGAGGTCATTATGGCTCCTTGCTGTGGCATGTCGGAACTGGGTGGTCGATGAGTTGAGCATTGTACCCCATTCTTATGAGGGCATCCTTGAGTATTTTCAAGTGCTCATCATGTTGCCCTCTTCTGCACAGAACCTGTGTATGCGTAGGGCTTGTCCATAGGGGATGGCTGTTTTAATATGTTTTGGGTAGAAGCTGGAGAAGTGTAGCATTGTGAGGTTGTCTGTGGGTTTGCGGTAGAGTATGGTGCTGAGGTACCCATTCTTCATGGAGGTGCATGTGTCCAAGAATGAGACAGATAGTAGAGAGTAGTCTATGGTGATTTTGATGGTGGGATGAAACTTGTTGATGTCACTGTGTAGTTATTTCAGTGACTCCTCGCCATGGGTCCAGAGGAAGAAAATGTCGTCAATGTACCTGGTGTATAGTGTTGGTTGGAGGTCTTGTGTAGAGAAGAAGTCTTGTTCAAACCTGTGCATGAAAAATGTTAGCATGCTGAGGTGTGAATTTTGTCCCCATAACTGTTCCAAGTCTCTGGATGAAGGACTGATTGTGAAAGGTGAAAATGCTGTGGTCGAGGATAAATTGGATGAGTTGTAGGTCAGTGCTCAGAGATTGGCAGTTGTTGATGTTGAGTACTGAGATTGTTGCTGCAATGCCGTCATTGTGTGGGACGTTGGTGTAGAGTGCTGAAACGCCATTGTGATGAGGAATGTTCCCAGTTCGACTGGTCTGTGGGTGCTGAGTTTCTGTAAGAAATCCATGGTGTCGCAACAGAAGCTGGGGATCCCCTGTACAATGGGTTTCAAGATGCCTTTGACATAGCCAGAGAGGTTCTCACACAGGGTCCCATATCCTGATACGATGGGATGTCTAGGTGTGCTGATTTTGTGTATCTTCAGAAGGCAGTAGAAGTTGCCTACATGAGAAGTACATGGGATGAGGGTATGCAAGGAACTCTGAAGGACTGGATCAAAAGTCCTGATCAATGTGTTTAGTTCATGGGTGTGCTCTTTGGTTGGATAGGCCGGTAGTTGCCTGTAGTGTTCCTGGTTGTTCAGTTGTCGGTACACTTCCTTGCTGCAATCTGTTCTATTCTGAATGACGATGGTTCCTCCTTTATCTGCTGGTTTGATGACAATGCTGTGATTGGTTTTGAGAGCATGGATGGCATTGCGTTGTGATCAGGTGATGTTCTGCTCTACCTTGTGCGTATGGCTAGTGAATCTGCCGTTTATATATTTCCTGATGGTTTGAGCATTCATGTCAAGCCCACGGTGGGGTCCAAATTGACTCCTTCTTTGGTCGCTCCTCTATGGATCCCTGTGATGACCTCCAGTTCTTCAGTGGACTCGTTGGGATCACTGCTGGCATCTTGAAAGAATTCCCGGAGTCTCATTTGTCTGATGAATTCCTCCGTGTCTGCTGCAAGAACCATAGGATCCATTTTGGTGGTGGGGCAGAAATTGAGCCGTTTGCTAAGAACTTCAGTCACTTCCGGTTGAAGGGTGTGGTCCAATAACTTGATGATTGACTTCCCCGCGGTGATAACATTATCCACTGTGGTGCCAAGGTGGGGTTGGCTACTGCTGGTGATGATGCCAACTTTCTCCAGTTTCTTGTTCTTGGTGTGCATATACATGGTGTATTTTTGTCACCTTGCCTGTTTGGCAATGTCCCATAACTACTGCTGTATCCTGAGAGCAAGCTGAGAATGTGGAATCCATCTTAATTTCAAGGTTGTGACGCCTACTGTAGATGCTGTCATAGGATGAACACCTCACCAAGATCTTCCTCACATCTCCACTTCTCACCTTTAAACAACCACCAACCCTCAAACAGATCATTGTTCATTGTAAACTGCCTGGCTTTCTACCTTGTAACGGTGGATGCTGCAAGATGCATCAGAATGTCGACATGGATACCATCATTACACATGGGGACACCTCCCAACATGTATGTGGCAGGTACTCATGCGATTTAGCCAATGGTGTCTATCTCATACGCTGTAGGAAATGATGCCCTGATGCATGGTACATTGGCGAGACCAAGCAGTGGCTATGGCAATGGACGAATGGACACCACACAATAGTCAAGATTTTTGGTTATGACGAGAGGTTGGATGAACACAGATTATTTTCACTGGAAAGGCAGAGGCTGCAAGTTGATCTGATAGTGGTGTACAAAATTATAAGAGGCATATATAGGGTTGATAGTCAGAGGCGTTTTTGCCAGGGTGGAAAGGTCAACTACAAGAGGACACAGGTTCAAGGTGAATGGGGGAAAGTTTAGGGCAGAGGTGCACGGAAATGTTTTCACACAGAGGGTGGTAGGTGCCTGGAATGCAATGCCAGTGGAAGGTGGTAGAAGCAAGCACATAAACAATGTTTAAGGTGTACATTAATAGAGGCATGAATGGGAGGTGAACAGACACACAGAAACTGTGCATAGACAATAAATAACAGATCTAAAAAAGGTTTAAGAATCGGCGGAAGCTTGGTGGACCAAAGGACCTATTCCTGTGTTGTATTAGAGTCATAGAGTCATAGAGATGTACAGCACGGAAACAGACCCTTCAGTCCAACTTGTCCATGCCGACCAGATATCCCAATCCTCCTGCCAGCATCCAGCCCATATCCCTCCAATCCCTTCCTATTCATATTCATATACCCATCCAGATGCCTTTTAAATGTTGCAATTGTACCAGCCTCCACCAACTGGCAACTCACTCCATACACATGCCACCCTCTGTGTGAAAAAGTTGCCCCTTAGGTCTCTTTTATATCTTTCCCCTCTCGCCTTAAACCAATGCCCTCTAGTTCTGGACTCCCTGGCCCCAGGGAAAAGACTTTGTCTATTTATCATATCCATGCCCCTCATGATTTTATAAACCTCTAGAAGGTCACGCCTCAGTCTCCAGGGAAAATAGCCCCAGCCTATTCAACCTCTACCTACAGCTCAAATCCTCCAACCCTGGCCACATCCTTGTAAATCTTTTCTGAACCCTTTCAAGTTTCACAATATCTTTCCGATAGGAAGGAGACCAGAATTGCACGCAATATTCCAACAGTGGCCTAACCACTGTCCTGTACAGCCGCAACATGATGTCCCAACTCCTGTACTCAATACTCTGACCAATAAAGGAAAGCATACCAAATGCCTTCTTCACTATCCTATCTATCTGCTACTTTACTTTCAAGAGGCTATGAACCTGCACTCTTTGTTCAGCAACACTCCCCAGGACCTTACCATTAAGTGTATAAGTTCTACTGAGATTTGCTTTCCCAAAGTGCAGCACCTCGCATTTATCTGAATTAAACTCCATCTATCACTTGTCACTCCATTGGCCCATCTGATCAAAATTCCCTTGTAATCTGAGGTAACCTTCTTGTCCTGTCCACTACACCTCCAATTTTGGTGTCATCTGCAAACTTATGAACTATACCTCATGCTCACAGCGAAATCACTTTTATAAATGATGAAAAGTAGTGATCCCAGCACCTAATCTTGTGGCACTTCACTGGTCACAGGCCTCCAGTCTGAAAAACAACCCTCTACAACTACCCTTTATCATCTACCTTTGCATTGAAAGAGAGTAGGTAGGTAAATAAGACAATAAATATAGATTACATTGCAGAAAAAATATAATAATAAAGGACATACCCACCGTATTAAAGAGGTTGAGATTGGGTAAGGTGGGGGTAGGAAATATAAGAGAAAACAAGAAGATCGTTTAAAATTATTTCTTTACATTATTTTCTGCTGAGGGAATGAAACTCTGCATTTGTAAATTAATTTTTCAGAGCCAAAGAAGTTTTTCAACAGCAGTCATCACTTATTAAACATTATTAAGATATTCATTAAAATGTATTAAAGCATATTAAAATATAGACACTTGTCCAGACAAGTCATGAATACTCTCCACATGAATGAGTGCGGCTCCAACTACACTCAAGATGTTTTGCCATCATCCAAGATAAAGCAGCCCCACTTGATTGTATCTCCAACCATGACTTTTAATAATTATTCCCATTGCCACCAATGCAAGGTGGCTACAGTGTGTATCATTGAAAAAATGCTTTGAAAAATCTCTCCAAGGCAGCACTTGCCAAACTCATGATCTCTACCATTTAGAAGAACAAAGGCAGTAGATACATGGGAACACAATAATTTATAGATTCCACTCCAAATCACACTGACTTGGAAATATATCATTGCTCCTTCACTGTCGCTGAATGAGAATCCTGGAGTTCTCTCCCTAATACATTGAAGTTGTACCTACAGCACACGGAATGCAGCAGTTCAAGAAGGCAGCTCACCACCACCTTCACAAGGGCAACTAGGGATGGGCAATAAATTTCAGTGCAGATGTTATTGCAGGGATTTCAGTGCAGATGTTATTACAGGTAGTTCAGTGCAGATGTTGTTGCAGGGATTTCAGTGCAGATGTTATTACAGGTAGTTCAGTGCAGATGTTGTTACAATGATTTCAGTGCAGATGTTATTGCAGGGATTTCAGTGCAGATATTATTACAGGTAGTTCAGTGCAGATGTTGTTACAGTGATTTCAGTGCAGATGTTATTACAGTGATTTCGGTGCAGATGTTATTACAGAGATTTCTGTGCAGATGTTATTACAGTGATCTCAGTGCCGATGTTATTACAGGGATTTCAGTTCAGATGCTATTACAGTTATTTTGGTGCAGTTGCCATTTCAGTGATTTTAGTGTAGTTTTTATTACAGTGATTTTAGTGTAATTGTTATTAAAGTGATTTCAGTGCAGATGCCATTGAAGTGATTTCATCACAAATACTATCACAGTGAATTTGGTGCAGACGTCATTACGCTGATTTCAATGAAGCTGACTTTACAGTGATTTCAATGGTGTGTTGGTGTGAGTGCGGGGGTGTATGTATGCGTATATGAGAGAGGGTCTGTGTGTGTGTGAGAGTGTGTGTATGTATGTATGTGCATATGAGAGAGGGTCTGTGTGGGTGTGTGTGTGAGAGAGAGAGTGAGAATGTATCGTGCAGTGGAGTCACCTGTAGTGTCACATGAACCCAAGGCCCCAGTTAAAGCCATTCCCATGGGTACCAAACTTTGCTATCAGCTTCTGCTCAGCCACTCTGTTGATGTCTCTCCCAAAGTCTGCCTCAGAGGATGGTCACCCAAAGGTCCGAGGCCGAATGTCACGGACTGCTGAACTGTTCCCCGACTGGGAGGGAATACTCCCGTCTGTTGGTTATTGGGCGGTATCCATTCATTTGTTGTCGTAGCGTCTACTCGGTTTTGCCAATGTACCATGCCTTAGGGCATCCTTACCTGCAGCGTATGAGATAGACAACGTTGACCGAGTCACATGAGTACTCACCGTGTACATGATAGGAGGTGCCCACATGTAATGGTGTAAGCCGTGTCGACACTCTGACACATCTTGCAGCAGCTGCTGTAACAGGGTTGTACGATGTTGTTGTCCTGAAAGCCAGGCAGTTTGCTGCAGACAATGATCTGTTTAAGGTTTAGTGGTTGTTTAAAGGTGAGATGTGGATGTGTGGGGAAGGTCTTGGCAAAGGGCTTATCCTCTTTGATAGTGTGCTGCATGTTGCAAAGAATGTAACGTAGTCATTCGGCTCTTGGGAACTACTGGACAATGAAGGGTACCCTGTCAGTTGCAGCTCGTATCTGTCTCCTAAGGAGGTCATTATGGTTTCCCGGTGTGGCATGTCAGAATTTGCGGTCGATGAGTTGAGCATCGTATCCTAATCTTACGAGGGTATCCTTGAGCACTTTCAAGTGTCCGTCATGTTCCTCCTCATCCGAACATATCTGATGTATGCATAGGGCTTGTCCATAGGAGATGGCTGTTTTAATGTGTTTCGGGTGGAAGCTGGAGAAGTGTAGCATCGTGAGGTTATCCATGGGTTTATGGTACAGTGAAGTGTGGAGGTGCCCATCCTTTATGGAGATGCATGTGTCCAAGAGTGAGACAGGTACTAGAGAGTAGCCCATGGTGAGTTTGATGAAACTCATTGCTATCACTGTTTGGTTGATTCAGTGACTCCTCACCAGGAGTCCAGAGGAAGAAAACATTGTCAATACACCTGGTATATAATGTTGGTTGGAGGTCCTATGCAGAAAAGAAGTCTTGATTGAACCTTCATCAACCACCTGATGAAAGAGTGTCACTCTGAAAGCTAGTGCTTCCAAAGAAACCTGTTGGACTATAACCTGGTGCTGTGTGATTTTTAACTTTGTATACCCCAGTCCAACACCGGCATCTCCAAGTCATATCTTGAGAATGTAATTTAAAAGAAGTCTGCGATTTACATTTCAAACAACAGAAACCAGCATATCACATTCTAAAAGATGAAAGATTTCATCTAAAATTGTTTAATGTATCATGTTGCCATGACACTGGATTCCTTTGGCTTTCAATTCTGTGATCATGATCTTACTCTCCACAACCACCTGATGAAGGAGTGGTGCTCAAGAAGCTAGTGCTTCCAAATAAACCTATTGGACTATAACCTGGTATGTGATTTTTAACTTCAATAACTTACACTAACTTTCACTTGTACAACCTGTTTTGTTTTTACCTTCCAGCATAGCCAAGTGAGATTGGTAGCAATTTTGGCTATTAATCAGGTGTGTCACAAATTGGTTTAACTTTGTGTATCTGTTTCTCTCTCCATAGACGCTGGCAAACCGGCTGAGTTTCACCAGCATTGTTTCACTCAATAACCCAAGTTTGCTTTGCAAGAGTGACTCTGTGCTTAAGTACTCTGTGCTAGAGTAGAGAACAGAGTACACAAGTTAGGGTTTGTATTTCCTCCAGCCAAAAGGTTGGGGGTACAACTTGATCAAAGAAGTTGATATATTAAGCTGATAAATAGAATGAATACAGAGGGCAGAACCTGAAAGAGGCCTGAAAACCATGGAATGTGACGAGGAACATGGCAGAATCACTCAAGAAGTCCAGTGAGGCCTTTGTTGTTACCAGGAGCAACTCACTGCACCTTTGAACAAAGTTTTGGGTGTAGAGGTGAGATACTCACTAAGAACCAGTGAGTAGTCTATTGAGAGGAATTATTGCTCATTAGCAGCCCCATTAACTTCACAACTCGACTCAGTAATATGCTGCTGCCTATCTGACCACACCCCATGATCAAACTAAAAGTTGAGAATTTTTGATATGGAAGTCACCTGTTAACTGCATACAGCCTGGAGGCCACCATGCAAAATGATATCATGGCATAATCCAGAGATGCAGGCTGGACATTGGCATCTGATATTTGCCAATCCCTCACGATCCTCATGCCACATCACCGATTCATTTGCAGGATGTTTAGGAAGCATACTTCTGCATTGCAGGATTCACTGGCAATGTGCATTGAAGGCTGCTTCAAGGTCACATTGTGCGCAGGGGCTGATTGGGCTGCATTGGGTCAAGCTGCATGTCAGGGCTGTTTGCTTGCTTTCTTAGCACGCACTTAGTGGTTACCTGAATGCTGACAGCATCAATGCCTTTCCATCCTGTACCAATTAATGCGGTCACACAAGCAGGCAGCTTGCCTTTACTGGTCAGCAGTCCTCAGTCAAGGCAGCATCTATCTTGCTGGGAGGTAGTGTGTGACATCAATCTCATGCCTGCTCTAAGTACAGCAGCTTTCATAACAAATACTCTGTACATGCAGGTCATGTTGTAAAGTCTTAGGGGACTAATCCTCACCAAAGTCAATGCAGGCATCTGCCAGTCAGGGGGAACCCACAATAAATCATGGGCAGCCTTCAAAACATATGCAGGGGATTGACCATGACCAAAGCATCCAGTCAGGAGTTGGTCATAGTTATTCCTGCAGCTCTCTAGCAGCCAGTCTAGGGGTGGACATGAGATTTCAGGCTAACACAGTTGGGGAGATGAACAGCCATCAGTCAGGGGTCTTTGCACTCTCACCCAGCACTTGCCAATAAGGTCAATAAAGGGGGTTTGGTCACAATCAGTCCATTGGGTCCATCCAGAGAAACTAAGGGAATGAGAGGGTAGTAAGAAGGGGGAAGGCACTGCATGGGAAGGGGACACAGGGGTCTATTTGTACTGTTTGTAAATGTGCATGAAGTTTCTGACTACTGACACTACTAGGTCCCCTCCTGCTTACAGCTCAGGAGACACCTGGCCTCCTGCAGTGCTCTGAGAGCCAGCAGCCAGGGGCTTTGCTATCTCAGCAAGCTGTAGAGCTCTCATAGTGAGGTGCTCATCCGGTTTTGCTTCCAAACATTGATAGAAATAAAGCAATTGAGGCAAGACTTCAAGCTGAGCGGCAGATTAATTAGAGGAGAAGTGAGGAGGGTGCTGGGTGTCTGGAATTTGTTGTCTGAGTTGCTGGTGTAGGCAGAGACCTTAAATTCTTTTAGAATTCCTTGAATCTGCACTTTAAGTGCTGTAGACTGCACAGCCATGGGTTGCGTGCGGGAAGTTGGGAATAGAAAGAGTGTCTGGGTGTCTTTGGGTTGGCATGGGCAAGATAGACCGAATGGCCCCTTCTATGCTGTTTCATTTCTCTGATTCTATGATTCTCTGTTGCAGGCAATAGTGAGACTGGCAGAGCATGAGCTTTTGTGGGAGGTAGATTTTGTACTTTGCGAGCATTATGATCAAAGTTTAAGCAAACATCTAGTGAATTTTAGGATCGTTGGGTAAATTGGAGATACCCAGGTCCTCAACACCGCTCAGATAGGTTTTAGCATTCAGATTCAATCTCCTTTTTGGTGAGCATATTATTTTGGGATAGGGAATGTACTTATATCATGGGAAGATTTTCCTTCCAGGAATAATCGCATATTAAAAACACTTGCAAACAAACAACAGAAGAAGCTGACCACAAGTTTATAATAACAAGAAGTTTGCTAAGAGTGTATATGCAGAAAACATTCTTGCTATGCCACCAGAGATTACACAGCTTGTAGAATTAACTTGCATCTGCCTGAAATACAAAAATGGATGGAAAGTCATTAATGCAGGAGGTGGGGAGGGGTGTTCAAGAGGAGTGGGTACACATTTTCAGGGAGAAATGGATTTCCCTTGATTGTTGCTGAATTTATCCTCAACATTTTTGTTCCTCTTTCACTGTTCATTCAATCCTGGCAGCAACTAGCTCAATTGTGAGGCTGGTTGGCTCTCAATGAGTTGGGTTCTAGAACCATCTTGCAGCCAGGGATTGGACAATAGGGATCAGGAAGACTGGGATACGATAGGGAAATGGAGGCAAGTAGCTCAAAGGTCAGAAAGGAAGGCGACAGAAAACTAATGGTTTGTTTCAGCTGACTTCTCTGACCACCTGATTTCTGCTGGTCCATATCACTTCCAATGACATTGACTAGAGTATAGATGCAAGTCTTGGAACCAAGGGAATTATTTATGCTATAACCTTTGAATGGAAGTCTGAGATTTGATTAATTTGAGATTGAGTCTGAGTTTGATTTGTTGTTTTCACATGTACCGAGATATAGTGAAAAATGTTGTTTTGTGTGCTATACAGGCAGGTCATACCATACAAAGTGTACTAGGGTAGCAGAACAGAGTGCAGAATGCAGTGTTGATCCACAGAAAAGATGCAGAAAGAGCAACATTATAATTTGAGGTGTCCATTCAAACGTTTGATAATAGCGGGGAAGAGGGTATCCTTGAATTTGTCAGATACTGAACGCATATTTGCCCCTCCAAGAGATAGTCAAAGCTCTATTGATAAAGCAGATTTCCTTGCTTGGAAGACAGTCGTTGCGATTAATGTGTGTGATTTAAACACTTTCTTAACATGACATATCTGCTCATCTCGAGTATACTTGTTTGTCTTTAAAAATCTGAACTGCTCCAACAAGTTTGAAATCCATGATGAAGAGCAGGTCATTGATGCAGCAGCTGAAGGTCGTTGGGTATATTCTGAGGAACTTCTGTAGAGATGTCCTGAAACTGAGTAGATTGATCTCCAATCAGCATAACCAATTTTCTTTGTGCCAGCTATAACTCCAACTAACATTGTTACATACAATCCAGTGTTGCACTTCCCTCCAAAGTGACAGAGTATGTATTTTGCTACACTGATCGTTTTACCATTTGCCTATAGTTGGGTGACACATTCCAACTTCTAACAAAATTTGGCTTTCTGTTTATTATATTAAAGGCCTAAAAATGACACAGTGTGTGAAAAATGGACATTCACAGGCAGAATTCTAAGTCATTCTTATACATTAGGGAGGGTTGGCTCAAAATGGACACGGCATTAGCCAGACAACAGCTGGAATACTATGGACAGCTTTGGGGCCCTTATCCAAGGAAAGATATACTGGCATTGGAGGCAGTCCAGTGAAGGGTCACCAAGCTGATACTAGGTATGGTCGGATGGTCTTATGAGAAGAAGTTGAATAGGTTGGCCTTGTATTCATTGGAATATAGAGGAATGGGAAGTGACCATATTGAAACATATAAGATTCTTAGAAAAATTGAGAAGGTTGATATGGAAAGGTTGTTTCCCCTTGTGGGAGAATCTAGGACCAAGAGGGTATAATCTCAGGATAAGTAGTCACTCATTACAGACATGGATGAGGAGGAATTTCTTCTCTTAAAATGATTCTGTGGAACTCTTTCCCAGAGGTTGAAGTAGAGGTTGATTCACTCAGTGCATTCAAAGCTGAGATAAATAGATTTTGATCAGAAAGGCAACCCAGATTATGAAGGAAGGGAGGAAAATGGAGTTGAGGGTTATCAGATCTGCCATATCTAATTCAATGGCTCAGCAGACTTAATGGGCTGAATGGCCTATTTCTGCTCCTCTGTTGTCTGGTTTTGTTTTGTCACATAGACCCGAGTCAAATGTTGGGCAGACAATCCTTTGGAGAGTTTGAAAAACAATGCAACCTGATAGAGGTTTATAAAATCACGAGGGGCATGAATAGGGTAAAGAGACAAGATCTTTTCCCTGGGATGGGAGAGTCCAGAACAAGAGGGCATAGGTTTAGGGTGAAAGGGGAAAAATATAAAAGAGACCTAAGGGGCAACTTTGTCACACAGAGGGTTATGCGCGTATGGAATGAGCTGCCAGAGGAAGTGGTGGAGGCTGGTACAATTACAACATTTAAAAGGCATGTGGATGGGTATATGAATAGGGAGGGTTGAGAGGGATATGGTCAAATGCTGGTAAATGGGACTAGATTAACTTAAGATATCTGGTCAGCATGGACGAGTTGGACCAGAGGGTCTGTTTCTGTACTGCACATCACCATGACTGTATGATTCGAGTGGTCATGATTTGGAGTTGTCGGCACTCCGAAAGCTAGTGCGCTTCCAATTAAACCTGTTGGACTATAACCTGGTGTGTGATTTTTAACTTTGTACGACTCTATGTATGGCTTAAATAATTCCTGTAGCAATGCCAACAACTTGGTCCTATCTGAAGTGATAGCGGGGTACAAATCATGATTAGTTTTAAATTCAAGAGTATTTTTGTTATTTTCAAGATTTGTGAATCTTATCATTTTTAAAATGAAAGAAACACATCTAAAGTCAGTCTACTGTAAAATATCCTGATAAACTGGCATACTCCACTACTTCTGGTAGCCTGCACACAAGCCAGAATATTTGGCTTGTGTTATGAAATTTTGATATTATGCCCTTTATAAAGAATCAGTTCCTGTATCCTCATCAAGGCCATGGCAGTCAATTTATTAGCAGTCAGCAATCACCATTGGCAATTGCTGCACTATTACTTATGGGACCAGCAAAGGAGTTTTCTCTAACCTTGGGAAAAAAGAAAACTTCCTGTGTGGTATTTCAACTTAAAATCAGATACTGAAATACTTCCTTTCTGTAATTGCACTTAATAAAATCATTTGTAAGCAAATATGCATAAGGCGTTATCCATACTGAATGCCATAATGACTGATGGTCTCCACAGACTATTTAGCAATAGCAGTCAGACTATTCCTTTCTATAAAGAACATAGTTCTAACGCACATATGTTATGAATTACAGCAGCCTAATTAAATTTCAATTTTATTGCTAAATTTCAAAAAGCTTTTGCAGGTAATAATGGCAGTTTAGACAAGTCTGACTTTTATAGCCTTCCTTCTCCAACGTAGAAACAATGCCTTCCAGTGTTTCAAATCCCCCACTGCGTGGAGCTAACCTGGCTGATCCATCCTTGTTTGCATTTCCTTATGCAGTACAGTAGCAAGCAGACAGAAAGTCTTTTCTCTATTTTCAGTAATTGAATACTGATTGATGCACAGTGGTAAGATTGTTCAGTCATACGTTTCCTTAGAAAACCATATGCAACATAACTTTAGACAGTGTTTATTCCATGTCTCTGCTTTATACCCTGAGCAAAGGTTGGTCAGTTCTCTCTTGATTATTGGAACGGGTTTCGTTATTTATAGATTTTTTAAAAATGGCAGATTCTTGGAATAATTAGTAGCACACAGATTTCATTACATTAATAAAACATAATATTTACACCCATGAAAAGAAAGATTTTAATTTAAATGGTACTTTTCACAGCTACAAGACATCCCAGAGAGTTTTACAGCCAATTAAAATTCTTTTGAAGGTAGCCACTGGAGGTAATGCAGCAACCACCTAATGCACAGCAAGTTCCCAGAAACAATAATGTGACAATGACCATTTAATCTGTTTTATTTCACAATGATTAAACATTTGCCGGGACACAGAGGTGAGACACAGTCTTCTTCAAAGAAGTGTCAGAGATCATTTATTGTAACTCATTTGTCATAATAGTTTGAACAGAATAAAGTCTGTCTCACTTGGGTAAAGAAAGTTTGATGATCAGATCTGACAGAAGTTGTAAATCTATTTGACATAACTGCAGCATTGAAAGCAGAATGTTACTATTTGCTTCATTGAACTAGAATCTCTGGGATTCGGCCTTTCAGTTGGATAACAGAAGCACTTAGTGGAAGTTTGCATTAACTGATGCTGTCCTAATTTTAGGTTTCCTTTTCAAAAACTCCATTATTATTCAATATTTGAGTATTCAGAGAAAACAGATATTTAAGGCACAATGTGGCTCAGTTTGTCTTATTCAATCCATTGACCGCATAGCAGGGACTGTTGCCAGTAAACCATTCTATCTCATTCTTTGTCCTCATTATTTAAAACTACTCTGCCTTTCTGAGTGTGGGAGCTTTGAGATGATGGGTGGGAGTGGGGGTGGATGGGTGGCAGCACAGGGAGATGGTGTTTTTAAATTACAAAAATGTTGAATAAAATGTCTTGTTCCTGCTTTACTCAACTAATGTAAGAAAAGCCAGACAGGTGGGATTCATTCATAGATAATGTTAGTTAGAACCGCACCTTCAAAAAAGAATGTTTTCAGAATGACCTGTGATTATAACAATGATCATTACTTAGCAATATAAAAAGGCTTGAAAAAAATAGAAATTGCTGGAAAAGCTCAGCAGGTCTGGCAGCATCTATGGAGAGAAATCAGAGTTAACGCTTCCGGAGTTAGCTGGAGTCCAGTTCTGAGGAAGGGTTACTAGACCAGAAATATTAACCCTGATTTCTCTCCACAGTTACTGCCAGAACGTGCTGATCTTTTCCAGCGATTTCTATTTCTGTTTCTGATTTACAGCATCTGCAGTTCTTTCGGTTTTTAAAAATACTTGACACCTTTTGTGCTCAAGGCCAAGCATAAACATTAATTAAATTAAAAATTACCATCTATTTTAAGCTTTCCTATTGCCTCATTTTAAGACATTCCTACCACGTTCCAAAGTCAAACAGGAGTATAATATCCAGAACTTAAATAATGTTTAAAATCTAGACTATTGCTCAACACGTGTACACCAAAAGGCATGTACAGAAAACCAACATCAACATTTCAGTGAGAAAAATATCTCTGCATGTATTAGTTTCACAAGAAGCTAAATAGACACATAGAAGAAAGAGATTGAAGATTGTCAATAAACTCTGAAGACAGGTGGGAGGAGACTGGATGGAGTATGATTTCCCTTCAACCCCCAATATCCAATCCCTGATACTTGCGGAGTGTAGCACACCATACACCAGGCAAAAGTGAGGACTGCAGATGCTGGAGATCAGAGTCAAGATTAAAGTGGTGCTGGAAAAGTACAGCAGGTCAGGCAGCATCCAAGGAGCAGGAAAAATCGACATTTCGGGCAGGAGCTTTTCATCAGGAATTAGGTTGGGAGCCTCTAGGGTGGAGAGATTTATCTGCCTGACTTGATGTGTTTTTCCAGCACCACTCTAATCTTGACACCATTCACCATACTGATGTTGGCAATGTGAGCTGACAGGATCAAGGAAAGATCATAAGGCTAATCCAACCTGCTTCACCATTCATGAGGGACGCAACACCGATTTACAGACTGGTTTCTGAGATGGCAGGACTGACATACAAAGAGAAATGGATCAGTTAGAAGTATACATTGAAGAATGAGATGGGGATCTCATAGCAATCTATAAAATTCTATCAGGACCAGTCAGAGTAAGTGCAGGAAGGAGTTTCTTTAATGACTGGGGAGTCCAGAATCAGGGGCCACAGGGGGATATGGGATAGACCATTTAAGACTGAGATGAAGAGAAATTTCTTCACCCAGAGAATGGTGAGGCAATGGAGTTCACTGCCCCAGGAAGTGATCGAGGCCAAAACATTGAATGTTTTCATCAGGAGTTACATTTAGTTCTTAGGTCTAAAGGGATCAAATGATATGGGGAGAATGAGATCAGGGTCATGAGTTGGATGATCAGCTATGATCCATACTGAATTGTGGAGCAGGCCTGAAGTGCTGAATAGCCTTCCCCTGTTTTTATTTTCTATGTTCTATTCAATAAGACCATGGTGCATCTGGGTATTCCATATTCCTGTCTGCAGATAAGCTTTAAAAATATACAAAGCATACATTTTCATTGCCTTTTGAGGAAGAGAGATCTTGACTTGTGACCTTTTGTGAGAAAATAAATTACTCATCTCTGACTTAAAAGGGCAACGCCTTTTAAACAGTGACTCCTAGTTCGAGGTTTGTTCAAAGAGGACAATGTCCAGCAGCATTAGCCACCAGTCACGCTCCAGCTCCCGCTCCACCTCCTGCTCCAGCTCCAACTCATTCACCTCTTATCTTGCATATCCAAGCCTAGCCTGTCCAACCTTCCCTCATAATACAACCTGGCCAATTCTAGGTATTAGTCTCGCAAACCTTCTCTGAACTGCTTCCAATGAATTATATTTTAATTTAAATAAGCTGACCAATAAGGTTCATGATACTCCAAATGCAGCCTTACCAGTGCCCTGTGTAACTGAAGCTTAACTCCTTCCCTTTGTGTTCAATTCCCCTTGTGTTAAACTGTAACATTCTGTTACCTTTCCTAATTACTTGCTGTACCTGCACATTAGCCTTTCATGATTCATACATTAGGTCAGCCAGATGCCTCTGCACCTCAGAGCTCTGCAATTTCTTTTCATTAGGTAATATACTTCTTTTATGCGCTTCGTCCCAAAATAGACAATTTTACATGTTTCCACATTATATTCTATTTTCCTGATCTTTCCCCATTCATTTAACCTATCTGTATCTCTTTGTAGGCTTATATATCCTCCTCACAACTAACTTTCCTTTAGATCAACAGAAAACACTTTAAGCATACTTTTGGTCTCTTTATTTAGGTCATTTATATAAGTTGTAAAATGTTGAGATTCCAGCATTAATCTCTATAGCATACCATTCAGAATATCTTGTCAACCAGTCAATGAACCATTTATGCCTACTCTCTACTTTCTGTTAGCTAGTCAATCTCCTGTCTATGCCAATATGTTACCCCCAATGTCATGATGTTATATTTTTGCATAACCTTTCATGCGGCACCTTATCAAATGAATTCTGGAAATCTAAACACAATACATTCATCAGTTCTCCTATATTTGTAGCCCATTATACTTAGAATCAAAGATCATAGATATGCAGAGCAAGAAACAGACCTTTCAGTGCAACTCGTCCATGCTGATCAGATATCCTAGCCTAATCTAGTCCCATTTGCCAGTGTTTGGCCCATATCCCTCTCAACCCTTCCTATTCATGTAATCATCCAGATGCCTATTAAATGCTGCAATTGTACCAGCTTCCACCACTTCCATTGGCAGGTCATTCCATACACGCAGCACCCTCTGCATGAAAATGTTGCCCCTTAGGTCCTTTTTAAATTTTTCCCTCTCACCCTAAACCTATGCCCTGTAGTTCTGGAGTCCCCCACCGCAGGGAAAAGACTAGTCTATTTATCCTATCCATGCCCCTCATGATTTTATTAACCTCTAGAAGGTCACCCCTCAGCCTCCAACACTCCATAGGAAATAGCCTCAGCCTATTCAGCCTCTCCTTATAGCTCAAACCCTCCAACCCTGGCAACATCCTCGTAGATCTTTTCTGAACCCTTTCAAGTTTCACAACATTCTTCCAATAGGAAGGAGACCAGAATTACACACAATATTCCAAAAGTGGCCTAACCAATGTCTTATACAGCCGCAGCATGACCTTTCAACTCTTATACAATACTTTGACCAATTAGGAAAGCGTACCAAACTCCTCCTTCACTATCCTAATTACGTGCGACTCTACTTTCAAGGAACTATGAACCTGAACTGTGGGCGGCACGGTGGCACAGTGGTTAGCACTGCTGCCTCACAGCGCCAGAGACCCGGGTTCAATTCCCGCCTCAGGCGACTGACTGTGGAGTTTGCACATTCTCCCTGTGTCTGCGTGGGTTTACTCCGGGTGCTTCGGTTTCCTCCCACAGTCCAAAGATGTGCAGGTCAGGTGAATTGGCTATCCTAAATTGCCCGTAGTGTAGGTAAGGGGTAGATGTAGGGGTATGGGTGGGTTGCGCTTTGGCGGGGTGGTGTGGACTTGTTGGGCCGAAAGGCCTGTTTCCACACTGTAAGTAATCTAATCTAATGAACTCCAAGATCTCTTTGTTCAGCAACACTCCCTCGGACCTTACCATTAAGTGTATAACTACTTGAAAGAACTTCAATCAATTGGTTAAGTGTGATTTCCCTTTCACAAAACCATGTTAACTCTGCCCGACTGTCTTACAATTTTCTAAGCATCTTGACATGTATCTTTAATAATAACTTTTAACATCTTTGTGATGGCGACTATTAAGCTAACTGACTTGTAAATACTTGGATTTTGTTTCCCTCCCTTTTTGAATAAAAGAATTGCATTCACTATTTTCCTTCTTGATGGATGTACCCCTCATCTAGATAACTTCGGAAAATTAAAACCGTGCATCAACTGTCACACCAGTCTACCAACTATTAGCCATTTCTTTTAAGACCCAGGATAAAGGTCATTAAGATCCAAGACTTGTCAGGTCACATCTCCAATAGTTTGCTCAGTATCACTTCCTTAATGATTGTAATTTTCTCCATTTCCTCCCTCCATCCTAGCTGCATTCCAGCCTTATATGTGTTCAATGATGGTGCATCTACAAACCTCTGTGGCTGCAAATTCATGGATACACAACCTTTTGAATGAGTAATTTCACTTCATTTCAGTCTGAAATGATTGGCTCCTGTACTTCTACACTTTAGATACCCTGCCAAGTGGAATCAATATGTCAGCATCTACTCCGTTAAGCTTCTTCAGAATCTCAAATGTTTTCTGAGATCACTTTGCCTCTTCCAAATTCCAGAGAATATAGACCAAAAATAAAACCAGCCTCAATTCATAAGAAAACCTGTTCCTCCCGGGGAACTTTTTCTAACCTGTGAGATGTGGTGCCACTGGCTGGATCAGCATATATTGCCTGCTCCTATTTGTCCTTGAGAAGGTGGTGGTGAGCTGCCTTCTTTAAGCGCTGCAGTCCATGTTTTGTATGTTGACCCATAATGTTATTCAGCAGGGAATTTCAGGATAGTGAAGGATTGGTGATATATTCCAGATGCCTAGTAGATGGTGGACAGGCTTTGGGGTATTAAGGGATACGTTTTCCTAGCCTCTAACCTACTATTGTTGCCAATATATTTATTTGGCGAGTCCAGTTGAGTTTCTGGCCAATGGTAATCCCCAGAATGTTGATAGTGGGAGATTCAGTGATGGCAATGATTATATTGTCTCTTATTGGAGATGGTCATTGCCTGGCATTGTGTGACATAACAGTTTCTTGCCACTTGTCTGCTCAAGCCTGGATATTGTCCAGAACTTGTTGCATTCAGACATTGACCTCCACATCAACTACGGATGTTAGGGCTTACCTTGGTGTAGTAGTGGGAAACATATGATTAAAAGAAAAATGAAATAATTATCAAAAAGTAATAAAAAATTTTTAAGTTCTAAATGAACTAAGGTAGCATAGATGCACATGTATAAATACATTTTAATTTCACTTGAACTTGTTTGTTGTATTTTCACTTTGTTTCTAGTGCGTTCAATAGCACAGCACCTCATTATTGTTCAGCTCTGGATAATGTGGACCAATACATGTAATATCTATGGTGTTCCATCATCAGTTGTACTATCTCTGATTATCCTGACATGTACAGGTCCTTGTACCTCATTTATGTCGTCAGAGGTTTGTAATATCTCTGGTAACTCAGAAGGTAGTCTTCACCCAATGATCATTCTTCTGAGGATGCCTGGTGAGCAGTGTCTTCAGCCAAGTCATTGCATGTCTTGTTGGCTTCCGTGTGATGGAGCATTGCAGAGTGTTGTTCCCACTCATTGAATGTGTTAGCAAAATATGAATGTGTCAGTGCTGGGTTACAAGTGACTTCCAAAGAAACACACAGATTGATCTGTTTCTGATAGAGGCCTGCAGAGCAGCTTACACTCAAATATCCAAGATTGCAAGACTGTGCAGTGTAATGCAGGTAGTGTGCCAGCCAGTTCTGCTGGTGCAGATGACTCGGTATTGTCTGGTGTGGCACATATAGTGCAAATGTGTTTCACATTATTTTAGGCTGACCAATGCATACTCCGGCAGCATTCATGTAAAACATAGCATTTAAAGTAGCAACCAGAATGAAAGAACAATGCAATGAAATGCAAATCTCCACACCCACGAGGGAACTGTAGGTTCCCAGCGAGCAGACGATGACAATGCAGAGTGATGTCGAAATGTTGCAGTGCCACACTTGGCCCGGACTATGGTGATGATGAAGTTCATACCGGCCTGCCTGCAGCAGCCACGCCATACCCTGTTCATCATCAGCACCACCTTCCGAGGCATCTAGCTCTCCCACCTCTCCCTCTGCAAAGTCTTCCTCTCCTTTGCTGAGTGAGGCTGTGCAAGGATACGGGACAGCATGCCACAGTAAGCCTGCATCCTAATCCTGGAGGATTATTGAAGTGGTCTGTCTGAGCAATCTGAGAAATGGAATCTCCCCTTTAGTAACTGAAAAATGTTTGTTTTTTTTCACTGGGATGTTAGAGTTGCTGGAAAGCTCAGCTTCTCTTCCTCATCCCTAATTGTCTCTGAATCACGAGGCTTGGTTGACTAATTTAGAAAGTAGTTCAGAGCCAATCACATTTGGATCTGGAGTCACATAAATTAGACTGGGTAATGATGGCAGATTTCCTGCCCTCTAAGGTATTCATGAATTAGATAGGTTTTATAAAGATCTATCTTCACTATCGTTGCTATCATTACTGCGATGAGCTTTATATTTGAGGTTTATTTTAAAGTGAATTCAAGTTTCATCGTGGAATTGATGCTATGGAATTGGACACATGTCCCAGAGCATTAGTGTAGGCCACTGGTTACTGCCCCAGAGACATTACTAATGTCCTCACTATTGCTGCCCTTGTTGAGGTATGAGCTGCATTGTATCTCTCAGTGACAGCAGTTTGCAAGTTCCACACTCATGTCATTAGCCAGTTCCTCGGCAGGTATCCCCTGTCACCAATGAGCCTTATTTACTTTGTTGACCACAGCTGTAATAAGAAAAGCACTGTGGAATACAAATGTTAGTCTGTCCTACCAACACAACCAAAGCAGAAGAAAAGATTACTAAAGTTATCAGTTATTTTTGAAAAAAAACTGGAGAACACATAAAGGAATATGGCACACTTCATAAGTCTAGTCCACACCATGTGGATCACACTGTTATTCATCTGGAAGCTAGCAGTGGAAATGTTAATACTTGACCACATCCTGAGAACAAAATAACAATAAAACAAAACAGAATAACAGGAGAAAAGTCAGCAGAGTGACTGAAAGTCTGAAGTAGCTGCAGGTCTCAGTCTACCTTTTGATTTAATAGAACAGAGCACCTCTGTGCCTGTGTTGAATCATAGTTGTCATCAATCTCCTGAATTGAACTCATGCTTCATTCCAGCGGTGCTCCCAGTCAAGTCTCTCTTGAGGATAGTCGCTGGAGGAAAGATTCTTCCACACTACATGAGCCTGGTAGTTGTTGACACCACAGAAGCTGTGTGTATTATCAGCATGTCTAGTTAGTATTCTGTTGCAACATTTCTTGCAGTTCCTCGGGAGCCACAACAACAAAATAACAGTCCCAAAAGGTACCCGGGACAAAAAAGGAAGATGTATCATCTCATTCCTAAAAGCCTCTTGAAATCTAGTATAAATCCCTTGTGCACTTAGTTCACGTTATCATTTAAATAATCACAATTTAGACAATTTCACTTGTCAGATGGGTTGCAGTGGTGACAATATCCAGCATTATACTAGAAAGCAGTTGTTCTTCAAGCAACCAAAAAAAATGTGCAAAATAAATATTGCTTAGAATATTACCTTTTATGTTTTAAACTTCTTGCTGAAACTTCTGTTTACTCACTCATGTTTTTAGTCTGATAGTGAAAATAAATTGTCCCACCCATGAAATCTTCTCAAAACGTACCATGAATATGGGCAGATTTTTCTCAAAACTGGAGCATACTCTGATTGCTGAAGGTAGTAAAATCTTTGAAGTTTGTCAAGCGTCATCTCAATTACAGCTCTGCCAGACAAAAACAACTCTTAAACTGGATTCTAAGAACAATTGCAGTCTCCTATCGGCCAACACGATGTCTTAAAATTTTATTTTAAGGAGAATGTATTAGACCATCAGAAAACATGATGATCTGTTTGTTATTATTTCAGAAAATGGTTTAGTTTTCCATTGACGCAGATAACAGAAAAGTAGTCTTATATAGTATTAAATATTGCAATTGCTCTTAATTGCTTCAGTTATAAATGATATAATGCAATAATCTGGTATCTGTAACTTGATTGCTCATTTATGGAGCATTGCTTGATGTCAGGTGAATCTCCAGCTGGAAACTGAAATGGGATCCGAGCATAAAGATTGATGGATCTATCTGTCTACCAATTACATTCAAAGGCACTCTAACGACTGACTGACTCTGAAATCTCATGTAACTCAGTGCACAGATCATTTGTTTGTTTTGTCTAGTCCTGTATCTGACTTACCTTTCACTGAGAGCCAGAAACGTCCAACTTAGCTATTAATTCCACTGCAAATGATACAACCTCCTGCTCTGTTTACCTTCGCTGGCACCAAGCACCTAGCGCATCATTATGCGCCCTTAATTCCTCAATCTTTCTGCTTGCTGAATGAATCCATGCACTTTCATTGGCCCTGTATTACTGAGCACAGTAAAAATGGTTAATTAATTTCTAATCTTTGCATGAAGTTATGGTAGTTTTAGTGGTTAGTTTACCAACTGTATTATGTAGTGCTGAGTAACAGGAGATAGAATATTGAATGCCATGCAAAGATGATAAATGCAATATGTGACAAAATGATTCCTTTCTATTTGAAACTGATGCGGTGCTTAATTTCACTATGAGTAATGACTTGCAAGCTAATGAAACAGCAAGTTCATGCAAATTATGTGGAACGAGAAAGGATATTTGGAAATGGTAATATGCAAGGTTAAGTTGTTATTTCTCAATTCCCATTACATCTTATGTTTGAAGTACTACAAAATAGAAGCAAACAGCATGAAACTGTTACCCCGAGATGTAAAGCGTATTTCTTATTCGGGGGCTGAGTCATTTGGGAAGTAAGTGTATGGAAATCTTGGGAGCATGACAAGAGAAGCAGTCGATACAGTTTAATGGAAAGTAGCAAATATTTTTATCTTTTGCATATTTTAAGTCAATTAGTTTTGAAACATTGACTACGGGAATATCATACTGAAAGTGGTGGCAAGACAGTATTCAAAAGGATGAATTTGCACATGATAATGCTGACAATTAAATAATGCCTTATCATGGTCAAACATTCCAAAGTACTTGACAAAATTAATTGCTTTTTGGCAAGTGATGATGTTATTCTGATACATATAATAGACAGTCTTCTTCACTACTTCTTAGGCAGCCCCTGGAGACTGAAAATGTTTTGTTCCTACTGCAGAGTTCTCAGTCCTGATATGACTAAATATTTCAGTGCTGGATCTACGCACCACACAGCCATTCCATGGCAATAATTTACAACAAATAGCAATGAGATGAAGGACTGGCTAATGCTTCTTCCCCATGGTCTTAATTATGCATCCTATTTGCAACATAGAAACAGGTCAATTGAGCCAACTAGCAAATTCGGCCGTTCATCTCAAACAAAAAAAAGTCTCAGTCAGATGTCCTGGCCTTAAGTCCCTTTGTTATCTTTTTGGTATTTTATCAAATCTGATCTTGAATGTTAACATATTTTATGACTTTACCACAAAACCTCAAAGTGAATTCCACAACCTCACAATTCTCCACGTAAAGCAATTTATATTTCTTTCTCTACTCAAGCTCCAGATATCTATTTTTGTATTGGTTTCATTGTTCTCTCAATAATTGGAAACAGTCTGCCTTGATCTACCCCACAGATGTCAAACTCAAATTATAGAGTGGGTTTGATCTGCCATTTGAGCACTTTTGTGGACCACATTCAGCGAAACTTATTTGGACAGATTGGAGTAGATATTAGCTTGCGTTTTGCCCATCTATTACACACAAGGTGTTCCAGTTTCACAATATAGAGTTACATCAGGGAAGACAGCTTTCAGTAAGGGTGTCCCAGCATGTTAAGTCAAGGGCAGCCCCTGATACCAGTCCAAGGGTTTGGATGCCATCAATTAGCCAGTCAGAAGCAAGATCCTCTTCTCATAAAGGGCAGGGGCTGAATGTTGGGCACCCCACAATCTGTCTTGATTCTTTCTTCCCAATTGTGGCCTGTTTTCTTCTGGAACAAAAAGGAGGCAATGGACTAGTGGCTTTATTGCTTGCATGTTCATCTAGAGACTCAGGTAATGGTCTAGGGACCTGGGTTCAAATTCTAGCATGGCTGAACTTGAACTGAATAAAAACCTGGACTGAAGAATCAAATGATGACCATTGCCCATTGTTTGAAAACCCATCTGGTTCAATAATTTCCTTTCAGGATGGAAGTCTGCTGTCCCTACCTTCACCTGGCCTACATGTGACTCTGGGCCAACAGCAATGTGTCTGACGTTTAACTGCCTTCTGTGGACAAATAGGGAGAGCCAGTAAGTGTTAGCCTATCCAGAAATCCTCACATCCTGTGAATGAATTTTAAGAAAAGGAAGGGATTGAGTGAGTTGAAAGTGGGTAGCAGCTGTTAGTGTTAGTGTGGGTAAGGAAAAAATGGTAAGCTGTTTTGAGATCATGATTTTGCAGCATAGAGGCCTTGCAGAGTTACTGGGTGTCAGAGTGGGTGAGGGAAGATATTGCATGGAGTGATAGAGCATGTGCCTTGATGGAAGGTGGTGGAGTGTGAGTATGAAGTAGCAAAGAGAAGAGGGTGGTTCTTATCCAGGCAGACCCTTCCACTTTCGGGCATCCCTCCAGGTGGCCGAGGCTGTAATGACCCAGGTGGTAACCTCAGCTCACCCTGGCAGAGTCTGGTGTCACAACCTCCAATTCTGGTCTTTAGGGAACAGGACGGTCCTCATCAAAATGACCTCAACCACCTGGACTTTCAGGGCTCTCTCTGCAAAGTGAGGCATCAATTTTCTCTCCCCTGCATGTCTTGGCCAAATGTCAGAAACCGTTTGGTGTAGCTCTAGACTGCCAGTGCTTGTCTGTGTGCACAATGGCTTTTCAAAGATGCTGATCCACTCTCGATTATCCTGGCAGTGGTGAGTTCTACAGGTTACAATGAGTGGTAGTCTTGGGCTCTCATCAGATGAAGACATCACCAGAGGGATGGGAAATGAAGCTAATTAGGTGAGTTCAGGTTGATAAAGCAACAAATCATGCTCGGCCTACATGAAGCCCACCATGAATTGTGACAAAATTGGACTTTTTCCAAAACATGACAAGATTTGGCCCATAGGTCCTCACTGATTTCAGATATACCTGGTGACTCTTTGAATTCAATGCTGGAATAATTTGAATATATAAAGTTGGATCATCATCCTTTTTTTCTAGTCTTGCAATGAATAGAGGCATTCGCTGGCCATGTCAGCATTTGCTGCCCATCACTAATTGCTCTTGAAAGGTTATTAGTGAGCAGTCTTTTTGAGTGGTTTTTATTCATGCGGGGAAGATGCATCTTAAGTGAACCTCTAACAACACTAGGAAGAAAGTTCCAGGAATTTGATAAAAAGACGGGGAAAGAGTAACAAATATACTTCCAAGTCAAGATGGTGTATGGCTCTCTAGATGGTAGTCATTCCATAGTACTCTCAGTGGTAGATGCTACAGATTAGAAGGGGCTATTCAAGAAACCTTGGTCAGTTAATGCAATTATGATGAACATGTGTGATTTGTACACAGAAACACAAGCGCACACACATTTTATGTGTATATATATGAATAATATATGTATAACCTTTCAAGTTTGGATTTCAAAATAGTGGCATTTGGGCACTGATTTCTTTTATGAAGGATTTTCTTTATTAAAATAAACAAGGTCAGAGAATCCAGAGTGATCTAAACCAACAATGCACAGGAAGCAAATAACAGCCATTACACAACTCATTTAAACTTTTTTATGGAAAAGGAAAACAAAAACCTGCAAGAAAGGTTTTCAAAATGGGGCAGACTTTATTAACATGAGGCAAAATTTGGCCAAAGTGGACTGGGAACAACCTTTTCTGCAGAATAGTTGGGGTCAGGGAAAGGCTTTCAAAATGGAATTAGCAAGACTAAAAACCCTTTTAAGGTGAAATGTAGCAACAGCAAGTCCAGAGAACTCCAGATGTCTCGGAATAATCAGGACTAGATAAGGAGGAAAAATTAGACGTTTAGAAGGTGTAATGGGGGCAGATCAATGGAAGCCCTAGTGGAATATAGAAAAGGCAGGGAATCCTAAGGAAGCAATTAGGAGAGCAAAGAGGAGGCATGAAAACACTGGAGGGCAAGGTTAGAATGGAATCCCAAGATATTATACAACTATATCAAGGGGAAGGGGATTAACATGGAAAGAATAGGGTCCATTAGGAGCCAGGGCAATCTGTGCTTGGAAATGGGGGGCCATTGGTAGGGTTTTAACCAATTCTATCCATCTGTCTTTACTTTGGAAAAGGAGGATGTAGGTACAGAATTCAGGAAGAGGCACTGTGGGGTTGTTGGGCAGTTTGACATCGGGAGTGAGGAGGTACAGGAGATTTTGACAAGCTGGAAAGTAGACAAATCCCCAGACATATTGTGTCCCAGGCTGCTGTGAGAGATGAGGAAGCAAATTACTGAGGTCTGTATCAAAGTTTTAATTCCTCTCTGGCCACAGGGAAGGTGCCGGAGGACTGAAAGACATTGAAGTGGTTGCACTTTTAAAGAAAGGCTGTAAAGATAAACCAGGAATTACAGGCCAGTAAGTTTCACACCAGTGGTAGGGAAATGATTGGAGAAAATTCTGAAGGAGAGAGCTAATCTCCTCTTGAAGAGGCAAGGTCTAATCAGAGATAGTCAGCATGGCTTTGTCAGAGGGGCGTCATGCCAAAGAAATTTGATTTAGTTTTTCAAGGAGGTGATCAGATGTGTAGGCGAGGGTGGAGCAGTTGATGTAGTTTATATAGATTTCAGCACAGCTTGTGACAATGTTCCATATGGTAGACCAACAAGGAGGTAAAAATATGCAGACATGCATCCTCGCAACCTCTCTCCTCATCAGCACCATCTCATATATCCTGAAAGCTTAGCTGTGCCACCCCCCTCAATTCCACGTCTTTCTTCAGCTTATTTGACATTTTAACAAAACCCTTTTTTTGCTTTCTTTCAGATATTAAGGAACACAAGCTGTAACAACTCAGCAGTATCCACACACACTGAAACCTTCTTCCCGTCTCCTGCCCTCTATTACCATCCCTTGCTGGGTATTCACCATACCTTCAGACCTTCTGCAGTCTGATACTGAATGATCTGTACTTAGCAAAAGACTTGGGTTTATCCCTTTACACCCCATCTCAACAATGTTGAATTCTTCTTCCATTGCCTCTGTGCCTATTTCTTTGGACAGGAGTCCTCTTCCCATCCTGCAGACCCCTTCACCCATCTCCAACAGTCTCCCTCCACCTGGATCCTACCTTCTGGTCTCTTATCTGCTCTCGTTTATTTATTGACTGCTGTCAATGTGACATCGTTCACCTTAATTTCTTTGCTCCCATAAACAATTTCAACTTATGTCTCTCTGCATTGAATGCTCTTCAAGCTTTCAGTTCCAATCCTGATGTTGTCATCAAATCTGCTGACAAGGATGGTGCTGCTGTTGTCTCACATACTGACCTGTACCATGTGGAGGCTGTGTGCCAGCTCTCAGAGACCTCCTCCTATCTCCCCCTGTGCAACTGGCAGCCTCCTCAGTTCTTCCCAGATCACCTGACCTCATTTCTAATAAACACTACCCGACTCTGCATCGAACGCAGAAAGTGCGGGTGGTCATTTTTGAAGGTCTTGTTCACAGAGCTAGGATTAACCTCGTCTTTGCACAGCCAACTAAAAACAAAATTGAAGCTTTATTCTCCATCCTCTTTTTCCTCATTTCTTGCTTCTCACTCATTGTATATGCAAAGGTTTCACTTAGGCCTTTGCATGATGCTCCTCGTATTATGATGCTCCCATTCACTAGGTTGCTGCTGTTGCTCTCAGCTCTATATGATCTGCTGGTCTTTTGCAAACCCCATTCTCCTGCCTTTTCTCCTCCCCACCGAGTCCCAGTTATCCTGACACCCAGCTTCCTTCCATTTGCTCTCCAAACTATTATAACTGACTTGAATTTTTCACAAGATGATAGCAGCAAAGCCCATCGAAAATGCAGTCGGGTTACTAATTATGGCAAAGTCCCATAATTTGCATGTTACAGAGGTTCTAGTTGCCCAGTAGCAGACTCAGTGACGATGCAGTGCCATTATAAACAGGCTAGTTAACCTTTTGTCACAGTTCGCTTCAGACTGGTTAAACTCTACCCCGAACAGATCCCAGTTCCACAATCTCATTAGCATGCACTTCATCTAATTGTAACTGTGTCAAATTTTAGGCATACGAACTAAATGAAGTGTATAAAGGAAAATTAAAGCAAACAGATAAAGCCTGCAGCTGAGAATGGACACTATTACAGTCCTGACGTGCCGAATAATTCCAGAAACATCTGGCAGCAGTCATTTCTCTGCCAAATTTTTTTTTCCCACAGAAAGGATTCCCCTCCAACAGACTGATAAAAGCCAGTGTACAAATGACAGGCAAAGTCTGAATCTTTTGGCTCCACTGTCCACACCAAAATATTTACTAGTCTCCTTAAGGATGAATAAAGATTTATGAGTGTGGGCCTGGATGAGCAATTTCAGTTATATGGATAGACTGGGGAAGCTGAGGCTGTTCCCCTCGAGCGAAGAAGAAAAGATTTGATAGTGGTGTTCAAATTCAATAAGGTCTGGACAGAGGAGACGGAAAGGAACTATTGCCATTGGCAGAAGGTTTGTGAACAAAGTACAGGAATTAAAAAGCCTTTTATTCAGCAAATAGTTTGAGTCAGGAATGCCTTGCCTATGTGGTGAAGCCAGATCGAGTCTGGACTTTCAGAAAGGTATTGGACATTTATCTAAAGAGAAATAATTTAGAGGGTTGAGCATAGATTAAGGTAGTTAGAATAATTGCATCTGTCTTGTCACAAGCCAGCATGGGGCTGAGTGGTCTCCTTGTATACCTATAACTATACTACATTTCTACTGTGATGCTACAGAATACTTCCATGTTGTTAAAGGCAGCAAACTCCACTTCAGAAAGAATATAACTGATGTAGGTGCACTACGTTTTGTAATATTTCCAATCAATGTTGTAATGGATACAATCAACAAATCTGAGAAAAATCACAGTGCAAAGCCATGAGTGATAACATTAGAATTAGTGATGTCTTGAAACATAGATTTGTTCCCTTTGAATCTGTCAGACCTGATAATAAAATGCTTTCCTGCTACCCCTGAGCACAAGCACATTGAGCAAGGCTGTCATTTAGGATTGATAGCCTACCTTGTAGACTCAGTGTTGCCCACACATCCCTCCTCTATAAATGTACCCTTGTCTCTGTTCTATAAATGTATAACTAGTGTTCTATAAATGTACAACTATCTCTCTTCTATAAATATGCCAGTTAATCTTCAGTGGCAATGAAGTTAACAATCATCTCCAAGTGACACTGAATAAAACAAGGTAACATTACTGGAAAAACTAAAGCAGATAATTGAAGGCCAGACCCCAACGAATCCCATTGTCCCAATATTGCTGTCCTCACCTGTGACAGGGAAAATCTCTTCTGATGCTGGATTTAATGATTGCCAAGCCAATAAAACTAGTACATTAAAAGTCAACGGTCCAGTCCACTCTGTGATTTGTTGTCTGCAATATCTCAGAAATTGAGACGGGCTGCTTGAAAAGTTGACAAGCATGACGGATGAACAGGATATGAAATGAATATACTTAAAAATAGGTTCTAGTTCATCCAGAATGGAATATGAATGATTTTAGAGTGGGATCAGCCCACTGAGTTTAAGCATGCATACTTTCCCCACCATTGCTTAAGGTTTTGGTAAATACTCATTGATCTCTTGAAGTTCTGCACATGGACACTCAAGAGCAAGTACTGTTTCCATGTCAACCAGAGTTAGAGGCCACTGGATAATTGGACAACGTCATGCAGACATAATTCAGACACCAGTTTAAAGCCATATACTCAGCCTATATTTTTACACAGTACTTTTCTTTAAACTCTTTATTTATAGTTACATGGCGAAGTGTGCTACAATTTAGTAACAGTGAAGTGGATGTGGAACATACAAATTTGTCTGTGCCACAGGTTATGAAGCTTTGGGAAGATTTGTAGCTCAGGTTGAGTTTCTGGATGTAAGTTTGCTCACTGAGCTGGGAGGCTCGTTTTCAGATGTTTCATCACGATCATGGGTAATGTCATCAGTGACCCTCTGGTAATGATGTTATCTAGTATGGGAATGTTGGGTTTGTGACCCAGTAATCACACAGCATTTTAAGCATACATGAGCCAGCAGTAGCCCCCTACACCTCAGATTTTCATGTTCCAGTTCCTTAACCTGTGGATGTAAGTTTGCTCGCTGAGCTGGGAGGTTCGTTTTCAGATGTTTCATCACCATATCACCATCGTGGGTAATGCCATCAGTGACCCTCTGGTAATGATGTTATCTAGTATGGTGCAGAGCTGGGCTGAGGAGTGGCAGATGGAGTTCAACCCTGCCAAGTGTGAGGTTGTCCATTTTGGAAGAACAAATAAGAATGCGGAATACAGGGTTAATGGTAGGGTTCTTAGTCAGGTGGAGGAACAGAGGGATCTTGGGGTCTATGTACATAGATCTTTGAAGGTTGCCACTCAGGTGGATAGAGTTTGTAAGAAGGCCTATGGAGTATTATCGTTCATTAGCAGAGGGATTGAATTCAAGAGTCGTGAAGTGATGTTGCAGCTGTACAGGACTTTGGTTAGGCCACAGTTGGAGTACTGTGTGCAGTTCTGGTCGCCTCACTTTAGGAAAGATGTGGAAGCTTTGGAGAGGGTGCAGAGAAGATTTACCAGGATGTTGCCTGGAATGGAGAGTAGGTCGTACGAGGATAGGTTGAGAGTTCTCGGCCTTTTCTCATTGGAACGGCGAAGGATGAGGGGTGACTTGATAGAGGTTTATAAGATGATCAGAGGAATAGATAGAGTAGACAGTCAGAAACTTTTTCCCCGGGTACAACAGAGTGTTACAAGGGGACATAAATTTAAGGTGAAGGGTGGAAGGTACAGGGGAGATGTCAGGGGTGGGTTCTTTACCCAGAGAGTGGTGGGGGCATGGAATGCGCTGCCCGTGGGAGTGGTAGAGTCAGAATCATTGGCGACCTTTAAGCGGCATTTGGATAGGTACATGGATGGGTGCTTAATCTAGGTTAGACGTTCGGCACAACATCGTGGGCCGAAGGGCCTGTTCTGTGCTGTATTGTTCTATGTTCTATGTTCTATGTTCTATGTTGTGCCAGTTTGCAGGAAAGTCTGCAAGCTCATGTGACAAGAGATTCCTGTGTAAGGAGTAGATTCCATTAGCAACGTTTTTGTAACCCATTCGTGTTATCACCCTCTCATGAAGAGTGGGGCCATGCCTGCTAATGGCTATGTACAGTCAACAAATAATGCAGTGGGTGGAACTCAGATAAAGACAAACTCCAATACACCATCTAACCTGAACCAAAACCATCACGTCACAAATGGATAATGGATCAATGTAGCCAGAACACTATGTTCAAAGACGTTCATTTAATATCCTTATAAAGCATGAATCAAACGTGGTTACCAATGCTAACCTATCTGTGTCTAATGTGATTTCTTAACTCATTTTTGAGTTTTAAGGCATCATGCTCCCCAGTTGCTGCCAACTCCATTGGAGTTAGATTGCTGAGCCTCATGCCTTTTTGCTGTTATGATTTTGGCAGCAGTTGAGGGGAGGAGGTGGCATAGTGGTAATATCATTAGAGGTGGAACTTGAGAAAGGCAGTCAGCAGCACCTAGAGGAGTTGGTGAGAGGAGGAAGTCAGAGAAAGGGAGTCAGCCGGGTCTGGACGAGCAGACACAGAGAGAAGGAGTCAGAGACAAATTTGTGTCATTGGCAGAGGGATGGAAAAGGGACAGTCACAGTAGTACTATCTGGAGTGGTGCTCTCCAATGTTGACAGCAGCTGCTCAAGAGATCTGCCAAATTTTCCTGTGAGAAACCAAGATGTGGTGCCATTATTTAAATAAGTCTGTAAGGAAAGGAAGGGGAACTATAAACCGGTGAGCCTTATGTCAGTGGTGTGTAAGTTGTTGGAGGGGATTCTGAGGGACAGGGCTGATTAGGGATAGCCTATATGTTCTGTGCATGTAAAATCATGTCTGACTGATTTGACTGAGTTTTTGAAGAGGTGGCAAAGAAAATTGATGAAGGCAGAGCAGTTGCTGTTGTCTATGTGAACTTCAGCAAAGCATTCAACAAGGTTCCACGTGATAGACCAGTTAGCAAGGTTAGATCACATGGCATCCAGCTAACCAATTACATGCAATGTTAGTTTGAAGGTAGGAAGGTAGGTTGAAGGTTGTTTTTTGGACTGGAGGCCTGTGACCAATAGTGTGCCATAAGGATCAGTGCTGGGTCCACTGCTTTAAGCCTTTTATATAAAAGACTTGAATATGAATATAGAAAGTATGGTTAGTAAGTTTGCAGATGACACCAAAATAAGTGGCAGGATGGACAGTGAAGAAGATTATCTTAGAGTACAATGGAACCTTGATTAGATGGGCCAGTGGGCCAAGGGGTGGCAGACAGATTTAAATTTAGATAAATGTGAGGTGTTGCACTTTGGTAAGGCAAACCAGGGCAGGACTTATCCAGGAACTGGTAGGGCCCTCGGGAGCATTTTCAAACAAAGAGACCTTGGGAACCGGTGCATAGTTCCTTGAAAGTGGAGTCGCAGGTCACCAGGGTGGTGAAGAAGGTGGGTAGCATGCTTTTGCCTTCATTGGTCAGAACATTGAACTGTACAGGATATTGGTGAGGCCACTTTTAGAATACTGTGTACAATTCTTGGCCTAATTCTGGCCACTCTTCTATAGGAAGGATATTGTTAAACTTGAGAGGCAGAAAAATCTACAACAATGTTGTTGGGGCTGAAGGGTTCGAGTTATAAGGAGAGGCTGAATAGACTGTGGCTTTTTTCCCTGGAACATCGGAAGCTGAGGGGTCACCTTACAGAGGTTTATAAACTCATGAGGAGCATGGATAGGTTGAATGGCCAAGGGCTTTTTCCTGTTTTGGAAGAGTCCAAAACTAGAGGGTATAATTTTAAGGTCAGAGGGGAAAGATTCAAAACAGACCTGATGGGTAACTTTTTTATGTAGAGAGGATTGAATGAGCTGCCAGAGGAAGTGGTGGAGGCTGGCAAATCTTTTCTGAAACCTTTCAAGTTTCACAACAAAAACAAATGAAGGGGCGAAAGGTGGTGCCTGTGTGGAATGAGCTGCCAGAGGAAGTGGTTGGCTGGTAAAATTACATCATTTAAAAGGCATCTGGAAGGATATATGAATAGCAAAGGTTTAGAGGGATACAGGCCAAGTGTTGGCAAATGGAACAAGATTAATTTAGCATATCTGGTCAGCATGGACGAGTTGAACTGAAGGGTCTGTTTCCTTGCTGTACGTCTCAATGACTCTACGACTCTGCAGCAGGGAGACCAGGACGGCATGCAATATTCCAAAATTGGCTTAACCAATGTCCTGTACAGCCACAACATGACCTCCAAACTGCTGTACTCAATGCATTGAACAATAAAAGCAAGCCCACCAAATGCCTTCTTTATTATTCTATCTATCTGGGACTTCACTTTCAAGTATGTATGAACCTGCACTCTAAGGTCTTTTTGTTCAGCAACACTCCACAGGGCATTACCATTAACTGTATATATCCCACCTTGATTTGCCTTTCCAAAATGCAGGACCTCATATTTATCTAAATTTAACTCCATTAGCCACTCCTCAGCCCATTGGCCCATTTAATCTTGATCAAGCCCATCTAAACATGAGGAAAGGAATTTATAATGCAAAAGATGACTGGAGATTCATGGAAACAAGAAAATCAATGTATTGGCGATATATAATATGAGTTTCCATTCACTGGATGAGAATGATATGGTAATTATTTTATTAGGCTAGCAATCCATAGACATGAAATAAATAATAGTCAAGAAAACATTAATTAAAAACCATACCATTTCGGAATTTGAATTCAGTTTTAAAAATATGGAAATAAAAATCTACTTACCAGAGATTCTTTATTAAATTCATCCATCATCTTCAACACATCAATTAGATTACCCTTTAATCTTTTATTCTTGAGGGAATACAAGCCTAGACTATGCCACCAGTCTACATACTTTAAACCATTAAGCCCTGGCATCATTCTGATAAATCCATGATGCATCCCCAAGAAGGCCAAAATATCCATTCTGAGACACAATGCTCTGAACTAATTGCAGGACTCCAGATGACTATGTTATGTCTTATTGTGAGGAACATTGAATGCAAGAGTAAGCAGGTAATGCCACAGTTATACTGGACATCGGTGAGATCGAATCTGGAGTACTGGTCACCATACCTATAGAAGGATATTAATGCATTAGAAGCTATTCAGGGAAAGTTTGTTCAAGTAATATCTGGAATAAACAGGAAAATGTACACAGGCTTTTTAAAAAAAAATCATTCACAGAATTTGGGCATCACTGGCTAGGCCAGCATTTATTGTCCATCCCTAATTGACCAGAGGGCAGTTAAGAGTAACCCACATTACTGTGGATCTGGAGTCACATGGAGAATAGCCCAGATAAGGATGGAATTTTCCTTCCCTAAAGGGCATTAGTAAATCAGATTGGTTTCTCCTTCTGTCGATATGCAACAGTTTCATGCTTATTATTAGACTTTTAATTCCAGATTTGTATTGAATTCAAATTCCGCCATCCACTATCTGTCCAGTTAAAGCCCTCAATTTGGGCAGGACCAGTGCGAGGAACACTCTCATCTGCCAGTGAACGACTGAAAAAATTATGAGCGTAGTTTCGGTTTTAAAATGCAAATGTTTGTTCTATCATGGTTTGAAACATTACATTGATATTAATGTAGTTTGACTGTTTGTTGTTGAGGATTCCTAAGCATTGTGTCAATTATTTTCCTGGGCAGCCAGATACAGTCATACCAAGACATTTCCATATTAAGGCATTGTTGGTTGTCACAAATTTCAAAAGAATTCCCCAACATGTAATATAACGAAAGAAAATAACGAAAATGCATCAAAACTGAAAAGAAAAATGCAGGGTTTATTTCAAATTTCCAATATTCATCATTTATTTTTATGTCAAGCTTCTTGAATCAGTTTTAACATTAAGGAGTATTGACAAGAGAGGGGATGAGAGGCTGTTTTTTAAAGCAGAAAATGTAAATACACACAATTATTAGGTGCAGAAATCTGCTGTTTCTCCCATTGCTCTCTGACATCCCAGAGAGGCCATTGGCAGATTTGCAAATAGATGTGCTCAGTAGATGATATAGACCCTTAGGGAAAGAACTTCTATGAGTCTCAAAGTTGAGATAAGTTGGATGAGTACACTGTGTCAAATCACCATACAGAAAAACAATTCTTCAGATTAATAACTAAAGCAAATTATAATCTGTTGCTTCATTCTAATAAATCACCAGGCACTGTGTTCATGAAGCTAATCAAGGTCCAATAAGCTGCTTAATTATTTAATGGAGAAAAACTACAATATTGGGTTCTATTTATCACTAACATCATTTCTCAGTCAAGGAAACCAAAGCACTGCAGATGCTTGAAATCAGAAATATTAATTCTGCTTTCTGTCCGCAGATGTTGTCAGACCTGTTGAGTTTTCCCAGCAATTTCTGTTTTGTTTTTTATAATTTCTCAGCCTGTTTGCTGCTACTTTGGTTTCAATGTCACCATACTCCTTGTGATTCAGGTATTTAGATTACAATGGTTTGAACTCTATCTTAATACAAAAGTTTTTATCATTTGGGGATTTGAGAGTTAGAAAACCTTTATGTTCTGAGTGGCATAATTAAGTTACAAATGAGTTAATTCATTGACAAACAAACTAAAATCTGGTTAAATTGAAGGTAATATCACTTTAACGCAGTGTTTCAAACTTCGAGGTATAATTGAAACTTTGAAGAGTTTGAAATGGTGTCATTATAAGAATATCAGAATACCTGTTGGAATACAACTGTAGATGTTTCCAGTGCAGACTGAGAACATTTGACTTATAATTCCATACCAGCTTTTTATCAAGGCAACATAAAACTAATCCTACTGTTTTGTTCTCCAAATCTCAATTCTTGCCCCAGCTCTATAGCTTCCTCTGCAGCTTCCTCTGTTTTAAATGCTCTTTTCCTTAAATAGTGTAATAGTCCATACCTGAACTATTGCAATGGCAATACAATCAATGCTCCAACAGCCCCATGCAAAACATTTCTCTTAATCTCCCTTAAACCATTGTCCCCTCAGTGCTGACTCACCAAGCTGAAAATATTCTCTATTTACTCTATGAAAATTCCCTATTATTTTAAAAATAATCCTTAATTGCTTCCATTAAATTTTCCAAAAGTTGATTTCGCTTGGCCTTCCTCCCATTGTAAAAGAACATTAACATTATTATATGGACTGAGTCAGCCAGAACATCATGGAATGAATGTATTGTGGTCCATTTAATTCTTATTGGATTTAGTTCTGCACAAAAACCAAACCCATCTGTTTATTCTTTTGTCAGAGTGATTGGTATACATTCAGACTCGAGGAACATTTCCAATTCTCATTCAGATGAAACTAGATTCTTCATCAGGAAAATTATCTAAGTCCTCTAATCAGCAGAAACTCGAAAAGATGTTCTTTGTTATGCTGGGACAAGGCTCTAGTGAACTCCATAATCTGTGAGATCCTCCATCTGTGGACATTTTGAAAGCAAAAAACATAACCTACATATCAGTGAGCATCTGGAACTGTGGCCAGAGAAACTAAATGCAGACTTCATTTGCTATTTCTGTTACTGTCCTCCCTTTTTATAATTGCATTTTTTGTAGGAGTTCAATACTTTCAGCTTGGTTATATAAGTGGAGAAGCAAAGCCTTCTTATGAATGTGTAGTTGGAACATGATGGAAAAATATTCCACTTGGGATCACAGATCAGTTATATATTCAAGGCATGCTTCAAGCATCTAAACGATTTGTTTGTTAAGCCCGTGTATGTAATTCATTGGCTCCAGAACATTAAACGAGTGTAGAAGTATGCTATTTTGGCAAATCCTTCTTGACTTGCTGTTGCTGCTGAAAGCAGGTACTGGAGCTGTGTTTTGCCCATCTGGAGAAAGAATATCGAAAGGCATTTTTTGGAAAATATATCTGGCTGTTTGAGGAAAGGTCAATGTCTCTTCTGATATCCAAAGTTTATTCAAACTACTGTCTTCATAAATAATGAATCCAATTAAATCCATAAAAATCATTCCAATCCCCTCCCTCAATTTTCTCTTCTTCTGACAAGTCCTGATTGATAATGGGGTATTCAGGCCAAATGAAGAAAATTAATGAAACAAGATGAGAAATTCATATTTTTCTAGTGCTTTTTACCACCCTCAAGTTGTTCTAGAGAGCCAATGAAATATTTTTGAAATGTAATCACTGTTGTTTTGGACATTAACATGGAAGACAATTAGCAGACAGGAAAGATCCCATAAACAGCAGAGAGGTGACTGGCCAGCTTTTTTTATTGGTGGTGTTGGTTGAGAGTTAAATGTTGGCCAGGGCACCAGGAAAACTCCTTGCTCCTCTTTGACAAGGTGCCACAGGAACTTTTACATCTGTGTGAACAAGCAGTTGATGTAGTCCAGCTCTCTGGCAAGGCTTCATGCTGGGAAATGGGGACCTCTGGGCTCAAACGTCAATTTGCAAGTTGGAAATAAAAAAGGACCACCTAGCTGGGGTTCTAGCTCAGATTACATAATGAACCAGACAACTAGCATCATACTCAGATATTTCTCATGGGTTTAATTTGCTAGGAACTCTTCCCTAAACTTCCCTGAATCAACCAAAGAAGTCCAATGATAATCAATGTGCCATATTACCTGGTTGAAGTGCTGAGTTGAAAAATTCATTGATTTCTCCCTTGAGTCTGTCAGCAAAGAAGTAAGGTAATGCCGACGTCACTTGAGCTGTAGTGCATCCATGGATTACTATATAAGAAGTTTGCAAAGCCTAAATCTTAATTTGATGATACTAATAATCAACCATGGTATAGACAAACAGGTGTGGTTATAAACAAGCGGGTACAAAAGATATGAGAGCAGTGGATTTGGAATTATTGAAAATGAAAAGACACCACATGAATAGGTGTATATCTTTCAGAATAAGATTCATAGGTTACACTTTGACCCAAAATAATTAAAAAGACCTGGTAGGTTTGCTAAACACCAAGTCATTTTTCATTTTAATTTGAAATACAAGATTATAAATTACAGCATTTTAAAAAGAGCAGCATTAGCTATAATGAACCCGGCAATCCTGGAAAAGAAGATCTTGTGATGCACTTGTGTGTTGCTTGATACTGTTTCCAAGCCTACATGAAAGATGGCCGAGGTTAAGAATGTTGATACACGAACACTGTGTTTGAAATATTTGTCATGATTTTTATTTCTAATGGATCTCTGAGCTGGGGCTAGTGAGAGTGAACATGGAGGAATTTAAGTGGAATAGAATACACAACGTCCTGAGTATTATTTCAGGTTAAACAATGACTGTAAAAAACAAGTGACCTTGGAATGGATGCATTACAGACAAAGACCATTCAGCCTGTCATGTCTGCCTCAGATGTCCAAAAAAGCATCATGACTTTGTGCCATTCTGCTGTCTTTTCCCCACATCTTGCACATTTTTCTTTACTTAAATAATCATCTGATACCCTTTGAATGGTACAGTTGGGTAAAAAGCAAATTTGGGTCGACATCAGCATGAACTGAATGCAAGGAGTGATCATAAGGCAGCAGAGACATCATTTCTGGATTTATTAGATTAGATTAGATTAGATTACTTACAGTGTGGAAACAGGCCCTTCGGCCCAACAAGTCCACACCGTCCCGCCGAAGCGTAACCCACCCATACCCCTACATCTACCCCTTACCTAACACTATGGGCAATTTATTCTAGATACTAAAATGGGGTACTCTAGATTGCAATGGAAGGATGAACAAAGATTCCAGTTGCCTAACCTATTTCAATATCCTTTTCCTGCAAATCCTTGAATAGTTTCATTTTGGCATTGGTCATTTTAATATTTCTGACCGCATTCAGCAGTAAGCAGAGACTAAGCTGACGAAATAAGGAAGAGAATAAACAGAATTAGCAACAATCTCTACTTGGAGATTTAAAAGCAAAAGTGTTGTGAATAGGTCCACAAAGTGTCATCAAGAATTTAGGGTGAGCTGTTAGTGTTAGTGACAGAAACTGTAAAGAAATCCCTGGTGATTTTGAAAACCCCAGGGATATCATTTTCAATTGCCCATGGACACCTGAATAGGAGCGGGTGCATTTTGAATGTATCATCTGAGGTGTCGGTGTCCTGATGTCTTCAGGAAATTATGGAATTTTAAAGGCAGCATGGAGTTTGTTTGACTCCTCAAAGTAGCCTTCAAAATTAGGGCATTTATTTTTGAAGATTTTGTTACATGAGCAATGTGGCATGGGTTATGACCTGGAAATGTTTTCAAATTGAAAATTTAGCCCTCTTTCTCATCAGTGATAAGGATTTTACATAGCTGTATTAGTAAAATTAAAACGAATGGAATGAAAACAGTGTGGATGACTGTGTGGATACAAAATTGGCTAAGGGACAGAAAGCAGAGAGTAGTGATGAATGGTTGGCAGGGGGTTGCAGTTCCACCCGGGATTGGTGTTGGAACTACTGCTTTAAAAAAAAATACGTATTAATTGCTTAGAGTTGCAGATGCTATGAAACTCAGAACTCCAGAATATAAGGAGAAGTATTGGAGCAGACCTCAGGAGAACGTGGCCAGAGTGGTGAAATGATCATATCAATGGCAGATTTAACATTGGCTTAGAGACGTATGATGTGATTCATTATGGGTGGAAGACTGAGAGAATGTAATACAGGCTTTAAAGTGATTGAAAGATGGAGAGAGTTGGAGATGTGCCCACACAAGTGTAAAAAGTTGACACACAAAATTAAGAACATGATTACAAAAATGCATATGGAATGTTTGGCCTTACAAGTAGTGGTTCAATAATGACAATGGCTTAAGATCATATGGTTGGTGTGCCAGATGCTGTGTTGGCAAGGACATTAGAATGGGGACAGTCAGGAGAAGTATCCAGAGCAGATGGATCATGATGTCAATCTGTGTGCAATGCTGATTTGATGCCATTTTGTGATTCATTGCTGCAGCTAATGACTTTTTCAGAACCCTGCACATCTAAACATGTATTCAGCAGCAGGAGAGACTCTTTAACAGCATTGTTTAAAGGAATCATCAACTATTTACAGGTTAGTTACTGGCAGAGATCTTCTGGCTGTTGCTTTGATATTGTAAGTATTTGGTACTTTTTATTGTTCTGTAACTTCCAACATTGTTTCGAATCTACAAGTCTTTGATAGCTTTAACTGAACAAGCTAGTTGTTTCCGGGTATGAGTGCATCAGTAGGTCTTTCCCTTGGAATACAACATAACTTGGAGAATGATCAGAGGACATAAGGAGCTGGACAAGCTGCTAGAATAGGGAGGACAAAGTGGAGGAGAAGGATTGTGGCAGGATTATCAGAGAACAACTCTTCTGCATGAAATTTAGCGAGGAATAATGTCTGCATTTTAGCAAAGATGCCCTTACTGACATCCCACCACCTACTGCAATAATAATGAAATTTAAGGCATGTCAGTTCTTCCAGGCTGGACTTTCATCTGGTAGCTTTGGTGCAGAGGATCTTCCAAAGCTACCTGTTGAAGGAGCAGCGCTCCGAATGCTAGTGTTTTCAAGTAAACCCGTTGGACTATAACCTGGTGTTGTGTGATTTTTAACTTTCTATGTCAGTGCCTGCAGTGATGCCACTTCTTCAACATGCAACTGATGCAGCTCAATGTTGCATAGCCTGCCTCTGGTCTTCTGTAGTTAGCTGGTTCACTTCATTTGAGCCATCACTGCAAACAAGATTGAGATTACAGGCCACAAGTGCTATCCACGGTTTGATGACAATGGTGTGCTACCCAAGGTGTGTAGCACGTAAAATTATGAAAGTTATTCTGCTGCACAAACCATAATCAAGAATTGAGATTGGCATCATGAAGTAATGGCTTCTCTGCCTGGATTACAGACTGTCAAGATTTGTATTATTCCCATGCTGTATAACTTTGAAATCCTGAATCAACATAACTTGCATCAACAATATACAAATCTGATGAGTTGCAAAAGTATAAAGAAGTGCATAAAGAAGAGGAAGAGTAAGTAATCTCCACAAACTCTTTCTGCCTAGTTTGTCCTGAAGAACTAATTTGATACAGCAGCAACTTCAGTACACCCAAACCCCTACTCACTATTATAAAGTCTCCATGTTTAGCCATTTTTGTAAGCTTGAGTTTGAATAATTATGAATTCTTGGATTTTTAACTTTGAAGGGGTAAGTAAAAGGGCAGTGGAACATTTTTCTTAACAAGGCTTCCTGATGGTCCTGTTGGAATTGCTTGGCTTTATGACTGTCATGTTCCCCACTTTCTTCTCTGGATATTGTTTGGAGTAGTTGGGAAGGAGCCTTCTGAAAGAAAGAAGCTTCACAGCCCATTTCTCCTGCATCTGGAAAGGAAGCCTGGTTCTGGGTCCAATGTGGTTCCTGGAGCGCAGCTCCAGCTGGTCTCACAAGAGAAGCCACTGAAAGAGGTGATTGATATTTCCTAAACAGCTGCATCTGCAAAAGTCCCTAGTGACAAAGGAGTGTGTTCAGTAATGCTCAGGTTTGTACAACACACTGATGAACTGATAGACTGACAGCCATCTGAACGCCTTGAACCTTATCATTTTTAACATCAAGAATGAAGACTGATGAGACAAAAGTGTATTTTACAATGGATCTCCACTGAGTGTGAAACTCTTTTCTTTTATCTGCTGTGATTGTGAGGATTGAGACATCTAGAGGGTTGACCATTTATATTTTCAGAATACAAACTGAATGTCTTTGCCAGTTATGCATTTTAATTAAATTAGTCACACTTTAATTAAATTGCCCTGCAGTATGCAGGCTAGGAGTATTAGCCATGGTAAATGTGAGGTTACAGGGATAGGATGAAATGCTCATTGGAGGGTTGGTTCAGACTCAATGGGCCAAATAGCCTCTTTCTATACTTTAGAGATTTTATAAATAATCTGTGTGCATTTCCTTGGTGTCTGTATTCCATGTCTTTTTTCCTGTCTGGGTTTCTCATTGCCATGCTACCCTAGTAACTACAGGCTAAATATTGCTGACTGCAACAGAGAAAAGATGATATGTGGCCTTTCAGGCCAACCTCAAGACTGCAACAACTTAATGACAAGGGTGCCAGGGCAAATACTGTCATCCTAAATGAGAACTGGGGATTCAATATATCTGTCCCTTAAACCTTTGGTCATGCCATCATTTGCTGATTACTTGAGCATTTTATTGCAACTCTCACTGTTGTCCTAAACTATACTCGTTGTAAACTACTGCGGTGCCGTAAATTGCAGAAAGCTTTGTTCGCCCATCACCTGCAAGCTTGCAAACCTATTTTGGCTCCTGATTATGCACTGCTTTGACTTGGTAGTAATTTCTATGAGGTAGGTCTCCAATCTCCCATTGTAACTGTCCTAGTGGAAACAGGCACAATGACAATTTCTTTGCAGTATGAGCACTTGTCCTGCTGATAATATGACAGGAGATTGGGGTGATCCCTGTGAAAATTTTACCCCACAGCCTTTGTATATGAAAATATTCTCCCATGATGCAGTACGTGGGAAACTGAGAGCTACACTGGTTTAAGATGGCCATGTTCTGTTTAATCATGTAATGTGGTCAGATTTGTGGTTAAACGAACAATAGCACATTGCCTCATTATTTTGATTACAGTATTGCTTCACATCCACAATCCTCAGCCTACTACAGGGAAAGAATACTTCAGTCAGTGGGAGAAAATGAAATAATTTGTTAATTTGCAAACCGAACATAAACATGTGCAACCACGATGGCAAAACTCAAAAAGAAAAAGAGGACAATGAGAGAAATGTATATGAAAAAAATTCTGTGGCCAACCACACAGGCAGATATTTCCTAAGGGCTACAGATTAAAATGCTGCTTTAATCCAAGTTTGCACAGACCTAAAGAAAACTCAGTGAAAACGAAACTAATCTTCATATTTCAAATTGTGGGGAAATTTTTAGACACCCACGGGAGAGCAACTGGGCAAGTACAATGGATCCACAATTATTTGCACATCGTTCATGCAGAACTCCTGTGAGCTAAAAGAAAGGTTGAAAGGAGATTTAGCAAAAACATTGTGGTGATGGATTTGCCACAATGAAATAAAAAGCAACAGTCCATATACTATTTCCAGAAATGGGATGCAATAATAGGCAGGAATTTGGTGGAATGGGTCCTCCTCAAAGTTTTTGTTTCCAATGTTTCCTTTCTGCCAGAATTCTCACAGTAAAAGTGTAACCAACATTTACAGACCGACGTGCTTCAGTCACTCAGAAAACAATGACATTGGCTGAACAGTTTTGGAAAGGGTTTGGAATCTGCGATGTTGGTCTCACTTCTCCAGTCTACTGTTGTCGATTGTTGCTGACTGTTCATGCATGACTAATTGCTCCTATACACCCTCAATCCTACCTTGTTGATCACCTTGCTGCTCATTTTGCTTGTGTTAAACTCATATGTCCTCTGTCGTTATTGTTCTGGCTTGGCTCCTGTTGATGAATGGAATGAATAAATTTTGATTGCAGGATGACATAGATTGTAATCTGAATATTGAAGAGTAACTTACTTTGAGAACCACAGAAAGCACATGGAGAACCATGAAACCATAGGAAATGCCTATCCTGTGCTGATTCTCTCAACTAGCTGAACATTTAATTCCATTTGATGTATGAACTCAAGTCACCAGTCAGGACAGTCACAGTCACCAGATGAATTAACTAGCCTGCCGGGTAATATATCAGGAGTTACATCTTCACATGATCAATATTCTTGGCCAGATATCAGTTAAACCAAGAATGACGACAGAGAGTTAGAAGCAGAGGACAGCAATCTAATGGGACCTCTGGCTGTGGGTGGTGACCATGGTGGTGGGCACTGAACAAGGAAGCTGAGCAATTCACTGAGACCACCCCTCCTCAACCTGTCCCCACCCCAAAAGTGGTAATGGCAAGGAAGGGCAACTGGAACAGTCAAATGGAAACTGAAAAGAAAGGGTGTCTTTGATGGTGCAAAGACTAATAGGATGGGAATGCATCAGTCTTTCTCAAATTCTCAGATGGACATAACTCACACAGATATTCCATTGTACATAGTGTAAACAGTTCTGTGTTTATTCTTCATTTAGTTTCCTCTTTTTAAATAGGTTGATGCCAGTGGAATAAAGAAACCTTGCCTCATGATTTTTTAGGCATCCACGTTTTGAATTCTCATGTTATATTTTTGGTGTGGTTGACAGGATTCTACAGCACAGACACCCAGTTTTGATGGATGAGGATAAAAGGCATCTGGCTATGGTGGAATGGATAGGGCAGGATTTGAAACTGGCTGTGAGGGAGGCTGAAATTATTCCAGATCATAAGTCCCTCAGGTATGGGCAAAGGCTTTCCAAGTACATTGCCTTTGTGCTATGGAGACAAATGGTACTTCTGGTTAGATATTCTATTAGCTGGACGGTGGTCTCTATGGTGGTAGAGAAGCAGGCACAGGGAGAGAGCCAGGCACATCCATGCCAGAGTCAGTACTTTACTAATAATATTGGTGGAGTCCTCCATTCTTTCATCCACCTTACTGAATGAATCTGAAAATAAAACTGCCTCTATTTTTGTTCTTATATCTGTCGGTACACTTTGATGAATCTATCAATGGCTGATGCCACAGGGTTCTCTCCTGCCTGGGGCTGAGCAGGTGCCTGGTCTCTCGCAGTCTTCTGAGAGACTTCTGAGGGGCTTATCTTCTCTGACCAGCTGCAGACATGTGCCAGTGATGTTCTCACAGCATTGTGTTCCCAAACTAACTGATCTAAAGACCCCACTTAGCTGAAATATTATTAGCTGGGGGATGGTGCAAAAGGAAGTCTATGCGCTGTGGGATAGTGTATGTGGAAGTCTACGAGCTGAGAGGTAGTGTAGATGAAAGTCTATGAGCTGGGCGACAGTGTAGGTGGAAGTCTATGAGCTGGGCGACAGTGTATGTGGAAGTCTACGAGCTGGGAGGTAGTGTAGATGGAAGTCTATGAGCTGAAACATAGTAGGTGGAAGTCTATGAATTAGGAGATGGTGCAGGTGGAAGTCTATAGGCTGGGGCATGGTATAGGTGGAAGTCTATGAGCTAGGGGATGGTGCAGCTGGAAGTCTATGAGATGGCGGATGGTGTAGGTAGAAGTCAAAGAGCTAAGGGACAGTGCAGCTTGAAATGTATCAGCTGGAAGATGGTGTAGATGGACGTCTACGACCTAGGGGACAGTGCAACTGGAAGTCTACGAGCTAGGGGATGCTGCAGCTCAAATTCTTTGGGATGGGGGATGGGGTAGCTGGAAGTCTATGAGCTGGGGGATGGTGCAGGTGGAAGAATATGAGCTGGGGAATGTTGCAGCTGAATGTCTATGTCCTGGGGTGTGGTGCAGCTGGAAGTCTATGAGCTGGAGGAAGCTGTAGCGGGAAGTCTATGAACTGGGGGATGGGGCAGGAGGAATTTTATGAGCTGTGGATGTTGCAGATGGAATCTATGAGCTGGGGGATGTGGAGTTGAAAGTCTATGAGCTGGGAGGTGGTGTAGATGTAAGTCTATGAGCTGGGGGATGGTGTAGATGGAAGTCTATGAGCTGGGTGATGGTGTAGGTGGAAGTCTATGATGTAGCGGATGGTGAAGGTGGAAGTCTATGAGCTAGGGTTCATGTGTCTGGAGGTCTATGAGCCTGGGGGATGTGTAGATGGAAGTTTATGGGATGAGGGATGGTGCAGCTCGAGGTTAATGGCCTGAGAGACAGTATTGCTGTAAGTTTCAAAATTGGTGGATGTTGCAGATGGAAGTTATCAACTAGGGTGTGGTGCAGCAGGAAGTTTATGGGCTGGAGGGTGGTGTAGGTGGCAGTATATGAGCTAGGGACAGTGTAGCCAGAGGTCTATGAGCTGGGAGATGATGCAGCTGGAAGTCTATGAGCTGGGGAATGGTGCAGGTAGAGGTCTATGAGCTGGGGAATGGTGTAGGTGGACGTCTATGAACTGGGGAATGGTGTAGGTGGAAGTCTATGAGTTGGGGGACAGTGTACGTGGACGTCTAAGAGCTGGGGGATGGTACAGCTGGATGTCAATGTGCTGAGGGATGGTGCAGTGGAAGTCTATGAGCTGGGGGATGGTGCAGCTGGACGTCTATGAGATGGGGGATGGTGTAGCTGGATGTCTATGTGCTGGGGGATGGTGTAGTGGGAAGTCTATGAGCTTGGGGAAAGTGCAGGTGGGCATCTATGAGCTGGGCAATGGTGCAGGTGGGCATCTATGAGCTGGGAGTTGGTGCAGCTGGATGTCTATGAGCTGGGGAATGGTGTAGCTGGAAGTCTACAAGGTGGGTGATGGTGAAGTTGGCAGTGTATCAACTAGGGGATGGTGAAGCGGGAAGTTTATGGGCTGGGGGTTGGTGTAGATGGCAGTCTATGAGCTGGGAGACAGTGCAGCTGGAAGTCTATGAGCTGGGGGATGGTGTAGATGGAAGTCTATGAGCTGCGTGATGGTGTAAGTGGAAGTCTATGAGCTGTGGGATGGTGAAGGTGGAAGTCTATGAGCTGGGGGATGGTGTAGATGAAGTCTATGAGCTGGGGGATGGTGTAGATGGAAGTCTATGAGCTGCGTGACGGTGTAAGTGGAAGTCTATGAGCTGGGGGATGGTGTAGATGGAAGTCTATGAGCTGCGTGATGGTGTAAGTGGAAGTCTATGAGCTGTGGGATGGTGAAGGTGGAAGTCTATGAGCTGGGGGATGGTGTAGATGAAGTCTATGAGCTGGGGGATGGTGTAGATGGAAGTCTATGAGCTGCGTGACGGTGTAAGTGGAAGTCTATGAGCTATGGGATGGTGAAGGTGGAAGTCTATGGGCTGGGGCATGGTGTAGGTGGAAGTCTATGAGCTGTGGGATGGTGTAGGTGGAAGTCTATGAGCTGGGGGATGGTGCAATTGGAAGTCTATGAGCTGGGGAGTGATGGTGCAACTGGAAGTCTATGAGCTGGGGGATGGTGCAGGTGGAAGTTTATGAGCTGGGGGTGATGCTGCAATTGGAAGTCTATGAGCTGGGGGTAATGGTGCATTGGAAGTCTATGAGCTGGGGGGTGTTGCAGGTGGAAGTCTATGAGCTGGGGGATGGTGAATGTGGAAGTTTATGAGCTGGGTGATGGTGCAATTGGAAATCTATGAACTGGGGGATGGTGTAGCAGGAAGTCTATGAACTGGAGGAAGGTGTAGTGGGAAGTCTATGAACTGGGGGATGGTGCAATTGGAAGTCTATGAGCTGGGTGATGGTGTTGGTGGAAGTCTATGAGCTGGAGGAAGGTGTAGTGGGAAGTCTATGAGCTGGGGGATGGTGTAGCAGGAAGTCTATGAACTGGAGGAAGGTGTAGCGGGAAGTCTATGAACTGGGGGATGGTGCAGCTGGAAGTCTATGAACTGGGGGATGGTGCAATTGAAAGTCTATGAACTGGGGGATGGTGCAGCTGGATGTCTATGAGCTGGAGGAAGGTGTAGCGGGAAGTCTATGAGCTGGGTGATGGTGTTGGTGGAAGTCTATGAGCTGGGTGATAGTGTTGGTGGAAGTCTATGAGCTGGGCGTTGGTGCAATTGGAAGTGTATGAGCTGGAGAGTGGTGTCAGTGGAAGTCTATGAGCTGGAGAGTGGAGTCAATGGAAGTCTATGAGCTGGGGGATGGTGAAGGTGGAAGTTTATGAGCTGGAGAGTTGTGTTGGTGGAAGTCTATGAGTTGGGATGTGGCGTAGCCGCAAGCCTATGAGCTGGGGATGGACTTGTTGGAAGTGCATAAGCTGCTGGATGGTGGAGGTGAAAGTGTATGAGCTGTGGGATGGTGTCAGTGGAAGTCTATAAGCTGGCGGATAGTGTTGATGGAAGTTTATAAGCTAGTGAACAGTTTGGCTGCAAGTCTTGCTGGTGGATTCTCTGCAGGATCATTGGCTTTTTCCTCAGAGAAAAAGGTGGAGTTGGGGGCCTTTGATGCTGCCCCTTTCTTGATTGAGTTTTGAAATGTGATCTTCATGACTGAATAAGAAACGCGATGCAATTAGTTGCCTAAATGTGTTAAAAGCTTGTCCAGGTTTAGAAGGTGGATGTGCTGGCGTTAATGGGAGAGCTGTGCAGTGCAGCTTACTGGGTTGGATGACCACTGGATGTCTTGCTTTCCCCCACATGGACAGCCATGTTCTTGTCTGGCTTGATCACATATTTCATCTTTGTACTAGAGTGAGCTGACTGATGTCCACCACACCCACCTGTCTTGGACCTCTCAGCCTGGGTGTGGTCCAAATGCTTCTGAAATAAGACAAAGGAGAGGATGGAATATGTTTGGTGAGGATATAAAAACACGTTGTGGTAATGCAGGACATGGGGACATCTCCCCACAGAGTGAACAGGAAGTGCAGGGAGTGTGAATGGATTCTAGTTTGGGGGATGGGGTAGATGAGAGGCGCTGGCTGGAAATGATGTATGCAATAGTAAGAGTCATCATCCGTGAGCTTTAGTGAGAGGCATATGCAGTGGCAGTCAAGGTCAGTGGTGACTCTTTGAGTGTGAGATAGAAAAGACAGCAGCACATTATGAAACACTCAGCTTCATCTGGAACACAGCCTTGACCCAGTTTGCCATTTGTTTCCAGGCTGCCTTGCTCTGGTAGTGTAAACTGTTCTGGTAATCAGATGGAAAATGACAACCATTTGTCTCAACCCACGAGCTTCACCAGATTGTTGTCTGCAAAATGGGGAGCGCGCTTTGCTTCCCGCTGGGCTGTGTGTTTGGTAATAATAGTGAGGTTGTATAGTGTGAGGGGACATCTCTAACTTGCAGCATCTGAAGTGATGTGCAGCTGGGCTTTAAATATGGCATCGGAGGCATGAATGACAGATGGAGCCAGCAGTGGCAAACAGCTTTGCTTCTCCTGCTGAGCGATTCCCTAAGAAGGGTCACTGAAGAGCCTGGCTGTGTAACTAATGGGTGACAATCAGATGATTGCATGACCATACTCACTCTGAACCCTGACAGACTGGGCACCATAAATCTCACTTGACAAAAAAACCTTTGACTTAAAATTGGAAAATTTCTCAGATTGCAGCGTTCCCTTTCAAGCATTGTCCTTAAGGAATCTGCCGTTTTCATTCTGTCACGTAACCAAGCCTTTTTCAATAATAATAGACATTTTCTCTGTGTAAATGTGCACATATTATTAAATGCACTATAGAGAGGAGCCCATTCTGTGGTAGTTCACAGACATGATTGTGGTTTTATTTTCTTTGTGGTTGTCAATCACGTCAGCAGATGCACCATGAAGAGTTTCAACTCTGAAAGCCATAATTAGTACATTATAACCTTTACTGCATGAAAATGCATTGTGATATAATTATGTACTGTCAAAAACACCATCCTTTCCCTTTTCATAAGGAAGCCAATAAACAAAGGAATGTCTATATTCATATAGCGCCCTTCACAATTACTGGACCTCCCAAAGTACTCCACATGTAATTAAATACATTGAAGTGTAATTCCTGTTCTGATATTAGAAATAGGGCAACCAGCTAACACACAAACAGCAATGATAATGACCGCAGAGAATCTGTTTTTTTTTAAAGACACAAGGTGTACAAATCTTTATTCAATTTCCACCACCAGGAAGAAAAGAAACACCCAAGTGGCCAGAGACAAGCAGTGCCCTTCACATCAAAGGAGAGGGCAGGGACTAAATCAAAATAGAATTGGAGGGGTGAAATAATACACTCCACTCCCTGTGGTGCCCACCTCTCCCTGAACAGCTCAAGGGTGTTGGTGGACATAGCATGCTCCTTCCGTGTGGGTGGCACTGTGGAACAGTGGCTAGCACTGCTGCCTCACAGCGCCAGAGACCCGGGTTCAATTCCCGACTCAGGCGACTGACTGTGTGGAGTTTGCACATTCTACCCGTGTCTACGTGGGTTTCCTCCGGGTGCTCCGGTTTCCTCCCACAGTCCAAAGATGTGCACGTCAGGTGAATCGGCCATGCTAAATTGCCCGTAGTGTTAGGTAAAGGGGTAAATGTACGGGAATGGGTGGGTTACGCTTCGGTGGGTCGGTGTGGACATGTTGGGCCGAAGGGCCTGTTTCCGCACTGTAAGTAATCTAATCTAATCTTCTCCAGAGACACCCGGGCTCCAGCGTAACCACGGAATAGGGGCAGGCAGTCGGCCCTAATGACCCACTGCCTGGACCGGATTATGGCCAGTTTGGCCAGGCCCACAAGTAGGTCTTCAGACCTGCCCTCCCTACCTCCATACTGAGTGCCTGAAGATCAGGACCGTGGGATTGAGGTGCAACCAAAACTAGAGAAGAAAGTTTTTAAGAAAATCAAACAGGAAGTGCAAGTACCCACACCCCATATATACATGGTCCACAGACTCCACAACACCACAGAACAAGCAGTTGGGCTGGGAGTCTATGAACCACCGCAATCGGCGGTTGCAGGGGACCACTGCATGCAACGCTCTCCACCCCAGATCCCTGAGAAAAAGGGGGAGGACTCCCACGTAGAGAGCCCTCCACTGGGGATCCCCACCGCCCAGTGGCAAATGGGCAAGCCAAGGTGTGTCCGGATGGTGGATGAGGGTGGACGGTGTGAAGCAGCAGTTGATAAAGGGCCTGTCGTGATATGTCCCTGAAGGGGATAAAAATTAAAATTCCGGAGGCAGCTCAGGTGTGGGGCATGGGTTTCCAGGGGAAGTACGGGACCTTGGGGCCAATGTGAATTCCCACCCGGGCAGGGGTGAGCGTGGATGGGATTCCACCGCACACCTGAGCATCCTCCAACTGGAGCACTATGTTGGGACCGAGCATCGTCGTTTTAAGGTGTCGGATGGCGGTGACCATGTACCGGACGTCTGCCGCAGGACATAGCGTCCAGCCCAGGCCCCTGCCACCCAGCACGTCCCTGACTCTGGTCACCCTCACCGCCACGGCCCTCCCCTCCAACAGCCACTCGAACCCGCGAGTATGGAGGTGCAGATTCCTGAGCAACAGCTCCCTGACGACAGCCGCTACTCCAGCTGGAGGGTAGGCGTGACTCAACTCGACCATGTTCCAGACAGTGATCAGGTCCTGGTAAAAGACAGGCAGCGTCCTGAGGGCGACCTCCAAACCGTCACGGTCGACGAACAGGAGCTGCGTGTCGTAGTTGAGGTTACGCACCTGGCGGAAAAAAATATGTTCCCAGGGCGCACCACCCAGGAGGAGGTTGAGAATTTTTTTTTCTTATCTTTCCCCCAGCTCCCATGCTGTGTGTGTGCAGGTGTGAGACACAGGGAAAGACACAAGGTGCATGAATCTTTATTCAAATTTCCACCACCAGGAAGAAAGGAAACATCCGAGTGGCCAGTGATAAGCACTGCCCTTCACATCAAAGGGCAATGCTGTGTGATCAAAACAGTGAAGGGGAGGGCAGGGATTAAATCAAAATAGAGTTGGAGGGGGAATTAATACACTCCACTCCCTGCGGCACCCACCTCTCCCTGAACAACTCCAGGGTGTTGGTGGACACCGCGTGCTCCTTTTCCAGAGACATCCGGGTTCTAACGTAACCGCAGAAGAGGGGCAGGCAGTCGGCCCTAACGACCCCCTCCAGGGCCCGCTGCCTGGACCTGTTTATGGCCAGTTTGGCCAGACCCAGGAGCAGACCCACGAGGAGGTCTTCAGACCTGCCCTCCCCCCTCCATACCCGGTGCCCAAAGATCAGGAGCGTGGGAGTGAAGTGCAACCAAAAACAGAGAAGGAGGTTTTTGAGAAAATCAAAAAGGGAGTGCAAACGCCCACACCCAATATATACATGGTCCACGGACTCCACAGCGCCACAGAACAAGCAGTTGGGCTGGGAGTCCGTGAACCACCGCAATCTGAGGTTGCAGGGGACCGCTGCGTGCAGCACCCTCCACCCCAGATCCCTGAGAGAAAGGGGAGGACTCCCGTGTAGAGAGCCCTCCACTGGGGGTCCCCACCGCCCGGTGGCAAATGGATACGCCAAGGCATCTCTGGACGGTGGATGAGGGAGAAGAGGTGGACGGTGTGCAGCAGCAGTTGATACAGGGCCCGCCTTTTTACGTCCTTAAAAGGGACAAATCTAAAATTCCAGAGGCGGCTCAGGTTGTGGGGCACAGGTTCCCAGGGGAAGTACGGGACCCTGGGGCCAGTGTGAAATTCCGTCCGGGTAGGGGTAAGTGCAGACAAGATTCCACCGCACACCTGAGCATCCTCCAACTGGTGCACTACGTCAGGTCCGAACACTGCCGTTTTAAGGTGTTGGATGGCGGTGACCATGTACCGAATGTCTACTGCTGCCCTGCTCACTATGTCCTGTGGCAGCGTCCAGCCCAGGCCCCTGCCACCCAGCACGTCCCTGACCGCCACGGCCCTCCCCTCTGACAGCCACTCGAACCCGTGAGTATGGAGGTGCAGATTCCTGAGCAACGACTCCCTGACGACAGCCGCTACTCCAGCCGGAGGGTAGGCGCGACGTGATTCGACCATGTTCCAGACGGTGATTAGATCCTGGTAAAAGACAGGCAGTGTCCTGAGGGCGACCTCCAACCCATCACGGTCGACGAACAGGAGCTGCGTGTTGTAGTTGAGGTTATGCACCTGGCAGAAAAAATAGGTCGCCAGGGTGCACCACCCAGGAAGAGGTTGAGAATCTGTTTTTATGTGACACTGATTGAATGATCATTATAAGCCAGAACACTGGGGTAAACTCCCCTAGACCACCTCAAAATACCACTGTAGGATTTTTTAAACATTGATCTGATAGAGCAGATAGGCCTTGGTTCAGCCTCTCACTTGAGAGACAGAATCATGAACAGTGTAGCTCTCCCTTCCTCTGAAAACCCACTCAAGGAGGTCGATTGAGTTCTTTCTGTAGCTTTCAGTATGGCCTTGGGAGATTTTCCTGTCAATTCTGGCCATTTACTCTATTTCAAACCATCATTTTTCCATTACGTATATCATTTTGCAGCAATACGCTACGTAGAAACACATTCTGTACCAAATTCGCTGTCAATGCCATCTTACAGTTCGGTGTCACCAACCTTGGAGAGTTTGCCTTCAGTTGGGTATGATAAGGCAGTGTGAAAGGAGTCTCAAGTGGAATATAAGCACTTGCATGAATCAGCCAGGCCAGGTTGCTGTGCTGTTATTTCATTGTAATTCTATGTAATGTGTAATATTACTAACCTCCACTTAACAGTTACCCCTAAAATACCTGCAGAAAATAAACAATCCTCGCTGGCCTTGCCCCTCTCTCTCTCTCTCTCTCTGTCACCTCCTCCAAGCACTGCATAATGATGTCTATGTTTCTCCAATTCCAGGCTCTTCAGTGTCCCGAATTCTAAAAGGTCTATTATTGGAAGCCACATTTCCAGCTACCTCAGCCGTAGGCCCTCTATACATCTCATAGAAACATTGTAAATAGGAGCAGAAGGAGGTCCTTAGGCTCTTTGAGCCTGCTCCATCATTCAACATAATCATCCAATTCAATACCATGTTCCTTCTTTCTCCCCAATCCCTTTATTCCTAAGAACTATGTGTAACTCCCTCTTGAAAACATTAGGTGTTTGGCCTCAACCATTTTCTGTGGCAGAGAATTCCACATGCTCCCAACTCTCTGGGGAAAGTAATTTCTCCTCAACTCAGTCCTGAATGGCCTCCCTTATATCCTTAAGCTGTGACTCCTTGTTCTGGACTTCCTTCAATACTAAACTCTTCCTTGGATTGTAAAAAGTCTGACAAAGAATTCTAACAACAAATCTAACTCTTATTAATTCAATCTTCAACATTTCATAAACGCAGATGTCTACTAATCTGTAAAAAACGTTCATGAAATTATCTCCAGATTCCATGAGAATGTGAACTCTTCTCTTCACTCTTGCTTAATCAAGAAGTTTATTTGTGGTGAAGTTGAAATAATTTTCAGAAGCTTTTAGGACATTGTCAAACGTATCTGTATATTCTTTAATGTTCTGGTGATTAATACAGTTATCTACAATAGAACCCATTGAATTCAATCATGTACCAATCTGTTCAGCCTCAGATTTAGCATGCAATTTTGAAGCAATTCAAAACTGTCTTCTCCAAAATCTCCAAATTTGCATCCTGTATGGTCCATCTCTGAGCTTGAATATTTATGGAAGTATAATTTCCCTTTCCACTTCTTCTCATATGTTTATTAATTCTTATACTGTAAAAGCTGTTTCAATTCTGTGGCAGTTCAATGCATTTTTAAAAAATTTGCTGTTCTTTAACTTTATATTTTTGCATTGGTCAATGCTATTTTAAATTCTAATGGTGAAACATTTGCTGAAATCTGTACTACAGTAATGTTCCAATCATTATTTTTGTCTGCCAGTCCTTTAAACCTCTGCCTTGTAGTAGTTTTCTACTAAATTAGCGAGTTTTGTACTAAATTCTTCAACAAAGCTTTCAAACCTGTTAAATATTGACTGTTGTCAAGTTTAAAAATTCAGGCTGTCGGTGTGTGCTATACTGAGTACATCTGCCTTTTTTTTAAACGTTCAGGATGCTGGCTTCCTGCATTTTTTTGTGGTTTGATTGCCTCCTGCACTAAGTTGCATTCCTGTTTCTCTTGGGCGAGATGGCTGCTTCCCTGAATTTCACAGTTTAAAACACAACGTACTTTCTTCTGCATACATTTTTAAATAAAGTTCTCTGACGGCGACTTTTACAATTTTTCCTGTTGCAATCATGGCTCAATTAATGAGCCCTAATCCTTTTGGATCTTACATTTCTTCTGACTTTTCCTCTGCTGCCAGGTTTTCTTTCTCCAAATTTATTTAAATTTTCTCTTTTCTGTCTGAAATAAATTATAACACATTCCTGATGCTGTAAGCATGGCATAGATTGCTAAATTATGTATTTAAAATGTATTTATTTATTTATAAATTAGAAATTGGTTGCTGTACTTGTTTCGAGAAGTGAGTTCTTTTTTGACTCCATTGTCTTCTCTTTCTGGTCTTTGTGCAATTTTCTATTTTTGCCCTTTTCCTCAGGATAGCTAACTTCTCTTCTCACCCTTCAGTGTATCCTTCACTAAAACCCCTGTTTTTTTCTCAGTATGGCAGTTTTAATTTTTATTCTTTTCCAAGCCTATAAGGTGTCCTTGCACCTTTTACCAGCTTCTGAGTTTGGCTTTGGAGTGCTGAAAACAGAAACCAGGATAATTTAGTTACTCAGGGATCGGTCAGAACATAGAACCATGTACAGGACTTAAGGTTTAGATGTTTCCAAAAGGAAATAAAGGATAAATATAAACAAGAGATAGAAAAATATCCTGAAGGGTTAAGGTCAAGCCAATGGAGTGGAATGAGATTTGCATCAGAAAGTCATGGATGGATTCTTCACAGCCCGGAACAGTGTGGGCTGTGGCGGAAAAGTTAGGAGAATCGCAGGAGATGCTCAGCAAGAAGATTCTGAACTTTAAAAGCAAAAAAATCCTATTTTCAAAACATTCATTTTCAACTGTTCAACAGAGAGTCAACCAGACCCAAAATGTTAACTCTGCTTTCACCAGCAATTTTGGTTTTTGTTTCAGATCTCCACCATCCACAATTCTTTGTTTTATTTTTGTTTAACAGAGAGATAGGATTCTCACTAGTGAGCGGTGTTGGGCACGCATTATCATGCATTATCGTCTCATTATTACTTAATATTCCCAATTAATACTCAGTTTCCCATTCTCCGCTGGATAGAAACTAGATGGTGGCAGATCCCAACGCGAAGGTCAGAATGATTATCTGGCAACTCCTGCTCACCACTTACTCCTGCAGCCCTTCATTTGGGATACCCGGCACCGACATTCCAACTCGTTCTGTGGGCAGCAACCACACACATTCTCTTGTCGTTGACATGGACCGCCATCACTACATTATCCTTGGATATCTCTAATCCAGTTACAGTCCAGCTCTGCACCTCAAGGATACACTTTGAGTGGCCTGGCACCTTTCATTGTGATGCAGGGACAGACACTTATATTGACTGGGATTGGATCTCACAGCTGGTCATTCGCTCTCTTTGTACGCACTTTAATACTCACAGGAACACTGCCTCACCTTGCTTTGACTTTTCCTATATTGCCCCCTTAGCCAGAGCTTAAAGGCGTGCAGTAATTCTACCTTGAGTTCCTTTATAGTGCAGACACCAAACTAGGCAGCTTGACAATTGTCATCAGACAAGGGGCTGGCAAATGTTGCTGTATGGCACCATGTTCCATAATGTGCCAGCTGTATGTTTGTCTCAAATACATTTCATATGCTTTAAGCAATTGGTCACGTCTCAAAATTTAAGGGGAGTAGTCTCCAGTCAAATCAACGGAGACACCCTTCATCAAGGGGCCTAGGCATGGTTAGTGAAGGGCAGGCTCCAGGGCTTGGCTGCAGTCAGCAGGATTCAGGATCATCATCGCGGTGGGGTCCATACCTCCTGACTTGTACAGGAAATCCAGATATGTCCTTCACAATGAGCTCCACCAGACTATCAGGGATACCACGAGGCAATACCAAATTTGGGACCCAGACTGACCATACAGGCATCTGTCATTTGAGACAAGGCTTACATGACACAATGAGCTGTAAAGTGAAGTCGAACAGAATCATGGGCATCAGCACATCCCTACCTGATGAGCTCAATGCATTCTACGCTCACTTTGAAGAGAATGGCGGTGAAAGGATATGGTCTATCCCATCAGCCTCGGATGATCTGTCTCCAAGGTCAGTGCCGCAGACATTAAATCCGCTTTTTTAAGGTTGAAACCACGGAATACGACTGGCCCAGATGGAATCCCTGGCTACACACTCAGATCCTGGAGGGAGTATTCATAGACATCTTCTACCTCTCCTTACTATGATCTGAAGTCCCCACCTGCTTCAAAAAACCACCATCACCTGGTGCCAGGGAAAAATCATTCAGCTTGCCTCAAGGACTAGATTTTCGATTTAGATTTTTGATTTTATTATCACATGCGCTCAAGTACAGAAGTACAGGAGCACAGTGAAAAATGTATAATGTCGCCACATATGGCACCATCTTAGGAACCTAGATACAAAAGAAGTTGAGGTACAAATTTGTAATAGAAACAAGAATTAAGACATTCAGCATTACTTCATAGAATGTTAAAGAAAATAAATAAATTGAAGTATTTTGTATTGTAAACTAGGAAAGTAAAGGTATAAGTTGAAAGTTCACCAGTCTTATCTCACTCTGCTGTCTGCTCTCAGCACTCCTACCGCAGACACCATCTGCTGGAACTGCTACATCTTTGACCTCTCCTCCATGCCTCAGGAACATGCCCGGGCAGGATCCACTCACACACCGAGCCGAGATACCGCCAAGAGACCAGCAGCCATATCGCCGAAAAACCAGGCTGAGAGTTGTCAAGAGACTGGATCGGGACACACCGCACTGCTAAGAGACCAGGCTGGGATCCGCCATGAGCCGCTGGGAGATCAGGCTGAGAGCTACGGAGAGACTGAATGGGGAGAAAAGAGAAAAAGAAGTGGAAAAAGAGAAGGAAACAGAAGGAATGGAGGATTTTTGGTCCTACTCCACCACCATCTTGATCAAACTACCACCCGGTAGCTCTGACACCCATAATTCTGAAGTGCTTCAGGTGGTCATAACTCACATCAACTCCAGCCTCTCAGATTGTGTTGATCTCTTGCAATTCACCTATGAGTCATGGCAGACACCATCTCCCAGGCCCTAAACTCATCTCTGGAACATCTGGAAAACAAGGATACCTACATCAGGCTCCAACTTACTGACAGGATTAGAGTGGTGCTGGAAAAGCACAGCAGGTCAGGCAGCATCTGAGGAGCAGGCACGGTGGCACAGTGGTTAGCACTGCTGCCTCACAGCGCCTGAGACCCGGGTTCAATTCCCGCCTCAGGCGACTGACTGTGTGGAGTTTGCACGTTCTCCCCGTGTCTGCGTGGGTTTCCTCCGGGTGCTCCGGTTTCCTCCCACAGTCCAAAGATGTGCAGGCCAGGTGAATTGGCCATGCTAAATTGCCCATAGTGTTAGGTAAGGGGTAAATGTAGATGAAGGGGTATGGGTGGGTTACGCTTCGGCGGGGCGGTGTGGACTTGTTGGGCCGAAGGGCCTGTTTCCACACTGTAAGTAATCTAATCTAATTCCTGATGAAGGGCTTTTGCCCAAAACATCAATTTTCCTGCTCCTCAGATGCTGCCTAACCTGCTGTGCTTTTGCTGCACCACTCCAATCTAGTCTCTGGTTTCCAGAATCTGCAGTCCTCGTTTTTACTTTTTTTCCTACTTACTGACTACTGCTCCACCTTCATCACCATAATACAAACCAACCCATCTCTGAACTCTGGTCCCCACTCTGTATCTAGATTCTCAACTTCCTGACCAGCAGACTGCAGTCAGTAGAGAGAGGCGACAACACCTCCTCCATGGAAATCCTCAGCACTGGCAAGGCTGTGTACTGATCCCTCTGACATATTCTTTATACATACATGATGGTGTGGCCAAATTCCACTCTGACTCCATTTACAAGTTTGCTGATGACACCACCAGTCTAGGTCGGATCTCAAACAACAACAAGACAGAATACAGGAAAGAAATTGAGTGCTTAGCAGCATGGTGTAAAGAGGACAATCTCACCATCAATGCTGGAAAAACAAAGGAGCTGGTCATTAACTTTAGGAAGTGGAGAGGAGGACATCCCCCCCCCCTCCTCCCCCCCCCCCCCCCCCCCCCGCCACCGTCTGCATCAATGATGCTGAGGTAGAAATAGTCAGCAGCATCAAATTCCTGGGAATGATAATCACCAAGAATCTGAGCTGATTCCCTCATATTGACGCAACATTCAAGAAAGCACAGGAACATTTCTACTTCCTCAGGAGGCTAAGGAAATTCAGCATGTCCATAGAGACTCTTAAAAGTTTTTATAGATGCACCACAGAAAGCATCCTATCTGGACGCATCACAGTGTGGTTTGGAAACTGCTCTTCCCAAGACCACAAGAAACTACAGAGAGCCATGAACACAGCCCAGTCCATCACACAAACCAGCCTTCCATTCATTGACTCCAACCCTGCTGGCTCAGGGAAACAAGCCAACAGAATCACCCATCTACCCCGGTGATAATCTTTTCCATCCTCTTCCATTGGGCAGAAGATATAAAAGTTTGTTTACATGTAAGAATAGCTTTTTCCCCGCTGTTATCTGGGTGGATCTCTTTAATGTTAAAGTTGATCTTTCTCTGTACCTTCTCTGCAGTTGTAACAGTGTACCCTGCACTCTTTTCTGTTACCCTGATGCACCTGTACAGTATGATCTACCAGTAAAGCACATAAGACAACACTTTTCACCGTACCTCGGTACACATGACAGTAATAAATCAAATCAAACTCCGAGTACAGGAAGGTGTTATATCTGAGAGTGGTAGACCATGAGACTTGAAGGGAAGTGCGTGCAGTTGCAGAGGCACAGTGAGAGTGAGTTAGCAGAGAGAAGATGCTGGCACTTACCCTGATGGAGCTGAGATAGTCAATGACCTTCTTCCTACGCTGCTGTGCATTTCTCTGGTTGGTTGATATGACACTGACTAGATTGGTTACTCTCAGACCAGGCTGACAGGTGCTGGTACTATGGTCTCCTCTACAAGTCCTGAGCAAGGAGCAAGGCCTTCATCTGCAGCAGGTCCCCTCCCACCATGTATCAGACAACAAAGCAAGGCCCAATTTATTCTTCTGTGCTACCTTCACAGGCACCATGCAGGGTCACTCCAGACTATCAGCGACCTGGTTCACCATGACCTTTTAAAGATGGTGCTAGAGCCAGGAATCCTGGGATTTCTGGCAGTGATATGTATCTGTGCCAACTGCGAGGTGGGGGGGGGAAACAAGATGAGTGTGCCACCACAGGGTGTGGTGTATGACTAATGAGGTGAATTTGGGATGATTGCATGAAAAAAATGTGCCAGACCTTTCAGGGAGAAACTCTCCATAAAACCAACCAGAAATTATCCTTCGCCAATATATGGTAAGATTCAGCTCACAGTTCAACCATTACTTGTATATTCCAAGTAATTCTGCACCAAGTGTGTATGCTCCAAAACTAAGAACAAGAAAAGGTAAAAGATAAAACATTTATTTATGACTTTGAAGTGCAGGTTCATAGCTCCTTGAAAGTGGAGTTGCAGGTTGATAGGATAGTGAAGAAGGTGTTTGGTATGCTTTCCTTTATTGGTCAGAGTATTGAGTACAGGAGTTGGGCGGTCATGTTGTGGCTGTACAGGACATTGATTAGGCCACTGTTGGAATATTGCATGCAATTCTGGTCTCCTTCCTATCGGAAAGATGTTGTGAAACTTGAAAGGGTTCAGAAAAGATTTACAAGGATGTTGCCAGTGTTGGAGGATCTGAGCTACAGAGAGAGGCTGAACAGGCTGGGGCTATTTTCCCTGGAGCGTCGGAGGCTAAGGGGTGACCTTACAGATGTTTATAAATCATGAGGGGCATGGACAGGATAAATAGACAAAGTCTTTTCCCTGGGGTGGGAAGTCTAGAACTAGAGGGCATAGATTTAGGGTGAGAGGGAAAAGATAAAAAAGAGAGCTAAGGGGCAACTTTTTTCATGCAGAGGGTAGTACGTGTATGGCATGAACTACCAGAGGAAGTGATGGAGGCTAGTACAATTGCAACATTTAAAAGGCATCTGCTTTGGTATATGAATAGGAAGGAGGGATATGGGCCAGGTGCTGGCAGGTGGGACTGGATTGGGTTGGGATGCCTGTTCGGCTTGGATGGGCTGGATGGAAGGGTCTGTTTCCATGCTGTGCATCTCCATGACTCTATGACTCTATATTCAATTCAAATATCTGTAACACAATAAATAGGAAGAAAAATCACAGAATCTAGTTTTTATATTCTCCCTTGTTAAGTATCCTGAAGACAAGAAATGCTCAGCAAGTACATGAATCCACACAAAATATTATCAAGATAAGGATCAAAGTACACATTCTCTTTCAGTGACGTACAATAGCCAAAATGAATTTAATTCCTATACACTACCATATGCCAGTGAGGGTTACTGTCAACTGGAGAGGTCCTGAGGCTAAATTTCAAGCATCTGATCAGTCATTCGGAAAACTGACCATGGAAAATTGAGTCAGGGTGATAGCCTTGCTAGTCTCAAACTGAGCGATTGGATCAGAAAGCTGTCCAACAAATTTGAAGATAATCTGTTCTCTAAAGCATTCAGTAACATTTTCAACATCTGAAAGAAAATTATATTCAGGCGTCACAAAATTCATGGCACAAAGACAATATAATGGCCTTCCTGTAGCTTCTGGGGGTGGGAAGTATTGCAAACTGTTGAAAATAATATTCCCAAAGAATCTGAGCATTTAAATTTATGGATCAATTGCAAAATGACTGAAAGTACTCTGGAATATTTTCATTTATTCCTGGGACATGGGCATAGTTGGCTGGTTAGGTACATATTGTCCATTCCTAGTTGATTTTGAGAAGGTGGTAGTGAACTCCCATCTTGTACCATTGTAGAACAGCTGATGCAGTATATTCACAATGCTATTAGGAAGAGCGTTTGAGGATTTAGACCCAGTGACACTGAAGGAATTGCGATATATTTCCAAGACAGGATGGTGAGTAGTTTGGAGTGGATCTTGCAGGTGGTGGTGTTCCTATGTATTTATTGCCCTTGTCCTTCTAGATGGAAGTTGTCATGGGTTTGGAAGGTGCTGTCTAAGCTTTGATAAATTTCTGCAGTGCATCTTGTTGATAGTACTCACTGCTGCCACTGAGTGTCGGTGATGACAGAGTGGATGTTTATGGGCCTCTGTGTCCTGGATGGTGTCAAGGATTTTGAGTGTTTTTGGAGCAGCACTGAACCAGGTAAGTCAAGGGTATTCCATCACACTATCAACTTATCTCTTGTGGGCGCGCAATTAGCTTTGGAGATTAGATTAGATTGGATTACTTACAGTGTGGAAAAAGGCCCTTCGGCCCAACAAGTCCACACCGACCCGCCGAAGCGCAACCCACCCAGAACCATTCCCCTACATTTACCCCTGCCCCTAACAATACGGGCAATTTAAAAAGCCAATTCAACTAACTTGCACATTTTTTCCTAGACATGAGTTACTCACTGCAGGATTCCTAGCCCCAGATCTGTTCTTATAACCTTTATATTTAGAAGGGGAGTCCAGTTCACTTTCTGCTCTATGGTAATCCCCAGGATGTTGATACTGGGAGATTCAGTGATGATAATGCCTTTAAACGTCAAGGTTAGACTTAGTCTTGATGAAGATAGTTATTATCTATTGCTCTTGTGTCATGAATGTTCTTTGCCACTTGCCAGCCCATGTCTGGATATTGCCTGGATCTTCTTGCATTTGAACATGAACTGCATCTGTATCTAAAGAGTCACAATTGGTGTTGAACATTGTACGCTCATCAGTGAACATCCCCACTTCTGGGCCCAGTGATCTTTCTTCATGAAGAGTATAGTTAGAGTTAATGGTAGTTGTCTTTTCCCTAAGATGGAGAATCTCAAGACTAGCAAGCACATTTTTAAGGAGAGAGGAGAGAGATTTAAAGAAGATGTGACGGGCAATTTTTTGAGGGCGGTTCATGTGTGGAATGAACTTCCTGAGGAAATGGTGGACGTGAGCACAATTTCAATGTTAAAAAGACATTTGGATGCATACATGAATAGAAAAGGTTTGGAGGGATATGGGCCAGGAGCAGACATGTGGGACTAGTTCAGTTTGGGATTATGTTCAGCATGAGCTGGTTGGACTAAAGGGTCTTTTTTGTGCTGTGTGACTGTATGACCTTGTCTGGTGGGAAGGTCATTGATAAAGGAGCTGAAGATACTGTGAGCCTAGGGCACTAGCCTGAGGAACACCTGCAGAAATCTCCTGAAGCCCGAGATGACCGACCTCCAACAAGCACAACCATCTTCCTATGTGCCAGCTATAACAACATTCAGTGAAGGGTTTTCTCCTGATTCCCATTGACTATGGTATTCCGAAGGCATACCTTCTTGATGCTACATGCAGCCAAATGTGACCTTGATGTCAAAGGCAATCACACTCACCTCCTCCACCTCCACGGGCTTGGAATTATGACTCCATCCTCACACAGAATGCCGTGCAGTAGATGATCAATGCACAGAAAGGTTGCAACAAATCAGAGGGCAGTGGCAGTACCTGTGAGTCTTTGAGACAGCAGAGGGATGGGGCAGTGGCTGAGGAAAGGGCAAATTCTCCCCAATTCTCCCCAAGTAATCTAATCTAATCTGATTTGCAGGAATTTCCATTACAGCAATCTTTATTGTGCTGTCGTCTTAGCAGGCAGTGTTGCTGGGCCACTTGAGTTTGTGCTCTGCACCATGGATATAAGAGAATAGCACAGGATGTACACTGACTGGATATTCAGATGATGTGAGTGAGTACATGTATTTAATGGATTTGAATGGGCTATGGGCACATCATAAATCATGGCGCGCCCCCCCCCACGCCCAATAAAAAGAGTCAACATTTTTTTAGCTACAAAATTTGATAAGTTTCAAAAATAATAACCATTTGAAATGCTATCTAACTCCACAGGACTAAAAAGAACTGGCCTTTGAAAAGGCTTGCAGAGTAATTGGATTTCAATGTGTAATGGTTGAAAGGATATCATCAAGATGGACTGCCACCAAAGAAAAGTCTAACTTGGCCAAAGGACAATGTAGCAAAGATTCTCATATTCAGTCCAAACGGGAAGTATCCAGCCTGATGTGCCAGATGGCTGTTTGGTTTAAATTACAGCCCTTTCTTCCATGCAGTCTCCCAGCACAGTAAAAGTAATTGGAAAAGCATTGTGCATAAGTGTAATTTAGACAGCATGCCAACAAGCTTTTTAAAGCAGTCATCAAGAGATACACTTCATCTGCTTCAGTCAGTTACGTCCAAAGCAATGTCTGCCTCCACAAATGAATTGTTGTCTTCTCCAAATCTGTTCAATCTGCTGCAGAGACTAACGCAATTTCTTCTGGCACCACCAGAGTCCTCCAATGAGGAAGGGCCATTGTCTGCAGTTATCAAACAATATTGAAGAAGGAGTTCACTGTCAGTCCACACAAACAGGCAGGAATTCCATTCAGAAAGCAAGGTCTCATTTTGCACTGAGCGAGCGCCTTTCAAAACCTCAGGACATTCCAAAGCACTTTACAGTTTTGACATGCAGTGCCTGTTGCTTTACCTGTCACCATGCCTCTACAGTTCTCACCAAAGGTTACTCAGATGTTCAAAAGGTTGAACCTGACTTATGAAGGGATACTCAACAACAAAAACAAAACAGCAAATTTCATTGCTATATTGCCTCAAGTGCAGCAAAACCTTTCAAAGTTTTTCATCGATGTGTCAGCTGTCATTAAGTTTGATGCCCAGCTAGATAGCAGAGATATGAGGAGAAGCAGTCAAAAACTTGATCATAAAAATAGGTCTTGGGAACGATCTTAAAGAAAATGATAGCATTTTAAGGTGCTCTTAGCCCCCAACAGTTTAAGGCGTCATTGTCAATAATGTAACAGTGAAAATCAGGATGCCCAAGAGACAATAATCAGAGGAGTGAAGGCTTCTCAGAGGATTGTATCATCAACAAAAGGCAAATGTTAGCCCTACTTCTTCCCCAAACCTTCCGACACCTGAAGTCAAGTATAAGTATCTACACCAGGACAATATGGACAATAGGAATGAAGAATGAGGGGCTGAGTTTTCAAAAATGGTAGGGACGAACCACTCATGGAGGTCCTTCACCCATTGCCAACAGGAGGCGATGGTAACATTGGGACAATGTCACTCGACTTGTAATCCAAAGACCCAAACCAATGCTTTTGGAACAGAGTTCAAATCCCAATGCGGCAGCTGGTGGAATTTAAATTCAACTGATACATTCTGGAATTGACAGCTATTCTTAGTAATGGTGACCATTAAAAGGAAATCTGTCATCTTACTTGGTCTGGCCTGCATGTGAATGCAGACCAACACAATGTGACCGATTCTAAAGTACCCTCTGAAATGGTCTAGGAAGCCATTCAGTTCAAGGGCAGTTAGGGATGAACATTAAATGGTGAGTTTGCTGCACCATATCCCATGACAAAATAAATAAAGGTCCCATTTTTCTTGGAAGGAGTTGAGACACAATTCATACAGTGGGAAACTTGAATTCACTGGACCATGTGTAGAATAGTGTAGAATTCAAGCAGACACAAACTTGGTTGTTCCAAAGGCCATTAGCCTACTGTGTGGGTCAGAAATTAATGGAATATATACAAATGTTAAGAGTCATGGTCTGAATTTTTTTTTAATCCACTGCTCTTTAAACTGAAAGAATCTCTGAAAAATAAACACAAGCTGTCAGTGAGAGTTAAAAATGGTCTGGTAGACTGCTTTGGACAGCTTATCCAATGTAGATTTGTGAAAGAAAATTATCATCTTCTTTACAATTTCAGTGCTGATTTTCTTTGATATATCCCAAGAGCTGTCGTAGTGAAATAGAACATAGAACAATACAGCACAGTACAGGGCCTTCAGCCCTCGATGTTGCTCCGACCTGTGAAACCAATATAAAGCCCTTCTAACCTACACTATTCCATTATCATCCATATGTTTATCCAATGACCATTTAAATGCCCTTAATGTTGGCGAGTCCACTACTGTTGCAGGCAGGGCATTCCACTCCCTCACTACGCTGTGAGTAAAGAAACTACCTCTGACATCTGTCCTATATCTATCATCCCTCAATTTAAAGCTCTGTCCCCTTGTGCTAACCATCACCTTCTAAGGAAAAAGGCTCTCAGTGTCCACCCTATCTAATCCTCTTATCATTTTGTATGCCTCTATTAAGTCACCTCTCAACCTCTTCTCTTTAATGAAAACAGCCTCAAGTCCCTCAGCCTTTCCACATAGGACCTTCCCTCCATGCCAGGCAACATGCTGGTAAATCTCTGCACTCTTTCTAATGCTTCCCTATCCTTCCTTTAATGCAGTGACCAGAACTGTACACAATACTCTTAAGTGTGGCCGCACCAGAGTTTTATACAGCTGCAATATGACCTCATGGCTCCGAAACTCAATTCTTCTACCAATAAAAGCTGACACACTGTATGCCTTCTTAACAACCATATCAATCTGGCTGGTAACTTTCAGGGATCTGTGCACATGGACACCGAGATCTCTTGCTCATCCACACTACCAAAAATCTTACCATTAGCCCAGTACTCTGTATTCCTGTTGCGTATTCCAAGTGAATCATCTCACACTTTTCCACATTAGGCTCCATTTGCCACCCCTCAGCCCAACTCTGCAGCTTATCTATGTCCCTCTGTAACCAGCAACATCCTTTCTCACTGTCCACAATTCCACCCACTTTAGTGTTATCTACAAATTTACTAACCCATCCTTCTACGTCTTCATGCAGGTCATTTATAAAAATGACAAAGAGCAGTGGCCCCAAAAGAGATCCTTGCAGTACATCACTAGTAACTATTGAATGCTTTTGAGTTTCAAAACCTACGAAAGCACAAGATTAGCAGGGTCATCTGAATTCACAATTTGATTGACAGTTAGAAGAGGTTATGAAAGAATTAACTGTCTTTGATATGGCTACTGAAGGAGAGTGTATTTGCTTTTATTACAAATTAGGCACTTGAGATTTAAATGGGTTTAACAAAAGAGACTTTTCTCAATGTTCAAGATGAGAGCTGGATTTCTAGAATCTTATTCATTTTTATCTCCACATGGCTCTGAGGGCTGCTCTTGGTGGATTCTGTGGAACTGGTTACAGAAGTGGCATAGTGGTATGAGAGGGTGTGGAGTGGGTGGGTGCACAAATTAACATGGAGGTAGCATGAGAGATGAACAGTGGGGACATGGTTGAGGCGAAGGAGTTAAAGCATCTAAAGTTATGAAGCAAGTCTTCTAGCTTGTCTTTTTCAGGAATAAACTCATTCGCTCCATGTGATACCAAGAAATGGCTGGAGGCACTGGACAATGCAAAAGTTATGGACCCTGACAATGTTCAAGCAATAGAACTGAAGACTTCTGTTCCAGAACTTGCTACTCCCCCAGCCACGCTCTTCCAGTATAATTACAACAGTGACAGGACCTGACAATGTGGAAGATTGTCCCCAAGGAGATCCTGTACACAAAATTAAGACAAATCCACACCAGCCAATTATCGCCACATCAGTATACTCTCGATCATCCATAAAGTGATGGAAGCTGTCATCAACAGTGCTATCAAGCAGCACCTGCTCAGCAATAACCTGCTCAGTGACGCCCAGTTTGGATTCTGCAAGAGCCAGTCAGCTCCTGACTTCATTACAACCTTGGTTCAAATCTGGATAAAAGAGCTGAATCCAGAGGTGAGATGAGAGTGATATCTCGTGACATCAAGGCTACATTTTACTGAGTGTGGCATCAAGGGACCCTTGCAAAAAATGGAATCAATGGGTTTTGGGGGAAAGCTCTCTGATTGTTGAACAGGTGCACAGGAAGATGTGTTGTGATTGTTGGAAGTCAGTCATCTCAGCTCCAGGACATCACTGCCGGCTTTCCTCAGGGTAGTGTCCTAGGCCCAACCATCTTCAGCTGTTTTAGCAATGACCTTCCCTCCATCATAAGGTCAGAAGTGAGGATGTTCACCAATGGTCAGCATCATACACAACTCCTCAGATACTGAAGCAGCTTATGTCCAAATGCAGCAAGACCTGGACAATATCTAGGTTTGCATTAAAAGGTGGTAAATAACATTCACGGTTTGAGTAAAGATTTGTACCTCAGGTGTTTGTTGCCATGGTTGTGGTTGCCATGGTTATCAGCTCAGCGAACCTACCCACAACCAATAACATTCACACCAGACAAATGTCAAGCATTAACTGTCTCCAACAAAAGACAATCTAACAATTGCCCTTTGACATTCAATGGCATTACCATGACCTGAATCCCTCACTCTCAACATCCTCAAGGTTACAAGTGACCAGAAATTAACCTGGACTCACCACATAAATACAGTGATACGAGAAGTTCAGGGGCTCGATATCTTGCAGTGAACTAATTCACCTCCTGACTCCACAAAGTCTCTCCACCATCTACAAGTCCATAGAAGGATTGTCTTATGACTAAAGACTAAACAGATTGGAAGTCTACTTACTGGAGATTTTTGAATGAGAGGTGATCTCATTGAAACATGTAGGATTCTTAAGAGGCTTGACACTTCAAATGCTGAGAGGATATTTCCTGTCATTGGGAGAGTCTAGGACCAGAGATCATAGTCTCAGAATAAAGGGATGCCAATTCAACACTGAGGTGAGGCAGAATATTTTCTCTCAGAGAGTTGTGAGTCTTTACAATTCTTTTCCAAAGAGAGCAGTGGGTACAGAGTCTTTGTATATATTTAAGATAAGAATTTTGACCGGTACGGTAATCAAGGGTGAAAGGGAAAGGGCAGGAAAGTCCATGGGAGGAGTCTCGGATCAGCCACAATCCTATAAAATGGTGGAGTAGACTTCACCATATTTCTTATGGTCTTATGGTCTTAACTCAGGGGTATGTTCGAATACTTTATAGCTGTCTGAATGAGTGCAGCTATAACAACACTCAAGAAGCTTAACACCATCCAAGAAAAAGCAGTCCATTTAATTGCCTCGACAGCAGCAGTATGTACTGTCTACAAGATATACTGCAGAAATTCAAAAAGGCTCTGTAGACAACACCTTGATTTCACAACACATACCACCTGGAAGGATAAGGGGGACAGATAGATGGGAGCACCACTGCCTGCAAGCTATCCTCCAAGTCACCCACTATCCTGACATGGAAATATATTTAATTAAAAATCACACAACACCAGGTTATGTTTGGAAGCACTAGCTTTTGGAGTGCTGCTCCTTCATCAGGGATTTGAAGGAGCTGATGAAGGAGCAGCACTCCAAAAGCTAGTGCTTCCAAATAGACCTGTTGGACTATAACCTGATGTTATGTGATTTTTAACTTTGTACAACCCATTACGAACACGGCTCGTCCACATCATGGAAATATATTGCCATTCCTTCATTGCTCTTGGTTCAAAATCCTGGAACTCCCTCCCTAACAGCATTGTGGGACTCCCAGCGGCACAAGGACTGCAGCAGTTTGAGAAAGCAGTTCACCAGCACCTTCTCCAGGGCACTAGGGATGGACAATCCAGGACAAAGCAGAGCAGATTTCTGGCCCAACATTACCCATATCCCATGAAATGAATGAAAACCCTCAACCTGTCCCATGGCACCTTAGACCTGCTTTCAGCACTGATGAGTGAAAATTAGGTCTAATGGATGGTATCATTTTGAGCAAGTTTGTTGATATGGGTAATTTCTATGCCCAAGCTTCCCATCTTTCTGTTGACAACCCGGCCCTCTGTGTGTGATCTATGACCACTCACTGATGTGGTGAGACATATGCGGTTATCTGGGGACACGGCTAGTAGCTCATGTGGGTTGCACACTGCTCCTGGTCACTTTGCAAATACAAAACCAACACCCATCACCTACATTTGTTTAGGATTTAACAGAAATGGCTTTTCACAGCCACAGAATTTCCCCAAGCATCCTACAAAAATCCATTTCAGCAATGATTAATGCACCTTTCTCTTGCAGACTATCCTTGTGTGTAACATTTCCAGTTGGCTGCAATGAAATTGTGTGGAAAGGAAAGGTGTCTTGGATATAATACGTATGTGGAGCTCCTACCCATCAGATGGAGAGTCAGGGTCGAGTCCGTATGTGGTGGCACTGCCAGCTTGACTGAACTTTATGGTCAACAGGTAATTGGCTGCCTGAAGCTGTGCTTCTGAATCCTCTCATGGTGGCAGGATGTCCAGCTCAAAAACCTGCTGGTTGCTCAGACGTGGCTCAGCTCTTAAGTCCCAGTAGGTCCTGCAGAAGCAGTGATGGTGGTCAGAGAAACATGGAATTGGAGTGGATTCGGAGACAATCAGGCAGGCCTAGGCATAGAACAGATAGCAGAGTGATCGGGAGGCAGGCACTTGGCCTTAATCTGTTTGACCCTTTACACAAGGTGCTGGAACAGGATGGACGCGTGTGGAATCAGGTAACCAAAATATTCCTGAGCACTCATTGCTGACATTAAAGTATCAATGACAGCAGGAAGGGGCCATTAGGTGGCTACAATTTAACCATCTATGGTCTCAATTAGCTCAAGGACAGGGAAACAAGTGAACCTTTCCTCTGACATTAGTAAACTTGTGTTCAAGACTGCGAGATATCAGGAACCATGCCTCCCAGCACTCCTATACTTCCCAACTGCTAGTCCATTTCTGGGAGACAGGTATGAGTGTGAAACCATGATTGCAACAATTTCAGAATGAATGCTTTTAAATCCCAGCATTCACAGTGAGACCTGCTATAAAATATGTTCCTTAAATTCAAGAAAAGAAGAAAATACTGGCAAGTCAGGTTAGCATCTGTTATTGGTAAAACACTGTAATCAATTACTAAGGAACAACAGGTAAAACATTTTGCAAGTAATAATACAACCACGCAGAGTCAACATAGTTTTGTGAAATTGAAATCATCTTTGACAAGTTTGTAAGAGTGTTATAGGCTGTAATAAGCAAGGTCGTTAAAAGAAACAAGTATGTGTAATGTATTCAATAAGGTGCTTATTACACTTACAGAAGACAAAAACTCACAGTGTTGTGGGTAATATATAAGCATGGGGGATTGGTTAATGGACAGAAACAGAGAGATGGGTTTTTTACTGGTTGGAAAGCTGTAACTGGGAAAATGTTAAGGATCAGTCCTGTAGCTTCAGCTATATACAATCTATATTAATATTTCGATTCAAGAGACCAAGTATATTGAAGACCAGATCTGCTGGCAAGGCATAGGTAGGTAGGAGAGCAAGTTATGAGGAGGATATAAAAGCCTGAATTTTCATAACGTTAGGGAGGATATCTGGCAGGGACATGGTGTCCAAATTCCAAACATCTCACCACTGAGCCTACCACCCATCATTTCTACCAGTGGCAGGTTGTAGTTTGCATATGGATAGTTCACAGAGGCTGCTACACATGTTAAAGTGCAGCAGCCTTCAAACAGATCCAACTGTTGTATGTGGGTTGTCCAAAACATCTGTGGGATTTACATTTGTCAGGAGAAAAAAACTGACAAAATCATTTGGAGAACTAGGGCACCCTTTTGGATAGATCCAGAGACACTTGGGAGAGATAAGTTGTCCTTTGGAATAAGTAGGACGCCCTTTGAGAGAAGTCACATGTTCTGTGGGATGGGTAAAAGCAGACATGAACGTGGATTAAAAAGATGGATAAACATTCATACTGTCAAGTTGAATGAACTGTCAAAGGAATTGGTTGTGTCGCCATGGTCTTACTCAACCATAGGGGCTGCTCTCTTATTGAAGAGAGGCAACTGGTGGTGACTTAACTTGAGAGCCACCAGACCTCAGGCGAGGGAAGAGGTTAAGGAGAGTCCTTCATGGCAACATCAGATCAGTAATGGGATTTGAACCCATGCTGTTGGCATCACACTGCTCTCTATACCAAAAATCCAGCCAACTGAGCTAAACCAATTCCCATCAAAGGAGTACTCAAGCTGTCAAAGTATTTAAATCTCTTGGCCTTTACCATTTTTGAAGAAAATATTTTCCATTTAAAAAAACTGCAATTGCTACTGTATTCTATGTATTGAGATACACCTGAGGGCAATCATAGGTTTTGAGCTGAATACCTGATTTCACAACAAATGTGGAGATTGTCATAATCATCTACCACAACTTCAAAGGCTGATCAGTAGATCCCAGACAGGAACAGAATAAATTTCCCTTCTGGACTGTTAGGCTATTTCTCTGAGCTTTCTGCTGGGAGCAAGAGATCAAGATTGAGTCTACAGAAATTCAGTGATCATGCGTTCATCATTTAAGTTATTAAATTAAAATGATTAAATTTGGGAGCTTCATAGGGAAAAAAATATTTAAATTGTTAGATTGCTATATCAAAAAGACTTTCATTAATGTCAACGAAGACAGGATATAGATCTATAAAATGCATAGTTACAACAGAAGCCCTTTGGCTCATCACAAACATTCTAGCTCTGTTTGCTTAGGCCCATGTCCACTACTCCTTTTCCTATAGATCTAAAAATTTTCTGTCTTTAGCTCCGTAATTAGTTCCCCATTTAAAAGTAAAAAGTAAAGATGCTCAATCATCAGAGATAACATGATAGGGGAACTAAGGGTTATGGGGATAATGGCAGGTCGGAGGAGCTGAGATGATGGATAGATCCGCCATGATCATAGTGAATGGCGGAGCAGGCTCGACGGGCCAAATGGCCAACTTCTGCTTGTATTACTGTGAAACTTGTGGCTCTTTAATCTGAGGCTCACCACACTTCTGGTGAGGGGAGAGGGTGAGAAAGAGAGTCCTTCATGGTAACCTCAGCCAGTGTGGGAATTGAGCCCATACTTTTGGTGCTACTCTACATTACAAACCACCCATCCAGCCAACTGAGCTAACTGACCCTAAAATTAGAGCCTCAGTGAACCTGCCTTCACCATACTCTCAGGATGTACATCCAGATCCTAAGCACTCACTGTGCAATCATCTATTACCTCAAGTTGCTTTTGCTACTTACTTTAAGGGAGGTAAGATGCTGGAGATCAGAGTCGAAAAGTGTGGTGCTGGAAAAGCACAGTAAGAGCATGGACATTTCAGGCATAAGCTCTTCATCAGGAATGTGGGAGGGGACTGGGACTGAGAGACAATGAGGTGGGTGGGTGGTTGGGGCTGGGAGGAAAGTAGCTTGGATGGCAATAGGTCGAAGCAGGCAGGGGGTGCTGATGGTGATAGGTCAGAGAGGAGGGTGGAGCGGATAGGTGGGAAGGATGAACAGGTGGGCCTATTCAAGAGGGCGCTGCTGAGTTGGAGAGTTGGATCTGGGATAAGGTGAGACAAAGGGAGATGAGGAAACTGGTGAAATCAATGTTGATGCTGTGTGCTTGGTGGATCCCAAGGCGGAAAATGAGGTGTTCTTCTTCCAAGCGTCGAGTGGATAGGACTTGGCAGTGGAGGAAGCCCTGGACTTGAATGTCCTTGGCGGAGTGGGAGGGCGCATTGAAATGGTCAGCGGTGAAAGTGACATCATAATTTGCCATGGTGGTAGTGGCTGTAGCGGTCACATGGCTAATGGCATCTGAGCGGTTCCAGAGGCTGGGATGAAGTTCTAGAATGATTGAGGAATCCCAGGTTTGGAGGTAAGTACGTGAGAGTTTGGTATACCTACGTTCCTTGATGTCCAATCAGCTGGAGAAAAAGCTGAGAGTGTTCTGGTTGTTGACCCTTCCAGAAATGGGTGCGTTTCTCCTGATCTTCTGTATCCAGATAGTTGTGTGAGTAATCTGTAGTAGCTGTTCATTTTTTAATTATTCATTTGTGGGAAGGGGATATCACTGGCTGGCCAGCATTTATTGCCTGTCCCTAGTTGCCCTTGAGAAGGTGGTGGTGAGCTGTTTTCTTGAACTGCTACTGCTCTGGGTTGCCGCGCAATGATAATAGGGAGGGAATTCCAGGATTTTGATCCGGCTTCAGTGAAGGAACAGTGATAAATTTCCTCATCAGGATGGCTTGGAGGGAAATCTGCAGGTGGTGGTGTTCCCATGTATCTGCTGCCCTTGTCCTTCTTGATGGAAATGCTCATGGGTTTGCAAGGTGCTATCTTTGGTGAATTTCTGCAATGCATCTTGTAGATGATATACTCTGCTGTTACTGAACATCAGAGATGAAGGGAATGGATTATTATAGATGTGCTGCCAATCAAGTGGGCTGCTTTGCCCTGGATGGTGCCAAGCTTCTTGAGTGATGTTGGGGCTGCACTCATCCAGGCAAGCGGGGAGTATTCCATCACACTCCTTGATTTGTGCTTTGTAGATTGTGGACAGGCTTTGAAGATTCAGGAGGTGAGTTACTTCCTGCAGTACTCCTAGCCTTGCCTCTCTGTACCTTCGATCAGTGTAAGATTGATTTGTTGCCATCCCGTCCTCTTTCAGGGTGGGAATCTAAAGAGCCTACATTGTCTAGGCCCAGTCTTAATCCTTCAAGATCCAAAGCTATTTCCAACCGAGTCCATATCATGCCATCATAGTGAGTGGTGCTGGAAGAACTGCTCACATTTGCACTTTTGCACAACATCTCCTCTTAAGCTTATATCTCCATTAAGAATATTTATTCATTTGTGTGTAAGATTATTTTAACTCAAATACATCTCTCCTAAGTCTCTATCATTATAAATTCAGGCAGTCTAGTGGTTTTGCTGCTCTCCCAGAGTGAGCATGATTCTGACTTGGGTTGGTTGGTATCTGGGTTGAAGCCTGTTACCTTTGATTCTGTTTAAGACACAGTTCAATCCAAAAGTCTCTCAAAACCGGAGAACCTTTTAGTTCGTTACAGAGAGGACATCCTTCCTGCTGGAACAGGGTAGTTGCTCCAAAGCAGTATCCTGAAGCCAGCTGTGCTGCTGGAACAGGCATTTCCTTTTCTGCAATATCTGGATCATGTAGCAGGGCAATTACTTCTTTGTGGTTTTGCTGAGATTCTGAACCAGGCAATATTTTCTTGAGAAGTTTGGAATCACTTTACAACCTTCGAGGCTCAATATTGAGTTCAAGACCGTCAAATTGTGAACCCAGTCCTTCCCTTTCTTTTAGCTTTACTTGTTACATTTTCTGTCACCATGTCCTCTCCCCCCTCCTCCCACCCAAGGGGAACCATCTGTTCTTTCCAGTCTAGCTGTTAGACACACCATTGATCTCACATTTCTATCACTTAATCTGAACTATTAACATTGGTACTCTCTCAGCACTCCAACCCCCACCAAAACCCCTCCCCCAAAGTATAAATGCTGTCCCCTCCGCATTTCACCTCTGCTCTGACGAAGAATCATCTAGACTCAGAATGTTAGCTTTTTATCTCTCCATGGATGCTACCTGACCCATTGTGATCTCCAGCATTTTTTTTTAATTTTCAGAATCATAAGAGGTATAGTTAGTAAGTTTGCAGATGACGCCAAAATTGGAGGTGTAGTGGGCAGCGAAGAGGGTTACCTCAGATTACAACAGGATCTTGACAAGATGGGTTAATGGGCTGAGAAGTGGCAAATTTCAGATAAGTGCGAGGTGCTGCATTTTGGGGAAGCAAACCTTAGCAGGACTTATACACTTAATGGTAAGGTCCTAGGGAGTGTTGCTGAACAAAGAGACCTTGGAGTGCAGGTTCATAGCTTCTTGAAAGTGGAGTCACAGATAGATAGGATAGTGAAGAAGGCATTTAGTATGCTTTCCTTTATTGATCAGAGTATTAAGTACATGAGTTGAGAGGTCGTGTTGCGCCTGTACAGGACATTGGTTAGGCCACTGTTGGAATATTGCGTGCAATTCTGGTCTCCTTCCTATCGGAAAGATGTTGTGAAACTTGAAAGGGTTCAGAAAAGATTTACAAGGATGTTGCTAGGGTTGGAGAATTTGAGCTATAGGGAGAGGCTGAACAGGCTGGGGCTGTTTTCCCTGGAGCGTTGGAAGCTGAGGGGTGACCTTATAGAGGTTTACAAAATGATGAGGGGCATGGATAGGATAAATAGACAGTCTTTTCCTTGGGGTTGGGGAGTCCAGAACTAGAGGGCATAGGTTTAGGGTGAGAGGGAAAGATATAAAAGAGACCTAAGGAGCAACATTTTCACACAGAGGGTGGTACGGGTATGGAATGAGCTGCCAGAGGAAGTGGTGGAGGCTGGTACAATTGCAACATTTAAATGGCATCTGGATGAGTACATGAATAGGAAGGATTTGGAGGGATATGGGCTGGTTGCTGGCAGGTGGGACCAGATTGGGTTGGGATATCTGGTCAGCATGGACGGGTTGGACCAAAGGGTCTGTTTCCATGCTGTACATCTCTATGACTCTATGACTCTATAACAGATTCCAGCAGCTGCAGTAATTTACTTCTATGATCTCGAATCTATCCTTGTACCTTGTAAATGGTGGATAATTAGATATGGACAAAGTGGTAATAAATGTTTGTAAAAGAGTAATATTTAGGTCATGGTTAGAAAAAGCTTCATTTGGCCAAAGACCATTAAAGCAAAACCCAGCAAAGAGAAAAATATTTTTATTTATTCATGGGTTGTGAATGGCACTGTTAGGTTGAAGGAGAATTAGCATTAAGGGATAGGGCTAACAATCCATTTATACACAAGGATCAGTTTGCATTTGAGCTACTGGGAGTAGTCAGCAAGGAGAGGAATAGTAAATAGATGGGACAGGATGCAACAGGACAGGCTATGAGTGAGAGAATTTTTGATAAGCAGGACATGCTCAGCAGAACGGTGTCTCTTTCAAATAATTCCAAATAATCCTGAACACACATACACACCTCACAACGGCTGCTGAGTTGACTCTGTGTATTTTCAAAAAACGATATTGTCCAGAAAGTGGATTCGTAACCATCCCACACCATAACCAACATAAAATAAATAAGACCTTACACAGTGCTTAATTGCAATATTCAGTAACGAAGCTATACTTTACAAAGAAGTCAAGTGAAAGCTTCTATATAATTGCCTCCAAAGTTTTTTTTTAGGTAACTGTCCTAAAGCTGGGTGTTGTCTGCGGTCACTGTAAGGCATTGTGGCAAGGCTATTCTGAGCTGCTGGGTACAAGAGAATGCTCAAAATCTTCTTCAGATTTTAAACCATGGTTCTATGCAAGTTTGAAATGTTGACTTTAAAATTAATCTTTTAATGGTGGGAAAGAGAAACAGAAAAGCCGGAAGCTCACAGTGGGGGCTATCGTTGTTGACAACAAGCATAAGATCAGAAGAGCATAAACACAAATAAAATACTGCTGATCTGAAATCAAAATTTAAAAGAAAATAGAGAACACTCAACAAGTAGAGCTTAAGAGAATTAAGGCAGCATGAAAACTTTTACAATTTGGTTTTCAGAATGGAATAAAGAAGTAAAATGACAAGCGACTGGAGTTCAGAGTTAAGTTTGGACATTGAATAGAAGTGACAGGCAAATTATTGGCACTGTGGGTCATGGCTATGGTCTAAAGTTGTTGAAGTCAATGGCAAAATGTTCTGAAATAGAGAAAAGCCTTCGATTGAAACTTACGTCAATGCTCATTGAAAACCTGAGGAAGGTCCAATGCTCACACATCTGTGTTACTTTGGAGAAAGTTAAAACTTCCAGATGCTGGTTAGACCATGCTTGGGCTATGCTATGACTCCTTTGACATTGGGATTATATGTAAATGGGGTTAGACCATGGGGTTATGGATTCATGTAGAGCTTTTCATAGCGCGGGTAAAGCTAACATAACATTAAATGAACCATCTGGAGGGTCAAAGCATGTTCACCATTAGAATCAATGATTTTCACCACTTTCTAAAACTGTTCACCCGTCCTTCAGCAAAATTCACCTCTGTCAAAGTTGCCCCCAACTTCAGTGACTCTGACAATATTCATTCCCGACCCTGCCCACCTCCTGACAATGCACCCTTTCATCCTGAAAATGTTCACCCTCCCCACCCTCTCCCTGACTTCCGTTTCATCCTCATAACTCAAGTCAGTGCTGACTCCTATTCCCTCCCTGGCATCCCCCTGGACTGACCTCTCCTGATTATCCCTTCAGAATCCCCTGAATTTCACGTCTGATTGTTGTTGAGAAAATCCAGTATTGTTGGGGAGTGGTGATGGTGGATGAAAGCTGCAGGAATGTAAGTGGCACTGAACATTGTCAAGAGTTGAGGAATTAGATAGTGGTTTGAGTATTTCCTCAGGGTAAGGTGCAGGTTGGCACTATCAGGAAGGGGACATTGTGCAGTGTTGGGCATTGAGAATCCATTCAAAGCAGCACAGGTCAATAAACTGAAGACAGATCTGAAGTGGCTTGTTCATGATAAGGATATGGCTGTGTTGGTATGACACACAACAATTTTCCTTCTAATTCTGTTCTTCATGCAACTCTATTGTAGCCAACATCACAACAGTGGTTAGCACTGCTGCCTCACAGCGCCAGAGATCCGGGTTCAATTCCCGCCTCAGGTGACTCTCTGTGTGGAGTTTGCACATTCTCCCCGTGTCTGCGTAGGTTTCCTCCCACAATCCAAAAATATGCAGGTTAGGTGAATTGGCCATTCTAAATTGCCCATAGTGTTAAGTGAAGGGGTAAGTGTCGGGGAATGGGTCTGGGTGGTTTGCGCTTCGGCGGGTAGGTGTGGACTTGTTGGGCCGAAGGGCCTGTTTCCACATTGTAAGTAATCTAATCTAATCACGAATGCAAAGGCTCTGCTGTAAAATGGTAAATGGACAGATAAAATTGCAGTCAGAATCCAATGAAACTCGTTACCCTGACAGAAAGATCTGGGCTGGTATTAAGGTCAAACAATTGTAAAATAACTTTTCTTATTTTTTTCTTGTGCAGTTCCTCAGGGCAGAGAATGACTTTGCTTTATTCTGGAGCTCTGGATCCGGGTGATTGAATACAAACTTTGTAAGTAAAGTCACGATAGTGTTAGAGAACCATAGGACTACCTTCTCCTGAGAGAGAAACAACTGGTGGTTGTTTTACCTGAGGGTCACCACGCATCAGGCAAAGGGCAAGGATGAGAGGACAAGGCGTTCGTTCCTCAGCTGGTACAGCAATTAAACTTGCACTTATTGGCATCAATCTGCATTGTAAACCAGCTGTCCAGTCAGTTGAGCTACCTGTCACCCTCAAATTGCTTTGATAAATGCTTTCGTTACAAAGGTTTTCTTTCTTGAACAGACTGAAGTCATTGATGTAAGCAGTCATGGCATTGTAGCTCAATGCCAAGTACTATGACTTGCCCATTAAGTGCTTTAAAATTGCTTCAGGGCTTCATTGACATCACAGGACCCAGATCTGAGTCTGAGAATAAGGCTCTGCTTCTGGTGAATGTCTAATTTGGCCATATTTTGTTGTTCAGTCATACTTGTGGAGGCATGGACCACCGCAAGAATACGGTAATAACTGCTGTGATGCCAATACTAGTGCTCACACCTCAAAGCAGACTGGATGAAGCTGGTCCAAACATGAAGTGCCAATGGAATCTTGGAGCCTGATTTTGCCTCTGTAATTCTCCATACCCTCCCCATTAAAAACTGGCTGCATTGTTGTAGAGATGCATGATTTGGAGCAAGTGTGTGAAAATTCATGCTTAGATTTTTCCTTCCGAACGCCCCGTCCAAGTCAGTTGAGTTCCACAGAGGGAGTAAGTGTTGCAGGAGTGAGAACAGTCATTTCTGCCTCCTTGTAGCTGTTTAGTCAAATTGGCACTGGAAGAAGGACAGATTACTTGATCACCCTGCAGGCTGCAGTTGGCATCTCCTCTGGGCAACTGAAGCCAAAATAAAGAAATTAATTCATGAAAGAGAGATGTACGTTATGAAAGAAATAAAAAGAATAACATCACAATTATTGAATGAAAATTATACAAATCTAGAGTACCTGAGAAGTGCTAGGAACAGACAAAAAGACATCTATGATGTCAGGCCTCACCTGTTGTTAATTTTTTCAGTCAGGAAACACCCTGAAAACTCTGACAAATATCAATACTGTGAGGCATTTCAATTTACATTCACAAGAAAAAAATCCTCTGTTTCTTTTTTCTTTCCTTATGAAAGTGCTAACACAGAACTGGAGAGATGCCCTGGTGTGGTCTGGATCCTATTCTGGAGAGAGGAGACGAGGTTAGCAGATTACTTTCCTAATATTTTCCAGCAGATTGGAATGTTTAAATATTTGCCCGGCAGTGTTCTACTGCAATGGCTGGCATTTTTCACAGACAACCTCAGCGAGTGTGGAAATCCATGCAGGAATAGGCCCAGTCTCAGTGGCACTGTATTTTCCACCTTCCCTCTTGAACATTCACCTGGAGCACTGTCCAAGTCACATTCCGTCCAGCTGGCTCGGAAAGGTGGAGTCAACTTTGAAAGGCAATGTGCAGCCATGAAGTCCTGCTGGCTTTACACTTGCTCAAGCTTTTCTTCAAATTGCCAGCTCATTGTGTGGGGCCATCACTTATCCTCCTTCCTTGCCTTCAGTGGGGCTAAGCAATCAGGGTAAGAGGTACCACTTATTGAAAGCTACTAAACATTTAGAAAGTGTCTACATTCAAGCATTCACTAAATTGAGTGTTCTGTGGTTGCAATAAACATGATGTAATGTCTCTCTTAAGTGAACATCTGTATAATATGCTTAGATATGTAAAACCCACTTTATGTAATGAAAGTATGAAATTATAAATATTTATGGCATTTTGATCCATATGTCTGTTTGGTTCAGTGAAAAGTGTGGACTGTTATTTTTAAACAGTAGTGCTGATGTACGGAAAATGTTTCCCATCAAGTGAGTACAGTCCAGTGTAATGCTAACCACTAAACATACTGCTTCAACTCACAGGAAAAATGATCACTTGTTTCATTTGATTGAGCAAACTGCATCTGTATTTTCGAGAGAAAATGAGAAGAGATCCGATTAAAATTTCACAACGTTCTCACAGGGTGTGACACGGTGGATGTAGGTTGGGTGATTCCCCAGGCTAGAATGAGGGACATTGTGTCAGAATAATAGACAAGCCATTTAAGATTGAGATCAGGAGGAATTTCCTCACACTGAAGGTCGGAACTGTCTATCCCAGAGGGCTGCGGAAGCTCAATCATTGAGCATGATCAAGACAGAAGTCAATCAATTTCTGGAAGTTGATAACATCAAGGATATGAGGATCATGAGGAAAGTGGCACTCGTAATTGATTAGCTATGATCATATTGTGTAGTGGAGCAGGGTTGATTGACAGAGTTGCTGACCTCTGCTGCAATGTTCCTGTAAGTTCAAAATAAAAGATTTCATCTCCTGAATTGCAGTCTCTGCAATATCTTTATTAATTTGTCATCATAAAAATTGCAACAGATATAGATACGCACAAACACACAACAATGTAGAGGGATGCATCTACTAGAATAATTAGAGAGAGAAAACTCAACGCATAAAATGAGGTCTTAAAATAATTTGAACTTAAATTACTCTTTTTCTGTTTCCTTCGCCATGTAATCAACCTTGCTTTTCTCCTTGTCATTTGGCTCTTACCTCACCCACTCTGGACTTTTCATTGCTGTGGAAAGACACCTAACCTCATCAAAGATCCCTCCCACCCCGGTCACTATCTCTTCCAACCTCTTCCACAGGCAGAAGATACAAAAGCTTAAACACACGCACCAGCAGGTTCAAGAACAGCTTCTTCCCCACTGTTATTACACAGATAAATGGACCTCAAAAATCTCAAATCTAATGTTGATCTTGCTTTTTGTACACCTTTGCAGCTGTAACTGCTATGTTTAATTACCCTGTGTTCTTTGTATCTTTGTATGTTATGATCTGCTGTATTGCATACAAAACAGAACTTTTCACAGTACTTAGATACATGTAACAATAATAAATCAAATCAAATCAAATGATGGCCTCTAGGTGATGTTGACTGCCCATCATAGGGACATCACCTCATCACTCCTTTTGGGACTTTGCTATTTGCTACTTCTGAAGAAATGAATTGTATCTCCCATTCTCAAAGAATGTCACACAGATTTTGTTGTACTCTCTAAATTGCCAGTCTATCCCTAGAGGTGCTATATGATCTTCAATCATACTCATACTAAATAAATGCAAAACTCATACCAAAACCTTGCAATAGTTGTTTGAGGTATTACAGAAAAAGATAAATTAAAGTCGAAATACATAATTAATAAATATAAGAACAGCGGGGTTATACTGAAATAATAAAAAAAGTGTTAGTTAGAGCACAGCTGGAGTGCTGAACAGTCAAGGGCGTGGACATGCTGCGATTTGAGCACATGAATGTCACACTTTCAGCATTTGTCAGCAACTTATACACATGCCCACTGCATGTGCTTTGACCAATTGGCTGAGACTGAATGTCAAAGGGAGAGCGTGTCTATAATGGTTTCAAATCCTAACCTTATTGCAGATGACCATGGTCAGTCATGGGTTACTGCCACATTCAGCTAAAGGGCTTGTCCAATTTCAGTACCATGGGTTTGGGCTCAGTCAGTCCTGTAGGTCAGGGACAACCAGTCAGGGAATTACAGGTGTGGAGACATCAGTTAAGGGGCTGGGCCGAGATCTCCTGCAATCCGACAAAGGGATTGAGTATGATGACAGAGGGTGGAAAAGCATGGTGTGGTGATGCATGAACAGAAATGATGACGTGGCAGCAATGGATGAGTAGGAACATTAGGAAAGGATAATAGTTTGGGAGGCTGAGATGGGGGAGGGGCATTGAGTGGACATGAGGCATCCATATGTGAGCATTTTTGTCCAAGCTCCTCGAGTGCAATGCGTTTGCAATGGCAGAGTATGAGTGAGTGGAAGTCAAGAAGGTGTGAGGTAACAGAGAGATAACAGTGACCTTTCCCCTTCCAGCTGAGTGCGGTGGATCAGTAACCTTCAACCTGCACTGTTGTGTGTTGCATCTCATCCGTCTGTCAGATCCCTGTTGGTTCAGATCCCTGTTGGTTCAGATCCCTGTTGGCAAAGTGAGTTGGCAGCATCCATTACTGGGCTATGCCCTCAGTAATAATGGTGGATCACTGGAGGGTGAAGGTAAAAACAATGACTGGAGATGCTGGAAACCAGATTCTGGATTAGTGGTGCTGGAACAGCACAGCAGTTCAGGCAGCATCCGAGGAGCTTCAAAATGAGGAAAGGCTGAGGCACTTGGGGCTGTTTTCATTGGAGAAAAGAAGGTTTAGGGGTGACTTGATAGAGATGTACAAGATGATTAGGGGTTTAGATAGGGTTGACCATGAGAACCTTTTTCCACATATGGAGTCAGCTATTATGAGGGGGCATAGCTTTAAATTAAGGGGTGGTAGGTATAGGACAGATGTTAGGGATAGATTCTTTACTCAGCGAGTCATGAGTTCATGGAATGCCCTGCCAGTAGCAGTGGTGGACTCTCCCTCTTTATGGGCATTTAAACGGGCATTGGATAGGCATATGGAGGATAGTGGGCTAGTGTAGGTTAGGTGGGCTTGGATCGGCGCAACATCGAGCGCCAAAGGACCTGTACTGCGCTGTATTTTTCTATGTTCTATGTTCTATGTTCTATGAAATTGACATTTAGGGCAAAAGCCCTTCATCAGGAATAAAGGCAGAGAGCCTGAAGCATGGAGAGATAAGCTAGAGGAGGGTGGGGGTGGGGAGAGAATAGCATAGAGTACAATGGGTGAGTGGGGGAGGGGATGAAGGTGATAGATCAGGGAGGAGAGGGTGGAGTGGATAGGTGGAAAAGGAGATAGGCAGGTAGGACAAGTCCGGACAAGTCATGGGGACAGTGCTGAGCTGGAAGTTTAGAACTAGGGTGAGGTGGGGGAAGGGGAAATGAGGAAACTATAGAAGTCTACATTGATGCCCTGGGGTTGAAGTGTTCTGAGGCGGAAGATGAGCCGTTCTTCCTCCAGCCGTCTGGTGGTGAGGGAGGGGTGGTGAAGGAGACCCAGGACCTCCATGTCCTCAGCAGAGTGGGAGGGGGAGTTGAAATGTTGGGCCACGGGGCGGTGTGGTTGATTGGTGCGGATGTCCTGGAGATGTTCCCTAAAGCGCTCTGCTAGGAAGCGCCCAGTTTCTCCAATGTGGAGGAGATCGCATCGGGAGCAACGGATACAATAAATTATATTAGTGGATGTGCAAGTAAAACTTTGATGGATATGGAAGGCTCCTTTCAGGCCTTGGATGGAGGTGAGGGAGGAGGTGTGGGCGCAGGTTTTACAGTTCCTGTGGTGGCAAGGGAAAGTGCCAGGATGGGAGGGTGGGTTGTAGGGGGGCATGGACTTGACCAGGTAGTCACGGAGGGAACGGTCTTTGCGGAAGGTGGAAAGGGGTGGGGAGGGAAATATATCCCTGGTGGTAGGGTTTGATTGGAGGTAGCGGAAATGTCGGCGGATGATTTGGTTTATGCGAAGGTTGGTAGGGTGGAAGGTGAGCACCAGGGGCGTTCTGTCCTTGTTATGGTTGGAGGGGTGGGGTCTGAAGGCGGAGGTGGAGGATGTGGACGAGATGCGTTGGAGGGCATCTTTAACCATGTGGGAAGGGAAATTGCGGTCTCTAAAGAAGGAGGCCATCTGGTGTGTTCTATGGTGGAACTGGTTCTCCTGGGAGCAGATCCGGTGGAGGCAGAGGAATTGGGAATACAGGATGGCATTTTTGCAAGAGGTAGGGTGGGAAGAGGTGTAATCCAGGTAGCTGTGGGAGTCGGTGGGTTTGTAAAAAATGTCAGTGTCAAGTCGGTTGTCATTAATGGAGATGGAGAGGTCCAGGAAGGGGAGGGATGTGTCAGAGATGGTAAAGGGCTTTTGCCCGAAACGTTGATTTCGCTGCTACTTTCTCCCCACCCCCACCCTCCTCTAGCTTATCGCTCCACGCTTCAGGCTCACTGCCTTTATTCCTGATGAAGGGCTTTTGCCCGAAACGTCACTTTCGAAGCTCCTTGGATGCTGCCTGAACTGCTGTGCTCTTCCAGCACCACTAATCCAGAAACTGGAGGGTGAAGGCCAGGGCCTGACTAGCAGCATCTGAAGACCTGCACCAGTGGCATGCTTGTTCCTGGAATTGGTGAGCACCTCCACCTCTCCTGCTGCTCACTCTCATAAAAACAGGTCCCAGGCAGGCTGGTTGCATGACAAATGAGCTGAAGGACAGACGATTGCATGAGAAAAGTTAACATGGGTCATGGTGGAGATGCCAAGTCTGGTGGGAATGTCTTGTTAGAAGCCATTGAGCAGATTGGACCTTCAATAGAAAAATGGAAGAATGAGAAGCAATCCTTATTGAAACATACAAAATTATTAGGGGACTTGACAGGCGACATGAAAAGAGATTGGTTCCCATCTGGGATCAGAGGTATTGTATCAGGATAAGAGGTCCTAGCTGCTGCCGGCCTGCTGCTACTCACAATCATAGAATAGAATAGAACTTGCCATACATACTCAAGTATAGAAGTACAGGGGTACAGTGAAAAGTCTTACAATGTTGCCTCTTAAGGCACTATTTTAGATATAAGTAATCAGGTACAAATCTTAGAAAAAAATAACAGGACAGAAAGAAAAGCATAGCAACCACTGAGGTCGAAAACAACCCTGAATCTTCATTTCTATTCAACCTATTCAGAGATGCTATTACAAACCTCTATAGAGATCTGGGATTTGAACTACCACTGCACCACAATCGTCTTCACTACGTTATATCTGGGGGTCTGTTCAGTTAGCAGTGATAGGGGATACTGGATCAGTGTTGCTGGAAGAGCACAGCAGTTCAGGCAGCATCTGAGGAGCAGTAAAATCGACGTTTCGGGCAAAAGCCCTTCATCAGGAATAAAGGCAGAGAGCCTGAAGGGTAGAGAGATAAGCTAGAGGAGGGTGGGGGTGGGGAGTAAGTAGCATGGAGTACAATAGGTGAGTGGGGGAGGGGATGAAGATGATAGGTCGGGGAGAGAGGGTGGAGTTGGATAGGTGGAAAAGAATATAGGCAGTTAGGACAAGTCATGGGGATAGTGCTGAGCTGGAAGTTTGGAACTAGGGTGAGGTGGGGGAAGGGGAAATGAGGAAACTGTTGAAGTCCACATTGATGCCCTGGGGTTGAAGTGTTCCGAGGCGGAAGATGAGGCGTTCTTCCTCCAGGCGTCTGGTGGTGAGGGAGCGGCGGTGAAGGAGACCCAGTACCTCCATGTCCTCGGCAGAGTTGGAGGGGGAGTTGAAATGTTGGGCTACGGGGCGGTGCGGTTGATTGGTGTGGGTGTCCCGGAGATGTTCCCTAAAGCGCTCTGCGAGGCGGCGTCCAGTTTCCCCAATGTAGAGGAGACTGCATCGGGAGCAACGGATACAATAAATGATATTAGTGGATGTGCAGGTAAAACTTTGATGGATGTGGAAGGCTCCTTTAGGGCCTTGGATGGAGGTGAGGGAGGAGGTGTGGGCACAGGTTTTGCAATTCCTGTGGTGGCAGGGGAAGGTGCCAGGATGGGAGGGTGGGTTGTAGGGGGCGTGGACCTGACCAGGTAGTCATGGAGGGAACGGTCTTTGCGAAAGGCGGAAAGGGGTGGGGAGGGAAATATATCCCTGGTGGTGGGGTCTTTTTGGCGGTGGCAGAAATGTCGGCGGATGATTTGGTTTATGCGAAGGTTGGTAGGGTGGAAGGTGAGCACTAGGGGCGTTCTGTCCTTGTTATGGCTGGAGGGGTGGGGTCTGAGGGCGGAGGTCCTGGATGTAGACGAGATGCGTTGGAGGGCATCTTTAACCATGTGGCAAGGGAAATTGCGGTCTCTAAAGAAGGAGGCCATCTGGTGTGTTCTGTGGTGGAACTGGTCCTCCTGGGAGCAGATAAGGCGGAGGCAGAGTAATTGGGAATACGGGATGGCATTTTTGCAAGAGGTAGGGTGGGAAGAGGTGTAATCCAGGTCGCTGTGGGAGTCGGTGGGTTTGTAAAAAATGTCAGTGTCAAGTCGGTTGTCATTAATGGAGATGGAGAGGTCCAGGAAGGGGAGGGATGTGTCAGAGATGGTCCAGGTAAATTTAAGGTCAGGGTGGAATGTGTTGGTGGAGTTGATGAATTGCTCAACCTTCTCACGGGAGCACGAGGTGGCGCCAATGTAGTGAGAAAGAGGTGGGGAGTGGTGCCGGTGTAATTACGGAAGATCGACTGTTCTACGTAGCCAACAAAGAGACAGGCATAGCTGGGGCCCATACATGTGCCCATGGCTACCCCTTTGGTCTGGAGGAAGTGGGAGGATTCGAAGGAGAAATTGTTAAGGGTGAGGACCAATTTGGCCAAATGAATGAGAGTGTCGGTGGAAGTGTACTGTTGGGGACGTCGGGAGAGGAAGAAACGGAGGGCTTGGAGGCCCTGGTCATGGAGGATGGAGGTGTAGAGGGATTGGATATCCATAGTGAAGATGAGGTGTTGGGGGCCGGGGAAACGGAAGTCTTGGAGGAGGTGGAGGGCGGGGGTGGTGTCTCAAACATATGTGGGGAGTTCCTGGACTCGGGGTGATAGGACAGTGTCGCGGTAGGTAGAGATGATTTCAGTGGGGCAGGAGCATGCTGAGACAATGGGTCAGCCAGGGTGGTCAGGCTTGTGGATCTTGGGAAGGAGGTAGAACCGGGCAGTGCGGGGTTCCCGGACTATAAGTTGGAAGCTGTGGGTGGGAGATCTCCTGAGGTGATGAGGTTCTGTATGGTCTGGGAGATGATGGTTTGGTGATGGGGAGTGGGGTCATGGTAGAGGGGGCAGTAGGAAGAGGTGTCCTCGAGTTGGCGTTTGGCTTCAGCGGTGTAGAGGTCAGTGCGTCAGACTACCACTGCGCCCCCTTTATCCGCTGGCTTGATAGTGAGGTTGGGATTGGAGCAGAGGGAGTGGAGGGCTGCGCGTTGTGAAGGTGAGAGGTTGGAGTGGGGGAGGGGGAGGGGGTAGACAGGTTGAGGCGGTTAATGTCCCAGCGGCAGTTGGAAATGAAGAGGTCGAGGGCAGGTAATAGGCCAGCGCGGGGTGTCCAGGTGGATGCAGTGTGTTGGGAGGTGGGCGAAGGGGCCCTCGGAAGGTGGGCGGGAGTCCTGATTGTGAAAGTAAGCTCGGAGGCGGAGGTGACGGAAGAAGTGTTTGACGTCACGGCATGTATTAAATTCATTGATTCGTGGACGGAGGGGATGAAGGTTAGTCCTTTGCTAAGGACTGATCGTTTGTCCTCAGTGAGGGGGAGGTCTGGGGGGATGGTGAAAACCCGGCAGGGCTGGGAGCTAGGATCTGGTGTGGGTGTGGAGTTGGGAGTGGGGGGGCAGAGCCAGTAACTGAAGTGGGTGTGGTGGTGGGGGGAATGGGGGTGGAGTCATGAGCAGGGGTGGTGCTCCCCTCAGGGTTCTAGGGGGCTGGGATGGTGACAGTGGGATATGTGGGGGGCGTGTCAGCAGAATGCAGGTGAGTGGTGTTGGTCGGGGCAGAAGTGGTGCCAGACATGGCAGTCGGTGTGGCGGAAGTCACTGAGCGTGTGACATCAGCGATGATGTGAGAGGCGGAAGTGATGTCACATGTGATGCATGATGAATTGTGAGGGGCGGAAGTGGTTGTGGGAGTGACCATGATGGGGTGGAAGTGACATCATCAATCAGCATGGCTAATGTGTCCAAGCAGTTCCAGAGGCTGGGCGAATCTTCTGGAATGTTTGAGGAGTGCTGGTTATGGAGGTGGGTGGATAAAAGTTTGTTGTACTTAGAGTTTTTGATGTTTGAGATGGAGTTGAAATACTGTTTGTTGAGAGTGTGAATTCTCCTGAGGATGTAGTACAGAGTGGGTCCTTTGCAATTCTGAGAGAGTGTGGCCCTCAGCTGAAGCAGGGCTGGCTGTAGAGAAGTTAGGTGCCGGCGCATTGCTGCAACCGTGGAGCAGAGGATCTTGAAGGAGAACTGTTGCTGGTGTTTTTGAATCTGTAGTCTGTACTGTTTGTCCTGTTTGGGTCCAAACTCTGCTGTTTTAAAGGTGGTCTGGAGTCCGTGTGGGATGAGTTGGTTACAGAGGTAGGCACTGAGGAAGCAAATGTGGCTGTGGTAGCGAGTTTGTTTCAGGACATGGTTGAAGAGCTCCAGGGCAGAGGAAATGATCTGGGAGTTGCAGTGGGAGAGGGACTCCCTGAGATTCTTGTAGAGAGAAGAGGAAAACTTCTTTAAGGCAGGCATCCTTGCAAGAGGATTTGCAGTAGGGTTAAAATCAACTAGGAGAAAGTGAAGACTACAGATGCTGGAGATCAGAGCTGAAAATGTGTTGCAGGAAAAGCGCAGTAGGTCAGGCAGCATCCAAGGAGCAGAAGAATCAACGTTTCGGGCATGAACCCTTCTTCAGGAAATCCTGAAGAAGTGCTCATGCCCGAAACATTGCTTCTCCTGCTCTTTGGATGCTGCTTGACCTGCTGCGCTTTTCCAGCAACACATTTTCAGTTAAAATCAACTAAGTAAAAACAATGACTGCAGATGCTGGAAACCAGATTCTGGATATGCCACTAGTGAGTCGTAATCAGACAAAGCAATCGTATTAACAAGATGGAGATCATTGCATAATAGTAACAAGTACAGTTATATTGGCTATTTTGTAACTTTTCTTCAGTTAAACTTCTGAGGACAAATTGACATGTAGTCAAAAGAGTTGAAAATGTGCTTGTGGTGACCGTACACTTAATCATCGTTACACGTTGATCAGGACTGATGGACACTCTTTAAGAGACCTTTTATTCCCTTTATGGGTAAATCATTCAAAATGGAGCCCAATTATAGCAATAATAGAAATGCTCTTCACTGTATTTTACTGTTTTTCTCACTATAAAATATACATGCCAATAAATCATTCAATTCAAACCAGGAATGTGGTCTGTTGTGTTGATGACACACGTCGAAACCTTAAAGTAGCCAGTAGCAAGGATGGGGGTGAACTGGTGGAGCAGGCCATACAGGTTTTGCTGACAGCCAATTTCCTGGGGACCAGGCTGGTTTATTTGTATTTTCTGACAGAAGTTAACACCACCAAACCCCGAGCTAACACTTCAGCTTCCCATGCTTCTCCTTTCTAATCAGCTCATTCTGTAAGAAACCTCCCTTTGCCTCCAAGGCTCAGGCCTGGAACACCAATTCTGAAAAAAAAACAGAAGGTACCACAAGAACAGCAGATCCTGACTCTAGTATTCAGCAGACCAGACCAGCCTTGGACATCTGAAGGATATCCATGTTGATTACCCAAGCCCACATTATCCAATTTTAAGATGGAGGCAGCAGAGTAGGTAGCATCTGAGTTCCTGTGCCCAGGAATTGTCTATCCCATAGGCTTTTCCTTTTTTGCTTTGTTCGTCTTCTCTCCTCGCTTTCTTTTCTTTTTAAATTTTGCTTCTACTTACTTCCTAGAAGGAGCTCAGTCACAGTGGCATGGACCAGCCTACTTGCATTCAAAAATGGAGCCATCAAATCCCTTGGAGTAGCATCTCCCACAATCAAAGGTGATGGGTCCCTGATTGAGAAACTGAACATTGGCAGGGGTGTGATACTGGGAGGCAGTCCCTGACCTTACTGTTGACCTTTTTGAGTCTTCTGTCCACAACTCCCAACAAAAGAACCTCCAACCTCCACTCCCCCACATCCTCCCCATCGTCACCACTACCAACACCTTGCTTGCCTTTGCGTTAGGCCCTCTGTGATCCTGGAATCAAAAGATCATGTGCCAGCAGCTTTGGCATCTTCTGTGGTGATGGTCAGGAGATGCCAGCTCTGACTGATGGGTAGAGCCACTGATATTGGGGTCTTAGTTTTTTCAAAAGGACTGCCAATTGTCTTACCACTGCTTGAATGACGACTGGTTCATCAGGACCTCCCAAAAAGAAGCACATAGGAACTCTTACTGGATCTCCTGGCAACTGATGAGATCCCCGATGCCTCAAAAAGATTCTGCCTTCACAATGGCAGAAGGTAAAGAGTCATCTTCCACAAGGCTCAGTGCTGAGACAATGAGAATTTACACACATGATTGCAGGGACATGTGAAAAGACAGGAGATTGGCATTAGATGACACAGCCAGCACAGGCATGGTGCACTGAATGGTTCCTCTGCACCATAATAATTCTGATTCGGCGATGTTTTGGACTTTGGGATCCAAAGCCCCTCACTGTCATAGAGTCACAGTCATAGAAATGTACAGCATGGAAACAGACCCTTCGGTCCAACCTGTCCATGCCGACCAGATATCCCAACCCAATCTAGTCCCAACTGCCAGCACCCGGCCCATATCCCTCCAAACCCTTCCTATTCATATACCCATCCAAATGCCTCTTAAATGTTGCAATTGTACCAGCCTCCACCACATCCTCTGGCAGCTCATTCCATACACGTACCACCCTCTGCGTGAAAATGTTGCCCCTTAGGTGTCTTTTATATCTTTCTCGAACTAAACCTATGCCTTCTAGTTCTGGACTCCCTGACCCCAGGGAAAAGACTTTGCCTATTTACCCTATCCATGCCCCTCATAATTTTGTAAACCCCTACAAGGTCACCCCTCAGTCTCCGACGCTCCAGGGATAACAGCCCCAGCCTGTTCAGCCTCTCCCTGTAGCTCAGATCCTCCAACCCTGGCAACATCCTTGTAGCTCTTTTCTGAACCCTTTCAAGTTTCACAACATCTTTCCGATAGGAAGGAGAACAGAATTGCACGCAATATTCCAACAGTGGCCTAACCAATGTCCTGTACAGCCGCAACATGACCTCCCTACTCCTGAACTCAAAAACTCTGACTAAGAAAAGAAAACATACCAAATGCCTTCTTCACTATCCTATCTACCTGCAACTCCACTTTCAAGGAGCTATGAACCTTCACTCCAAGGTCTCTTTGTTCAGCAACACTCCCTAGGACCTTACCATTAAGTGTATAAGTCCTGCTAAGATTTGCTTTTCCAAAATGCAGCACCTCACATTTATCTGAATTAAACTCCATCTGCCACTTCTCAGCCCATTGACCCATCTAGTCAAGATCCTGTTGTAATCTGAGGAAAACCTCTTTACTGTCCACTGCATGTCCAATTTTCATTTGGTCAAAACATTTGTATTCTCTCCCAAACAACAAATGTACTAAAATCATAGAGACTGTAGTTCACTTCCATCTCCTCAAAGGAAATTCAAAATTCAAGGACAGACAATAAATGCTGGGCTTACCAGTGGCACAAATATCAAACTAACTAACTAACTAACCAAGTAGCATGTCATGGAGAGGGATCAGCAATCCTACAACACACTGAATAAATCTAAGCTCTGCACTTCTCCCATGTCCAGTTGTGAATGGCGGTGGACAATTGAACAATTAAGCAGATGTTGGTGAGTTTTCCATCTTTGGTGAGGCTTAAGTGTTTGCAGCCATGTATAAGCCAAGAGTCAAATAGCTGAAGTATCTTGATCTACTTTTGCATCAACACAGCCTGTCTTTTCAGTGAGCTCAATATATTTCAGATGGTACTAGAAGGACATTGGAAACAACAAGGATAAAGACTCCAATGGCTTCTCAGCTATGGTACTGACTTGTGATCTAGAAATAGCTGTGCTTCTGTCCAGGTTGTCTCAGCAAAGCAACAGTGCGAGTATACTATATGACAAAGTGGAGAATTGTCCAGGTCTGTCCTATTCACAAAAAAGCGGGTCAAATCCAATCCAGCAATTATTATCAATGCTCAATCATCAGCAACATGATGAAGATATCATTGACAGTATTATAAAATGGCACTTACACAGCAAATACCTACTCATTGAGGCTTATATTCAGTTCTACCAGGACCACACAGCTCCTGACCTCATTGCAGTCTTAGTCCAAACAAAACTAAAGAGCTGAATTCCAGATGAATGAGAGGGTCTGGCCCTTGGCTACCTGAGAGAAATAGCAAGAGTTATACCAAGCACAAAGGATGATGATTGTGGTTATTGTGACCTTCAACCGGGAAATTACTATAGAGGTTCTTCAGGGCAGTGATTCCCAGCCCGACTATTCTCAGCTACGTCATCACCCAACATAAGATCAGAAGTGGACTTGTTAACTGATGACTGTGTTGTGTTTAGTGCCATTTGTAAGACCTCACATAATGAAACAATCTTTGCCTGCATGTCGTCAAAGCTTGTGTTATTAATAGCAAATAATATTTATGTTGCATGCATTTTTTGCATTATTCATTCATGGGATTTGAGCATTGCTGACTAGGCTAGAATTTATTGCCCATCCCAAATTGTTATTGAGAAGCTGATGTTGAGCCACCATCTTAAACCACTACAGTCTCTGCAATGCAGGTACGTCTACAGTGCTATAATGAAAGGACTGCCTGGACTTTGAGACAGTGACAGTGATAGTGATGAAGCAGCAATAGGATTCCAAGTCAGGATGGTATGTGTCTTACAATTACAGGTGGTGGTATTTACAGTCACCTGCAGCTCTAGACCTTTTAAGTCACAAAGGTCAAGGATTTAGAAGATTGTGTCAAAGGAGCTTCATTGAGTTACTGCAGTACTGATTGGCAATGATATGTATTGTTGTCACTGTGTATTGGTGGTGGAGGGAATGAATATTTAAGCTGGTGGATGTGGCATGAATCAAAATCTGTTTTTTCTGCATGGTGTTAAACTGCTTGAATGTTGCTTGAGCCATCTTCATCCAGGCAAGTGAAGAGTACTCCATCACACTCCTTACAATTGTCAGCCAATTGTCAGCTTTAACAAAAGAGAATAAAACCATCTGGTTAACTACTTAAGAAGTATTTAGATGGGCACTATGATGACAAGGCATATAGGGTATGGGCTGAAATGGCAACAGAGTAATTAGGTGGTTGTTTTTGACTAGCATGATTCCAAGGGCTGAAAGGTATAGACCTCCATGAATCAATGATCCCCTAATCATTGACCTTCAAATAGTTTTACCATCTTTGAATCCCCATCATCAACATCCCAGGACTAATCATCATTCAGAAACTTGTTGAGGGCTGCCATGTAAATGCCATGTTACAGGTACAGGGTACGGGCTAGAAATTCAGGAACTCACTTCTTGGCTCCCAAAGCCTGGTCACCATCTACAAGGCAGAATACTCTCCACTCTTGGGATCCTCTCCTGAATGACTGCAGCTCCAGTTACACTCATGAAGCTCGATACTTTCCAAGATGAAGCATGTACAATCTGCAATTTCCCCTCCAAGTCACCCTAACTTGCAAATTATTCCTCACCATTACTGGATCGAAATCCTGCAACTCCCACCTTAGCAACATAGTGGATAAATCTATACCACATAGACAGCAAGCAGCTCAATGTCACCTGCTCACCAGCGGTCAGTAGACAATAAATGGCTGACTTGCTAGTAGCTTCAAAATCCCATGAACAAATTTTAAAATGTTGAGTATGAACCATTGGGTAAATAGGGGGGAAAAAAATGATCATTTGGTTGGTAGCACACATGCTATATATTTGACAGTTTTGAGAATTGTGTAAAATCCATGCCTGGTGTATTTTGAACACAACTGGATGACATCCTCTAGGGATAAATGATATTAAACTTGATTCTGTGGTGCAAAAGAAATCAAAGCGATTGTGATAGCTAAGGTGATGCGTCATTCCTGTCTCAAATCCATTTGTCTTACAGCTGTTTGCTGGGATCAAAGAGACAGCATCAAAGAAAGTGAAAAAATTGAGGCAGTCAAAGGATCAGGATGGATTGAAAGAGACACAAAAATGCAACGAATAAAGAAAGATTTGCTGAGATATATAAAGCAGAGAAAAGTTCTTGCCACGGAAATGCTAACCTGCTCACACTGTCAGAGCAGTTCCTGGAAACTTCTGAGTATTTGGCAATTATATAGGAAATCAGAGAATCCTACTTCCCTTAATGTGAAAAGATTTATGTAAAGCTGGGAAGTCAACCCATCATGATCCTTAAGGTCCAGAGGATGGTCCAACAAGATAGGGTTGGAGAAAGGGTTTCTTCTGGAGAATATTTGAAACTGGGAGACTGCACTGAAGGGAAGCTGGCCAGAGGTTTAGGAACTGGTATTTGAAACTGGGAGACTGCACTGAAGGGAAGCTGGCCAGAGGTTTAGGAACTGACCACAAAATGCTCAAAACTGAAACAAGACATGAGGGGAGAAAGCAAACTCCTAGAATGTGCTGAGAGACGGCTTCACGTGCAGAATGGTCCCATTAAACACTTGCACATACAGAACCACATCTCCCATGATCTTTGACCAGGAATCAAAGGTTTGCTTTGATTTTGGGGCAAATCTCTGAGTTGCCATGAGTTATTTCCCAACAAAAGTCTGGAGCAGATCCTAGCTTCATCTCAGGTCAATGCCTTACTGAAAAAGAAGATGATGAAATTAGATCAAGGCAATTGACACAAGCAGTGGTGGGAAAACTCTATAAAACTGTCTGATTACTGTCTTAAATTGGGTGCTGGTTAAGAAATGCCTCAATTTTAAAACCGCCATGTTTGTTTTGATATCACTCCATGGTGTTGCCCCTCTCCATCGCTTTAAACTTTCCTGGACCAACAATCATCTGAAAAATCCCCATTGACAGCATTCACATAAGAACAGGAGTAAGTTGTTCAGCTCCTCAAGGCTACCTCAACATTCTACATCATGGCCGATCATCTACCTCAACGCCAAACTCTCACAATCCCCATATGTCACTGGCAACTAGAAATCTATCAATCTCTCTCTTGAACTTAATTAATATCTGAGCATCCACAGTTCTGTGCAAAGAATTTTAAAGATTTACCGTTCTCTGAGTGGAGAAGTCATAAATAGCCGACCTTTGTTTCTGTGATTGTGTCTCCTGATCCCACCAAATGGGGAAATTCCTTTCCATATCTAAATTTCTATGAGATCACTTCTTATTCTTTGAAACATCAGATAATACAGATCATGTTTCCTCAAGCTCTCATCCCACCAGCAGAGGAATTAGTCTGGTGAATCTCCTCTGCACTCCATCTTTGTCAAGTATACTGCTGAGAGCATGGAGAGCATGGAATGCGTTGCCAGCAGCAGTTGTGGAAGCAAGGTCATTGGGGACATTTAAGAGACTACTGGACATGCATATGGTCACAGAAATTTGAGGGTGCATACATGATGATCAGTGGTTGGCACAACAGCGTGGGCTGAAGGGCCTGTTCTGTGCTGTACTGTTCTATGTTCTATACCCTTCCTCAGGCAAGGGAAACAGAACTAACACAATATTCCAGGTGCGCTCTCACTAGTGTTTTATACCAGTGAAGTGAGACTTGTTTTGCTCTGGTACTCTAGTGATAGAGGCTAAGAGACTGTTTACCTTTGAATTGCTTGCTACTCTGCATGCTAGGTTTCAGTGACATATAAACCAGGACATCCAAGTCTCTTTTGGAATCATTACTTCCCAAACTCTCATCATTTAAGAAATACTCTGAGCTCATACTTATGTTGTAATTGCAATGTTGTTCCACACTCACTTAGCCTGTCTCTTTGAGGATTCTTTGCATTCTCCCCACAACTCTCATTTTCACCAGTTTTGTATCATCTGCAAACTTATGGTTATTACAATTGATCTCGTCATTCAGTTCAGGCCTCTTATATCCCTGATTTTAATTGTTCCACTATTAGCAACCATGCTTTCAGCTGCTAAGCCCATAACCTGTAGTATTGCCTCCTAAAAGGTGTTTACCTTCCTTGTTCACTTTCCTCTAATATGACACTCCTGAAAACTATTTGAACTAGTTTTGGCCATCTGCCCTCATATTTCATTATGTGGCTTAGTGTCAAATTCTGGCTAATAAACAAACTCCTGCAAAGCACCATGGATGGTTTACTGCATTGAGAGTGATAAATAAATACAATTTGCTCTTTTTTATAAGGGTCTATTTCAAATCTTTCTACATATCCTGTTTCTTTCAGAAATAAAATAAAATTTGTGACACTTGAAAAATAATTAAATTTATCCCTGATAAAAATCGCTGGCATTCAGCAGGATGAGTCACAAGCGGAAATATCGAATAGTTCAAGTCAAGAGACATCACCTTTATGAGTCTCCCATTGGAATGCTTTGTTGGCTCGCTCCCAAACACCATTCGTAATAACAGAGCTAGAGCAAGTCTTGGAATGAGTATCTTGATCAGCAACAGTAGCCAATGTGCAATGTCAAACTGAATGACAAGTTTTTAAGTTTAATTTCTTTTTTAAAAAAATGCAGTTGTCATTCCTAATGACTGGTAATACAAGACAATGCTGCAAATATATTGAATAGGAATCAATGTTATTTTGACAGAACACGATCTGGGGAACCCAGTCCTTTGATCACTGGAAAGTCAGCAGTGCTGCATGCGCTTGCTATCTAGATAAGCTTCAGGGGATCTCGCACGTCTCTACCATATTTCTAACCACAATCCATGCCATTCAGGTTCATTTACAGATCCAACCTTTGATTTTATCTGATTAGGCATGTTTTGTAAATTACTTGCCAACTTTTATTTTGAAACAGCCTTCCTCTGTCATCAGTCGTTACATTATTACTTCAGTTTTCCCTGTTGAATTTCAGAGGAAATTGCAGTTCTTTTGTAATTAAAAAAAAATGTAATTTTTAGTTACACAGAGGTCCACATAGGGACCATGCTACTGTGTATTTTTACTGTGTGTGCACCATGTGTGAATGTTACGGTCTCAATCTAATTGAACTGAGGTTTTATTCAGTAGCACAAACTGCTATTCAATTTTCTTACAGGAGTATGAACAGGATCAATTCAATGCATTTGCATTGTTTCTGCGTCAATTGTACATAAAGAGGTATCGCTATTGCCCACTGAGGACAGAATTTTGAGGCTTGAAGCAGTAACATGAAGAAACGTTTTGGGAAAGGGTTTGGAATGGAGAGAAATTAGGGTGCTCCGGTTTCCTCCCACAGTCCACAGACGTGCAGGTTAGGTGAATTGCCCATAGTGTTCAGGGATGTGTAGGTTAGGTGCATTGGTCAGGGTTAAATTTAGGATGATAGGGTAGCGGAATGGGTCTGGGCTTGTTACTCGTTGGAGGGTTGGTGTGGACTTGTTGGGCCGAAGGGCCTGTTTCCACACTGTAGGGGTTCTATTCTATTTGATTAAAAAGTTAGAGGAATCACGTGAAGTTGAACTCAGATTGGACTTTAAAAATGTGTGAAACGTAATATGCCATTATATTAAGGGAGACCATCCTGAGCAGTGTTCAGCAAACGATTAGCTTCAGTTCCTTATTACCAGACAAGTTCAAAGGAAAGGAAACCTAGTTCCTGTTCATGTTTTTGGAGAACTGATATGGATGGACAGCGAGAAATGAGATGATCAGATGCAGCTTTGTTGCACTCGTCCTAAATTAGCGAACAGTCACTGTTTAGTCTCACACATTAGCATGACTTCTTTGAGTGGGTACTGGAAGATGGTTGGAGCATAAGGCAAACATGATTCGTCACTCCAAGGACAGACTGCAAAAAGTTAACCGTGAAGAGGAAGGGGAGGCAAGGAAGAAATGGACTGTGAACCAGATTTGCAGGATAGAGACAGACTGTGATGTTTGTCTTTTTAACTTTGTCTCTTGTTTTTTTCTGACCTATGATCATACTGTGTATAGCCATAGTATAACTTTTTTCTTTGTTTCTCTGTTCAATAATTAAGGATCGTACCTAGGTATCTTTGTATCTAAAATGGAGCGAAATGACTATTTTATAATTTTTTAATTTTACTAATTTGAATTATTGGGACAATAAAGTTTATTCAATTCATGACTTGGAGGAGCTGGTGCTGGACTGGGGTGGACAAAATTAAAAATCACGCCACACCAGATTATAGTCCAACGGGTTTCTTTGGAGACCTTATTAATTTATTTTCATCAACCACCTGATGAAGAAACAGTGCCTTGAAAGCTAGTGCTTCCAAATAAACTTTTTGTCCTATAAGCTGGCGTTGGTGACTTTTAACTCATTTCAATTCAATTCAATTCAAAGATATGAAGGAAGCAGCACTGGATCAGTGGCAGGTGATCCTTCCCAGAAGAAAGATGAAACAATCCAGAGAAATAAGATGCAGAAGACATCTGGCATTTCCTTGGGAGAAGCTCAGAGTTTGTGCAGACTGTGAGGCGGTCTATCCACAGAAACAGCTGGCCATTCGTAGGATAGTATCTCATTACCGATTTATTCTTCAGCTCAGTGCTGGAGTTAAAGAAAGCTAACTTTTGGCATCCAACACTCCCAAAATTTCAGTGCCATTTCGGGATAGTTTAATCTTCTTTGAAGGCATATGAGTCCCCTGTAATTATAATAATTATTGTCATTGCTGAGTTTAAAAAAACACTTAAATTGAAATTAAAATGTTAACATAAGGAGTTTTAAATTGAAGGGAAGACAAGTTTAAAAAGTGTATCTAACAGACAAAGGAGAAGTCTAGGAACAAGATTCCTTTGTTCACTTTTTGCTCAGTGCTGCAGGTACTGGTGGTAGGTTATACTGAAAATTTGGGTTCTCTCTCTCATTCTTGGAGGCACTTTCAGGTCTTTTAGTTTGGATTGAAGGCCCAAACTCTTAGTTCCTTTAATCTCACCACTAACACTATCTTCTCATCTAGGTATTTCCAGTATTTCGTTATTGTTTTGACTTAATGAAAATATTTGGATGCTTTCATATGCCTTTGACACCTGAAATATTTCACTACATTCGTGCAAAGATACTTTGGCACATGTGTAACCACTGACATTCTGAGCTTTAGACAGTGCTGGGGCACTGGTCTGTAGAGATGGTTACCTCTGAACTGTCTCTTTTGCCTTTTTAAAATTTCCGGACCGGAATAGTCCCACACTAAGTTAGCGTGAATAAGGTAGGTGTTATGTCACTTCAGAAGAAATTGGTCCAGATTTTTATTGAAGAATGCCAGTGATGTTGTCAGTACACACCATCATGACAGGGAAATCAAATACTGCCCAGCCTCTGCATATCCTTATTAAAAGACAGAAATCTGTCAGTGATACTCTGCACTTCCAGGAGTTGCCTGAAACAGTCTTTGGTGATAGACTTTACCTTGATATCAATGCAATGCTGTACATTAATTGTACTTGACCACTTGTTCTCAATTAGAATTAGGTCTGGCACTTTCAGTACTAGGTCAGTTTTTCACAGTACAGTAGGTGACAATTATTATAAACAACCTGGACTTGAAAACCTATTTTTATAAAATTGGAGATCTTTAATGTTGTTAATACAAACAAACAAAATAAAATAACTTCATTCTTTTTTGGTTATTCTGTCTTTTGTATCTTTCAGTTTTTTAATCCCGCTGGTATTGTTCAATCCTTATTTTGCTGCTTATGCAATGGTTTACATTTTATTTATTTCCTGCTTTATACTTCCAGATTTTGACAAGTCGTATCTCAAGGAGAATTCTTTAACCTACACCAGCTTCCACAGAGACCTTTAATATTTTCCATCCAGGTTAACACAGAGACCATAAAAAGAAATAAACTCTTGTTTCTGAGGAGAAACACTTTATCCCAGAATTAATTTCTCTTGCCCAGCCTAAAATATGTCAGTACTTATGGCATGATGCTTTCAGGAAAAAGGAAACATCCTGCCCACGACTATTGCCACAGACAAATACACCTGCCAATTCCTGCTCTTCAAGTCAGGCATCTTGGGGGTATTATCATTATGCAAATACATACAACACATTCTTGATGAAGGGCTTATGCCCGAAACATTGACTCTCCTGTTCCTCGAATGCTGCCTGACTTGCTGTGATTTTCCAGCACCACACTTTTCAACTCTGATCTCCAGCATCTGCAGTCCTCACTTTCTCCCATACAAAAATTTCTGTCAACTGGCTAAGCACTCATGATTTTGGCCATTTTCAATCAGACCACTGAGAATTTATCTTGTACGATCATTATCTTCTAAATGCCTGATAGTTCACAGTCTGAGCACAAGAATGCACCATCATGTATAGGACTCATCAAGCACTAGAAATTCAATACACCCATTAGATAAACAATACTCCGAGAATATAGAAACATAGACAACGGGAAAAAGAGGAGGCCATTTGGCCTTTCGACCCTGCTCTGCCATTCAGTATGATCACAAGCATCACCCTACTCATTACCCTATTCCAACTTTCACTGCATATCTTTTGATCTTTGTACCAACGAACAAAATCTATCTCTTTCTTCAAAAGATTCAGTGTTGTGGCTTCAACCACTTTCTGTCGCAATTACTCAAAAATACATTCCAGGAGATTGTATACACCACTGAGTGGATATCTCCCATGATCAAACTCTTCTGTAAATGACCAAGTTGCCCAGCTGCAGCAGCAAGTCACCCTTTAACATAATGTTTATACATTTCTTTTCAAGGTGGTGATCAATTACCATCCTATCAAAATCAACCTTAACCTACAATTATATAAAATACCTTGAAATCTCACCTCAATAAGATTGATGTTTCTTAAACTTACTTACCTGGTCATATGTTCCAGGATCATCAAAATAACAAAACAATCAGAGTCTCTCAAATTACTGATAACTTGTAAGTCATTACAATGAATTATTACACAGAGCATATTTCATAAAGCATATGAATAGCATAGCATTTTGCATAGTGTTAGTTTCACTTCATTTTATCAGAGGTCATACTCATATCATTCAAAGCAAGCTTGTGCCATTTTCTTTCACCTTTAAGTAAACTTTACATCATTTAAATTACATAGTTTAATTTCCATTGTTGGAAACTACCCCAGAGCAGTTATTGTGACACCAAGGCCTTTGTGTTCTCTTCGCATCTTGTTAAACTTACCAAAAAAAAAGTTTCAGTAAGATTTTAACTTTTCATCAAAACAAAACACAGATTTGGAGTATGGCTGTTTGTTGTTTTCAGTTTGATTTTACAGCCTGGCCTGAAAGTGACATTTGTCATCACAGTTCAGCATTCTTATTCATCTGTTTAGAAAAGCAGCCTGCAGCTTTGACCAGATCACTTAACTTTGGGAAGCCTTAAGGTTTTGCAATGCATGCTCTTAACACTTGGTCAGGTCTGGACATTTGGCTACATCATTGGCTTTTGTACTTAAACTATCGATTCTCCTGGATGGGATTGTATTAAAATTCTCAATCTTTGGAATAAAATAATACTACTTCACAAAGAGATAAAACCGTGGATGCCTATTTATTTTTCCTTTTGCCTTCTTTACAAAAATATGTAAATAGACATCGTGGCTAACAATAAATTCCATGCATATTCCACTTGAGAAAAAGAATGTTGATAAGAACATTTGTTTAATCATTACACTCTCAGTTTGTGGTCAGTCATGTTGTATAACCTTCTTAACTGTAGGAATAGCAAAAGCAATCCTGAGGTTTTTATTTGGTTATTTGCATTATTCAGAAACATTGGTATCTGTAACACGCAAGCACAAAGGCAAATATGACTAATGACAATGATTCATTTTAAAAACTGACCAATCTTGTAGACATGCAATCACAACAAGTAATGCAGCTATCTATGATTAAAAATATAATGGCTATGTTAGTGGACTGATCTAATAAATCTTCAACTCCACTTTCCTGCTTTATCTCCAGTCCCTTACTGATTAAAAATCTATCTTGGCCTTGAATGCTCTCAATGATCCAATCTCTATCGCCTCTGAGATACAGAATTCTACAGAAACATCACCTTCTTACAAAAAAATCTCTGCATCTTTGTCTCAAAAGGACATCCTTTTGTTTTGAGATTGTGCCCTCTGGACCTAAACTCTCCTCAACGGGAAACAATGTCCCAACATCTACCCTGTCATGCTCACTAAAATTCTTATGTGCTTTCGTAAGGTTATCTCACAATCTTCCTAACTTCAGTGAGTGCAAACCCAACCTGCTCAACTTCTCCTCATAAGAAAATCCCTCTATACATGGGATCAATTGAGTGAACCTTCCCTGGACTGCCTTCAATATTATGACACGTTCCTTTAGATAAGAGAACCAAAACTCTTCACAGTATTCCAAGCTGCGGTTGAACTAGTGTCTTGTATATATTTAACACAACCTCTCTATTTATATACTTTAGTCCCAATGAAATAAAGGCACATCTCCAATCCACTTACAGGATGCATCTGTGCTGTATCTTGGGCTGTACTAGAAATGTAATGCTGCAGGAAGGACAGTACATGCCCAGAGATGGACACCAAGCTCATGGTCTGGATGGGGGCAAATGTCATGAACCACACAGGACAACTCTGGACAGACAGTGCTTATCTGGCTGCCCAATGGTCCTTTAAAAATGGTGTTGGTGTGAGGGATGCTGCTGAGTTCTGTGAAATCCTTTGAGTGATGAGTTCTTCCAGGGAGTGTGTTATGCACCAGGCCAGACCCTCTCAAAACATTTCAAGAAGGTAGCCCAGACCCTAACGTTGTTCATTGTTTTAAGCAGGTGGAAAGTGGATATTCCAGGAGAGATGCCGCTGGTCAAACCATTTCGTTTTAAACAAACAGAATTTTGTTTGCAAGATTACTGAATGAAACACCAATTAAAAAGAACAGAATACCGAATAACTTAACCTCTCTGAAGACTCAACAGATTATCCCAACCTAATGATGCTGTTCCTCGTACTTGCAACAATTCCATTAAAAACCCTTTGGCACAAAACGTAACATCAAACATAGCTTCTTGCAGGAGAGAAGTCAGAGAGAGAGAGAGTACCTGCCTGGACCAGCTTCTTTGGGTCCGGCAGCTTTTTCTACACAACTGCTAAAACCCAAACCAAACCAGAGAAACACTGAGCTGGGGGAACTGGCCACTCTCCTTTCATTGCAAAAATGTTTTTATTTTAAACTTGAAAGCCTTTTTCCTGAAGCAGTATCTGTTAGATATTATCAAATTGATCCTAAAACCCTTCAACGCGAGACTTTTTGGAGTCTGTGTCATTTACGACCTCTCTGAAAGTAAAAGCCAAGGACAACAGAACCTTGTTAAAGGAGCAGCTTCGTCACAAGTATGGTAAGGTGAGGCTGGTATCAGACATAACCAGCACCATATGCACGTGTAAAAAGTGGTTTATTTAGAGATTTTGATAGAGTGAGAATCCTTAATCAACCTTGTAATGGAAATCTCTCCAAAACGCTCAGTACAACTCAAACATAGCCGAATGGCTGAGCCATTGGGTTACTTACACAGTTTGCCTTCCCACCTATTTTTGTGTCACCTGCAAACTTGGCTGTAGTACATTTACCTTCCTCATCCAGGTCATTGATAAATATTGTAAGTAATTCTGGCCCAGTCCTCATTCCTGTGACATTCCACTAACTACAGTATGCTATTCTGAAAATGGTCCCTTTATCCCAACTCCCTGTCCTCTGCTAGTTGGTCAACCTTTTACCCAAAGATCCCACAGAATTCAGTGCTGGGTCCCCTTGCTATGTATTATGTACATTAATGATCTAGAAATGAATGTAGGAGATATGATCAGTCAATTCATAGTTGGTAGAAAATTTGATGGTGTGATAAGTAGTGAGGAAGCAAGTCTTAGACTAAGGATGTTACAAACAGGCTGATCAGATGGATTGAACAATGGGAAATAACTTAATCCTGAAAAGTGTGTGGTCATGCATTTTGGGAAGGTTAATAAGGCAAGGGAGTACACATTGAATGGTAGGATCCTAGAAAGTACAGTGGATCAGAGGGACCTTGATGTGAACATCCACAGCTCCTTGAAACCAACAGGACAAGTTAAAAAAGAAAGTGGTTAAAAGGCATATGAATCAACACATATTATTCCTCAACACCTTGAATACAAGAAACGAGAGAGTGATGGAGCTGATACAATGTTGGTTGTTGGAGTACTGTGTGCAGTTCTGGTCTCTACAGTATAAAAAGATCAGCAGTAGCACTAGGGAGGGTGCAGAAGAAATTCACCAGCTTGCTGCCTGCTCTGGAATCAATCAGCTATGAAGAGAGACTAGACAGGCTGGGAATGGTTTCCTTAGAGCATAAAAGGCTGAGCAGGGATCTGGTTAAGGTGTGCTAAGTTCTGAAGTACATTGATAGGGTGGTATATAGGACGAACCTTTTCCCCTGAACCAAAGTCGTTAACCAGCAAACACAGTTTTCAATTAAGGAACAGAACGTTTTGAGGGGATTTAAGGAAAAAAACAATTTAGCCAGAGGGTAGTGTGTATTTGAACTAAATACCTGAAATGAGAGTAGATGTAATGTTTAGGTGAACAATTCAAACATCATAGAATACAAGGTTATAGAAAATGGGATTAGAATAGGTGGATATTTGATCACCAACATGGACACGAGGGGCTGAAGGATCTCTATGACACTGTATTATGCACAAAAAAACTACGGGCTTTTTGGAAAACTTGTCGGTTTCACTAATATCTTTAAGGGAAGGGAATCTGCTACCCTTCTCCAGTTTTATCCGTAGTGACTGCAGATCCACAGACATTGCTGGGCGAATGTCAAAAATTATGTCTTCTTAAGGTTGCAAGTTTCTGCTTTGGGTCTCCACGTGACTGAATAGGTTAATTTATGACTCAAAAATCTCTGGGCAGGTTGTCCCACAACATAGTGGCAGTGAGAGTGCAAAATTTGTTTCCTTTTTGTTCCTTCCCTGCCACCACTATGCCTCGTCATTCAAGTAGTGAGGGGCTGGTGGAGGGCTTATGCCCAAAATGTTGATTCTTCTGCCTGACCTGCTGCTGTGCTTTATCAGCACCACACTCTTGACTCTGATCTCCAGCACCTGCACACCACACTTTCTCCTCATCGTTCAAATGCTTAGACTTGATGGACAGGTTGTCACCCTTATGAATGATTGGCAGCAAGTGTAATTTTTCATTCATTCTTGGGTTGTGGGTATTACTGGTTGGGCCAGCATTTATTGCCCATTGCGAGATGCCCTTGAAAAGGTAGTGGCGAGCTAATTTCTTGAACCGCTGCAGTCCATGTGCTGTAGTTATCCCACAATGCTGCTGGGAGGGAGTTTCAGGATTATGACTCATTGAGAATCAAGGAACAGTGATATATTTTCAAGTCAGGATGGTGAGTGGCTTGGAGGTGAACTTGGAGGTAGTGGTGTTCCCATGTTCCCATGCCCCTTATCTTCTGGATAGTAGTTCTTGATTGGTAGTACAGCATAAACGAGAATGTATTTGTTAATTATCTTGATGTAAATGATGGATGTAACTGACATCAACAGTCACTTGTTACCAAGAGCTGGAGAAGGGAGGAATGGAAGAATTGTATTAGACAGCTGTACTAAAAAGGTCCCATGATAAAAATGTCTATGTCTGTTGCACCATACTGCAGAAATAATACTTTACGATCTAACCTCGCAACCTTTTGTGAATTTTGACCATCTCTCTTAGATTTGATTTTGTACACATTTATACAAGCCTCAAAATGTATTTGCTAAATTAGTTTCAATTTGGACCAGAATCGTATAGATTTACATAACAAATCTTCATCCAATGGCAATGACCATTGTTCTAACTAATATTACAGAAACCCAAGTCAGATCAGACTTCTTTAATATAATACAATTACATCTGTATAGTGCCTTCCATGTCCTCAGAATATCCCAAAATGCTACAGTGTCAAAAAAGTACAATAATGACTCTTTCAAATGCAAGGATGGAAATGCAGCAGTTAGTTTGCATAGAACATTGAAACAAATGATCAAGGAACTTTCTTTATCTTGATCATTGGATAAATATTGATCATTGGGATATTATATCTTGATCATTGGGATATTATAATGAAGGAAATGCAGCAGGTAGTTTGCTCAGAACATTTAAACAAATGATCAAGGAATATAACTTTTTTTTATCTTGATCGTTGGATAAATGTTGGCTGGGACATCTGGATAACACCTTTACTCTTCACCGGATTAAGTTATGAGATCTAATGTCCAGCAGAGAGGGCTAATAGAGTCTCAGTTTAACAAGTAGTCTGAAAGGCAGTATCTCCAACCATCCAGCACTCTTTCTGTACTACGTTGGAGTTCTAGCCTACATTATGTATTCAAGACAATGCAGTGTAGAACTCCAGCAATTAGACTCAGAAGTAAATGCACTACTGCAGAACAAGGCTGAACCACAGATGTTATCAATTTATATTAGATTTGTATCCACATATTTTTGAAAGGTGAAAAGTAAGCATTTAAATTAAACTTCTCACCCAACCTCTTTGTTGTTTGTGAAACAATCATAAATTGACGCAACACTGCAACAGTATATGTCTGTTGAGATCTGGTTGAATCTTCGTGTGTGTCCCTAAAGGGATCAGCGATTATCACCGAGAACTACTCAAGTGGCAAGTATGTTATATGTGCTGAATAATGATGGTCTGTCTTAAATAAGAACTGTACAGTCATACAATCTTGTGTAGGTGCTATTCACAAACCCTTTCTTAATCTACAAAGTGGTGGACTTAAGAGTACTGTATTTCAATTTAATTATAAATATTGGGTCTCTTCTAGAGAAAAAAACTTTAATCTCTTCTGAGATTATTTTCAGAAAAATACAGGTATCAGTTCCAAAGTATTCAATATAAACCCCTACAATATGTTCCAGAATAGCTAAGCCTGAATGACTTGTGGTGACTAACTGCCTTTAAGTGTACTTTCCCAGGCTCACTGAAAATATCGCTCTGTTTTTATTATTCCTTGAATTTGAGAGGACAAGAGTAATTACCGTCACCTTCAGATTTATTGACCACACGTTGTTGATTGCTGCTCCTTTCGTGACTTCATTTTAAATACTAATTTAAACAACAGCACTTTGCAAAAGGGAGTTTAAAACAAAAAGTGACTCATTTTATCGGCTGAGAGAATTCCTGGTCAGACTTTTCTCAGCTCCCTGGAGACAGGCTAGGAAGATAAAAGTACAGGCAATATTAAAAGAAGTAACTGCAGAGATAGCGGTTATATGTGTAGTAATCTTCCAGGAATCCTTAGAATCTGGAAAAGTCCTACAGAGGACTGGAAACCTGCCAATGTAGCACCTCTATTTAAAAAAGAATGAAGATAGAAGTTAAGTAACTATAGGCGATCTGATATTGTGGAGTCATAGAGATGTATAGCACGGATACAAACCCTTCGGTCCAACCCATCCATGCCATCCCACCCCAATCTAGTCCCACTTGCCAGCACTTGGCCCATACCCCTCCAAACGCTTCCTATTCATATACCTATCCAGATGCCTTTTAAATGTTGTGATTGTACCAGCCTCCACCACTTCCTCTGGCAGCTCATTCCATACATGTACCACCCTCTGCTTGAAAAGGTTGCCCCTTAGATCTCTTTTATATCTTTCCCCTCTCACCCTAAACTTATGCCCTCTAGTTCTGGACTGGCCCACCCCAGGGAAAAGACTTTGCCTATTTACCCTATTCATGCCCCTCGTGATTTTATAAACCTCTGATGTCACCCCTCAGCCTCTGACGCTCCAGGGAAACCTGCTCCAGCCTATTCAACCTCTCCCTTTAGCTCAAATCCTCCAACCCTGGCAACATCCTTGTAAATCTTTTCTGAATTCTTTCAAGTTTCACAACATCCTTTCAACAGGACGGAGACCAGAATTGCATGTAATATTCCAAAAGTGGCCTAACCAATGTCCTGGTGAATCATGTCCTAGTGCTTTACCTTCAAACAAATTGTGAAGAGGGAGGGTTCATGTGAGGAGAGATTTCAAAATTTTAAGTCAAAGAAAAATGAATAATGCAGGGAATGGGTAAAGAGAACTAAAGGTGCGGCAAAATTGACTATTCTGAGGGGGTATGAGTAGATGCTGAGAGCTTGTAGGGACAAATAGAGCTAGGGAATTTTATACAACCATGAGAGGTCGACCATTCTGGTTGGAGGTGAGAAGGAATTTCTTCTCACAGAGGATCTTGTGTCTTTGGACCATTAATCCACAGAGAGCAGTGAATGCTAAGCCATTGAATATGTACAAAGTTGAGTTTGATAAATGTTTGATGAACAAGGGAATTGGGTCTTATTCAAAGATAGACATGGAAGTGGAGTTAAAACCACAATCAGATCAGCCAGGTGGAGCAGACTCTATGGGTCGAATGGCTTACCCTGGTCTCTATTTCTTATGCTGAAAGTGTATTGCTGGAAAAGCGCAGCAGGTCAGGCAGCATCCAAGGAGCAGGAGAATTGACGTTTCAGGCTTGAGCCCTTCTTCAGGAATGAGGAAAGTGTGTCCAGCAGGCTAAGATAAAAGGTAGGGAGAAGGGACTTGGGGGAGGGGCGTTGGAAATGCGATAGGTGGAAGGAGGTCAAGGTGAGGGTGATAGGCCGGAGTAGGGGTGGTGGCACTCTGGCCTATCACCCTCACCTTAACCTCCCTCCACCTATCGCATTTCCAACGCCCCTCCCCCAAGTCCCTTCTCCCTACCTTTTATCTTAGCCTGCTGGACACACTTTCCTCATTCCTAAAGAAGGGCTCAAGCCTGAAACGTCAATTCTCCTGTTCCTTAGATGCTGCCTGACCTGCTGCGCTTTTCCAGCAACACATTTTTAGCTCTGATTCTCCAGCATCTGCAGTCCTCACTTTCTCCTCTATTTCTTATGGTCTTATGAAAAAGTATTTTCATTTCTTCTATTCACTTGTGAATCAAATGTAATTTCAATCAGGTGTAATCCCTAATATATGCTTAGCCAATGTTAGTCAGCAGTTTGATCAGAGAGGATGTGTGGGTAAATAATTCAGGTACAGATTAACTGTGATCTAATGGAGTGATGAAACACAATCATGAAGAGCTGAGTCAACTATTCCTGTTCCTATGAATTATTTAATAACCACAGCGTGGTTCTAAGCCCATAACATTAAAACATGACTCGAATAAAGTACAATATAATTTACAGAAGATGACAGAGCACAGAATGGAAGTAAAGATTGGGAGAATCAGAGAAAAACTTTGTTGAAAACATGGGTAGAATTTCACTGAGGTGTCTGGGAACCTGCCTGCTGGCTGCAGAGAAAGACAAAAGACTCACCCCCCTGTTTATGAGGAAGATGTGCCAGACCTCATGCCAAACAGAGCTGAAAATCTGTTGCTGGAAAAGCGCCGCAGGTCAGGCAGCATCCAAGGAGCAGGAGAATCGACGTTTCGGGCATGAGCCCTTCTTCAGGAATGAGGAAAGTGTGTCCAGCAGGCTAAGATAAAAGGTAGGGAGGAGGGACTTGGGGGAGGGGCGTTGGAAATGCGATAGGTGGAAGGAGGTCAAGGTGAGGGTGATAGGCCGGAGTGAGAGTGGGGGCGGAGAAGTCAGGAAGAAGATTGCAGGTTAGGAAGGCGGTGCTGAGTTCGAGGGATTTGACTGAGACAAGGTGGGGGGAGGGGAAATGAGGAAACTGGAGAAATCTGAGTTCATCCATTGTGGTTGGAGGGTTCCCAGGCAGAAAATGAGGCGCTCTTCCTCCAACCGTCGTGTTGCTATGGTCTGGTGATGGAGGAGTCCAAGGATCTGCATGTCCTTGGTGGAGTAGGAGGGGCAGTTGAAGTGTTGAGCCGTGGGGTGCTGGGTTGGTTGGTCCAGGTGTCCCAGAGGTGTTCTCTGAAACGTTCCGCAAGTAGGCGGCCTGTCTCCCCAATATAGAGGAGGCCACATCAGGTGCAGCGGATGCAATAAATGACGTGTCTGGAGGTGCAGGTGAATTTGTGGCGGATATGGAAGGATCCCTTGGGGCCTTGGAGGGAAGTAAGGGGGGAGGTGTGGGCGCAAGTTTTGCATTCTTGCGGTTGCAGGGGAAGGTGCCGGGAGTGGAGGTTGGGTTGGTGGGGGGTGTGGACCTGACGAGGGAGTCACAGAGGGAGTGGTCTTTTCAGAATGCTGATAGGGGAGGGGAGGGAAATATATCCCTGGTGGTGGGGTCCGTTTGGAGGTGGCGGAAATAACGACGGATGATACGCTGGACATGGAGGTTAGTGGGGTGGTAGGTGAGGACCAGTGGGGTTCTGTCCTGGTGGCGATTGGAGGGGCAGAGCTCAAGGGCGGAGGAGCGGGAAGTGGAGGAGATGGGGTGGAGGGCCCTCCAAGGCCCCGAGAGATCCTTCCATATCTGCCCCAAATTCACCTGCACCTCCAGACACATCATTTATTGCATCCGTTGCACACGACGTGGCCTCCTCTATATTGGGGAGACAGGCCGCCTACTTTCGGAGCGTTTCAGAGAACACCTCTGGGACACCCGGACCAACCAACCCAACCACCTCGTGGCTCAACACTTCAACTCCCCCTCCCACTCCACCAAGGACATGTAGGTCCTTGGACTCCTCCATCACCAGACCATGGCAACACGACGGTTGGAGGAAGAACGCCGCATCTTCCGCCTAGGAACCCTCCAACCACAAGGGATGAACTCAGATTTCTCCAGTTTCCTCATTTCCCCTCCCCTACCTCGTCTCAGTCAAATCCCTCAAACTCAGCACCACCTTTCTAACCTGCAATCTTCTTCCTGACCTCTTCGCCCCCACCCCACTCCAGCCTATCACCCTCACCTTGACCTCCTTCCATCTATCGCATTTCCAATGCCCCTCCCCCAAGTCCCTCCTCTCTACCTTTTATCTTAGCCTGCTGGGCACACTCTCCTCATTCCTAAAGAAGGGCTCAAGTCGATTTCTCCTGCTCCTTGGATGCTGCCTGACCTGCTGCGCTTTTCCAGCAACAAACTTTCAGCTCTGATCTCCAGCATCTGCAGTCCTCACTTTCTCCTCATGCCAAACAGGCAGTGGCAAGGTCACCAAGGGGACTTCACTTTGAATCAAGAGCTGGACACTCTGCCCAGGAAGAGCTGCAATCTCAAAGTACCAGAATGGCAGAGGAACAAAGGAAAGTGATGTGGGAAATGGTGGAGGGAGTGAGAACAGTATGTTCTCAGTTTGGGAGGTCATGGGTAGAGGCAGACAGAGAGGGTCAGAGCAAGGGCAGGGTTGTGCCTCCCAGCAGGCATATCCATACCCAAAGTCCGGTCCCACAATCAAGCACTGAGTGTCTTTGCTTGAGGCAAGGTCCTCAATGGCTGTGATGTGACAAGCCACCCACAGGGTACCACCATTGTGAACGCTGTATGGTGAAATGCGTTTTTGTGGTATAATCAGATCCAGATGCAGCATTCTGAGGTCCTGAACTTATCCTTAATTGGTCATTTAAGAGCCTCACTCGTCTGCAGGGCAGAAAGCTAAAGCATGAATCTTCCTACCCAGAATGAGCAGGAGATAGCAGACTTAGGGTACACAGACATAAGTTAGCACCTTCCTGCTTCCAAACTTGGGCACCTCCTGCAACAGATGATTCTGCCCCATAACTGGTCTATGGAACAATTAAGATCTTTGAAAGGCAGAGATAGAGAAAAAGCCAGTGGGATTAGGAAGTATGATCCAGAGGATGAGAACAAGGCTGGTCCAGAGCTCAAATTTCATTCCATTTCAGGTATCAGGTGCAAATGTTGCATTACTTACACCTTAACTTTGAGAAGGACCTTGCAATACTTCGTTTAAACATCCCAATTTGCACCTTCCAGTCAAGCTTTATTGGTTTTGGTCATAATTATATCACACACCTGGCAATTAATGGAATTAATAGGTAATTTAACATTTTTAAAAATTTTTAAAAATAATTGATTTCTCAAATTGAACATAGTGCAGCCCAAAAGATTGCACTAAATAAGCTGTATGTCCCATCTTATTAACTTTTCCACTTCGGCATATCTGAACCAACACGATTACTATTGCAGAGTGTTGGAAAGTACTAAAAATCTTAAAGATCTCTATTAGGCTTCCCCTCATTTCTAGACATTTCTTATATTAAATTAAATTTCATGGCATAGTCTGGACCGAGTGTGTTGCATCATGTTGGTGTGCTGTGCTCTGCACAATTGGTGCAGGCAAAGAGACAATGGGATAATTGCTGAGGAACTGAAGGAGCGGGAGCTGTCTTGCGAGGAGGATGAGGATGAGGACATTGGGAGGAGGAAGCTATTGTTGACCATGATGTTGTCCAGGTTGTTGTTCCTTAAGGGCTAGAAGTTAGATAGAAGCTCATTGACACTCACTTCCAATTGAACAGAGCTGGGTACACCCAGATAATCATCGATTGTAAATTAATCTTTGATCATGATGCTGAAATATGCATTGCATTGTTGGAGCAAACTTCAGCCTCTATGGGTTTTGTTTGTGTTCCCTTTTGTTTTCGGTTAATGGAAGTTCAAATTTGTATGTGTCCAATTGCTTACCTGTATGTGATGTTCCCCAAGTGGACAATGACTTGATGTGGTCAATAACGGGCATTGGGGACTGGGTAGCGCTGGCTTAGAGGGCATTCAGACAGGATGTAGGTATGAGCAACTGAAGTGTGTCGCCTGGTGGTTAAACAATGACGTGGGTGCAAGACTGAGTTTATATGTTTAAAGGAGTGTCAGCCATGATGGTTATTGTATCAGTAAGGAGCATTGCCAATGGTTGTCGGCATAGGTAATTACCTATGAACAGAGACGAGATGCAGTACAGAGTGTAGGAGGAAACCCATGCGGCATATTTCTGACTGGTAAATTCTACACAATTAAGAAAATAAAAACTTGTGCAAAATATCAAAGAAATTCACAATCAAAATATTAAACCAATTAATTTTAAGATAGGTGTAGTTTGTCATATCATTTGCATGTATATTAAGCAGATACTGCTTCAAAGCTTTTTCAGGCTAATTACTCAGTACCCTGACATAGTAAGGGACTTATCGTGGCTTGCGGGTGGGCAATAATGATACCTTGCACAGAGATAGGGAAACAGCGATGATTTTCACTGCAGGCCTTTGGCATGCTTCGTAATTACTCAGCTGAAGCCTATGGTGAAGCTTAAATAAAAAGTGCTTGTTCTCTCCAGTGAGAAGATATTTCAAGCATTAATTGCCCTGTGGCATGCAGAAGCTGCAGCTACTGCAAATGTATGGTATAACAAACAAAGTCTAAGATGCAAGACTTTGTCTCTGTTTATGCTTGAGCCGTACTTTCAGGTTTAATACAAATTTCGTGACTGAATAGCTCCAAATGCTGAAACTGTGCTTTGCCCTTTTGCTTTAATATCTGACTTTGAGACAATGGTGGGCAAATCGAACCACCGGAAACCAAACCATTCTGCCCGACTAATGTAATGAGGAGGGGTCAGCAGGTAGATGCTGCCTGATTTCATGAGAACCATTGGGGGTTACCTGCTTCATATCAGTCAGCATGGACTTTGGTGGGATATGTAATCTGCCACCCTTTTATGATTCTAAGGCTAATGGCATACATGCAGTGTGCACATGCCCATGGGACTTCACCATGTTGGCCGGTGAAAGCAGCAGGGTCTACATGAGGAAACCCAAGTCCTACTGAGGTAAGAAAGCCCACAACAACTTTCAGCAATGAGAGCTGATTGACTTCCAGAGTTAGGGGCTCAGAGGAGGAAGACCTGCCCATCTGGAGGTGCCATTCTGGCAGAGACTGGCAGATGTAGAACGTGGCAACTCCATGGCTGGGGCTGTATCTGCTACCTGTTTTTTCTGAGCAACCCGCACTGCTGCTCATTATGTTGTATGAGCCCAGCAGACCACTGCTGACTAGAAGGCAGGTTTGCATCCACCATCTTCTTTCAGGGGTAGAATCTGCATGGCCTGCTTGCTCCAGTTTTGTAGAAAAAGCACTTTGTTGTCTAATGAGAAGGGGCATTTGCATTAAACAAGAGTTAAAGGGAACCTGAGGGACAACTTTTTCACTCAAAGTGTGGTATGTGAATGGAATGAGCTGCCAGAGGAAGTTGTACAATTACAACATTTAAAAGACATCTGGATGAGTGTATGAATAGGGAAGGGTTTAGAGGGATGTAGGCCAAATGTTAGCAAATGGGACTAGATTTATTTAGGGTATCTGGTCAGCATGGACGAGTTGGACAGAAGGGTTTGTTTCTGTGCTGTGCATCTCTATGACTGTATGTGACAGCCCTTGTGCTGGAGAGCTACTTGTAGCGTCCCTTTAATCTCAAGGTGCTCTACCTCTGAGAGTAAGTAGTTGGACTGCTTTCAGCTGTGACTGGGGCTTCTTCAACTATGGTATGCTTTCTGAAATATAATGACACTTACCCCTATATCAAGCTTAACATTATTGAGATGCCCACTGACATACATTTCTTCTTGCAAAAACACCAGGTCTAAATTATTTATTTCCTTAAGGAAGCCTGTTGGCTTTTCTTTTTGTACAGTGGGCTTTGCACATTATGAATTTCTTTTTGTGAATAGCTGTTTGACTTCTTGCGGTTCTGTCACTGTGCCGTACATTAGCACAGTTTCTGAAACCATTGTTTTATACATGAAGTATTAACTTTTTAATAGCTGAGCAATCTTTGTGTCCGTGATCCTGGGGATTTCCTTGCTCCAAAGCACTGGTATTGACTATTAGTATGTGGTGCTCTCCCAGTCGCTATACTGTATGCCTTGTGCCTTTTGTGGTTGTCCCTTCACACCCTCGATGGATTCTGTTGATCTGCTAAGATAGAGTTCACCATTAGAGGTGAGTGCAAATACATCAAGGATACAGCAGTAACCAGCCCTGGACTGCCTTTTTAAACCCCTGCACACCCCCATTCATGCAAAGATCGGGCAGAGTTAGTGTGGAGCCTTTAATTTAAAACTGTTACTTTCATTAACGTCTCCTTCTTTCTGTCCTATTAGGTCTGGGTCTTTGCAGTCAAACTGACATGCAGGTCTGCAAAACATAATGAGCATGTATCAGGCAAGTAATTCAATATCTGAATTCAATCTGAGCAGCAGCTCATTGCAAAACCTTGAGATCAAGGGATTTGACCAGAGTCATGGTGAAGTGAATGAGATTTAATCCCCACGGGCAGCAGTAGAAATGAAATATTGGAAAGCCTGTGCAGACTTTCTGAGACATCTCATTACTCCAATACCACGGTTTCTACTGATGGGTCAAATAGGTTCTGAAATAGACTCAAATATTTGTTCATAAATGAATACATCAATGTTGATATTGATTATTCAAATCAAAGTGGCAATCGGTAGGAGGCTCTGAGTGTGAAACACAAATTTGAACTAATGATGTTCTGAGTGTGAAACATCAGTTATAACATCAGACCATGATCAAATTACATGATTATAGGATGATGTACCCAACTGAGTACTCCACTTCAATTGCTCTCCTTTCTTCATTTAGATGCTCAGGAGCTGTCTAGGAATAAAAGTCTTAATCTAAGGATAAGGTGATGTCCATTTCAGTCAGCAATAAGATCAATTTTCTTCAATCTGAGTTTTCTCAGCCTTTGGGACTTTTTTTTTACCTCAGAGGGCTGTGAATGCTCAGTTTCAGGAGATTGGTAAGCATTTGGACATCAAGTGACTCAAGGAAGTAAAGTAAGAGAAGAAGATTGAGCTCGTATGGACAGTCAGCCATGACGTTATTACAAGGAGAAATAGCTGAAGACATTATTTGGCTTGCTCCTGTTCCTACGCATTATTTTTGTTTTATATCCAGGATCTCTTCTATACACTGTGTTTTCTCTTCTTCCTGAGCATTTCCAATTTTACCTTTTTCAAACCTTTGGGTTTTTCACTTCAGAATCAAGAACTTTCATCATTAATTCACAGCTTTGCTGGCTCGGCCAGTATTTATTGATCATCTCCGTCACCAATTAGCCCAAACCTGGATACTGTCCAGTTCTTGCTGCTTTTGGGCACAGACAACTTCAGTACCTGAAGAGTCATGAATGGTGCTGAACGTGGTACAAGCATCAATGAATATTGTGTTGCTAATGACCTAACGATGAAGGGAAACTGATTGAAGCAGCTAAAGATGGTAGGGTCTTGGACACTACTCTGAGGAATTCCTGCAGAGATTTCCTGGAGCAATGAACACTGACCTTCAATATCTACTTTCATTTTCATTTGTGTCAGGTCTGACTCTAACAAGCAAATTGTTTCCCCTGATTCTCATTGACCCCAACTTTGCGTGGACTTTGTGAAGGCACATTTTGTCAAATGCACGTTTGATGTCAAGAGCTGTCACTCTCCCTCCCCTCCGGAATTAAGCTCTTTTGTCCATGTTTGAACCAAGGCTGTCATGATGTCAGGAGCTAGGTGACCCTTCAGAACCCAAATTGGTCATCATTAAGCAGGTAATTGCAGAGCGGGTGCTGCTTGATAGCACTGTTGATGATCTCTTCCATCACTTTACTGATAATTGAGAGTAGATGGATGGGTTGGGTAATGGCTAGGTTAGACTTGTCTTGCTTTTTGTGTACAGGACATACCTGGGCAATTACCAATATTGCCAGGTAGATGCCAGTGTTGTAGCTATACTGGAACAGCTTGGTTGGGGTGTTGTTTGTTCTGGAGCATTCCTTGGTACCTCCTTAAAATATTCGATCACATTTGTCATACATTACTGTACTCTAATAAATCCCTTGCTGGCAATCCCTAATTAATCCATTTCTCCAAGTGCAGATATATTATGCTCAGAATTATTTCTAGTAACTTCCCTATGACAGAGGTTACACTGACTTGATGTTATTTCCTGGCCAATCCTTTCCCTTCCATTTTTAGCCATCCTCCAGGCACCTACTTGTGGCCTGAGAGGATTTAAAACTAACTATTAGGGTGGTAAATACCTCCTCTCTTGTCTCTGACACTAACCTGAGCTTTATCTCATAGATGCCTGCAGATTTATCCATTTTTAAGACTGCAAAATAAGCTTGTACTTCCTCTCTATGTTAATTTATTCTAATATTTCATAGTCTTTCATCCTGAAGTCAATACCTGCTTCGTATTTATTAAGGACTGTGTCACATCTTCTGGGTCTACACAGCTTATCTCCATGGTCCCTACTGAGCCCAGACTCTTCATCATTCTCTTGATCATTTCATACTTTAAAAGGCACTTTGAACTTTCCTGTATTCTAACTGTCAAAGTTTTCTCATACACTCTATTTGCTTTCTGAATTTCATTTTTAAGTCCCCATCTGCACTTTCCATACATCTCTAAGGAATCTGCCAATTGTATCCCGAGTATCAGCTGTAAACCTCTCTTTTTTTATTTCCTAACCTTCACGTTCCTTAACTTCCAGGCTTCATTGACCTTGGTTTCATCTTTTGTCTTTATTGGGACATATTTGGCTTATACTCATGCTATTTTGTCCTTGAATGCCTCCCACTGCTCTGACATGATTTTATCTGCAAGATGCTACTCCCAGTCCCCTATGGCCCAATTATATCTAAACTTTGTGGAATTAGTCTTTCCCCAGTTTTGAACCACTATTCTTTGTCAATCCTTACCCATAACTATGCTAAATCTAACTGAGAATGGATTATCTACTTGATCCTCTATCTCCCCTGACTATTTGGAGTGGTCATTGTATACACTCACCAGCATGCTTACCCCTTTTGGTGTGCTTTTTAGTTCTACTGCATTGCCTCATTTGATGATCCTTCCAATGATTATCCTCAGTGATTATTATAATTGATCCTTTAATTAATATTGCGAACGCCACCACCCTCTCCTTTTCTATCCAGCTTTCTCTCATCCGAATACTCTGTAACCATGAATGTTGAGCTGCCAATCCTGTCCGTCTTTCAGCCAAGTCTTTGTCATAGCTATCACATCATACTCTCATGTGCCTAACTGAACCATCAGTTTATCGATTGTATTCCTTGTGTTCCTTGCATCAAAATATAATACGTTTAGCCTTTCTAAACTTGCTTTGTTTATATCTAGCCTATATTTCCTCTGCCTCCCAGGATCACTTACTCATGTTCTAATTTCTAATTCAATCTGATCTTCTCTCCCTTGGAACTACCTGTCTGGACCCAATCCAGAGCCAATCTACAACAGCATGACTGAACCTTCCCTGTGAGGATCTTGGTCCTGTTCCCATTCACATGGAACCTATCCAACATGTGCAGTTTCCATTTCCTCCAGAAATGGTTCCAATGCCTCAGGAATTTAAAACCCTCCCTCTTACACCATTTCTCCAGCCACACATTCATCTCTCTAAACTTTTATTCCAATATTCACTACTGTGTGGCACCAGGAAGAATCCAGAAATTACTATGTTTGAAGCCCCATATTTCAATTTGCTAATAATCTCTCTAAATTCTGCTTGTAGGGCCTAATTTCTCTTTCTTTCTATGTAATTGGTCCCAACATGATCAAAACTTCTGGCTGTTCACCCTCCTCCTTCAGAATGTCCTGCAGCTATTACATGATGTCCTGACATGCTTGAGGAAACATCCTATCCTGGGATTACATCCAAAGCCACACAGGTGTCTGTCTATAGTCTTCACTAACGCAACCCGTGCTACCACTGCCTTTCTGCACTTGTTCCTTATTCTAGAAAAATCTTATCCTTACTCATGTTCCAAGTCTGACTCAGGTCCGCTGTCAGTCTGTCTGCCTCTGTGAATGTTCTCACCTCACCCACACCTCTTGATGACACTGAATGTCTGCTCACTCACTCCTCTCTAACAGATGAAAGGGTTCTTTTTCCACACAGTTAATGCATATTGCCATCTAGCTTTGTGACATTTGCAAGCTTGGAAATATTTCATTTGATCTTCACACCCAAATAACTGATGTATATTGTAGACAGCTGAGACCCAGATATTGATCCTTCCCCATCACCACTTATCACAATTTACTCATGCAAAAGTGACTCATGTATTGCTATTCCCTGTTTGCTGTTTGTTAGACAATCTTTAGTCTATTCCAGTACATTATCTCCTATTCCACATGCTTTAATTGTGCTAACCACACTTCCCTTAACAAAAGTCTTGTAAACATCAATGTATCATATGTTCATCAACTCGTCTGTATTAATTCTGTTAATAATATTCTCAAAAACCTCTGACATGCTTGTCAAACACTATTTCCCATTCACAAATCTATGCTGACTATGGGCAATAACATCATTATTATCCTAGTGTTACTTTATCACATCATTTGTAAAAGATTCTAACATTTTCTTCATTATTGATATAAGACTAATAGGCCTGTAATTCCTTACTTTCACTCTCTCATCCTTCTTAAAGAGTGAATTGCTGCTTTCAAATCATTAGGAACCATTCCAGAATCTATGGAACTTTGGAAAATGATCAATGCACCCACTACCTCCATAGTTACCCCTTGCATCATTCTGGGATATGGAATATCAGGTTCTGAGCACTTGTCAGCTTTCACTCTGATTAATTTCTCCAACACAACCGCTTATAAATATTCACATCTTTCAATTCCTCATTCTTTGTAATTCCTTGAATCTCTAATGTTGGAAAATATCTTGGATCTTCCTCAGTGAATACAGACACAAAATATTTACTGAGCTTCTCTGCCACTTCTCTATTCCACATCATACATTTTCTTGGCTCTGTCAATAATGGACTCAGATTTTTCTAAGCAAAATGCTTCGTCTATATACCCATAAAGTTTTTTTACAGTCCATATTTATGTATTTTTGTGGGCTTACATTCATTTCTATTTTTATTTCTTTATCAGATTCTTGTTCCTCCTTTTGTCTTTTTCTAAAATCATTCAAATCATCAGACTTATTACAATTTGTGGCAAAAGGTGTTCTTTTTTTAATCTGGGAATCCTTAATTTCAATAATATAAATAGAGAATGTTAGAGAAACTCTGCACATCTGGCTGCATCTGTGGAGAAATTATTTGGAGGTGCTGGTGTTGGTCTGAGGTGTACAAAGCTAAAAATCACACAACACCAAGTTATTGTTCAACAGGTTTATTTGGAAGCACTAGCTTTCGGAGCACTGCTCCTTCATCAGGATTTTTTAATTCTGTGGAGAATGAAACACTGAGCATTTCAAATCCAATACTACTACTTCAGGAGGCTAAGGAAATTTAGCATGTCCACAAGGACTGTTAACAATTTTTGTAGATGCTTCAGAGAAAGCATTCTGTATGGATGCATCACAGTATCCACTTGGCAACCTCTCTTCCCAAGACAGCAAAAAAATGACAGAATCGTGAGCACAGCCCAGTCCATCTCACAAACTAGCCTTCCATTCATTAACTCCATCTATACTACCTGCTGCCTCAGGAAAGCGATTAACAGAATCAAAGACCTTTCCATAAGACCATAAGACATAAGAGCAGAAATTAGGCTACTCAGCCCATTGAGTCTGCTCCCCCAGTCATGGCTGATAAGTTTCTCAACCCTATTCTCCTACTTCCTCTCTGTAACCTTTGATACTCAAGAACCTATCTATCTCTGTCTTAAATATACTCAATCACCTGGCCTCCACAGCCTTCTGTGGCAATGAATTCCATAGATTCACCACTTTCTGGCTGAAGACGTTTCTCCTTATCTCCACTCTGAAGGGTCTTCCCTTTACTCTAGGCTGTGCCCCCAGGTCCTAGTCTCTCCTCCCAATGGAAACATCTTCCCAACATCCACTCTGTCCAGGCCATTCAGTATTCTGTAAGCTTCAATTAGATCTCCCCTTATCCTTCTAAAATCCATCAAGTATAAACCCAGAGTCCCAAAAATTCCTCATATATTAAGCTTTACATTCCTGGGACCATTCTCGTGAATCTTCCCTGAACACGCTCCAGGGCCAGTACATCCTTCCTGAGATATGGGGCTGAAATCTGCACACAATACTCCAAATTTGATCTGACCAGAGTTTTATAGCGCCTCGGAAGTATATCCCTGCTTTTATATTCAAGTCCTCTCAAAATAAATGCAATTATTGTATTTGCTTTCCTAACTACTGACTCAACATGTAAGTTTACCTTGAGAGAATCCTGGACTTGAACTCCCAAGTCTCTTTGCACTTCAGACTTCTGAATTTTCTCCCATTGAGAAAATGGTCCATGCCTCTATTCTTCCTTCCAAAGTGCATGACCTCACACTTCCCCTCATTGTATTCCATCTGCCACTTCTTTGCCCACTCTCCCAACCTGTTCAAATCCTTCTGCAGCCTCCCCACCTCCTCTGCTACCTGTCCCTCCAGCTATCTTTGTATCATCTGCAGACTTAGCCAGGATACCTTCAGTTTCTTCATTTCAATCATTAATGTATAAAGTAAGAAGTAGTGGTCCCAACACTGACCCTTGTGGAATACCACTTGTCTCCGGCTGCCATCTTGAGAAGGACTTTTGTATCCCACTCTTTGCTTCCTGACAATCAGCCAGGCTTCTATCCATGTTAGCACCAAGCCTCTGACATCATGGGCCCTTATCTTACTCAGTAGCCTCCTGTGTGGCATCTTATCAAAGGCCTTCTTTAAGTCCAGGTAGGTAACATCCACTAGCTCTCCTTGGTCTAACCTGGTCATTACTTCCTCAAAGAATTCTAACAGATTTGTTGGTTATGACTTCCCCTTGATGAAACCATGCTGACTTTGCCCTATTTTACTATACACTTCCAAGTATTCATCCTTCACAATGGATTCCAAGATTATAGCTATGATCAAGGTTAGGCTAATAGGTCTGTAATTTTCCATCTTTTGTCTACTCTGTTTTTAAACATGGGTTTCATATTCGCAATTTTCCATCCTCTTGGACCCTCCCTGATTCTAGCAATTCCTGAAAGATCATGACTAATGCTTCCATAATCTCTTCAGCTGTCTCCCTTAGAACTCTGGAATGTAGTCTATCTGGCCCAAGTGATTTATCCACCTTCAGGCCATTCAATTTTCTAGCACCTTCTCCTTGGTGATGGCCACCATGCTTAGCTCTGCCTTTCATTCTCTTGAATTCTCGGGATATTACTTGTGCTTTCCACCGTGAAGGCTGACACAAAGTAATTACTCAGTTTCTCAGCCATTTTCTTGTTTCCACTACTATCTCTCCAGCACCATTTTCCAGCAGCCCAATGTCCACTTTTGCCTCTCTTTTGCCCTTTTATATATCGAAAGAAACTCTTACAGTCTTCTTTTATATTACTGGCTAGCTTACCCTCATATTTAATCTGTTCCTTCTTTATTTGTTTTTTTGTCTGCTCTATGTTGATCTTTGTAAGCTTCCTAATCCTCTGGTTTACCTCTGCCCTTCACCACATTATATGCTTTCTCTTTTGTTTTTATGCTATCCCTGACTTCCGTAGTGAGCCATAGTTGCCTCATCCTCCCTGTATTGTGACTTGTTTTTCCTTGGGATGATTACCTGCTGTGTCTTCTGAATCACTCCCAGAAACTCCTACCATTGCTATCCACTGTCTTTCCTGCTAGGCTCCTCTCTCTGTCAATTCTGCCCAGCTCTTCCCTTATGCCTTTATTCAGCTGTAATACCGTTACCTTTGATTCTATATTCTCCCCCTCAAATTGCAGAGTAAATTCAATCATATTATGATCACTGGTTCCTCAAGCGTCCTTCACCTTAAGCTCCCTTTTCAAATCTGCCTCATTGCACAACACTAAATCCAGTATTGCTTGTTCCATAGTAAGCTCCACCACAAGCTGCTCCAGAAAGCCATGTTGTAGACATAGAACATAGAGCATTACAGCATAGTACAGGCACTTTGGCCCTCGATGTTGCACCAACCTGTGAAACCAATCTGAAGCCTATCTAACCTACATCATTCCACTACAAATCTTCTCAAAACTCGCTAACCGACACTATTCCATTATCGTCCATGTGTTTATTTAATGACCATTTAAATGACCTTAAAGTTGGCGATTCTACTTCAGTTGCAGGCAGGGCGTTCCATGCCCTTATTACTCTGAGTAAAGGAACTACCTCTGACCTCTGTCCAAAATCTATCACACCTCCAATTAAAGTTATGTCCCCTCCTGCTAGCGATCACCATCCAAGGAAAAAGGCTCTCACTGTCCACCCTATCTAATCCACTTATATGTCTCATTAAGTCACCTCTTAACCTTCTTTTTCCTAATGAAAACAGCCTCAAGTCGCTCAGCCTTTCCTCATAAGACCTTCCCACCATACCAGGCAACATCCTGGTAAATGTCCTCTGCATCCTTTCTACTGCTTTTACATCCTTCCTATAATGCAGCTACCAGAACTGTACGCAATACTCCAAGTGCAGCCACATCAGAGTTTTGTACAGCTGCAACTTGACTTCATGGTTCCCATACTCAATCCCTCGACCAGTAAAAGTTAACACACCATATGCTTTCCTAACAACCCTGGTGTCAAGTTTGCGGGATATATGTCCGTAGACACCGAGATATCTCTGTTCATCTACACTGCCAAGAATCTTACCATTAGCCCAGTACTCTATATTCCTGTTGCTCTTTCCAAAGTGAATAGCCTCACACTTATTCACATTAAACTCCATTTGCCACCTCTCAGCCCAGCTCCACAGCTTATCTATGTCCCTCTGTAACCTACAACATCCTTCGGCACTGTCTACAATTCCACCGATCTTAGTGTCATCCGTAAAATTACAAACTCATCCTTCCAAGCCCTCATCCAGGTCATTTATAAAATTGACAAACAGCAGTGGCCCCAAAAACAGACCTATGTGGAACACTATGAGTAACTGAACTCCAGGATGAACATTTCCCCATCAACTACCACCCTCTGTCGTCTTTCAGCTAGCCAATTTCTGATCCAAGCTGCTAATTCACCCTCAATCCCATAACTTTGCATTTTCTGAACCTTATCAAATGCTTTACTGAAATTCACATACACCACATCAACCACTTTACCCTCATCCACCTGTTTGGTCACCTTCTCAAAGAACTCAATAAGATTTGTGAGGCACAACCTATCTTTCACAAAACTATGTTGACTACCCCTAATCATCTTATTCCTTTCCAGTTGATTATAAATCCTCTGTCTTATAATCCTTTCCAACACTTTCCCACAAGCGAAGCGAGGCTCACTGGTCTATAATTACCAAAGTTGTCCCTACTCCCCTTCTTTAACAAGGGAACAACATTTGCTGTCTTCCAGTCTTCTGGCCCTATTCCTATAGACAACGATGACATAAAGACCAAAGCCAAAGGCTCTAAAATCTCCTCCCTGGCTTCCCAGAGAATCCTAGGATTAATCCCATCCAGCCCAGGGGAATTATCTATTTTCACACACTCCAAAATTGCTAACACCTCCTCCTTATGAACCTTAATCCCATCTAATTGAATAGCCAGTATCTCAGTATTCTCCTCGGCAACATTGTCTTTTTCCAGTGTAAATACTGATGAAAAATATTCAGTTAGCGCCTTTCCCATATCCCCTTGGACTCCACTCACAACTTCTCACTACTGTCCTTGACAGGCCTTAACCTTACTCTAGTCATTCTTTTATTCCTGATATACATATAGGAAGCTTTAGGTTTTCCTTGATCCTTCCGGCCAACAACTTCCCATGTCCCATCCTGGCTCTTCTTAGCTCTCTCTTTAGGACTTTGCTGGCTAACTTGTAACTCTCAAGCACCCTAATTAAGCCTTCACGTCTCATCCTAACATAAGCCTTCTTCCTCTTGACAAGAGCTTCAACTTCTTTAGTAAACCATAACTCCCTTCTCGACAACTTCTACCCCACCTGACAGGTATATACTTATTAAGGTAATGCAATAGCTGTTCCTTGAATAAGCTCCACATTTCAATTGTGCCCATCTCCTGCATTTTCCTTCCCCATCCTATGCATCCTAAAACTTGTCTAATTGCATCGTAATTGCCTTTCCCCAGCTACAACTCTTGCCCTGCAGTGTATACATATCCCTTTCCATCTCTAAAGTAAACATAACCAAAGTGTGGTCACTGTTACTAAAGTGCTCACCCACCTCCAAATCTAACACTTGGCCGGGTTCATTACCCAGTACCAAATCCAATGTGGCCTCGCTCCTTGTTGGCCTGTCTACATACTGTGTCAGGAAACCCTTCCTCATACGTTGGACAAAAACTGACCCATCAAAAGTACTTGAACTATAGTATTCCCAGTCAATATTTGGAAAGTTAAAGTCCCCCATAACAACTACCCTGTCACTCTCACTCCTATTGAGAATCATTTTTGCTATCCTTTCCTCTAAACTGGAACTATTCAGAGGCCTATAGAAAACTCCCAACAGGGTGATCTCTCCCTTCCTGTTTCTCACCTCAGCCCACACTACTTCAGTAGAAGAGTCCTCATCAAATGTCCTTTCTGCCACTGTAATACTGTCCTTGACCTATCATTCTACACCTCTCCCTCTTTTACCACCTTCCCTGTCCTTAATGAAACATCTCAATCCAGGAATCTGCAACATCCATTCCTGTCCCTGCTCTATCCATTTTAGATTAGATTACTTACAGTGTGGAAACAGGCCCTTCGGCCCAACAAGTCCACACCGCCCCGCCGAAGCGTACCCACCCATACCCCTACATCTACATCGACCCCTTACCTAACACTACGGGCAATTTAGCATGGCCAATTCACCTGACCTGCACATCTCCGAAATGGCCACAACGTCGAAGTCCAAGGTACCAATCCATGCTGCAAGTTCACCCACCTTATTCTGGGTGCTCTTGGCATTGAAGTAGACACACTTCAAACCACCTTCCTGCCTGCTGGTACACTCTTGTGACCTTGAAACCTCACTTATGACCTCATTATTCTCAGCCTCCTCTCCACTGGAACTACAATTGAGGTTCCCATCCCCCTGCTGAATTAATTTCAACCAAATTCCTTTTCTTGCAATCCACTACCAACCTTATTTTCCCAGTCTACCTATCTATTGAAATCCCCCATGATCACTGTAATTGTGTCTTTCCTACACATCTTTTCTATCTCCTGGTGTATTTTGCGCCCCACCTTCCGACAACTATTTGGAGCCCTATACGTAACTCCAACTATGTTTTTTTCCCCTTGCGGTTCCTCAGTTCTGCCCACACAGATCCTACACCATCTGACCTTACTTCCTTTCTTACTATTGATTTAATTTCATTTCTTATGAATAAGGCAACCCCACCCCCCCTGCCCACCTATCTTTTCGATAGGATGTACAGCCTTGAATATTCAGCTCACAATCCCGATCCACTTGCAGGCATGACTCCGTGATGCCCACCACATCAAACTTGCCAAATTTGATCTGCACTACAAGCACCTTTACCTTATTCCTTATACTGTGTGCATTCAGATATAACGCTTTCAGTCCTGTATTAACCGTCCCTTTTCTCATTGTCATTCATTTGTCCAGTGTACTTGAAGTTTGATTGCTAACCCTTTCCAAACACTTTGTCCTATTTGTGTCAGTGCTAGTGATACTAACAATCTCTCCTGAGTTCTGTACTCTTACCTCCTCCTTTAATTCAGGTTTTCTAATTTCCCCTATAGACTGCTGGATATGCATATAGTCACAGAAATTTGAGGGTGCATACATGAGGATCAATGGTGGCACAACATCGCTGGCTGAAGGGCCTGTTCTGTGCTGTACTGTTCTATATTCGATGTTCTATGTAACTGAGCCCTCCACACCATTTAGTTCAAAGCCCTGGCTACAGCCCGAGTTATGCAATTCACCAGGATTCTGGTCCCAGCGAGGTTCAGATGAAGACCATCCCATCGGAACAGGTCCCTTCTTTCCCAGTACTGGTGCCATCGTACTGTGAGTTCAAACCCATTTCTCCCATACCAATCTTTGAGCCATGCATTTATTTACTTAATGTTATTGACCCTGTGCCAATTAGCTCGTGGCTCAGGTAGCAATCCGGAGATTATTTCCTTTTTGATGCTGCTTTCTAATTTAGCTCCTCACTTTTCATATTCCCTTCGCAGAACCTCTGCCCTATTTTTATCTATGTCATTGGTACCTATGTGGACCATGATTACTGGAACTTTACCCGCCACTCCAAGTTCCTCTGCAGCCCAGATGAGATGTCCTGAACCTGAGCACCAGGCAGGAAACACAATCTTCAGAACTCTCCATCCTGGTTCACAGAGAACATTGCCTACGCCCCTAACTATACTATTCCCAATTCCAACAACATTTCTCTTCTCTCCATCCACTTTAGATTTTTAGATTTTTTTTAGATTACTTACAGTGTGGAAACAGGCCCTTCGGCCCAACAAGTCCACACCGCCCCGCCGAAGCGTAACCCACCCATACCCCTACCCCTACCCCTACCCCTTACCTAACACTACGGGCAATTTAGCATGGCCAATTCACCTGACCTGCACATCTTTGGACTGTGGGAGGAAACCGGAGCACCTGGGGGAAACTCACACAGACACGGGGAGAACGTGCAAACTCCACACAGTCAGTCGCCTGAGGCGGGAATTGAACCCGGGTCTCTGGCGCTGTGAGGCAGCAGTGCTAACCACTGTGCCACCGTGCCGCCCAAAATGGATCCCTGCATCACGGTGCTGCGGTCAGTCAGCTCATCCGCTCTGCAATCCCCATTCCCAACTGCACAGGGGGCAAATCTCTTGAACCTGTTGGACAAGGACAGGGGCTGAGGGTCCTGCAATTTTACCTCCTGGATTCCTCTACCTGCCTCACTCACAGCCACATCCTCCTGTCCCTGACCACTGGCTGAATTCAAGTTAGTTAGTCTAAAGGGGTATGACTGTCTCCTGAAACACAGCACCCAGGTAACACTCCCCCTCCCTGATGTGTCGCAATGTTTGAAGCTCAGACTCCAGCTGATTGACTCTGAACCAGAGTTCTTCCAGCAACCAGCATTTACTCCAGATATGGTCACTGGGAACCACAATAGGGTCCACCAGCTCCCACATCATGCAGACACATCACCTGACACTCCATCCTTAATTCATTTGATTAGGTTTGATTTTTTAAAAAATTTTTAACTGTTTTATCTCTGCTTATGCAAGTTGTAACCAATAGATAAGTGGTAACCAAGAAGTAAACAAGATTCAATTTACCATTGATTCAAATTTAGCAGACCCCTTATTAGCCAATCAAATCACAGCCCTCCTGTGACATCACTTTTCAGTTTCTCTCTAGCCAAAACTGTCTTGAGTCAGAATCTCTTATCTTCCCAGACTGCTCTCTGTTCTCTCCAGCTCAGCTCTGGGGCCAAAAATGCAGGCCCCAAATCCACAAGGTAGGTTTTATAATTTCTTGCCTTCCCAGACTGCTCTCTATTCACTCTCGCTCAGCTCCGGTCCCAAAGTGCGGGCCACAAGTCCACAAGGTAAGTTTGTATAATCCACCCTGGTTCTATACACTTTCACCTGAATCGATTGGGCAGAAGATAAATGTCTGCATGCACGTATGAACAGATTCAAGAACAGCTTCTTCTCAGCTGTTATCAGACTTTTGAACGTTAATGTTAATTCTGATCTCTCTCTCTGCATCTTTTCTGCGGCTGTAACACTGTGTTCTGCACTCAGTTATCCTTCCCTGATGTACTTTATATTGTATTCTAGATCAGAGTGGTGCTGGAAAAGCACAGCAGTTCCGGCAGCATCCGAGGAACAGGAAAATCAACATTTCGGGCAAAAGCGCTTCATCAGAAATATATTGTATGCAAACCAATGCTTTTCACTGTATCTTAGTACATGTGACAACAATAAAATTAATCAGTCCCATATGAAGCCCTTCTTCAGAGCTTAGAATCTTTAACTTCTGCCTTTTTTGATTTTAGTGTCTCGAAGGAATATAAAATTTCTGTAAAGTATGTAATAATTTTGAAAGACTATTCATTGCTTTTCATTGTATTCCCTGGTCCAGCTCAGCCAATTATCCTCTCATGCCTTCATAATTTTCTTTGTTTCAATTTAATTCACTAGTTTCAAATTAAACTACCTCACTTTCAAACACAATTAGAGTTCTATTGCATGACACTCAGTCATTCCTAAACGCGACTTTCCAAGATTATTAATTCATCCATTTTCATTAAAAAATACTAGACCTATGATAGTGGATTTTCTAAGTCATTCCTAAAAACACTGCTGTAGCAAACCATTCCTAACATATTCCAGAAACTCATTCTCCACTGTAGTAGTGGCCATAGTCTATCCAGTCTCTAAGTAAATTGAAGTCACCCATAATCACCCATGCTATATGCTTCTCTAATTCCTGACTGACATCTTGCTCCACACAACCACAACTATTCATTGGTCTACAAATAATTCCTGCCATTGTTTGGTGACCTTTGCTTCTTAACTTCACCCAAAAAGATTTTACATTTTGTTTTTTTTTTATATGAGATCCTCCACTACTAATGTACTGCTCCTTTCCCTTGCTATCAGTACAATACCAGCACCTTTTTCCTTTTTTTGATATTCTTCATAAATTACATTAAATATTCAGTTCCCAGTCTTGGTCAACTTACACCATGTTTTCATAACAGCAGGAACATAGTGCACAAGTCTATTTATGCCTTTCAATCAACTTGTGAATCTGAGAGGGAGGAGTTGAAGGAAAGGTTGTTGAGGATGAGGACTATTTTGGCAAGGCAGAGGAGAGTATTGGTGGAAGAGTCTGTTAAAGAGGAAGAAGCAGAGGACCTGGAGGCCGTCCTTGTGGGATATGGACCGTGAAAAAGGACTGCACATCCACAGTGAGGATAAAGCACTGGGGGCCGGTGAACTGGAAGTTACTGAAGAGATGGCGGGTGTGTTTGGTGTCATGGATGGAGGTGGAAAGTGCGTGAACTAAGGGGAGAGGATGGAGTCGAGGTAAGATGAGATATGTTCAGTAGGGCAGGAGCATGCCGAGATGATGGTTTAGCCTGGGTAGTTGGGCTTGTGGATCTTGGGGAACAGATAGAACCAGGCAGTGCGGGGCTGGTGGACGATAACTTTGGTCCTCTTCATCTGCACCTACCACCCCATCAGTCTCTGCATCCAATGCATCATCCTCAAACACTTCTGCCAACTCCAACTAGACCCCACCACCAAGAAATCTTGCCGTCCCCAGCCCACTGACAACCCCAAAACCCCAGGTACCTTCCCTTACAACCGGAAAAGATGCAAAACCTGCCGATACACCAACCCCCTCACCTCCATCCGGAGCCCCAAACAGTCTTTCCAGGTGGGGACAGAGGTTCACCTGCCTCTCTTCCAACCTAGTTTACTGCATCAGGTGCTCCCGATGTGGTTGTCTTTACATTGGGCAGACCAAACATAAACTTAGGGATCGGTTCGCCGAGCATCACAGCCAACCGGACCTCCCAGTCACTGCCCATTTTCATTCCCTTTTCCCCCTCCCTTTCTGGCATGACCATCCTTGGCCTCCTCCATTGCAACAACAAACCAAACCACAAACTGAAGGGACAACACTTCATCTTCCACCTGGGCAGTCTACCTGGAGGACTCAACATTGAGTTCTCCAATTTCAAATAAATTCCCTTGCCATCCCCGACTCCATTCCCAGCCCCTCCCCCTGCCTGCCACCAACTAGATTCATTCCTCCCATTGATCAATCAGGTCATACCCTCTACCTGTCTTCACCTATCCCCACTTCACCACTCTGACCCTGCCTCCCCCTTTATCTACAGCTCCCCCTACACCCAGTCCTGAAGAAGGGTTACACCCAAAACGTTGACTTCTCCACCTCATGATTGAAGGGTGGAGCAGACTTGATGGGCTGAATGGCCTAATTTCTGCTCTTGTGTCTTATGGTCTTATAGTCTAACTGCAACTGGCTGTCAAATAAGTCCTGCCTGGCTTGTTGTGACTGATTCTGCGATGTTTTATAACTCAGAATATGATGTTCTTCCTGCTCAATGTCCTCCGATTTCTCTTCTGAAGACTGCTGTTGCCAGTCTCCCAGCTCAGCCTCCATCACACCCCCTCTGCTTGCTCTGGTTGTGTAGAGTAGATAGGTAACTATTATGGAGAAAGCCCTGTCTGGTGTGTACTGCAAGACAAGGTAGCTTCCATGTATCTGATGCAGACATGTAAAATGTGGTATTGCTGATCGCAGATGGATATTGATGGAATGGAACTCAGCTGCATCGATATGGCTGTCAATGCAATAGGGGAAATGTCTGTTTCATGGCTTGCACCTGGGAGAAGCCAGCTAAGTTTTGGTAATGTCTACAGCCCATGCTGCAACATGGACCTTATCATAGAAAAACAAGAAGGTGTGGTCTGGTACAAACTGCATTGGCAAAAGTGAGGACTGCAGATGCTGGAAACCAGAATTTAGATCAGAGTGGTGCTGGAAAAGCACAGCAGGTCAGGCAACATCCAAGGAGCAGGAAAATCGACGTTTCGGGCAAAAGCCCTTCATTAGGAACTGCATTGGTACCAGTCTTCATGCACTTGTAGGTTGAAGAATAAAATACTCCACACAGGTCCCCCAGTGAATCTTTGGAAAGAGCCAGTTGCATAAAATTCAATGGAAATGTCATGGAAACAGCCAGCAAAACCAGATGGTCACCCAGTCCTTCACGTTACAGGTCCCACTCCAACTGCTGGCATAGTTTGGGGACAGTAGCCCAGGACATCCTCAGTCCAATACTGAGTCTTGCTCATTTGGAGAAAATCATATCGAGAATGAGCAGGTCTTTCGGAATGTGAGCAGTCAGCATTTCCAACACCCAAACGACGATTTAGCACAGTCTTCCATAAAATGGGTCATGAAGGACTCTGATCAGGAAGGCCATGGAATGTCTCTCTATGGACCTTCATACAAGGACCTTTTTCCAGTGAATAAGCAAAAGCCATGTGCACTGAGCTAATAGGAGATTGTAAATGCTGTATTATTACTGATATGTTGTCTCTCTTTATTTTTAAAATTATTCATGAAGTATTCAAAATGACACTGGAATCGTGACAACAGTGGAAGCTTTTCATTGTATTTTACTGTATTTTCCCTGTAAAATACATATGACAACAAAATCATTCTTTCATTCTTTCCCACTCCAAAATTACTCAAGAAAGGCAACGTATAAAAATGTGTTGGAGTGTACCTGAAGTTGAAGACAAAAGGAAATCAGCTGCACATTCTTGGGCAGTCAGTGAGCCCTTGGCCTGCCTTTGTGAACTGTGACCCACAGATGCCACTTTTAAGGTCACATGTGGTTACTTCTGCTTCACAGAGATGACTGTCTTCAATCTACGTAACCTATGACGTGGACGAGATTGCTTGTGGCCAGAATTTGAATCCCATGCTGTCAGACACTGTCTGCATTTCACAAGCACGGTCCCAAGATTATGGATAAACCTGTACTGTGGAAGTGCCTGATTAATACAGGGACTTACATTGCTCACAAGGTACAGCCTGCATCCTCAGACAGGGGAAGAAAAAACACTTACTCTGCTGTGGTTGTCACCATTTTCCGTTTCTAGTGTGTACCTACAATTCAGGTGAACACTGAATGCAGCTTTGGTTAGATGCAGTGAGTCAAGACATAGCCTGGTCAACAAGGGCTCCCCGAACCCTAATGTTGCTTTCTTCCTAGCACTCCCTACTGAGCCCATCAAATAAAAAGTTCCAAAAGTTCCCACACATCCCTTTGAATTTTGACTTCAGCGTCCAACATCATCCCCGAGCCCTAACCATACAGCTGAATCATGCCAATCATCATACTGTACTATTCTCTCCCTCCTTACTCAAACCCCATTTCCAGATCAAAATGGTTGTGAACATTGGTTACTGTAGAAGAGAAAAGGTCTTCAATGTCCTCCAATACACTGTCATACCACCTACAAATATGTTAAATTTTCTCCCTTCACAATTATTGGTCACTCTGCATCTCAGCATGCTGCCCTCAGTCACAGAATTGAGTTCGCTAACTTCTTTACTGAAAGAAGTCAGCAAACTAACTGTGTTTGCTGAATCTCCTTTTGTCTTTCACTGAGCTGATCCCCAGGACTAAATGTGGTCCACCCCTGACCAACTTAGCTGGACAATTTAACTGATTTGTGTGAAACACAATCTGCAATTTATACATCTATATCTACATATTTAATACTATCTATTTTAGTTTTGGTTTCTGAGTTAGTAACCTATGTGTGTGTGCCTGAAGTCAATAATTAACTTGCAACTTTGAATGTAGCCATGGTGATTTCTTTCAAAACAGTTTTTGAGGTCTGTCTTGAGAATTGTGGGTTTGTGTACACAACCAATGATCTTTTTGTTTAGCTATGTGACACAAAGATAAATAATGGGACCTCAAAGTTTGCTAGGATCATCTGCAGTGTAGTTTTCTTTTTAACCTTAAAGGAAAAACTAAAAGACAAATCAAGTCTAAAGTCTCATGAGTTCTGGTTGAGGGGGCAATGCACGAAAGTACAAGGCAAAAAGGCAAGGTAGGGATGTTGTGAGCAACTGAATATGTGCAATATGAGCGAGCATTAAGAATTGAAGTGAAGAACCCTGAAAAGCATAAAGTTTCTTGTGGTGGTATTCCAATGAAAGGTTCAAGTGAGCTTTAAAGTGCAGCATTGAACAGCAGAATCACATTGCATGTGGGTTGGAAATGAGCCATGAGTGTTCATTGAGGCCAGCATGTGAACACTTCCAACATCCGGGAACAGGAGTGTGCGTATGTGATCATTGCCCAAGGAGATTGCCCTGATATGTTGATGCCTGATACCCAAGACAGAAGACCAGAGGAGTAAACGGTGGGTGGGAGAATGAAGAAGTACACATAAAAGAGTTAGATGAAGTAATAATAACTTGCATGCAAATGAATGTAAATATACCTCTCACGACTTACCAGCAAGATGTTTGTCTCCGTTCCAGACCTGTTTAGACAATGGGACTTCTTGTTGAGACTCTTCTTCTTGCCCATGTCATGCAATTTTCCCAACATTCTCACCAATGTCCTATCATTCAGGAACTGGGAGGATTCTGCTATATATCTCTATAATTGCAGATGTATCATGTTCATTTATTTCTATTTGTGCTATTAATTAATCCATCTTGTTATAAATACTGTAGACATTCAGATAAAGAGTCTTCTAACTGTTTGTGCTTATGTTGACATTATTTTCTGGTGCACTCCTACACTTGTATGCTTTGTCCCTTTCTGTCATGCTCTTTTTTTCATTATCTACATTATTACACCTGGTTTGCCCTTCACCTTTAACATTTCCAAACCTCCCCTCACAAGAATATGGGTGGCATGGTGGCTCAGTGGTTAGCACTGCTGCATCTAGGGACCCAGGTTCGATTCCAGCCTTGGGTGACTGCCTGTGCAGAGTTTGCACATTCTCCCCGTGTCTGCGTGGGTTTCTTCCGAGTGCTCTGGTTTCCTCCCACAGTCCAAAGATGTGCAGATCAGGTGAATTGGCCATGCTAAATTGCCTGTAGTGTTAGCTGCATTAGTCTTTTACTCTTCGGAGGGTCGGTGTAGACTTGTTGGGCCAAAGGGCCAGTTTCCACACTGTAGGTAATCTAATCTAAAAAATACCACCCCCCTCCAAAAAAAACACTCACACACAAGCAATCTCTCTCTTTTTTTTTCTCCATCTCTCACACCACAGACTCTCACACATGCAGATCCTTAAACAGCTTCTTCCAAACTCATGACTGCCTCCATCTAGAAGGACAAAGGCAGCAGATATATGAGAACACCACCTCTAAGTTCCCCTCCAAGTCTCTCACTATGCTGACTTGGAAATATATCACTGTTCCTTCACTGTCACTGCATCAAAATCCTAGAATTCCCTCCCTGACAGCATTGTGGGTCAACCTACAACAGATGGATTGCAGCGATTCAAGAAGGCAGCTCACCATCACCTTCACAAGGTCAACTGGGCCAGCATTTATTGCCTGTCCCTAATCAGAGACAACCATGTCCCATGAGTGAATTGAAAAAACACTCACCCACATAAACATACAGCACACACACACACACCACAGACCCTCACATCACATATTCACCCCAGACCCTCAATCACACACCCCAGACTCTCTCTCTCTGCACCTGACACACATTCACATTCACCCCCCCATACACATGTACATTGTCTCACTCAGAATCACACACTCACTCACTCCGAATCCACTCACATGCAAACATATATTTACCCCCATACTTTTACATACATACACATTCACATTGATCAACCTGCACTCTCACACACACTCACACATACACACCCTCTCTCTCCCTCACACCAACACACTTTCACCCCCAAAATCCCCAAAAACATTCACTTCCCCACACATATACACTCACTCACTCTCACACACATACACGTACACTGACTCAACATACACACTCCATAAGCAAGTGAGACTAATACCGTTTGGGAACTAGTTTGGGGACTAGTTGGACTGAAGTGTCTGTTTCCATGCTGTACGACTCTATGACTTTACACACACACCCAGTGCAGCTCAGATGAAGGCCGGCCCTGATACAACCCCTTTTTCCCCAGTACTGGGATCATTGCCTCACCAATCTTTGAGCAAACTTGTTCAAAGCTATGATTTTTTAAATTCTATGTCAATTTACTTGTGGTTCAGGTGGTACTACAATGGTTACAGATGTCAGTGTGTGTTTTAATTTAGTCTCCAGCTGCTCATACTCCATACGCAGACTTAACAAGAGGGTTTGGAAATCCCATGGACAACAACTGAAACCTTTCAAACTCAGTTGTTTGATGGTTCATTATATATTATTACCATTATGTGAGAGCTTGGGTTTTATCAAGTGATGGGAAAATTAGTTTTAATTTTTAAAGTTCAGAAAGTCATCTTGAATGTAGAGTTCAGTTACAAGAATGTACAGGAAGTGACATCATTCAAGTTAAATGGCCTGTGGGCCAGCAGCAAAGATATTTGCTCAGGTTTTTGCTGACTTGAGTTTTTCAACTACCGGAGAGATAGAATGAGCCAGAAACAGAATGATGCAAGTGGTTAGAATTCCACAACAGCAGAGGTCCTGTTATTTATAGTCTCAAAACACTGAAGGCTAGGATAAAACCTGCCAGGTGCTTAGAGGTCACTTGAGAAGACAGTTCGAGAAGCATTCGGGATGTTAGAGAGGAAGATCTCCCAGAAGGCTTTTGAAAACATAAGTTTAGGAAAGCTATCTTAAGTAAGAGTAAGATGTGTTAGCAGTTTGCTTTAAAGGCCTGAGTGTTGGAGATTAACTGAAGAAAACAGTACCTAGTGGAGATGCAGAAATTTGCCAAAAGGAAGCAACTGCAGCCATATCAACTGAGCAAGAATCTTTCATATGGAGATGGGGATGAGCTCTTTGTTGAAGTTTGACCATCTGTAAGGGAAGTACTGAGATAAAAGGAATGAATCTTTTTTCTTTCTGTCATAAGATCATAGCAATAGGTCTTGGTTTGCACTACGTGGTTCTTTTTTCTTCTTTTGTAAAACAAACTTGTTATTTTTTCGAAAGTATATTGCAGCCCCTTGTGAAAATATATGCAATGACTAATATCCAAAATAAGCAAAACAAAAAATAAAATTCACAGCTCATCAAGTCAGGTTTCACCCTGGGATCTGACTTGCTAGTATTGCTATCATTTGGGATTATAAAAACCTCCGAAGTCTTCCCCAGCTCTGAGAAGATGCCTTTATCTCTGGCCTGGGCAGGCAACACCACCTTTCGGTCTCTCTCTCTCTCCCGTTTGCAGAGAATTGTATCTATCTTCCTCACGATACTGCATCTACTATAAATACATTCTTTTTTAATCCAAGTTGATGGTCCCTGTGCCATGGTGTGCGGTCAGTTGGCTCAACCTAATGGCAGTCACTGCGGTCTACAAGAGCAACAAACTTGCTGGACAGTTTCAAGGGCCAAGTCTCCCCATTGCTACCTACAGGACTTCCATTCCTACTGCCCATATTGTCCCGCCTTTCTGTCCTGCATGGAATAACTCAGAAGTAATTAGTGAAGAATATCACTGCAAACGTTCCTCAAGGTTGATCCATGAACCAACCATCTTCAATTACTTCATCATTGACCTTCATTCCTTAATCAAGTCAAGAGTGGGATTTTCACGAATAATTGCACATTGGTCAACAACATTCATAACTCCTCAAATACTGAAGCAGTCCATGTTTGTCCAAATGCAGCAAAATCTGACCAACATCGAGGGTTAAGTGACATAAATGACATATAAGATTTGCAAAACATCTTCAAAATTCATTCCCTTCACGACACAATGCAGCAACTTACCAAGGTTCCTTTGATAGCACTTTCCAAACTTGCGACCTTGACAATCTAAAAGGACAAAAGCAGCAGATGGATAGGAACACTATTGCCTGCCATTTCCCTTTTAAGTTTCAAACCATCTTATCTTGGAACTAAATTATTCCTTCAATGTTGCTAGGTCTAAGCCATGGAACTTCCTTCCTAACAGCTCTGTATGGTGTACCTGCACCAGATAGATTGCAATGGTTCAGGACTGAAACTCATCAACATCCACTCGGGGGCATTTAGGACTGAAGAATTAATGCAGGCCCAGTCAACAACATTCACGTTCCATGAACTGCTTCCTGGAACAAAATATTCAATTAACTTTCCACCTCTCAATGTGTTACAGAGTCCCAAGTTCAGACTTCAGCTCATCAGCAAGAACCAATGTTCCTTGGATTGCAAACACTTCAGTTACTACCCTCACAGACAGTGAGTTCCAGAATCCCACCACCATCTGGTTGAAACATTTTTCCTCAAATCTTCTCTTAACCTTGTACCCCTTACCTTATATCTATACTTGCCCCAGTTACTGAGTCCTCCATCAAGGTATCTCCCAGTTATGTTATTTTTTGTTTTAGCAGTGGGTCTGGGAAATCCCAGGTTCAGCAGCAGGGGAAGTAGAAAAAGGCTTTCACAGTCAAAAACAGAAAGTCAAGTTGACAGCACAGAATCCATTCCTCCTCTGTGGGGCCAGCCATCTTCATCTCAGCGATTCTATTCTCCTGCTTATTTTATTTTTCTTCTTCCTTCCCCTGTACGACTGCCATTCAGCAGTAATGCTCATATTCCCTAGCACCCAGGTGCGTGTGCAAATAGGTGCAAGACACAGTGACAACAACAAGTGAAAATAACTTTATTAATATTCCACCACCAGGAAAGACACCCATGGGGCCAAGGAACCAATATCTCCTGGTTTTGTTATCTTTTTCCTTTTTTTTTCTGAGGAGATTCTAAATCTCCAGTTTTTTTAAAAATTGGTCAGCCAGGTGCAGCATTTGGAAAGGCAAATCAAGGCAGGACTTATACACTTAATGATAAGGTCCTGGGAGTGTTGCTGAACAAAGAGACCGTGGAGTGCAGGTTCATAGTTCCTTGGAAGTGAGGTCACAGGTAGATAGGATACTAAGAAAGGCATTTGGTATGCTTTCCTGTATTAGTCAGAGCATTGAGTAGAGGAGTTGGAAGTTAAGTTGTGGCTATATAGGACATTGGTTAGGCCACTTTTGGAGTACTGTGTGCAATTCTGGTCTTCCTCTGTAAGAAAGGATACTGTGAAACTTGGAAGGGTTCAGAAAAGATTGACAAAGATGTTGTGAGGGTTAGAGGAATTGCGTTATAGGGAGAGGCTGAATAGACTATTTTCCCTGGAGCGTCAGAACCTGAGGGTGACCTTATAAAGGTTTATAACATCATGAGGGGCATGGATCAGGCAACTGGATGGAGGGGCAAAGTCTTTTCCCCTGGGGTGGGGGAGTACAAAACGAGAGGGCATTGGTTTAAGGTGAGATGGGAAAGATATAAAAGAAACCTAAGGGGAAACTTTTTCAAACAGAAGGTGGTGCATGTATGGAATGAGCTGCCAGAGGAGGTGTCGGAGGCTGGTACCATTTCAACATTTAAAGGTGTCTGCATCAATATATGAATAGGAAGGGTTTGGAGGAATATGGGCGAAACGCTGGCAAATGGGACTAGATTTATATAGGATATCTGTTCAGCATGGACGAGTTGAACCGAAAGGTCTGTTTCCATGTTGTATATCTCTATGACTCACCTTTTATTTCAATCCGTGTGCAGATGTACTGCATTACTAATTATTCTTATGTTTGACAATTAATAAACTCATTCATGTTAACTTGAGAAATCCTAGCTAAATTGGTTTCTTTTTAAAGCATAAGTTCACTTGGTCTGGGAGAAAGGTATCCACAAGGGAAATTAACCTTGTTGCAATCAAGTGAGGGGTTGATTAAATAAACAACATGAATAATTTAATCCCTCCTCACTTGGGAACTTCGCAGTTTGTAGTATCCTTTCTGAAGTTCTGGAAGGGGGATCCTCAACGGGGTCTAGTTGTAAAAATCAACATCATGGAGACATAACTCTTTCTGATTAAGTGTATCTGGAGTTTATAGTTTCTCTGTGTGCAGCCGTATGAGACAGAACATTATACAAAGAGTGCAAATTTATACACAGCCTATAAATGAATGACAGTCAATCAGACAAGGGTGTTAGTGGCACACAGACTATTTTTGACACAGCATGGAACAGCAATCTGGATGAATGATTTATTAGCTGTCAGCTCATTAAACATTTTGAAAGTGCCAAGCAATTTTAAAAGGAACTGAAATCTGAAACACTTATATTAAAAGCAGAACACTAATTGACTATTAAAGTAAAATGCTAGAGAGGAGATGGGGCAACTTCACTCTAACATTGTCGGTGTGAAAAACAGCTGAGGTGGACAACGTGAGGTTGTAAGTTAGAACTATGGTTTAGATTATTTTAGTAAAGGAGTTTAAGTCTGCGGTAGGGACAACCACAGAGAGGATTGTTAAGGGCCTGATTGACACATAAATTGCCAGCGAACATGCAGGAAGGAATCTGCACGGCATCTTGGCAGAGAATGCTTAACCTCACAAAACAGCTGAGGATTTTGAACACTATTTGAAGATATACTGCCTCTTTCTGCTCACTGCTGCGGGAGCTTTTCTCTGAAACACATCCAGGCATGTTCAGGGACTACTTCGCCAACACTCTTCAAAAATTTTATTTTGGGATTTCTTTGAAGGCTTCACCTAAAAGGAGGTGGTGGTGTGTGATTTTAGTTAGTTTGGAGTCACTAGAAAAGAGGAGAGCTTGGTTCGGAGCATCTTGCGAGGGATCCCATTTGGTCTGTAGGAGGAATGGGAGGAGGATGTGAAGATCGCAGAAGCAGCACCAACTGTTATAACAAAGAGTGAGAGAGAGCAAAAGAGGAAGATAGGAGGGTGAGGTAGACTCCATCTACCTTGTGGTTACAGGATATCCTTCTTCCTTCACCAGAACCTCCTGTACTGTGCCAGGAAAACCGTGCTCCTTCACCCATTTCCTGATTCATCCTGTTATCTGGTTCTATGTCACATTTAGCTACAGCTAGCAACAGCTTCAAGAGAATGGATGCATGGGGTTGACATATACTCCTCAATTAAAATTGTATATATAATCAATACTTAAATGGGATATCTAGAATTATCTGAATTAGTGCCTCCAGGCAGTCTGCATTTAGGACCAACATTGCATCCTGAAACAATATTTCAGATAGCCACTTTCTTCTCCACACTGCAACCACATGATGCCTGATTTAAATTGTATAAAGTTATTGTTCTTAGCTGAGGAGGGTAAGGATCCTTCAATCTTCAAAATGACGGGAATGCATAGCCTCCAGACCTACGCTTATGAAGTCGGACACTTAAGTCGTAGTACATGAATAAGGAGTTAGATCACCACCATCAGTAATCATTAGCTAGCAAGTGTAATTATCCAATTAGGAAATTCTGTGTCACTGGTCATGGGTTCTGTGGGACCTGGTGTGACCAATGAGCCCAATCCAGGATCTGCATCTCTGATCACGCATTTAGCAGGTATTTCTGGGAGTAAGAATTGATCCTCAGCCTTGAGATCATTGGCATTCCTTTCTCAGTTCCTTTTCTGTGCTTACTCTGGCTAACGGATGATCTCAGAGAATTGTGTCTCTTCACACAGGAGTTTCTTCCAAGTCGGAGCCAGGGTCTCCCATGTGTTGACAACTACATTACGTTTCCTGAGGGAAGCCTTTCAGGAGTCTTTGAAATGTTTCCTTTGTCCTCCTTTCATTGAAGTGCTTTTCTTAAGTTGGACAAAGAAGATTTGCTCTGGCAGTCAGTACTCAGGCATCCTAAGCACTTGGTCACCCCAGGGGAACTGTTTCGGATAATTATGGCCTTGGTGCTGGTGCTATTAGTTGCTTCAATGACTATGATGTTGGAATCAGCTGTGTGTAGAATCTGTCTCAAACAGTACTAACTGTACTTCTCAAGGATCGTGTGGAAGCATCTGTATGTAATGGGGTTATATAGATAAATGTATAATTGCTAACTATCGGGGGAAATTATGATGAGAAAATGTATTTGAATTCTTTGTGGAGGTAACAAGCAAAATTGATAAAGATAGTGCAATGGGTGTAATAAATTTGGACATTCAGAAGGAATTTGATAAGTACCCATGGTGTTGGAGGTAGCATATTAGCATGGATAAGGATTGTCAAACTAATAATAGAGAGTTGGGATTTAGGGATATTTTCAAGATTACAAAATGGTGAGACTGACATAAAGAGTCTGCAGAAGGATGTAAACAAGTTAAGCAAGTTGGCAAAAAGTTTGGCAGATGGAATATAATGTGGGAAAATGTGAGGTTATGTATCTGGCAGGAAGAGTAGGGGTGCTGAATATTATTTAAATGGGAGGCGACTGCACAAAGTTAGAGCATAGAAAGATTTAGGAGCAGTAGCAACAAGACAATGCCATTAGGAAATGATTAACTCAAGCAGAGATTCGATTGTTTGGTTAGTTGGCTGTTGGGATAAACAGGCAGGAATGTTGTGGCCTTAGAACTGATAAAAGTTCACTTCTTGTGACACTGAAGCAAATTGTGATTTCACAAGCCAGGTGGACGAATAGGAACTATCTAATCCAAACTATACTCTTGTGCACCTCTCTCCTCCACTGCAAACGCTCAAATCTCCACATGATTATAGTGAAATATAGGTGCAGGAACACATCTCTGTTCCAAAATGATGCACAGATGCACACCCTAAACTGAAAAGTGCCAACAGTGTCAGGGATAAAAGGCCCACCTTTTCATATGAGCATCAAGGACTATAGATAATAACATTACCAAAGTGGAAATAAAACAGATGTATCTATAATGTATTTTTTCAAATTATGTACAATGTGTATTACCAGTAAGTGCAGCATTTACTTAATGTAACTGTTGCACCTGGTCTACCACAATTATTAGTCAGACTTCTCATTCACTCTTGATAATAGTCTAATCTATTTATGTTATTCAAAAATTGATCCTTAACTCACTTCCTTTTAATTATTTCAGACTTACCCATTTGAATAATGGGATTAATTCTCCAAGCTGTTTATGAATAAGGTAGAGTTGCAGAATGGGAACTAGAGAAACTTAGAATGTGCAATCTGATGTACTGCTAAAGAGAGTGACTTTTTGGGAGATTTTGAAGTTAAGAAACCTGGGAAATAAAACACACTACAGTTCAGAAGTGAAGATGAATAATGGGAAACCCCTCAGATAGAGACAAGAGAAAAGTATTGACATAGATACTTTTACCACCTCCAGACATTTCAAAACATTTTCTAGTAAATGACTACATTGCAAAATTACTTCAATGTGCTGATATATGGAAAGACAGCAGCCAACCTGATCTACAAAGACAAATGAGATAATGACCAGAAAATCAATTTTGACGAACTCTCTTGATTTAATTAAGGAGCGACCCCAATTCAATAGTTACTGAAATCCTGTCAACAACTGAAAGCAAAAAGCCTCAGCCCACAACTGCTGATTGCAGCAATGGCAATGATATTTCATTCTTAGAATTGCAGAGAATACATAGCAAGAAAGCAGACATTTCAACTTAATTGGGTCTATTTTAATGTTAATCTCCTACTTTATCTAATCATAGCTGCATATCCTCCTCTTCGTTTCTCCCTCCTATAATGATTTTTCAGCTTCTCATTCAATGCATCTATGCTATTTGCCTCAACTCCACCATGTCAGTCACATATCAACTCTTAGGTAAAGAAACTGCTCCAGAATTCTTTAATGAATTGAAAGGGTTTTATGGTCATCCTTATCAGCTACAAGTAGCGAGGCTATGTTCAGAGATTTAGATCAGTAGTTTCAATTCATTCTTCCCTAACCCATGACACTAACTGGGAGAACCAAAGTAATTGATGGTCGTAAAATTTGTAATCTTTTATGGAGTACTAAATGACAAATTCTTCCAGGCGAGAAAGTCAGCTGTCCTTAAATACAAAGATTGTGAGTTCTGAGGAAAGGTGATTGGCATAAAGTTTTTCTCTCTCCACAGAAATTGCCTGACCTGCATAGTATTTCCAGCAGTTTCTATTTACATTTCAAATTTCTACCATCCATAGTACTTTGCATTTGTAAGTTCTTCCTTATACACAGAGTTAATAAAGAATGGAATTATTTTTTGGATGAAATGGGGCAGCACAAAGGCTTAGTGATTAGCACTGTTCCCTCACAGTGCCAGGGACTTGGGTTCAATTCCATCCTCAGGCAGTGTGGAGTTTGCACATTCTCCGTGTGTCTGCGCTGCTTTCCTCCAGGTGCTCCAGTTTCCTCCCACAATCCACAAATGTGCAGGTTAGATAGATTGGCCATGGGAAATTGTCTGGTAATGTCCAAGGATGTGTAGGCTAAGTGGATTAGTCATGGTAAGTGTGGGGTTACAGAGATAGGGTGGGGACGGGATGGAATGCGCGTCAGAGGATTGGTGCAGGCTTGATGGGCTGAATGGCTGCTTTCCATATTGTAGGGATTCTCTGAAATAGTTGATATAAAAATCCAAAAGTCACCTCAGAAAAAAATTGATATACTGCAAGGAGAGACAACAGTGTCTTTCTCTGAATAAAGTAAGAAATGTTCAACAGGTTTCTTCATCCATGGTTGTATTGCAACTAAACATTTAGTACTTGACGACACTTGACTGTTATAAAGAATAACAACATGCATTTATTCAGTGTTTTTAGCAAAAACTTGCCTGTTGTATAGGAGTGTTGTCAGAGGAAATTTGTCATTCAGGCACTTATTAACTAATTCTTTCAGTTTTTAAACTGATGTGGTCCCGGTTGATAGTGCTACTGGATAATGCAGATCCCAGATTAAAGTCTGGTTTGATAGATCATATAGGTAAAAACAATAACTGCAGATGCTGGAAAGCAAATACTGGATTAGTGGTGCTGGAAGAGCACAGCAGTTCAGGCAGCATCCGAGCAGCGAAATCGACGTTTCGGGCAAAAGCTGAAGGGCTTTTGCCCGAAACGTCGATTTCACTGCTCGTTGGATGCTGCCTGAACTGCTGTGCTCTTCCAGCACCACTAATCCTTGATAGATCATATGTTTGTTCTTTCATTTGATTTAATATGGTTATCAGTTACTGAAATATTGCATGAGGCTGCAGATTTTCGTCAGGAACATTGAAACATAGAAACATACAATGTAGGAGCCGTAGTTGACAATTTGGCCCTTTTGAACTGGTTTCACCATTCAATATGATCATGGCTGATCGTCCAGCTTAGTCCCCTGTTCCTGCTTTCACTCTATATCCTCTGATCACTTCAGAAATTAAATCTATCTCCTTCCTGAAAACATTCATTATCTAGGCCTCAACCAGTTTCTCTGGCAGAGAATTCCACAAAATCTCCCTGTCTCTGGGTGAAGAAATTTCTCCTCCTTTCAGTCCTTAATGGCCTATTCTGTATCTTTAGACTGTGACCCCCTTTTTCTGGACTTCCCAGTCATAGGGAATGCCTTTCCTGTGTTTGCTCTGTCTGGTGCTGTTAGAATGTTACAGATTTCGGTGATGATCCCCCTCATCCTTCTACACTCCAGTGAACATGGTCTTAACTGATTATCTTGCCATCCTAGGAATTAATGAGCCTTCACTGCACTTCCCCCATAGCCAGAACATCCTTCCCCAGATAAGGAAACCAAAACTGCACGCAATATTCTAGGTGTGGTCTCACCAAGGACTTATTTCATTACAACAACTGCTCTGGCTCTCAAATCGACTCACTATGAAGGCCAAGATATAATTTCACTGCCTGCTGCAGCTGTATGTTTATTTTCAGTCACTGGTGCACAAGGGTACCCAGATGTCCTTGCCCCCCTCCCCTTTTCCCCCAATCTGTCATTATTCAGATAATAATCTGCCTGCCTATTTATTGCCACCAAAGTAGATAACCTGACATTTATCTACATAATACTTCATCTGTCATGCGTTCACCCATTCGCTCAACTTGTCCAAATCACTCTGAAACATCTCCACATCCTCCTCACAGTTCATCCCCTACCCAGCTTTGTGTTGTCTGCAAACTTGGACATATTATCAACTTATTAACAGAATGGAAATTTACCACACAAAAGAAAACAAATCAAACGAAGTTATGTAATATAGAATACAGTTTGAAAGACCTTCCAACACACAGCAAAACAAAGTCTCATGGCATTTCCTGACACTACTCATTTCAGAAACTTAAATCCAAATAAACTACCCCCTAACAATTCTCAAAGATTTACTTAATTTTTTTCTCCTCAGTTCTTGAATGTGAATTGCAAAAGCTTCTTACATTAATATTCAAAAAACTGAGAGATTAGAGGTCTTCTTCTTTAGCTTTTAATAATTTACAGATGTCTAACCAAACACTTCCTGCTTGATAGTTTCTAAACTTCTCTACTAAGTTAAACAATTTATATTCCTTTTGAGGAGGTAAACCATATTTGCTTCATCTGAACTGCTCTAAAAACTTCCAATCTCTCAGTTTCCTAAACAAAATCAATCCTTGTAATTCAATACCAAAACAAACTAATGGACTTCAAAGTTTACCCAACCTGTCATAAACCACCACAATAAAAGCTGTTAAACATTAACATTTGGGAAGGTTCCTGCCCTCTGGCACAAAGGATGAGGTCACTAAACAACTTTCTGACCTCGTTATATTTTAAACACTGCAGAAAAATAACTAACCCCAAATACCACTATTGTAAATTCCAAACTCTAAGAATGATATATACATCTGTACACATCAAACACCTTTAAACCCAACACCGGTACCTCACATCATCACCTTTAAACCCAAGGCAAGTTGGGACATGTGACCAAAAGCTTGTTCAAAGAGGTAGGTTTTAAGGAGCAACCTGAAGGAAGGGAGTAGGGTAGAGAGGCTGAGAAATTTAAGGAGAGCATTGCAACACTGGGTAGATGAAGTATCACCATCAATGGTGGAGAAATAGCAAATGAATTGAACAGATATTTTGCACTGGTCTTCACTAGAGAGGATACAATTAACATTCTGTATCCCCAAAAGGCAGTGGGTGGTTGATTTGACTTGATTTATTACTGTCACACAGGTACTGAAGTAGAGTGAAAGGTCGTGTTTTGTGTGCAGATCATACAATACATTAGAGTAATAGGACACAGCAAGGAATACAATGTTACAGTTGCCAAGAAGGTGCTCAAAGAGCAAGATCAACATTAAGTTTAAAATTTGGGAGGTCCACTCAGATGTCTAATAAGAAAAACGTGTTCTTGGATCTGTTGGCTCGTGTGTTTAAACTTTTGTATCCTCTGCCCAAGTGGTGAGATTGAAAGAGATTATAACTGGGGTAGGAGGGGTCTTTGATTATGTTGGCTGCCATTCCAAGGCAGTAAGAAATATAGATGGAGTCAATACTTGGAAGGTTGGCTTTTGTAATGGTTTGGACTGTGTTCACAACTCTCTGTGGTTTCTGAAGATCCTGGGCAGAGCAGTTACCATATCAAGCCATGATGCATTAGGATAGAATACTTTCTACAGTGCATCCAAAAAAAATTGGTAAGAGTCTCTACGGATGTAGTATCTTTAAATATTTTTAAGACAGAAGTAGAAAAATTCTTGATTACCAAGGGGATTGATAGATTATTGATAATATTGTAGAGTTGACGTTGAAATCAGATCTTACTGAGTTGAGGAGCAGACTTCAAGGGCCTTCTGGTTTTATTTGTTCCTTGTTTTTATGTTTGTGACTGAAAATCAACAATGTGTAAGAGGCCAGAATCAAAGGGCTGCAGAGATTGCAAAGGGCTGTTCATCTGGAGAAGGTCGCAGACATGTAGAAGGGTGATAGAGAGGGATTGGAACACACAAAAAAACACTGTATAAAGAATAAAGTCTTCAAAAAACTAAAGTATTGAAAGTTAGACAAAAATATGACAGATGATTCACAATAAAAAAGGAAACTTATTTTTGGAGGCAGAGGGGATGACTAAGGCACAACATGAGCATTTCTCATCCATCTGCAGGAAACAAATGCTGCCAATGTCACAATAAAGGAAGAGGTCATTAACAAATTGCTTGGGATGAACTAAAGAGGAAATACATAAAAAATTGATACTGCTCATGGTAGTCAGATCAACTAGTCTTGATAGGACCCTCAAAGACAGGCACATAATGACTGACTGGGACCCAAAATCTTGCTTCAGACGTCTACACGAGTTGCTCTCTAGATTTGAAATTGGCCTAAAATCTCAAATCAAATTTAGTTGTCATCTGGAGAAAGATAATTCAATAAGTGACAACCAGCATAGATTTGTTAAAAATAAACTGTGTTTGACGAGTGTTAGAAAAAATTGTTTGGGATAGAATTAGTAATCACATGGAACAAAAATGATTAAGAGCAAACAGCATGGATCTAAAGGGGAAATCATATTTACCAAACTTACAGAAGTGTTTTGAAGAGATAACAGAAAGGATCAATGAGGATAGCACAATTGATATGGTGTGCATGGATATCCCGAAGGCATTTAACATAGTGTCACACAACAGATCTGTGAGGGACGTTATAGGTCATGGTAAATAAGACAGTAGCAACATGGATACAGACTTGACTGAGTGAGAATAAGGAGAATGTGAGCACCAGAAATGCTGGAGATCAGAATTGAGATTATGGTGTTAGAAAAGCACAGCAGGTCATGGTGGCACAGTGGTTAGCACTGCTGCTTCACAGCGCCAGAGACCCGGGTTCAATTTCTGCCTCGAGCAACTGTCTGTGTGGAGTTTGCACATACTCCCCATGTCTGCGTGGGTTTCCTCTGGGTGCTCCGGTTTCCTCCCACAGTCCAAAGATGTGCGGGTGAGGTGAACTGGCCATGCTAAATTGCCCGTAGTGTTAGGTAAAGGGGTAAATGTAGGAGAATGGGTCTGGGTGGGTTGCTCTTCGGAGAGTCGGTGTGGACTTGTTGGGCCGAGGGGCCTGTTTCCTCACTGTGAATAGTCTAATCTAAAAGTCCGGGGAGCAGGAAAATTGGTGTTTTGGGCAGCAGCCTTTAATCAGGAATGAGGGGTGTGGAAGAGATCTGAGAGATAAATCAGAGAGTGGGAGTGAGGGCAAGGTAGCTGGGAAGGCGATAGGTAGATACAGGTTAAGAGCGCAGTTCCTGTCTCAGCATCGCCCTCTTGAACTGTCCTACCTGTCTATCTTCCTGCCCACTCCACTTATCCATTCCATCCTTCCCTCTGACCTATCATCATCACCTTCTCAGCTACATTTCCCCCAGCCCCATCCCACCTCTCACCCTCCTGTTAATCTCTGAGCCCCCCCACCCCCACACATTCCTGATGAAAGGTTTATGCCCAAAATGTCAATTCTCCTGCTCCTCAGATGCTACCTGACCTGCTGAGCTTTTCTAGCACCACAGTTTTTAACTCTGAGTGACAGTAAGATGTTGTAGCAGAAACTACTTCTCCCAAAGAGTTGGGAATCTGTGGAATTCGCTATGCCAAAGTGCGGTGGATGCTGGGACAGTGAGTAAGTTTAAGGAGGAGTTAGACAGATTCATAATCGGTAATAGGTTGAAGGGATATGGACAGATAGCAGGAAAGAGCATGGAAAGATAGGGGTGAAGAGCATATTAGCCATGATCGAGTGGCAGAGCAGACTCTATGGACTGAATGGTCTAATTCTGCTCCTATATCTTATGAACTTATGAACCCATGATGTGGAGGTGCCAGTGTTGGACTGTGGTGGACAAAGTTAAAAGTCATACAACATGAAAGTGTTGAAGGACGCCCTCATACGAACAGGTTATGGTGCTCAACTCATCGAATGCCAGTTCAGACATACCGCAGCAAGAAACCTTGAGGAGCTCTTTAGGAGACAGACACGGGATGCAACCAATTAGTTACCTTTCGTTGTCCAGTAGCTCTAAGAGGCAGAAAAACTACGCCTTGTTTTTCACAGCCTGCAACACATTATCGATGAGGATGAGCCCCTTGCCAAGACCTTCGTCACACCTCCACTTCTCACCTTTAAACATCCGCCAAACCTTAAATAGACCATTATTCGCAGCAGGCTGTCCGGCCTTCAGGACAACATCGACCACAACACCTGTCATGGTAACCACTGCAAGGTGTGTCAGAGTATCAACATGGATACTACCATTACATGTGGGGACACCATCCCCAATGTACGTGGCAGATAATCATGTGATTTGACCTACATTGTTTATCTCAAACGTTGTAGGCAGAATGCCCCAAGGCATGGTACATTCAGGATACGCAACCACACAAAGTGGCTGAGCAGAAACTGATAGCTAAGTTCAGTACCCATGAGGACAGCCTCAACCAGGACTTGGGTTCATGTCACCTACAGGTGATCCCACTACACTACACACACGCACACCCACACACACGCACACTCCCACAGGCTTATACTCCGTCATACTCACACACATACTCTATCAAGCATGCACATACGCAAATACACACTCTCTCACACACACTCCCATTCATACGCACACTCTCACATGCACACACTCCCCCACACAAACACACATACACACTCTCTGTCTCTCTCAGTCTCTTTCTCTCTCTCACACACATACACAGACATACTCACATGCATCCATGCACACACACAAGATTATGGGGTGAATTTGCATTTGCAGAATTATAATTATAGATACATTCTATTTTGTTCAAAAAGCACACAATCTGCATGCAGTCAATCCATGTAGCATTTTATATAAATTCCTTCTTTGGAAATAGAACCAGTCTGACTCAAAATTGGGATACAGACAGGCTCTAACCTCACAACTTTATTTCATTGTCTGAGCTGAGATGCCACTTTTTAAAAAAAAATAAGACCTTAAGTTATCTGGAAAATGTGACTTAAAAGAAGTTCTCAGATTTATATATTAATGAACTGAGATGCCTGTAACCCATACTAAAAGATAAAAGACTTAACAGCAATCCGGGTTTGTTCAATATACTATTTCAGTTGATTGACACTGTGATCTTTTGCTATAAATTCTGTGCCTTATGATCCAGTTTCACAGCTACCTGATGAAGGAGCAGTGCTCCAAAAGCTAGTACTTCCAAATAAACCTGTTGGTCTATAACCTGGTGGTGAACTTGATTTTGAACTTATGAACTTATAAGTAGGCCAATTGGCCCATCAAATGTGCTTCATCAATCAATAATATTATGACTGAGTTATAATCCTGAACTCCACTTTCTGGCCTTTTCCCCATAACCCTTGATTCACTTATTGATTACCTGGATTTGGAAGATGCTATCTAAGGAGCCTTGGTGAACCTCTTTAATACACCTTGTACAGAGTACACACTGCTGCTAGTATACACTGGTGGGAGAGGGAGTGAATGTTTGCGGAAGTGGTTCAATCAAGCTGGCATTATTTTCTAAATGTTTGGATATCATTGGAGATATACTCATCCCGCTTCAGGCGACTAACTGTGTGGAGTTTGCATATCCTCCCCGTGTCTGCGTGGGTTTCCTCTGGGTGCTCCGGTTTCCTCCCACAGTCCAAAGATGTGCAGGTCAGGTGAATTGGCCATGCTAAATTGCCTGTAGTGTTTGGTAAGGAGTAAATGTAGGGGTATGGGTGGGTTGCGCTTCGGCGGGGTGGTGTGGACTTGTTGGGCCGAAGGGCCTGTTTCCACACTGTAAGTAATCTAATCTAATCTAATCTAATCTAGCCTTGTAGATGTTGGACAGGCTTTGACAAAGTAGGAAGTAGGATACTTACTGCAATGGGAATGTTATGTTGGTAGTGAACAGTATAATGCAGGAGATAGGCACTTTTGTCTGTGTGAGTTTGCCTGGGTGAATTTGCATTTGCAGAATTATAATTAATAGATACATTCTATTTTGTGAGTGTGAGTCTCAAAGGCTGCGTGTCTACCCGGTGCCCGACATCTTCTCCAGACTGGAGAGGAACTTGGAGAGGGAGGGGACGAATCCAACTGCCATTGCTCATGTTGTTACCAAGAGCATTGATAGGATGAAAAAGGAACTTCTGCTGAAAGAGTTTTTTTATGTTGGAATCTAAACTAAAAGTCAGAACATCCAAGCTAATAATTGCAAGAAAGGAACCTTAGCTACGGACACACTAGCATCATGTGAGTAAAGTCAAGGAATCAAATGTGTGGCTCACAGCTTGACGTGGGAGGAATATGTTCCAGTTCACCAGCACTGGATTAGGAAGCAGCTGCTCCAGTGTGATGGGCTAAACTTGAAGCTACAGGGATCAGTGTTCTGGTGAATCAAATAACTTGGACTATAGAAAAAGCTTTAAAGTAAGTATGAGGTGAGAGATGGTGTAGGATCGAGCAAAATCCCAATCATCTAAAATATTGGGCAAGACCTTGGACTTTTCAAATGTCTAAAATACTAGGTGAAAATCCTGGACTGAGGCTGCAGTAAATATGTAACGGAGTCAGTAGAATGGAGATTTCTGTCTGGGACTATTGTTCAGTCTGGAATTCCAATTTACAACTCCTCTATAAAAGAACAATCAACCAAACCTAACAGCCAGTTTTTACACCTCGGGCTACCCAGAACACACAGTATGGGTCCTGCAGATATACCAGAAATTCAACTTCAATCAAAACCTATTCGCAAAAGCTCTTAACGATCAGGAACACCAGTAACACAATGGATAACACAGTTTTGGTGTTGGAATAAGGGCCCACAATCATTATAATTGCAGGTCCCCATCTCACTTCAGGGAGGGAATCCCAACAACAACTCCAGTGCCTATTTCCAAGAGAGAACCTAGCAAAATTCCAGAGCAATCCAAGAACGTTCCAAGAGCTAATTCCAGCAGCAATTCCAAAACTACCCGAGAGCAATCCAAATACATTCCAAGGGCTTCCGAGGAAGAGCTACCAGACACACGTCTATTCCGACCCAGGGCAAACAAAGGCAACTGATCACAACCAGCAGACCCAAGGCCCAACAAACCTCCAAAAAAGCACACTGACCTGATTGACACCACCAGGCCTCAGACACAGGCCTGAGGGGAAGATTTGGGCCCGCAAAACCAGCAGAAAATAGATCTGTGGATTCAATCCAAACCAAAAGGCCTATGTGGTTTGAAGACATTACCCAGGCTCTGGTACAGTAAGCTGCCAGTTGTATTTCAAAACCACATTTTCTTCAGTGGCATGTTGAAACTCCCAAGACCCCAAGGTTCCAACCTAGCTCGAAGAGAGGTGAAGGTGGGTGAGGCCAGTGCGTTGTGACCTCAAGGCTAGGAAGCTTGTTTAAAGATTCTGTAATTAAAACTGTTGTTTTTAGTCCACTATTTTAGTCTAATAGTTTTTTATCCAGCTAATAGTGTATTTATTAGTATTCCTGTTCTCTGTATCGTTGATTGTGTCAATTTTCCTGTTTATTGCATTTACCTATATTTCTTGTATTATATTTACCTTTTATATTTTAAATAAGTACCTTTTGCCCTGAAACACCTGCCTACTGCCTTATTCATTTCACATTCCCTAAATAAGTCTAGTGACCAGAACTGGGGATCTGGGAACAATTCAAACCACATACAAATCAGAAAATTACTGATTTCAAACCAGAACCCAATGGTGGGGAAAGGATCTGGTGAGGGGATAAGTAAGCTTATAAATCAAACATGTGGTAGCATTGCAGCTATCTAGGTAATCATATTCAGAAAGGGACAGGAGGGGACAGAGTGTACAAACTGGACCAAATAGAGTCAAAGGGGGTGAAACAGTAAAAAAGCAAATTCTGTAGATAAATGTCTGTAATAGTTGGAGTAAAATAAACACATTAATGGCTATGCTGATATCGCCACTGTGGAAACATGGTTACAAGCAGATCCAAGCTTGGAGCTAAATATTCAGGGGTCTGTGACTTTCCTGAAGGAGAAGCAGAATGGACAAGGTGAAGGAGTAGCTTTTGAGTACAAGATGAAATAAATATAATTGTATGAAATTATCTTGGGTAGAAATGTATAAATCATATAGACAGAGCTGAGAAAACAAAGAGAAGGAGACAGTGGTGGGAGTTGGCTACAGGCTGTTTGACAATAGTTGTAGTGTAGGACAGAAAGTAAACCAGGAGATAATGAGAGCTTGTAAGAAAGGCAGTACATTAAATCGTGGATGACTTATTCTTCCTGTAGTTTGGGAAGATTGCAGTAGCTGAGGTGGCTGCAAAGAATAATTTATAAGGTGTATATTTAGGAGAGTTTCTTAGAAAATATATATTATGGATCCAACTAGCGATCTGACTATTTTGGATCTGGCAATGTGTAATGTGGCAGATATAATTTTTAAAAATCTCAGTTTAGTGATTGGATCCATAGCCAGGTGTATCTAATTGACAATGAGAGCCTTGATTGGGTAGGCTAACCTGGGCCAATCAGGGAGCCCTGGCTGACAGCTGCCACTTGGGTGTTTCTTTTCTTCTTGGTGGTGGAAATTGAATCAAGATTCGTACACCTTGTGTCTTTCACTATGTCTCACACCTGCACACACACAACATGAGTGCTGGGGAAAAATAAGCATTATCACAGTTAGGCAGTAGTGTAGGGGTTTCAAAGAAAAAAGATAAATGAAAAAAAAGAAATAAAACAGGAGAGTCAGAAGATCTCAGTCTAGAGACTGTCTCCTAGGTATATGGTCACAGTCAGTGTACTGTGCACATGGAAGTAAAGAGTGACTTGGTGACAGGGTACTGGCCTCTGCACAGTTATTTCACTCAGTGTAAAAGATCCCTTAGTTAATAGTGACCATACATTTTAGCGTTTGGTTTGAAAGTGAGAAACCTGAGTCAGAAACAATTCGAAGTTTAAATAAGAGTGATTACAAAGGAATGAGAGAAGAGTTTGTTGGAACAGATTTTGCAAACGATTTAGCTGAAAAGACAATTGATACACAATGTTTAAGAAAATAGTTAATGATCTATGGCAAAGATATATGCCCTTGAGGAAGAAGGATTCCAGGAAAGAAATAAACCAGTCATGGTTAAACAGCTGATGGATAGTATCAGAATGAAAGAAAAAAAAATCAGTGTGGCAAAAATTACTGGTAAACCAGGGGATTCGGAAAGTTTGAAAATTAACAAAAGATGACAAAAAAAAGCCAAGAGAGAAAAAATAACTTGAGGTTAAATTAGCAAGTAGTATAATATAAGAAACAGTAAGAGCTTATTTAAATAGATACAAAGAGAAGGGAGAGGCTTAAGTGAACATAAACCCCTTAGAGAATAAAGCTGGGGAAGTAATAATTGGGAATGAGGAAATGGCAGAAGAATTGAATAAACACTTTGCATCATTCTTCTCAGTAGAAGTCATTGTTAGCATTTGGAAAATACTAAATTAAGAGACAAACAATGGTGAGGAAATAAATACAGTTGAGAAAACATAGTAGGGAAATTAAAGGGGCTAAATTCAAACAAGTGCTTGAAGTGTTTGCATCCTAAGATTTCCAAAGAAGTAGCTGCAGAGATTCGCAAGAACAGTTTAAGGAATGAGAAACTTCCTTTATGAGGATAGATTGAATAAATTGGGACTGTTCTCCTTGGAGACAAAAAGGCTGAGAAGAGATTTGATAGAGATGTTCAAAATCAGGAGTAAGTTGCAGAGAGTAGACAGGATGAAGCTGTTCCACTCTTGGAAGAACAAAAGGGCATGAATTTAAGGTGATGTGCAAATGAAGCAAGAGCGATGTATGAGATAAACCTCTCGAACAATGGGTAGTTAAGGTTTGGAATGCACTTCCTGGGAAAGTGGTGGAGGGAAATTCAATTGAGGCATTCAAGAGAGCATTGAATGATTATTTGGAAAGAAGTGGTGTGGGGGAATATGGGGAAAAGGCATGAGATTGGCAGTAGATAATAGAACTGGTACAGACATAATGGGCTGAAAGGCCTCCTTTTGCACTGTAATATTGATCCTGTGAGTCTGAGGTAGTAGGTTCATTGGCAGTAATTTTCCAAGATTCCTTAGATTTTTGAAATAGCCCTGAGGATGAGAAATGTGTCAATGTAGCACCTTATTCAAAAAGAGAAGGAGACAAAAAAACAGTAAGTTTAACATCTAATATTTGGAATGTATCAAAATCTAATATGAATGAGGTTTTAGCATAGCATTTAGAGATGCATAAAGTAACCAAGCAATCAGTTTAGCTTCAGGAAGGGGGAATCGAGCAGGACAGATTATTTGAGGAGGTAACAAGTAGGATGTATAAAGGGAACCAATAGTTGTAACATGTGGATTTCCAAACCACTTTCAATAGGGTACCACATGTATGTCCTAAAGTAAAAGTCCATGGTTTTGGAAGTAATATATGAGCATGATGGAGAATTAGCTAACTGATAGAATGCAGGGAGTTGGGATACAGGGTGAATTTTCAGGATGGCATCCTGTAACTAGTGGAGTGATACAGGATCAGTACTGGGGCCACAATTGTTTACAATGTATTTGAAGGATCTGGACAAGCAAAGTTGTAGATGAGACAAAAGTAGGTGGCAGGCAAGAGATGAGAGTGACACAAAAGTACACAGGAGGATGTAGACAGGTTAATTGAATGGGCAAAGGCTTGGCAGGCAGAACATAATTGGGAAAATGTGAAGTTATTCACCTTGGCAGGAAAATTAGAGGAGTTAAAAGCTTTTTTAAATGCTGAAAGGCTACAAAACCTGCAGAACAGGAATCTGTTGGCATTGTGATTGAATCAGAAAACGTTAACATCCAATTTCAGCAGGTTATTGGGAATGTAGATGTAATGTTAGCTTTTATTTCGGGGGAATGCAGTACAAAAATAGTGAAGTCTTGCTAAAACTATACAAGTCATTAGACAGAACACACTTAGAATACTGTGAACAGCTTTGTGCCCCTTTTCTAAGGAAAGATGGTTCTGACATTGGAGTTCAGAGAAAGTTCACTATGTTGATTCTAGAGATGGAGGGGCTGTCTTATCTTAAGAAATTGAGTAGATTAGGTTTGTACTCATTGATATTTAGAAGAATAAAAGCTGACCTTCTACATGATCCTTAGGGGACTTGATAGGGTAGATGTGGAAAGGTTGATTCCCTTTGTGGAAGAGTCCAAGGCTAGAGGGCACTCGAACAAGGAATCGCACATTTAAAACAGAGATGAGGAGGAACTATTTTCCCTCAGAGGATAGTATATCTGTGGAACTCTTTACTGCAGAGGGCTGTTGATGGTATGGTATGTCATTAAAATCTATCTCAGCCTTGAATATACTTAATCGGTAAGGGAATCAAGGGATGGAGAAAGCAGGACAGAGTGGAGGATTATCACATCAGTCATGATCGCATTGAACAGTGGGGTTGACTCGATGGGCTGAATGGCCTACTTCTGCTGGTAATGGTCTTACACTTTAATGGTCTTTTCTGTAAGATTTGTATTTATGTTGTGCAATTCTGTCATGAGTGAAGCCTCATGCAAGAGTCACTCATGGTGATTTTAAATGTGGCAATTAATTTCTGAATAGAGGAAGCTTTTCTTCTCTTTCCTTCATGCGAGGTACTTAAAGGTTGAGTATTTGACTAAACCAATTTCATTTGTTAACCACAGACTGTAAAGAGTAGAAGCTTTCCTGAAGTAAATCAGATTGATTTGGACTCACTATAACGAAATCATCTGGCATCATTTTGGACTCTTTCCAAGTCATAAATACACCATTACTACCTATTGTCAGATTAATTAAATGTATACATGTCAAGTTGGCTTTTAGACAAGACACACTGTAAAAAAGGATGATCCGCAGCTATATCCCATTACATCTCAGCAAAAACAGCAGCAACAGAAAATGTTAATGTTTTCATTTCATTCCTATTCATAACTGAGAAAATCAGTGACAGAAATGCAGATTTTTTTTTGTTTTGTAAGAAGCAACTTGCAAAGAAAAAGCAGCTATACAGCCAGACGTGGAGTAGACGAGATAAAATTACAAGGGAACATTTTGAAATGGAAAAATAGTCAAAAACTGATCAATGTAACCCTCAGGGTTAACCTTTCTTTGGTGATTTCCACATTCTCTCTCATCATGGAAAATATTTGACAATTATCCACATGATTCTTTTCTTCATCGGCTTCCTTTGTATTCCACAGGCAAACGTTGCCTTCATTTTACCTGTTGATTCAAACCTGCAATATTTAAATGTGGCATGTCCATTCAACCTTCCAAAAGCCTGACTGCATAATTTGGCATGTTCTCACCAGAATGTCCAATGTTGATTTTGACTGGAGTGAGGAGCCAACAAACAGGTCTGAAGTGAAACAACAGGAGACGTTTTCTAAAAAAACACCGAGCTGACAGTGCTGCAATGAGAAATTCTTTACTCTGATTTATGCTTCATTTGAGGATTGAAGGCTTGCCAGAAAGATGTCTCCTGAATTTGTATTTCTGCGCTTGGAAATTAATGACCTACTCAGGAATCCCTTAGCTTCCGTGGATAAATTGCAAAGCACATTTTGCCACAATCTTAACAGTATGCAAAAATTGGGGTTTACGCTGATGATCTCACAATGGTAATGAAATGTCTGCTGGGTTGCTGGTTTTATGGAGGTAAAAGATTATTGGATTTTGCTTCCTTCAGAAGAGTTTTGCATATTATTTCCATTCAGTTTTTCATGCTACAGTTGCACGTCTTCTGTGGAATATAAAAGAAGCTGATGAAGAAAAGAGCTATGTGGATAATTTTCACTAAGGAAATTTTAATTCAAAAATTAACTATTTTCAATGTAACTTCAGCCTTCCAAGCACAATGTGAAGTTTTGGAAAGTTACAGTTAAACGTGGCAAATGGAATATTATTTATTTATTAAAGATAATTACACAGGATATCCCAGCAAAGCCTGTTGATAATGGACTTCTGCCCAAGGACAGACTACAGACATAATACATTGCAGGAGACAAAGTAGATAGAATGCAGACAATCATGAGCATAACTTTATGAACATAATCTTGTAATTTCTTCATAGTCTTGAATGATTTTGTTTAAAATTTGAAGTAAAGCCAAAAGCCAGAAGTAAAGCTTTAAGTAAAAGTAAAGGTTAAAGCTAATGTCATCATTGACCAAGTTTATATAAACTATTAAACATTAAAGTAAGCTGCTGCAATTAAAATAGGATCTTGTAATATCTATTGAGCTTTTAAAAATGCCAACCAATCTATGCCAACAAGAAGGCCATTATAATGATTACAGCTTGCTGAAGTTAAAGGCCACTACCTTACTGATAAAATGTTTGGCATGCATTCCTGTTTGTTTTCTGATATGTGACAAAATGCCAAAACTTCTTGCATATACTTCAGGCTTGTAGAAGTTATATTTCACCTTCTTTACTCCACACCTACAAAAGACAAGTTTGATTGTAAGAAATTCATCCCTGTTGCTAAGATCATAGAATCATACAATACAAAACAGGTCCTTCAGCCAATCAAGTCTGTACTGCCATAGCTAAATCTACACTCGCTCCACCTTCTTGCAATAAGCCTATAGCCTCAAATGTTATGACACTTCAAGTACTTATCCAAATACTTTTCAAAGGTTGTGAGGTTTCCCACCTCAACTACCCACCCAGGCAGTATATTCCAGATCCCCACTACACTCTTGGTGAAAACAAAACTTGTCTTCAAATCCCCACTAAACCTCATTTTAAAATGACATCCCTTTGCATATATTTTCCTGTTCAGGGTTGTTCTTACTCACGTGGGTCTTGAACCTGTGTCTCCTGGCCCAGAGTTAGGGAAACTACAATTGCACCACAAGTGCCCCACGCAGGGGAACAGACTCTTTCTATTCATTCTGCCCGTACCTCTCATAATCGGGACCATCCAATCAGCTGCCTTTGCTACTCTCTTCCCTTTCTCTGGTCGAGCAGGCAAAGTTTTCCTTGCAATAGCCAAGATCACACATGTTTTCCTACTTTCACTCCTACCTCCCTTCAAGGCCTGCTCTGAGCTCATCATCCATAAGCTTCATTTCCTGTTCTCTCAATCCTAGTCCCAAGAAACACCTAACAAGCCAGTTTCCCATCCGGATCCTCATATTATTAGTGACTGTCTATCTTCAAGTCTTGAATTTTTCCTGTATAAATCTATCATCACAACTTCTCTACACATAAAACATCCGTAAACCTCACAGTGCCTGTGAGCAATTTTCACAGCTTCACACTCCCTGTCCTCTCTAAACTCCTTGAGTATGTTGTTGTCTTCCAACTCCATCCAACTTCCCCATAAATCTATGTTTGAATCTCCCCGTTCCATTGTACATCAAATTACAAAAGATGTCAAATGTGATTGTCATAACGGAAAGCTTGCCCTTGTTATCTTTGCAATGTTGAACAACTTCATCCTCCTTCAACATCACCATATTGCTGTCCTGCTGGATAGCACTGCACTCACTTGGTTCCATTCATATCAATCTAATCACAGTCTCCTCCTGAGGACCCCCCCACCCCCCACCCCCATATCACTGACTGCAGTTTTCAGCAAATTTCAGCAAACATTCACTGCACGAGAAACAACTGAAGGCACTGGATACTCAACAGCCATGGGCCCTGACAACATACTAGCAACTGTACTGAAGTCTTGTGCTCCAGAAATAGCCAGATCCTAACCAAGCTCCAGTACAGCCTTAACACTGTTATCTACATGGCAATATGCAAACTTGCCCAGGTAAAGGCAATCAAACACTGATTGAGGGATTGAATATCAGGCAACAAATGCCCTGGGAAGCTTTGCCACATTCTTGCTTCCAACCCTCTTGCTCCCTCTCTTTCTCTCCACTTGCTCACAATTCAAGAAATCTCCTTCTCCCCAGCACAGGTCACTTAGTGTAACCCTAGAACCTCTGTGATCCTGGGATTCCCATGATCCTCTGGCAGCAGCTACAACCTCCTCCATGGTGCTGCTGCAGCCCCTGATTGGCTGGCAGCTCTCGCTTGGCACCCCATGCCTCCCCCCATGTCGGGTCTTGATTCCAGGAGGAGGCTCGCCATTGGCCCTGCCACATCTTGATGGGGGAGTGTGATTCAGCCAGCCTTCCCTGGAAGAGGCGAGATCAGTCTCACGCCATCTCTCTCCATACCTCAACAGGTCTTCACCCCTCACTGAAGATCCAGCAGTAGAAAAGCGGAAATGATCTCCTCTTGATTATTGGAAAGTCTGATAACATTCCTATCAGTCACTGCTCCAAAATTCATTCCAGCCACCAACTCCCCTACCATGACTGCACCCTCCCTCCCCTCCCCAGCAACACTCTGACACTAAACAAGACTGTTTGTAACCTTGGTGACCATAAGCTTGCAGCCAGATATCTGGGTCATCGCTAAGACAGCCTGTCTCCACCACTGTAGCATCACCTCCTGTCCCTGCTCATCTGCTGCTTGAACTCTCATTCAGGCCTTTGTTCACTCTGCACTTAATATTCCCACACAGCCCTGGCTTGCCTCCTGTATTCTACCCTCCACAAACCTGAGGTCATTCAAAGCTCATTTTGCTCACGCCAATGTCCTAAGTCCCTCTCATATTTGTGCTCGCCATTCTTCACTGGGTTCCAATCAGCAAATGCCTCAATTTGAAAATCTTCATCCTTGTTTTCAATTCCTCCATGGTTTTACCCCTTGCAACCCCCTCCCACCACCCCAGCTCCATAATCTCCTCCAGCCCCATAACCCTCGGAGCGATCACTACTGCCCCCCCCCCCCCCCCCCCCCCCCACCCCTCTCCCCCATGTCAGAGCTCTCTCTCTCTCTCGAGCTTACCCAATTAATTTTCACTGTTTCAATTTCGGTGGCTGTCTCTTCAGCAGCCTTAGACCCAAGCTCAGACATTCCCTCCCTAAACTTCTCCATTGCTGTTTCCCCTCGAACAGGATCCTGAAAACCAACTGCCATGACCAAATATTCGGCCAGTTCTCCTGCTGTCACCTTTATATAGCTCAGTGTCTTTTTTTTTACCCTGATGTGGAGGTACCAGTATTGAACTGGGTTGGACAAGGTCAAAAATCAAATGACACCAGGTTATAGTCCACCACCTGATGAAGGAGCAGTGTACCAAAAGCTGGTGTACTCAAGTAAAACCCATTGGACTGCAACCTGGTATTGTTTGATTTTTGACCTTTTTTTTTGCTCAATAGAGCAGTAGTAAAGTGCTTGAGGATTCTTTGTTACGTTAAAGGCACCATAACAACCTAAGTTGTTGTTGTGAACACTTCCCATGAAGATTGTGTCCTAGAGTTAGTCACCTCGTAAATAATTGGTTTTCATGCTTCATTACTAAGGCCTATTGTTAAAGTAAAGCTCTCCAACGTGCCAGTGTGCCATGACTCATCCTCATTGCGTAACAAAAATGAATAGCAGAACATAAACTATTTAAACCTTCTGTTGCTATCAAATTAATTAAAACAATTGGTACTGCAATGCCTTTCCACACGGCTCTGAAATTATAGTTTCTTTTATGCCCTGTTCTGCCATAATCAGTCAATTGCCACATTTGAAATGCCTCAGACAATAACAGGGGGAAGTTGAAATATGTGAGCGTTTATTTACACGGAATAAATTGCAGATATGTGCAGCAATCAAATCAAGCAGCTTCCACCTTCAACAAAATGTGCATAGCAAACCACTGCCTTCCTCTTGCTCACAAGCATAAGGCCTTTTGAAAGGAGTCACACAAAGAATGTCGTAAACAAATGATCAGATCCGGCAGTATCCATGGACGGTGCGAGACACTTAAGGATGTTGTCTCATTTTGCTGACCTGTTATCAGAAGCACCCAGCCAGGGGCAAGTGCTTGAAAATGAATCTGAATAGATGGATGTTGGATATCTGTCATGGGCGTGATGGACCAAAGGGCTTCTTTCCATGCAGTTAAAAACCCGTGAACTCTCTGTGACTGAGTTCCATTGACCCGAAACATTGGCCCTAGTCTCTCCTGAGGCAGGTTACAAGATGGAGGTGTGGAGAAAACTTAGTCAAGAAACCTAAAGTTTCACATTCCTTTGCCTGCTGTGAAGTCCTGCCTCCATAGGGTGTGCATTTAATTTTGACCAGGATTCCTGTTGGATCAGCCTAGTTGATAGGCTTGGCTTCCAGCCAGTTGGCAAATACTCCACAGCCTGCAAGACTGGGACTGGGGTAAAGGTGACTCCTGGGGTGAAGGTAATTTTATCGTCAGGATGGGTAGAGTTGTCTAACTTCTAATCCCTGAGTGTTCTAGAATCCCTGCAGCATGGAAGCAGGCCATTTGGCCCACTGAGTCCACACTGACCCTCCAAAATGTAACCCACCCAAATCCACTCCCTTCCCCTATCCCAGTAATCCTATATGACCATGGTGAATCCACCTGGACTACATATCCCTGGACACTATGATCAATTTAGCATGGTCCATGGCTGATCCACCAAACCTCATACAGTCATAAAGTTAAACAGTACAGAAACAGACCCTTCGGTCCAACTAGACCATGCCAAACTAAACTAGTCCCACCTGCCTACTCCGGGCCAATATCCCTCCAAACCTTTCCTGTTCATGTATCTTTCCAAATGTTTTTTTGAACATTGTAATTGTACCCACATCCACCACATGCTCAGAAAGTTTATTCCACATGCGAATTAACCTCTGTGCACAAAATTGGCCTCTTATGCCTTTTTAAAATCTCTCTCCACAAAAATGTGTCTCTTAGTCTTGATGACCCCATCTTAGGGAAAAGACAACTACCATCAACACCCCTCATTATTTTACTAACTTCTATCAGGTCACCTCTCAACCTCCTATGCTCCAGTGAAAACCTGCACGTCTTTTGACTAGAGGAGGAAACCCACACGGACACAGGGAGAATGGACAGGTGCCTGAGGGTGGAATTAAACCTGGCTCCCTGGTGCTATGAGGCAGCAGTGCTAAACACTACATCACCTTGCCACCCATGTGTTGTATGGGAAGGTGCTTGATCATGGGAGGGGGCGTTCTGATCCAAAGCAGAGAGATGCCAATGGCCTGCCAGTGAGAAAGCATTCCCATTCCTCCTGGCTCACAAAGCTGTCTTATCTTCCCCCCTAACAGGCTATAATTAAACCTGCAAAGTAGGTTAAATCCAAATTTGCCAGTCTCATCAAAATATTTCGCTGAGTATTCCACCTTCCAGAAAGGAACTTGCAGCCTGCACCTTGTCCTGCCTTCATGAAGCAAGATATAGGTGTGTGGAGGAGGGGCTGGAATCTAAAGTTTACATGACTCACCCTCCCCCCAGTCAATCCCAATTTGGGGACTTAGTTATCCCCATTAATTCTTGTTCTCTCTCCAGAGAAGTTGCCTGATCTGTTGAGTGTTTCCAGCATTTTCAAATTCAATTGTACATTTCTGTTGAAGGGAGATAATTGTCTGAAAATAGTGACTTATTTGGGGGAGTAGAAAATTCTGAGAATTATTTGCAGCTCCTGACTATATTCATGCATAAATGGAGTCTTGAAAATCTGGCCTTCACACATCGCAGATTTTAATTATCTGCTTTAGACTTGATATATTGATTGCTATGGAATCCACACACATACGGAAAATCTCTATCTGTTATTGTAGTTCAGAGATACCAAGTTAGTATGATGAAATAAATAGGATTTTTTTGCCATCTTTGCTCAAGGAAGTTAAGAAAATTCACTTATCTGACCTTGTCCTATATCCTTGTCACAACAAGGTTGCTTACGCAAATCTTTATTGTGCTTGATTGGTCTATGTTATTATGCTTCTCTTCAGCATAGAGAGTATAATATTCGTCATGCCCAATGCCATAGCAAATCATTCACTAAATCACTTTGAACTGACTATGTTGAAAATGTGGCTGCCATTCTGTAGACAATAATATCCAACAACAATCTGAAGATAGATGCCAAGTTGATGACTGATTCTGTTGCCAGGATATCCCCCAGCCTGCTACCTCCCCCTTCACACCAGCTTCTGGGTTTATCTGTCACTAACATTAAGACTATTCATTTAGCCACCTCTACCTTTCTTCTTTGTGACCTGTACACTAAAATTTCCATCCGTCTTTGCCTGCCCAGGTTCCGAACCCAAGAGAGAATTTTGCCAGCCTGGTGAAAGGTGTGTTCATAGCACGTAGGGTGAGAAATTGATGATGTTGGGCTGGGAGACCATGGTTCCTCCAGCCTGGGAGGTGGATGTACTTCTTGGAAGACAGGTCATCTGTTTCGTACAGTAGTCAGCTTGCGCTGCATTCTCTGGTCTGCCGCTCCTCCTTTCACCTTTGCTAAGGGGCCAAGAGCAAATCAGCAGCAGCTGTCTTCTCCACCTCAGCAAGCCCCTGGACAGGACACATGGGATGGTCACCCAATACAGGGTGTTTAATCAGGGGATCAGCACCTCAGGAGGATCAGATTGTTGTAGCAGGGTGCTGCTGCCATCAGCAGCCTCCTGGAATAACCCATCAGCCCAGTGGAGTAGACACTACATCATGGCAATGCTCTTCAGTCATTGGAGCATCATCTGCCCAGGCGTCTGCACCCAGATCACTCCCTCTTGATAAAGTACATGCTTTTGGTTTCTACAAGGGAGGAAGGCAGAGTGGTCTTGAAATAACTCCACGAAAGATGGTATCCTATCACCAAGTCACCCTTTTATTTACACATGTGTAGTAAATAACACTGACCCAGCTAGCAGGGTACCCACTCCTAGAGCAAACAGAACCTCTGACCCTTCTGTTTATGCCTGTCAGCCAGGCCAGAGAAACAGCACCAGTCAGGGAATCTTATTCTGCAATATCCACCTGACTGACCTCATTTCAATCACTACAGGTCTGACTGCTCGCAATGGCTTAATGGAGAGGGGTAGGATGGGGGAAACATTTGTGGGCAATTACAGTGTCCGTGCATGCATTGTGTGTATGCATGTGTCTGTGAGAGAGAATATGTGTGTGTGATAGAGAGTGTGAGAGAATGTGCATGAGAGTATATATGTATGAATGTGTATGTAAGGAAGAATGAGGGTGTGTGAGTGAGTGTGTGTTTACATATGTGTGTGTGAGTGAGAATGTGTGTGTGTAAAAGAGAGAGGGAGACGATGAGTGAGTGTGTAAGAAAGAGCGTAAGAGAGTGTGTATGTGTGTGTGTGTGGGCGCACGAGTGTGTGCTGGACATGTTCTCTCACTGACCTGTCCTGTCCTCCTGAGGTCCTGTCTCCAGGTGTAGGGGGTGATAATTCTATTGCTCAGTTCCTCAGCTCATCAGAGGGGCTGTTGTCTTTCTGCTGTTCCAGGGGAAGCTCATATCACTGTAGCTCATCAGCTCTCACAGCATGCCTGCCAAGTAATATTGAACAACCTGACATGCAGCCTTTTCATGTCTCCTTTCCACTCCCATCGTTCCTGCAGCCCTAAAAAATCAAAATGTTGATGAGTTCCTCAAACACAAGCTGTGGTTCTTTCATTAGAAATCTCCTCTTCAAGATAATGGACATATCATCTTGCCCTTTTTCCCGAATGGAAGTTGGTTGGTGGATTGAGTTTCTTAACTTATTCAATGTTTTTGTTAATATTATTATCAATGATGAAGTGTAATTTCGATAAATGTGAGGTGCTGCATTTTGGAAAGGCAAATCAGGGCAGGACTTATATACTTCATGATAAGTATAACACTCCTGGGGAGTGTTACTGAATAAAGAGACCTTGGAGCGCAGGTTCATAGTTCCCTGAAATTGGAGTTGCAGGTAGATAAGTTAGTGAAGAAGGCATTTGATATGCTTGTCTTTATTAGTCAGTGCTTTGGGTATAGGAATTGGGAGGTCATGTTGCGGCTGTAGAGGACTTTGTTTAGGCCACTTTTGGAATATTACATGCAATTCTGGTCTGCCTGCTCTACGAAGGATGTTGTGAAACTTGAGAGGGTTCAGAAAAGATTTACAAAAATGTTACCAGGGTTGGAGGGTTTGAGTAATAGAGAGAGGCTGAAATAGGCTGGGGCTGTTTTTCCTGGAGCATTGGAGGCTGAGGGGTGACCTTATAGAGGCTTATAAAATCATGAGGGACATGGATAGGGTGAATAGACAAAGTATTTTACCTGTGGTGAGGGAATCCAGAGGGCGTAGGTTTAAGGTGAGAGGGGAAAGATTTAAAAGGGACCTAAGGGGCAACTTTTTAAGAAAGAACGTGGTGCCTGTATGGAATGAGCTGCCAGAGAAAGGGCCTCATTCCTGATGAAGGGCTTATGCCCGAAACATTGATTTTCCTGCTCTTCGGATGCTGCCTGACTTGCTGTGCTTTTCCAGCACCACTCGAATCTTGACTGAGAGGAAGTGGTGGAGGCGAGATGTAAAAGGAATCTGGGTGGGTATATGAAGAGGAAGGGTTTAGAGGGATATGAGCCAAATGCTGGCATCTGGGACTAGATTTATTCAGGTTATCTGGTTGACATGGAGCAGTTGAATTGAAGGGTCTATTTCCATGCTGTACATCTCTATTACTCTATGACTTTGAGGAGAAAGTGAGGACTGCAGATGCTGGAGATCAGAGCTGAAAATGTGTTGCTGGAAAAGCGCAGCAGGTCAGGCAGCATCCAAGGAGCAGGAGAATCGACGTTTCGGGCATCAGCCCTTCTTCAGGAATGATGCCCAAAACGTCGATTCTCCTGTTCCTTGGATGCTGCCTGACCTGCTGCGCTTTTCCAGCAACACATTTTCTACTCTATGACTTTATCCACATATGAGATATCTCACTGTACTTTTCTCAATCTTTCAATACCTGACTTACAATCAGAATAATCTCCTGCAATAGGTGAAATCAGAGTCACTGCCCTCGATTTCAAAGCCACGTTTGGCCAAATGTGGCAACAAAGAGCACCAGCAAAACTGGAGTCAATGAGAATCAGGGCAGAAACACTCGGCTGGTAGGAGGAATTCCTGGCCCAGTAGAAGATGTTCATTGTGTTTGGGGCCACCTCAGCTCCAAGACATCTCTACAAGAGTTTCACAGGGTACTCTCAATGGCCCAACCAACTTCAGTGACTTCATCAATGACCTTCCCTCCATCAGAAGGTCAGAACTGGAGATGTTACACAATGTTCAAGACCATTTGCAACTCCTCAGATACAAAAGCTGCCCATGTTAAAATGTAACAAGATCTGGATAATATCCAGCTTTGGACGGGCAAGTGGCAAGTAACATTCCACGCCACACAAATAACAAGCAATGATCATCTCCAGCAAGGGATAATCTAACCAAGATCATGGTCAGGTGTCCACATCCACCCCATGACAGGTTCTCGATTGTTTCTTGGCCTGCCGGCTGAGCCAGCCACAAAGGACTAGATTTACCTGTTGTTTCAATATGCTAATGGTCTATTCTATCTTAGACTTTCATTTCATACATGCTGCGACTGCAAACCAGAGTGATCAATAATGTTGTTACAAACAGCTTTTATTACCAATTAGGTGCTTATTTGTTCACACAAATACAGAGGGCACAGCAGAATGTCATAAAATGAAGGCACGTGTGTTTCACTGTCGAAAAGTGAGGTGCTGGACAAGCACAACCGGTCAGGCAGCATCCGAGGAGCAGGAGAATCGATGTTTCAGCCATTAGCCCTTCATCAGGAATCACTGTGATTCGCTGCCTGCTGTCACACACTGACTGGACAGTGAAGGCATTCCTTTTGCTTCTGGGATAGGGCAAAATTGACATCCACCATTCACAAAGTGAAATGTGTCCAGTCACTTGCACTCAGCACCATAGGGAAGCCAGAAATCCTCATCAACTGCAATGCTTTCCCAAGCTAGTTACCTCAGGCAAAAAAAAACAAAATATACCTGACTCTGATGGAAAAAAAAACATTGTCTTCCTTCATGCAGTTGTCGATGACAAGTTGTGAGTTTTTTTACAAATGTTCAACTCTAGTCTGGTAGGAGCCAGATGTATGTATGTTTACAACCATGTTCACCAATTCAACCATCAGCAATGCCATCTTTTTCCTGATAGGAGGGTGTAGTTTTTCCACAACAGATGGCAGATTTCATTGAAGCTATATTTAAAGCTTAAAGACATCACATATATTGCACCTCATTGAGATTCAGGTAGAAATATTGACCCCTGAGGGGCTATGGTTTCCTGGGGAGAGCCTTTGTCCTGACCCCCCTCTTCCCTCTCTTCAGCAACCTGTCCTACTCTGTGTGACTTCTGTTCGTTCTCCAAGTCATGTAGTTTTGTTTTCTCAAGGAGGATGTACACTGATACCTGCACATCTGGAGCAACTGGTTTGTGTCAAAGCCTTGAAGTCTGCATAATGTACATCAGTTCTGTATCATCACACCCTATGAACCTTTGAAGCTGAAACAACCATATAAAACATCAAAACTAGCCTGCAAGCTGTTGGTGATCTCTTTAAGAAGTGCTGGTATGGTGGCTGGTGGTGGGGGGGTGAGGGGAACAGTTCTTCCTGCTGCTAACCACATGTTCTGCTGAGTAAGATCAAGAGACGGAGTTGTCAACATTCTCGCCAATACAAGAAATAACAGGCATGAATGAGTCTAAATTTCTCACCCTTAAACACTAAAGCATTGCACAAAAGGTAATCATAAAGAATTTCAACTGAACTCTTTACCACAGCAGTTCATAAAAACAAAATATGTAACAGATTTAGAACAGATTTGTAAAATGCTCCCAACACAAAGTACAGATGATTATCTCCATCAAGGGAAAAACTGACCATCTCACCTGGCATTACAATCATTGAAAGCATCACCATCAACAACCCATGGGTTAGCACTGAGCTTAGAAACTTAACTGGACTATCCACATAAATTCTACAGTGACAGGAATGGGCAGCACGATGGCTCAGTGGTTAGCACTGCTGCCTTATAGCACCAGGATTCCAGGGTTGATTCCAGTGTCAGGCAACTGTGTGGAGTTTGCACATTCTCCCTGAGTCTGTGTGGGTTTCCTCCCACAGTCCAAAGATGTGCAGGTCAGGTGAATTGGCCATGCTAAATTGCCCAAAGTGCTAGGTGCATTAGTCAGAGGGAAATGGGTCTGGGTGGGTTACTCTTCGGAGGGTCAGAGTGTGGACTAGTTGGGCTGAAGGGCCTGTTTCTGCACTGTAGGGAATCTAATCTAACCTTATCAGAATAGGTCAGAGATTAGGAATTCTGCACATTTACAAAAAACAGATTACTGGGGAAGCTGAAAATCTGAAATATAAAAAACACCTGGAAGAAGTGATTAGTTCAGGCAACATATGTGGAAAGAAACAGAGTTAAAATGTCAGGCTACCTGACCTTTCATCTGGGTGAAAAAAGTTGGAAATCTCAAAGTTTTTAAGTCAATGGAGGGTGGAGAAAGGAGGAGAAATATGGTACCTAGAGGAAGCAGAGAATAACTAACAAAGATTTCATGTTGCAAATGCTAAAGAAAGCAATGGTCGATAAAAAATAGTAACAAAGATTATGTCCAATTGAGGCAGGAATGGCTACATGAACATCTTCTGAATGCAACATGAGGGGTGAAAGAAAAAGAAAAAAAGCACCGCAGCAAATAAGATGAAGGCAGAGGTTATGATCTAAAGCTGTTTCTGAAGTTGCGTGCAGGAAGCTGAGGAATGCTGAGTCATAAGTGCTGCTCTTTGAGCTTGAACTGAGCTTCACTAGAACCCTATAGCAGACCAAAGACAGAAAGGCCAGCATGGGAGAGAATTAAAATGACAAACAATCGGAAACTTAAAGTCGTGTGTGTTGAATGAATGAGGGTGTGCCACAAAGCAGTTGCCCAGTCTGTTTTTGGTCTCTCCATTCTAGTGGAGAACACATTGTGAGCAACATACACAGAATACTAAATTGAAAGAAGTACAAGTAAATCATTGTTTCAACTGAAAGGGGAGTTTGAAGTCTTGGATGGTGAGGACGGAGAAAGTGAAAGAACAGGGGTCACATCTCCAATGCTTGAATCGAATGAAGCTGTCATAAATGGAATAAGTTAGAGTTGACTAGGGTGTCTGTAGAGGAAACAATCCCATTGGAATGCTTAAAGGGAAGGGGAAAGAGTCGGTTATCTTATCTGCAGGAGAATTCTGAATTCACTTGATTCCCAAAAAAATGCCCACAAAGGTTTAAGTCAGGAGTGTGGCTAAATACTTTCAATTTGTCATGATGAGAACAGTTCCAACAACACTCAAAATGTTCAGCACCATTCAAGACAAAGTTGTCCTCTTCACTGAGACCATGGTAAACATTCACTTCCATCACTAGCACACTGTGTCAATAGGGTGTACAATCTACATGACATACTGCAGCAATTTGCCAAACCTCCTTCGAAAACACCTTTTGTAAGATTTTCTACTTGCTTTCCCCTTGCGATATTTCTTGGACTTCAGGCATTAGGAGAACTAAATGCACACAACACAGAATTTAGCTCAACCTCAGATTTGTTTATCATACTCACAGCATTCCCTCCCCCAAACAAATTCCCTTGTGACTTATCCAAAAACTGCTCAAACCCTCAACACAAAACCTCCATACAGAGTTGACTTAAACTTATACAAACTAGTATAGTTCAAATCCTTCCATTATTTGACAGTAACATACAAATACATAACCCTCTACAATCTGACTGGAACTTAACAACTATCCATGCGGCTCGTTATTACTAGTGTTGTCTGTAGGCCTGAAATATCGCCATCTGCAAGTTCCACGACACAGACCATCCTGACTTGAACTATACCGTCACCTTCTTTACTATTGTCAGATCAGTTCCCTCCCTTGGCACACTCAGATGTGCCTGCACCCATGGAGTGCAGTGTTTCATGATTGTAGCTCATGATCAACTTCTCAATAGCAATAAATATTGCACTTTCAACAAATATACAATAAAGATTTGTCATTAAACTTTGTTAGAGAAGTTTTAACATTTAGATTGCTAGCAGCTTCCATGAAATCTTTATTTCTTGGGCCAATTACATTTTTAAGGTTTACAATATTGCACAATGGATAATTGCATCATCGCTAATGTCATTATATTAATGTTGGTCAAATGTAAGTGTAACTTTTTAAAAATAATATTTACTACTTCTTAAAAAAATCTTTAAACAAATACTATTTACAAGTAAACTCAATAAAATAAAACAAAATCTAGATATTGAAAATGGTACAATAAGGTTAAGAACTTACTACTCAGAACTTGCTAAATACTTTTTTTGTGATTGACTAGAAATGGCTAGAAAATGTAACCTGCTAACAGGTTAATTAGGCTTAAATGTAAATTAAGTCTTTTAAAAAAGTGCAATAAATTGTAGCTTATGTTTCCTTGTCAACACCAAATTGCACTATCTTATAAAGATGGTGAAATTATCTAAGAGTGCATACACAAATCAAAGATTAAACAGAGCTTCTTTTCTTTAACTGGGAGCGGGCCTCTTGCACATGGATCCCATCCAGAGGACCCTCGTGCCAGACTTATCCAGCAAATGTTAGGATTTCTCTAAGGTTACTAAGATCATAATAAATCTGACACCACAAGTGAAAAGAACCTATATGTGCAGCATTCCAGCTCAGCATGTGTTGCCATTAAAGAAGCCCAAGTCCTAGAGTCAATGCTGCTTGCAAAGATTTCAACAACTCTTCGGATTTTGGAGAGCAGGATTGTTTTGTCTTCTGGTCATGAAAGGAGCTCTTACTGTCTCTTAAACGACTCTGTGGTAGGCTGCATACATTTTAACAACCACTTCATTTGCAGACTAACACTCGATCCAGTCAACACAAATTCAAAGAGTCTCGAACATGAGATCTCTCCAGCACGCTCTTAGTCATGTGATGCTACATCACCATTCCAGCAGGATCCTTTCAGATTTATAAGGGCCTTTCTTGAAAATCGGAAGTACTATTGCTAACCAAGTGATTGATGCAATATTTTTGAAAGCTACAGTGAATTATTAAGCTTTCAAGTTGTGATAACCCTTGTGGAAAAATGCTTTAGCAGATATGATGATCTGGTGTCATAGAGAATTCCTGTTTCCACCACAGATAGAATCGTCAAGCTTTGCACTAGGAATAAATCATTCTTAAATCACACAAATTTAAAATCGGTAATTCAGAGAAAGTGACTGAGAGAATAAGAAAAAGGAAACATTCAAAACAAAAGTTAAAATTATTTAACAGACTTCAATTATTTTCAAATATGTTGAGCTAACCAAAAAACTTCTAACATATTAATTTTAACAAAGTAAAATGGGGACTCAAGTTGAAGACTATTTTATTTATTTCTGTCTTTCTGATGACTTGTTTAAAAAAAGGTTTTGCTTGAGCACTGATGACAGAGAGAAATCATTTTGACTGATCAAAAGTATAAAGCGCTATCAATTCCGACTTTTCTGAATTTTCAAAAAGTGTCTAATAATGTGCTCCATTGTAGACTAATGAATAATGTTAGTGTGGAGTCAGGAGACAATGGACAGAGGAATCGCGAGTTTGTTTCAAAACAGAAAGCAAAGAGTGGGAGTAAAGCATAGATTTTTTTTTAAGAATGGTAAAAGCGAAGTGGTCCATTAGGACCACTGCTGAGACCACTACTGTCTGCAATTTACATTAATTATATGGACTTTTGAATCAAAAACACATTTCTAAATTTGACAGAAAATTAGGAAGTATACTCAACATGGTGGAGAACTGCAACAAATTATATGAGAACCGTTTTAAGTTTACAGAATGAGGGATAGTTGGTAAAGGAAGTTGAAGACTGAAAATGTGAGTAAGTCAACTTTAGTGGGAAAATAGAAAAGTCATATTTTTTGGATGTTCCAGGTTTAGATGGTGTAGGTGAACAATGGGATGTCAGATTAGAAGTACATCACTCACTAATAGTTGCGAGACAATTTAAAAGCAAACTGGGATTAATTTCTAGAGAGATAGAATTGAAGACAATTGATGCTATGTAAAACCTGCACAAAACCTTGGTTTGGTTGCACTTAGAGTACTGCATGAAGTTCTGGTCACAATATTATAAAAACGATACAGAGACGCTGGAGAGCGTTCAACAGGATGATACTAGAAATGTATGTTTATCAGGAAAGGATTGATAGGCTGGGTTTCCCTTCTCTTGAAAAACAAAGCCTGTTGGTGAATCTAATGGAGTGTTTAATATTATGAAAGGTTTAGATAAAGTGAATACAGAGACAATGTCTCCTCTTGTGAAGATAAAATTAACTGAAGGTCATCAGCTTAAGATAGTCATAAAAAAATCCAGTTGGAACTCAGAAGACATTTATCAACCGAAAAAGTGATAGGAATGCAGAATGTACAAGCACAGAGTGTGGTTGAAACAAATAGTATAGAAGCTAGTATGGGAAAGCTAGGTAAATATTTGAAGGAAAAGGGAATAGAGGGGTACAATGATAGATTTAGGGAAGAAAATACAGAAGGAGGCTTAGGTAGGGCATTAATATTGGCATGGGATATTTTGGCCAAATGGTTTGTTTTTGTGTCATGAATCCTATGGGATCTTATGTAATCATTATAAATTTTACCAGATTTTCATCTCCATTAATTGGCTGCTGAGATAATATTGTTTTTCTTATGCAATCTCTCGAAATGTAAAATAGCCTTAGGCTGAGAAACTGGAATCTGTGAAAAACTGAGTCCACAAGCAAAGAAAGGGGCAACATGAGTGCAGTTCTTTATATTGGAAGAGAATACCTCAATACACTTTTGCTGGACTCCATATAGCTTCTCCTCCACATTACTGGAAGATATTTTTCACAGGTACCATTGCATAGTGCTGAGTCAGAATAGAGAGAACAGCAATCATGCTGTTTCCAAATAGAAATTCTGTCAGCAACAGTGCACTTCGATCATTAGTAAATAAAACGCAAATATTGTCAAATCTAGGATCGAGCTTAATTTCAATCCAAATGTCAACTGCAGAATTCCATTTAATCCAACAATTTGCTGTTGTACTGAATCTTGATCCAAGTGTAATATTTAAATACAATAACCTGATCCAGGCATACACTTGGTGAATTATCAATCTTTAACATTTAACACATGAAGGTACACATCAACTGCCAAAATTAACTAAAGGTAACTCCATACTTTACCATACTAATAACTTATACAAAATGTTTTGATTTGTTTATGCCTGTTTAGTTTTTTTTTGTTATCCTGAACAGCTGAGTAAACCATTAAATGGGTCACAGTACAAAGAACTTGGAACTAGTTAATTAGGTCCTCAGTTTCTGAGACTTCTGATCCAAGGATCAAATCTCTTGGCAAACTATTCAGGCGCTTATCACGAAGATTCCAACAGCCCCTTAAAGTTGCTGGAAGTTCTGGAGTGCACTTTATATGTACAACTCCATTGCATATCCAATTAAAACAATTGATTCAAACATTTGGTTCTTTCTCCTATGAACCTGGTGACAGGTTGACAAGGTTTGAGCTAATCTTTCCATAGTTCCAACCGCAAGAGGAAATACTGAGAGAGTGGTGAGTGAAAATGAGGACAAAGGAGACATAGAAAAGTGCTGCATTTTTTTAAAAGATAAATTGAAAATTGTAAATGGAATTAATGAACTTTTGAATAAACCTCAACACCAGGCGTTAAAAAATACACACTCATTCCTTATGCAGTGTAGTTGTAACCAGGCGCATAAAGAAGATAACAGCTGAACTAAGGGAAAAAAACACAAATTAATCAAAGTTTCTTCTATTTATGTCATGTGAATAAATTTAACAATATATTATCAAATGTCATCTGGAATTAACATCAGATGTGGACATCCCATGCCAAGCTTTTCCTGAATAATTAGGAAAGAAATGGTCACACAACTCAAAAAACTCTAAACAACTTATTTCATTTAAAGGCACACAGGCACCCAATTGACTGCATGTTGACGTTATTATGTCCAAATCACTAAGTGTTTTTTGTAATTCATACTGAGAGGAATGTTAATAATCATAAAAATGCATTTCAAGCAACCATCAAGACATTTCCAAAGTGGAGTCTTTCTGACTGCTTCAGGATTTGGACATCTCCAGTATAACAAACAAATGACAACAGAGAGAGACAGGATATGCAATTTGCCAATGATGTAACAGGTCCACAATGGATGCCATTTCCCTTGCCCTGTATGCATCCCTGGAACGTCTGGACAACAAGGACACTTACGTTACCGACTATAGGTCCACCTTTAACATAATAATCCCCTCCAGATGGATCTCAAAACTCTGAGACCTTTGGTCTTGACCCTGCTCTCTGCAACTGGATCCTCAGCTTCCTGACCCATAGACCGCAATCAGTGAAGGTAGATAATTGCCCCTCCTAAAGACAACACTCAACACTGGAGATTCCCAACCCCTGCCCCTGACCACAAGAATGTGTTTGCAGCCTCCTACTGTACTCCCTGTATACCCATGACTGTGGAGAGCCAAATTCTAAACAAACACCATCTACATGTTTGCTGATGACACCACCATGGTAAGGCAGATATCAATCAAAAATGAGTCAGAATATAGGAAGGAGGTAGAGTGTTTGGTGTCATAGTGCAATGACAATAACCGCTCTCTCAATGTCAGCAAAGCAAACAAGCTGATCATTGACTTCAAGAAGAAAGGAGGAGACTGCGCCCCCATTGATATCAGCGGGAGCAGGGGTCAATAGGAATGATGACAACTGACAACCTGTCCTGGACTTCCCATGTAATGAAGGAAATTGTTCAAGAAGGCACAGCAATGCTTCTTCTTCCTCAGGTAACTTAGGAAATTCGACATGTCCATAAGGACCCTCACCAACTTCTACAGATGCAACATGCATCCTGTCCGGGTGCTTAACATTCTGGTATGGCAACTGCTCTGCCCAGGATTGTAAGAAACTACAAAAAGTTAGATGCATAGCCCAGACCATCATGGAAGCCAATTTCACATCCATGGACTCCATTTACACTTCTTGTTTCTGAGAAAAGGCTGCCAACATCATCTAAAACCCTCCCACCCTGGTAATGCTCTCCTACAACCCATTCCATCAGGCAGAATATACAGAAGCTTGAACACATGCATCAACAGGTTCAAGAACAGCTTCTTCCCTGCCGTTATTAGACTGATGAATGGACTCTCTCACTTCAAATAATGTTGATCTTGCTTTGCACATTTCCTGTTTGCTTCACTCTGTCTAAGCAGCCTATGATCTGTATGACCTTACTTGCTATGATCTGCCTGTACTGCTCACAAACAAAGCTTTTCAATATACTTAGATACATGTGACCACAATAAATCAAATCAAATATACATAGAATATTATCTTCCGATTTGAAAGTCAACAGGAAAAGGCATCACTATCTCTTGCAGCTTATTAGCTGCTTAAATGTCCATATCACACCTTCACTTCCATTCTTCATAGCCTGGCTCCAATAAAGACCATTACTCTTTTTCAACTTAGCCAGCCTCTAAGTATAACCCTCATCTTTGCTCCCTTAAATCCATTGCCATTAAATGGGTAAGAGAGTCAACTAGATTAGCCATTTGCCATCATATCTCACTGAATCACATAATTCGTAATTGATCTCTATTCCAGGTTTATTCAGGAATGCGATGTTTAATGCAATTGCCTTTGTCTGTTGCAAAACATTTTCTTAATTGAACTTTTCTTGTCTCATCCCACTTCACCTCCATCAAAAAGCGAAAGGAGCTCAACGGTTCCTTTTCAACGAAGGCTACCATCATCCAATCATTAACTCGAAAAACTCCAATCAATGTCGGATTCAAGAATTCCCAAATCTCTCTGTACTCCAGCTTTCTACAGTCTTTTTACACTTAAATAATATTAATCTCCTATCTCCCTTCTGCCAATTTCCCTCATTACATTCCATCTGCCAAGTTTTTTCCCACTCAATGAACCTTTTATTGTCCCTGTACAGGCTGTTTGTCTCACCCTCACTACTTGCCTTTACATCTATTTCTGTGTCATTCACAAACTTAGCATACACTTTCCGCATCCAAGACGTTAATATATAGGATAAATAATTGTGGCTTCAGCACTGATCCCCGTGACACTCCACTGGTTACAGGTTGCCATCTTGAAAATGTTCCCATATCCCAACTCTCTCTCCTTTATTAGTTGGCCGATCCTCTTTCTATGCTGATATATCAAGCCTAATAGCATTGACCCTGATCTTATTAAATACCTTGTCAAGTGCCTTCTGAAAATCCAAAAATAGTACATCTACTACTTCCCTTTATCTATCCAGCTTGTTATCTCTTAAATGTGAATTTGAATTAACTTTATTCACAAATATACTCAAATGTGTACAGTGAAAAATTTACACGTTGCCACTTAGGGTGCCATCTTAGGTACAAGGTATCTAGCTACTGATTTTTCAATACAAGCTCTTAGATAAATAATTTAGAAAAATACAGAAATAAATTGTTCAGAATAACAATCCTTCCAATCCAGTCCATGCTGGCACCTTGCCATCAGTCCGCACGGACCTTGAATCACATTAAGGCTTGAAGGCCACACCAGGTCAAAAGGCCACCACAGCTACCAAGAGACTACCATATTGAGTTGCCAAGAAACCATCACGTCAGACTGAGAGATCACCGTGACAGGCTGGGAGACCACCATGTCGGATTGAGAGATCACCATGCCAGGCTGGGACACCATCATATTGGACCGAGAGATCACCATGCCAGGCCTGGGAGACCATCATGTCACACCAAGAGATCACCTTGCCAGGCTGGGAGGACACCTTGCTGGGTCAGCACTGAGGCTGGGAGTCTGAATCTGTGTTGAGACCAGGAATCCAAATTTGCGCTGAGGCGAGAAGTCCGAGTTTGCGCTGAGGCCGTGAGTTCACAGCATCACCAAGCAGAAAGAGGTAGAAAATGAAAAAGAAACAGATGAAGCAGATGAGCTCTGGCTGAAGAATCCTATTCTGCCTATGGCTATTTCAAAGGTTTTAAATAAATTCATCAAAATGGTTTCTCCTTCATAAAGCCACACTGACTCGTTTTGATCGTTTTATGTATTTCTGAATGCTGTGCGGTTACATCATTTATAATAGACACTAACATTTCTCCAATAACAAATGTCAAGCTAACTTGCATTGAGCTGAGTACTTTTTGTCTCTTTTTCCCTTTCTAAATAAAGATGTTACATTGGCAGTTTTCTCATCCTCTGGGACTTTTCCAGAATTTAGGAATTCTTTGAAGATTATAACCAGTGTATCCACTATCTCTATAGCTATATGTGATATCCCAGGAAGATTCCATCAAGTACAGAGACTTATTGGTCTTTAGCCCCATTAGCTTCCAAGTATTTTTTTCTCTAGTTATAGTTATTTCATTTATTTCCTCTTCTCCTTTTGTCCCTTGACTATTTAAAATTTTTTGAATCCTAATGGAGCCTTTGTCTACAAAGACTGAAGCGGTGTGTTTATTCAACTCCTCTGCCATTTCCTAGTTCCCCATTATTATTTTCCCAGCCTCATTCTCGAAATAACCTATATTAACTTTGGTCGTTCTCTTCCTTTAAAAACATTTAAAGAAGCTCTTGATGTCCATCTTGATATTATTTGCAAGTTTCCCCTCAACACTTATCTTCTCCCTCTTTTTAATGGTTTTTTTTGGTGGTTTTATGAAACTTTCCCAATCTCCTGATTTAGGATTAATCTTTGCCAAATTATTTTCTTTTATTTTCAATGAGATGCTATCCTTACCTTCCCTGAATAACCACAGCTAGCTTATTGCCTTCCGAGAATCCTTCTTTCTCATTGGGATATAACCTTGTTGAGCCATGAACTATTTTCTCAAATTCTGCCATTGTTCTTCAACTATATTTGCTGCTAAGCTACTGAGCTTACTTAAGTTTGTTTCCAACCTAAATTGCTCCCTCAAACAGAATCTTATATTATACTGGTTTATGGTTACTATTTCCTGGAATATCTATTACTCTGAGTTCATTTATTAAACTTGCTTTCTTATACATCACTAGATCTAAATTAGCTTGATCTGTGGTTGAATCCACAACATAATATTCTAAGAAACAGTCCTGGACATATTTTATAAATTCTTCCTCTTGGCTACTTCTGCCAAACTAATTATCCTAATCTGTATAAAGTCACCGAGGATTACTGTCCTGACCTTTTTATATGCTCTCATTTCGGGCTGATTCACCATTATCGCTTGTAACGTTTCCACAATCTCTACATTTCTAGATTGCTTATTGAACATCCATTACTGAGTGAGAGCACATTGGGATATTGGAAAACTGAAGTCATTGTCTTTATCTCTCACCAGAATAAGTGCTGCCTTGTCACCGTTTTTTTCCCCCTTCCCTGGAAAATATCAGATGTTAAATCAAATTATTCACAAGTATCGTGTCAGATTTGATGCTGATATGAGCATATCTGTCCAGTTGCTCAAACTGTCTTTCTCCAGATCTAGAACAAAACCCTTTTCTGACTCAGCTCTTTTGGTGCTGAAGTCTTCATCTATGGCTTTGCTCTGTCCAAACTTGACGATACTAATGCTGTCCAGCTGATCTCACACATCCTAACTCTTTGTTAACTTGAGACGATCAAAAGCTCTGCTGCCCATGTCTTCTCTTGGACCAATTGGTAATCGCCTATCATCCCACTGATCACTGACCTTTGCTGGCTCCTGATTAATCAATGCCTTAATTTTAAAATTCTCATCCTCACTTTGAAATTCCTCCATGCTGTTATATTTCTTTAGTTTTATAATCTCCTTCAGCCATGGAGTCATGTAGACATACAGCATGGAAACAGACTCTTCAGTTCAGTCCACGCATAATCCCAAACTAAACCAGTCCTACCTGCCTGTGTTTGGCACATATCCCTTCAAACATTTCTTAATCATGTACTTACAGAGTCATAGAGTCATAGAGATGTACAGCATGGAAACAGACCCTTCCGTCCAACCCGTCCATGTCGACCAAATATGTAGTCCCACCTGCCAGCATTTGGCCTATATCCCTCTAATCCCTACTTATTCATATATCCATACAGATGCCTTTTAAATGTTACAATTGTACCAGCCTCCACCACTTCCTCTGGCAGCTCATTCTATACACGCACCACCGTCTGTGTGAAAATGTTGCCCCTTAGGTTCCTTTATATCATTCCCTTCTCACCCTAAACCTATGCCTGTTAGTTTTGGGCTTCCCCCACCCCAGGGAAAAGATGCTGTCTATTTATCCTATCCATGCCCCTCGTGATTTTATAAACTTCTATGAGGTCACCCTCAGCCTTCGACGTTCCAGGGAAAACAACTCCAGCCTATTCAGCCTCTCCCTATGGCTAACCCTAGCAACATCCTTGTATATCTTTTCTAAACCCTTTCAAGTTTCACAACATCCTTCCAATTAGAAGGAGACCAGAACTGCACGTAATATTCCAAAAGTGGCCTAACCAATGTCCTGTACAGCCGCAACATGACCTCCCAACTCCTATACTCAATACTCTGACCAATAAAGGAAAGCATACCAAATGCCTTCTTCACTATCCTATCTACCTGCGACTCCATTTTCAACGAGCCTTGAACCTGCACTGCAAGGTCTCTTTGTTCAGCAACACTTCCTAGGACCTGACCATTAAGTGTATAAGTACTGCTAAGATTTTCTTTCCCAAAATGCAGCAACTCACATTTATTGAAAGTAAACGCCATCTGCCACTCCTCAGCCCACTGGCCCACCTGATCAAGATCCCGTTGTATTCTGAGGTAACCTTCTTTGCTATCCACTACACCTCCAATTTTGGTGTCATCTGCAAACTTACTAACTATACCTCCTATGTTCATATCCAAATAATTTATATAAATGACAAAAAGCAGTGGACCCAACACCAATCCTTGTGGCACTCCACTGGTCACAGGTCTTCAGTCTGACAAATAACCCTCCACCACCACCCTCTGTCTTCGAACCAGTTCTGTATTCAAATGGCTCGTTCTCCCTTTTTCTGTGAGATCTAACCTTGCTAACCAGTCTCCATGGGGAGCCTTGTCGAACACCTTATCGAAGTCCATATCGATGATGTCCACCCCTCTGCCCTCATCAGTCCTTTTTGTTACTTTTTCAAAAAACTCAATCAGGTTTGTGAGACATGATATCACATGCACAAAGCCATGTTGACTATCCCTAATCAGTCCTTACCTTTCCAAATACATGTACATCCTGTCCCTCAGGATTCCTTCCAACAACTTGCCCACCATCGACGTCAGGCTCACTGGTCTATAGTTCCTTGGCTTGTCCTTACCGCCTTCCTTAAATAATGACACCACTTTAGCCAACCTCCAGTTTTCTGGCACCTCTAAATATATTTTAAACATTGCAACTGTACCCTGTTATGCACCAGGCCAGACCCCTCAAAATATTTCAAGAAGGTAGCCCAGATCCTAACGTTGCTAGTTGTTTTAAGCAGGTGGAAAGTAGATATTCCAGGAGATTCGATGCTGGTCAAACTATTTAGTTTCCAAGATTACTGAATGAAACACAAACGACAGAAAACAGAACACCAAATAACTTAACCTCTCCAAAAACCCAACAGATCATCCCAACATAATGACGCTATAAGTTAATAGAAGAGGCTGGTAGTGTAAGAGGTTGAAGGGTGACCTTATAGTGGTTGACATTATCATGAGGGGTTTAGATAAGGTGCATGGCAAGTGTTCTTTCCCTAAGACAGGAGATTTCAAGACTTGGGGGTATATTTTTAAGGTGAGAGGAGAAAGATTTAAAAAAAACATGAAGGGAATTATTTTTTACACAGAGAGTGGTTCGTTTTTGTAATGAATATCCAGGGGAAGTAGTGGATGTGGGTTGCAACCATCCCCTTAAACACTCCTTGGCACAAAAGGTAACATCAAACACAGGTTCTTATAGGCGACTCTCTGTGTGGAGTTTGCACATCCTCCCCGTGTCTGCGTGGGTTTCCTCCAGGTGCTCCGGTTTCCTCCCAAAGATGTGCAGGTCAGGTGAATTAGCCATGCTAAATTGCCCGTAGTGTTAGGTGAAGGGGTGAATGTAGGGGAATGGATCTGTGTGGGTTGCACTTCGGAGGGTCGGTGTGGACTTGTTGGGCCGAAGGGCCTGTTTCCACACCGTAAGTAATCTAATCTGATCTAAAAAATTAGAAGTCGGAGAGAGAGAGTGTCAGCCTGGACCAGCTTCTGTGGGTCCAGGGGCCTTTCTTCACACTCTTGCTGAAAAAATACAAACCAGAGACGAGCTGAGCTGGGAGAACTGGCCACTCGCCCTGCAGTTGTACAAGTGTTTTTTTTTAACTTGAAAGCCTCTTCCTGAGGCAGCATCTGTTAGCTATTATCAAATTGATCCTAAAACCCTACACTCCAGACTTTTCAGAGTCTGTGTCATTTAGACTTTTCTGAAAAAGAAACCAAGGACAACAGAACCTTGTTAAAGGAGCAGCTTTATCACGACCCACATCCACCACTTCCTCTGGAAGTTCATTACACATACAAACCACTCTCTGTGTTAAAACAAAATCCCCTCATGTCCTTTTAAAATCTTTCTCCTCTCACCTTAAAACTATACCCCAAGTCTTGAAATCCCCAGCTTAGTGAAAAGACACCTGCCATGCACTTTATCTATACCCTTCATGATATTACAAACCACTATAAGATCACCTTTCAACCTCTTACACTCCAGTGAAAACATTACAGCTTCTTCTTATAGCTCAAACCCTCCATTCCCAGAAACATCCTGGTAATTTTTTTCTGAAGCCTTTCCTACTTAATATTTTCCTTCCTATAGAAGGGTGACCAAAACTGCACAGGGTACTCCAGAAGAGACCTCACCAACATCCTGTACAACCTCAATATGACATCCCAACTCCTGAGAATTTTATATTTCTCTAACCTCAGCCTCATGAGCATTACAAATTTGAAGTGCTCCACCATTGATGGCTTCTCTTCTGCTGCCTAGGCCCTAAATTCAAATTTCCTCTCTGTCTAGTTAAGATAACTATAGAATCCCTACAAAGCAGATAGATGCAATTTGGCCATCAAGTCTGCACCAAACTCTCCAAAGAGCATCCCACCCTATGCCCGTAACTCCACATTTCACCAGAGTTAACCATTGTAATCTGCACATCAATGAACACTTACGGCTCAACTTAGCATGACCAATCCACCTAACCTGCACATCTTTGGATTGTGGGAGGACCAGAGCACCCAATGAAACCCACATAGACATGGGGAGAATTTGAAAACTCCACACAGGAGTTTGCCCAAGGCTGGAATCAAACCTAGGTCCTTGATGTTGTGAGGCAGTAGTTCTAACCACTGTGCTACTGTGTCCACCCCTCTTAAGACCCCTTCAGGCTCTTGATCTTAATTTCTTCATTAATTCACTTTTACCTTGTTCACTGAGCTTTGTCTCGTCAGTGCTATGTGGCTCAACGTCATATTTTTCTTTCTTTTCCTGTGTCTCTTATAGTACCTTAGAACATTTTATTACGTGAAATTTAAGTACAAGTTCTTGTTATTATGCTTTGAGATTGAGACTGGTTTAAAGTCATGTATAATTTGATTTATTATTATTATTATTGTCATCTTTACCGATGTGAAAAGTTTTGTTGTGGCGCAGTACAGGCAAATCATAACATACAAAGATCACAGGGTGACTGAACAGAGCGAGGAATACAAGGTTACAGCTGCAAAGAAAGTTCACAAAAGCAAGATCAACATTAGATTTGAGAGGCCCATTCATCAATGAATAACAGTTAGGAAGAAGCTGTTCTTGAACCTGTTGATGCGTGTGTTCAGGTTTCTGTATCTTTGCTTGATGGAAGAGGTTGTAGGAGAGCATTACCAGGGTGGGAGGGATCTTTGATGATGTTGGCAGCCTTTCCATGGCACTGAGAAGTATAAGTGGGGTCCTGGATGGGAGGTTGGCTTCCAAAATTGTCTGGGCTATGCACACTACCTTTTGTCATTTCATATGGTCCTAGGCAGAGCACTTACCATATCAAGCTGTGATGCATCGAGAGAGAATGCTTTCTATGGTGCATCTATACAGGTTGGTGCGAGTCATTATGGATGTGCAGAGTTTCCTAAGCCTCCTGAGGAGGTAGAGGCATTGCTGTGACTTTCTGACCATTGCGTCAACATGGCTGGTCTAGGACAGATTGTTGGTTATCGTGACTCTAAGTAAATTGGTGTTCCCGACCCTGTCCCTCTCCGCTCCAGTTGGGGGGGGAGGTCCTCCACCTTTCTTTCTGAAATCGATAATCAGCTCATTATGAGTTGTTGACATTGAAGGCGAGATTGTCATTTTTATACAATGCCTCCAAACACTCTGTCTCTGTCCTGTATTCTGCCTCATCATTGTTTGACACCCGACCTACAACTGTGGTGTCGTCAGCGAACTTGCAGGTGGAGTTTGGATGAAGTTTGACTACACGGTTGTGACTGTACAGGAAGTACAGTAGGGTCTGAGCACGCATCCTTGTGGGGCACTCGTGTTGAGAGTTATTCGTGGGGGAGATGCATTTGTCTAACTGCACTGATTGTGGTGTATGGGTCAGGAAGCTGAGGATCCAGTTGCAGAGGGCAGAGTAGAGGGCTAGATCTCAGTGTTTGGAGCTTAGTTTGGTCAGGATTATAGTGTCGAAGGTGGAGCTGTAGTCAATAAGTAAAAGCCTGATGTCAGTACTCTTATTATGTAAATGTTCCAAGGATGAGTGTAGGGCCAGGGAGATAGCGTCTACTGTGGACCTGTTGCACCAGAAGGCAAACTGCAAGGGATCGAGGCAGGCTGGGTGGCTAGAGCTGATGTGAGCCATGACTAACCTCTTGAAGCACTTCATAATTATAGAGGTCAGAGCCATCAGGCGGTAATCATTCAGGCACTTTGCATTGTTTCCTTTGGTACTGGGATGATGGTGGTCTTTTTGTGGCAAGTGGAGAACTTCAGATTGTAGCAAGGAGAGGTTAAGAATGTCAGTGAATACTCCCTCCAGCTGGTCTGCATAGGATCTGAGTGCACGGCCAGGGACTCCATCTGGACCATATAGTTCAGTGAGGCAATGTGAGGAGATATGTTGTGCGCCAGAATCCACCCTGCAATTGTTTCTTGGCCTTAAGATCATGATTAAAATCATAGTTACTTCGGTGTTAATACAGTATACAATTTAATATTTGTGACTTTAATGTATTCATTAGTTTTGTTTTAAAAATACATTAGCTGTACAATACATTCCCCAGTCTCCTCTCCTCAAACCAGACTTTGTTGATTGTCATGGAAACATTATTTTAAAAATTAATTTTAAGAGAGAAGAAACATGAGTCATATTTGCCAGATGATACAGAGATGTGTTCCCATGTCATTTATGTGCCTGTACCTCATGAAGATGGATGACCCTTTGACCTACAATTTGATGATGTCTGGAACACCAAAGCTAAACTGATTGAAAAGGTTTGCGCAGGAAAAGATCAACAAATGAAAATCAGAGAAGGTCATGTGACCCAAAAAAACTCATTCCTTCCCTTTATATCTCAGACCATTTATCTTTTGTTGCATTGTGGGTGGTATCTGACAAAAGGTTCAAAACATATGACAAGATTTATCCTGGTCTCCTCACTCATATCTCAAGCAGAATTCCTTTCTGCATTACCTGGTGCTTAACATGAGCTAATACCAGCTGCTCAGAAACCAACATTCACAGAAGACATAAATGTAGGTGGTATAGCAAACAAGGACGATAGTAAAATATTTCAGGAGGATCTTGACTGAAAGTAGAATGGACTTGGACAGTAGGGGAAAGTGTGGTGCTAGTAAAGCACAGCTGGTCAGGCAATATCCAAGGAGCAGGAGAATCGATGTTTCGAGCTGATGAAGAGCTTATGTTCAAAACATCGATTCTCCTGTTCCTCAGGAAGCTGCCCGACCGGCTATGCTTTTCCAGCACCACACTCTTCGACTGGGAGATAGTAGATTCAGTTTAACACAGAGAAATAGTTACCGCTGACTGACTAAGATAGAAGAAAGCTACAAGTTAGTTTTCTTTAAATTAATTTTTGATGGCACGTGGGTGCCATTGGCTAGGCCAGCATTTATTGCCCATCCCTAACTGCTCTGAAGAAGGCGATAATGAGCTGTGTTCTTGAAGCACTGCAGTCTTTGAGATGGAAGACACCCACTGTGATGCTAAGAAGGAACTTCCAAGATTTTGACCAAGTAACAGTGACGGATTGCTGATATAGTTCCAAGTCAGGATGGTATATGGCTTGGAGGGGAACTTGCAGATAAGGGTGTTTCTGTACGAATACCACTATAGCCCTTCTAGGTCGTGGAGATCAAAAGTTTGCAAGATGTATGGCAGAAGCCTCGTTAAGTTACTGCAGTGCATCTAGTAGTTGGTACATACTGCTGCCACTGTGCATCATTGGTGAAAGGATCGAACATTTCGAGTCATAGCGTCATAGAGTTTTACAGCATGGAGACGGGCCCCTTTGACCCAAACTGGTCCATGCTGACCAAAATGTCTGACCATGCTAACCCCATTTCCTTGTACTTGGCCAATATCCTTCTAATCCTTTCCTATCCATGTATTTGTCCAAATGCCTTTTAAATGTTGTTAATACATCCACCTCAACCACTTCCACTGGCAGCTCATTTCACATGTGTACCACCCTCTGTGTAAAAAAAGTTGCCCCTCAGGTTCCTTTTTATTATTTCCCCTCTAACCTTAAACTGACGCCCACTCATCCTTGATTACCCAACCCTGGGAAAAAGACTGAGTGCATTCACCCTACCCATGTCTCTCATGATCTTGTACACCTCTGTCAGGTCCCCTCCCCGTCTCAGTCTCCTATGCTCTAAAGAAAACGTCCTAGCTTGTCTAACTTTTCTCTATAACACAGACCATTGTGTCCTGGCAATGTTGTTGTAAATTTCTTCTGCACTCTTTCCAGTTTAATAACATCCTTCCTGTAACAAGGTGGCTGAAACTGAACATGATACTGCAAGTGCTGCCTCACCAATGTCCTGTACAACTGCAACATAACTTCCCAACTTCTATATTCAATGCACTGACTGATGAAGGTCAGTGTGTCAAATGCCTTTGTCACTGTCCTCTCTACCTGTGACTCCACTTTCAGAAAACCGTGAACCTGAACCCTAAGATCCCTCTGTTCCACTACACTCGTTAAGGCCCTACCATTCACCATGATAGTTAATGGGGTGCCAATCAGGTCGGATGGTGTGAAGCTTCTTTAGGTACAGTTGGAGCTGCACTAAATTAGGCAAATGGGGAGTATTCCATCACAGTCCTTGCCTCTGAGCCACTCTTGTAACCACTGTGTTTATTTGGCTCATCCAGTTCTGTTTCTGGTCCATAAAGTTAAGGTAAATATTGAATGAAAAAAAATTGATTGGATTTCAGAAATAAGTGATCCTTTAAAATTTCCTTACTCACCAAATTCCTGAAGTCAAGTAAACATTCTGCCTGGCAGTGCTCTGTTGAGCTCAATTTTTGTGTTACATTTTGGCTGCAATCTCATGTTGGCAGAGATTGCAAGTGGCCTTTCAGAATAATCTACAACAGCTCTGGGCTTGAAAGGCCAGCTGTAAGATGCCCATCTTGGCCTGGGCAGCACCAGTGATACTGTCCTCCTGAGAGGACCTCAGCGGCAGGCGAGTGCTCCATAGAGACTTCCCAGAGTGACATGTCAACAATGGTGGGAAACTGACTGAAAGAGATTGCTGGGCTGTTGTGGCAGCCTACAAAGCCTTTTGGACTCTGGAATGTGATGACAGGAGACTGAACTTCTATAAACAGTATAAGCCTGCAAGAATCTTGCCCTTCCACTACTGCTTAACCAGGTTGAAGTTCTTGGGGTCTGAAAAGCAGAAGATACTTGCATAGGGTTATCGTGAGGAGAGCGTGGTTATGGGAGATGCATGCTGACACCATTGGAAATGTGTATATTATAACAGGTTGTGGGCTGAAAAGGAAGCAGGCAGCAGTGAAGATACAATGGCCTTTGATAACTACAACTGTCATGGCCTCAGTTATGAGGGAGTGAGAACTGCAGGTGCTGGAAATCAGAGTCTAAAAGTGTGGTGCTGGAAAAGCACAGCTGATTAGGCAGCATCTGAGGAGCAGAACAGTTGACCTTTTGAGCGTAAGAAACATCGACATTCCTGCTCCTCGGATGCTGCCTGACTGGTTGTGCTTTTCCAGCGCCACACTTTTAGACTATGGCCTCAGTTATGCCTGCCCCAACAGGTGAGAACAGGAAGCCATGTCTGTCCCCCTGTAGAATGAGCTCTGGCAGGAAATCTCTTTGCAAAATGCAGCTTTCTAATGCTAGTCAAATGAGAGAGCTGGGCCTCAGAATGGCTCCAACTGTTGCTGCCAGAATGGCTGGGCTGCAGTCAGTCCCCGTTGATTAATCATTCAAATATCAACCTCGATAACCCACACAGTGTTTGTCTGATGCTGGCCAGTTAGAGCATTCAACAACTGATCAGTACTTCTAAGTTCAGTGTATTAAGTATACTGCCAAGGTTGAGTCATCGTGAACTTGTAAATTGAACCTTTTGATTGTAACCAGATATATGCATTTAAACGTCAAAGTTAATAGATCTGCTGAGCTGTGATGAGTTCTGTAACTATTTTGGTAATCCACAGTATTGCAATGCAACCGGATGTACAACCTTTCAGCCAAATTTGTAGTGGAACATGAGAATTCCTATTTGGTGATCCAATCTTACAATTCCCTGTGGGTTTAGATGGATTGCAGCTCCTGAGTCAGACACATTGATCTACCTGGCTCTTTATATGCTCTGACTTTCAACTCAAACTAATCAAATGCAAATTGAAGTCCTAAAGATATTATCATTACAGAATAGTTAGTGCAATTTCGAACCCCCAATCTGTAGTTTTAATGTTTATCCGTCCACACAGTGACAGACATCAAATTCATAAGATAGAGATCAGACTATGAACTATCAAGCACACCTCCACAATAACCACACATTAGACCACAGAAGATTTGATTGTGTGTCATTCTACTGAAGCAGCAGGACTGAGACAATACTTTACTTTCACAAGTGCACTGAGCTCTCTGATGTGTATCCAAAAGGGATTCAGGTGAATGCTCCCCTGACTGAAGCAACAGAAATCCGATATTGTATTGGCTGTGCCCAGATGCACACCCATTCCTAGCATACTAGAAACTTAATTGCTATGCTTTAATGAGGCTACCGGTGACACAGATCCCACCATTTTCAAGATTGCAAAATTGGCAAGACAGAGAGGTATTTAGCAGTACTTCGTAAATTGACACAGGGAAAGGGCGAGGGAGCTCTTTCAATGGGGAGGGGGGGTGGGTAACATGGGGAAAGCAGGCACTGGGGGAAGGGTGGTTGCAAGCCTTGCAAACAGGCAAGCAGGTAAACAGGTGGAGGGCCGACGGGGAGCCAGTTGTTACTGGGTGCCCTTTGCACATGGCATAGGGCACTGGCAGCATAGCAATGGTGGAGGGGGTGAGACTTTTTGTCCTTAATGAGCCATTTAAGGGTTTCACTTACCAGCTGGCCAGGAAGTCTGTCTGTGTCCACCCTGTTCCTAACGTTCTGTGGTTTGGTGGTGGGGGGAAACCAGAAAAAGAACAGGCTTTCCATCCTTCAACTACCCACCCACTTCCCCAACTGCTCCGGGAGGTAAAACTGAACCCCCATCCACTGGGGGCCTCACAAGCACTAATGAGGGAAGTAAGCATGCTGTTGGAATCCTGTCCGATTTTATTCTGTATGCTCTACCCAAACAATTAACTCATTTTAAGTGTAAGAGCAATATGTGCCCTCAAAGTTTCATGGAAGCAGAGGTGGACTTCACCCCCATCTCCCTCCCTGCCACCATTCTATACGAGATAACAACTGTAGAAAAGTGCACTGAAAAGGAAAGCTGCAAAATTAAAGTAGAAATGCTGAAAATACATTCAGTGTGGTTAGGGTTGGAGGAAGAAGAAAAAGGTATTCATATTACTCTGAATTGACAAAGGGCAAATACCTAAAACACAAAGGTCAAGCAAACTAATGGGTCACTTAGAGTCATAGAGATGAAACAGACCCTTTGGTCCATGCCGACCAGATATCCCAACCCAATCTGGTCCCACCTGCCAGCACCCGGCCCATATCCCTCCAAACCCTTCCTATTCATATACCCATCTAAATGCCTCTTAAATGTTGCAATTGTACCAGCCTCCACCACATCCTCTGGCAGCTCATTCCATATACGTACCATCCTCTGCGTGAAAAAGTTGCCCCTTAGGTCTCTTTTATATCTTTCCCCTCTCACCCTAAACCTATGCGTAGCCTGAGAAGAATCTGCCCTCCTCATGTGCTTACATAACCACATGCACCACACTTTGAAAACAATTCGCTAAGCAGAGGTGAGCAGGCATACTACAAGGGCTTCGTTTACTCTTTCTTCTACCTGGAGAAACTGTACCAGCCGTCTTGTGTCCAGTTTTAGATTCCTTGTCTAAGGAAGGACTTATTTTCCAGGAAAGAAATTTCGAAGAATGAGAGGTGACATCATTCAGACTTAACACTGGCTGGATAATCTCAAACTAGGGAGCATATCCTGAGAATAAAAGACAAGCCATTTAAGATTTGAGGTGAGAAGGAATTTTTGAATCATTGGGAGGTGAAGGTTTGGAATTCTCTGTCTCATGGGTGTATAGAGGGTTGGTCATTGAGTACGTTGAAGATAGAAATCAATAGATTTCTAAGATATTAAATATATCAAGGGATATGTGGATAGTGCGGGAAAATGGTGTTGATATGGATGTAGCCATGATCTGTGGAGCAGAGCTGCGAGGTGGAATTATGTGCTTCAGCTCCCATTTCTTGTGCAAGGATCTGGATCAAAGTGCATCATATTTTTAAATGATAATTAATTTTTGGCACTCTTAGTAACTCCAATTGGCCGGTCCTGCGCGTGGACAGTGGAAAATGGTAAGACCAAGGAGGGAAATACAACAACAGTCATTAAAGGAATCAAAGAATTAAAGAAACAATCTCCCAGTAAAACAGTAGGCCTTTCAGACTCTCAAACCTGTTCTGCCATTTAAATTATTGCTGATGCATATTTTAATTCCATTCTCCTGATCATGTTCTATATTATGTAAAACCCTAACCATAACGCAGGTTGATCTACCTTCGCTTGGAACATTTCAATTGAACAAATTTCAACAGAGGCCAGAGTTCCAGACCACAGTTGAAGAAAACTCTCTGACTCTAAAACTGTAGAGTTCCATAAAAAACAGGAGCATTTCAAAGTGCACTGTACAAATAAGGGCTACTGTGGGCCCAAGGGTTTGTGTTTGTCTTTTTTATCATTGTTGTGTGATACTTGCTGGGTGACCCGAGTTGGCTGCAATGTGAAGAATGCCTGATTATGTGCAAAGCAACTGCTCTGATGCAAGCACTAGGCTTTTGCTGGCCCTTGGCAAAGTTCACACAGTACACTTTGGTCTTGCTGAAGTGACTAGATTCCATTCACTACAGTGTTCTGCTAACATCCACTTCCCTGCCCCCTCAATGACATTACTCATTCAGAGCATGCTCAGAAAGAGCTCTGCTCTGCGAAGAGTTAGCAGTGGATTAAACCACTTGATATTTCAGCAGTTTTTTTTGTATTTGCAGACAAAACTGAACATGCTGATAGGTTAACTTTTCAGAGGAAAATTACTCTGCATCTCGTTTGCACAGCTATCAGATCAAACGTGTTACTTGCGGTGAAAAGGGAGACAGTATGTTCATTGATATGATGATTGGATAGTTAAACTTCTGACCTGCGACCTTTCCATTCCCAGGAGATTATATTACAAATATTTGACATTAGGAGAACAGGGACCTCCAATGGCTTTTCTAGGAAGGAATGAGATTTTCAGCCTTGATTTTAACACAAGGCTAGACTTCAAGTCCCCAAGTCAGCTTGCACAATGAGGTTTCTAACAAGGTGCTCCTCTTCATGCTACATACATTAAAGGAACTTGCTAAGTAGGAAATAGCTGGGAAGTCAAGAGGCCAGGTTATAAGGCAGCCTGATCATCCTGAAGATACCAGCCATCAAGGCATAGAGACACAGGAGATCTTATTTTAATATCCCCAAGGAGGTATTCGTGGAGGCTTCACTCTAGAAGTTCTGGAGTGGCTACATAAAAGGAGAAGATATTTTTTCTGTACATATATCACCTTCAATCTTCCCAAGAGAATTTAGATATCTCCATGATGTATCTCAGTAATCAAATTCAACACATTTTTAAAAAACATGAATGCCATGTAAGGCACTTAGGTTTATTAGTGATCCAGTAGATATATCAAGTTGTCTGTAGCATTTCGAACAAACTTAGATGTGACATAATTTTCAGAAACCCAATTTACGTTGGCTGTATTTAATGATTAGGTCTTGACATCATGGCAATAACCATATTCAAGTTCAAATTTGGAATGGTGTTAAACTGCTTTCTAACAAAAGTAAAACCCTCTTTATAAATGTCTTCGTAAAAATAATTAATAAAGATGACTTTTATTGCCTGGTATCTTGAAGTGGTTTGACTCTGCATTGAACCTTTTCTTAGGTTTATTTTGTTCTGGTCAGTGGCTAAATCAACATACCTTTATTGCCAAATTTTCAGAATTCTGCTCCCTTTTTGCAATTAGTCGAATTGCATCATTGTTAATATTAAATTAATTAAAATTAGTTAAAATTAAATTAGTCTCATTCTTGCCCTCTTGTTTTTACACTTCTCAGAGATGTGCCTAGATATTTTCTCTATGATTGCCCTTTGATTGATTGTGGGTCTGTAGTCCACATCTAGTAATGTGTTTATCCCTATTTCTTTCTTCAGTTGAACACATTTAGGCTCATTTGATTTTTGTTTTGCCCATTGCATCCCCTTCCTCATAGCTACAATTGTTTCTTTAGTCAGTATTGCATCCTGCTCACTATTTGTCTGAAATCACTGTGACCAGGAATGTTCAGCTATACTCCTGATCTGCTTTCAGCATATCTTGTTTCTAGCTGTATATATTCTTGCATTCAATCTGTGCTGTCAGGTTCATCTGCCTTATTTCTTATACTCATTAGACTCCAGCATTACTTGTTTTTTATTGTTCACGTGATGTGGGTATTGCTGATTGGCCAACATTACTGCTTATCCTTCATGGGCCTGGAGAAGTTTGTGGTGAACTGCCTTTTGAAACCACTAGGGGTCCTGGGATACAGGTACATCCACAGCGCTGTTAGCAAAGGCGTTCTAAGATTTTGACGCAGGAACAGTGATTTATTTTGAAGTCTGGATGGTGTGTGGCTTTGAGGGAAACTTGCAGATATTGATGTTCCAATGTACTTGCTGCCCTTGACCTTGTAGGTATTAGAGGTTGTGGGTTTGAAAAGTACTGTCAAAGGAGCCTGGTTGAGTTGCTAATGCTCAGTTTGGATTTACGTGGTCTACCATCTCCTTATCTCACTACAGCCCTGATCCAAGCAGCCATGGCTGTGATAGATGACCAAAGAGCTGAAATGACACAGTTTAGGGTATATAATGAGATCTTGGTGAAAAATACTTCATTTACATGATCATAAAATAGTGGGTGAATCCCTGCCATTGGACTTCAAAAAAGATCATAAATCGGATATAACTCCACAAGATGTTGTGCAAACCTCTGACATGTCACTCAAAGATCCAATTGTATGGTGCCTACAAAACACAGAAGTTTAGGATGTTGATCTATAAATGCAGATGAGTGTAGCAATGGGTGTGCACAAAGTACCTCTCGTACAGCCTATATTTGGTCCTCTTTTTTTGTTTTAATTGAATGCAAGTACAGGGAAGGGTCTTTCGAGAAATTTAATAAATGGTTTGGAGCAAAAATGCCACTTGGTCCATTGTTGCAATTTTACTTCAACATTGGTCAACAGAAACAACAGCTCAATAATGTTCACAAAGGGTGTGTAAGTTCTCCTTGCATCTGTTTTAGATAGGGTTTGAAAACACTTTCACCAACAGTTCAGTCAACACTAAATGCCTACTTAATATTGTGTGGATGAAATTATAAAGGAGAAAGTTAACAGCTCTTTAAGGCCTCTGTTACAGATGCAAACTATTAAACTGATGTGTACTCGCATGCTGGAAAGAAATGCTGGCAGTGATGTGGGGATGTAAATAGGAAGAGGGTTTAGTTCCCCTCATTTGAAATGTTTTTGTACTTCAACCAAGCCAATTGGGAAATCTAAGCTGATGTGTGGTCACAAAGTACTATATCTTCCTGACTGAAATATTGTTGTTGATAATTCTGGCAAGGCAGTCTGGATAAGTATAAAATGTGAAGTCCAGTGTTGTTCTCATGCTGACTTTTCCAAAAGGATTACCAACAAAAGGCAATTTTGGGAAAGGTTGGACAGGTTCTATTTAAGTGCATTTGCTTGTAACTACATGAAATGATCAGAAAAATTCTAACCCCTTTATGTTTAAAATATCAGTTGTTGCAGATGTGTTTTGTGTTGTAGCGTTCCCGTTCCCTTAGTAACTATTATTTCCTTTGATTTGACATGCCAAGATTACAGTTTTTTTTAATGCCTGTTGTTGGATTTCAACATTTTTGCAACAATCACAACATGTAGCAATAAAATGGTGCAAAATTTTGCTGGAACACCAGTAAGAATATCATGGAGGAGATGATTTCACAGAATTTTTGTGCTGCTTTGGCTGTTACTGCATTTGTTTTGGACAGAAGTGTAAAAGCTAACCTACTTCCAACCTGGCAGAATAGGTAGTGTTCAGTTAACATGAACTCCATAACCTCATTCTGTACTCTCTGACATTTACCATTGGGATTTATGCTTCAGAAATCAGGCATGAAAATTCAGTTCATTTTCAGTGATATCATGTGCACCACAGCAATCTGAAACAAATTAAAACGTGTCATGAAACATTCAAAACACTGAATAATTGGCCTTTGTAAATCAGAAAGTCTGGATTATCATGTGTTATTACATATTTACTGCCAGTATTAAATCTAGCAATTATGCTAATTATGGACATTTTGCACTCTCCTTGAACATTTTTTCTAAATTCTTTTGGAGTACCTAACATTGTTCATAGCCCGGATTATAACAATTGTTGATGGTAAATCTGTCACAAAAAAGTTAAGAGATATTGGCACAAAAGTATATGCCAGTGCTGCTATTGGTTCACAGCTGAAAGGGTAAATGCCACTTTGTAGACATTACTCATGTCACATTTGTGAACTTGAAAGTGCTTTATGTTCGTGAAGTGCTTACTGTGGTTGTTGGAATGGGACATCATGAACAGGTTAAAGCAAGTAAATTGAGTATGAAAAAGGAGAGAGTGAATACTTCACAAAGAATATAATCACAAAACAATTGTTCCTTGGCTTGGAGTAGGCGCCAACACTCGTGGTTTTGGCTAAACCATGGACATCTCTGCAAACATCTGCTAATCACTACCAGTCAAAGTGATTTATGAGTCTTCTTTGCAAATCACCCACACAATTTACTGTCCTGCTACAAACTCCTTTCAAACACCACTTGTTGCATAACCTTTTCTTAACTCTGAATTAAGCATTAATTCAACTTTTAAGCATTAAATTCCCACATTTTTGACATGGTTTTAAATTGATTATTTCAAATGATTAGGTAATTCAGAATTTTAGAGTGCCGCTCAGGACTGAATTATCTGATACAGAAGGTAATTCTGATGAGTGGATATTTAAGAACAAGTTATCAAAGCTTATTCCAGGGACCGTACAGAAAGAATGTGAATTAAGGCTTATAGATGGAACAGTGTTACCCAGGGACACCATATTTTTGTGCAATCTCATCGGACTGAAACACGACACCACTTTAAACACCATGCTCACTGGATAACGTTTCATTTGTCCAAAGGGCTCTACAAATCAAACTGGGCTGCATTTTGAAGAGCAGGTAGTTTGAATGATGTTCTGAGTATCTATTAATCCTTCAAGCGAAGACTTGTTTATCACTTCAGCAAAACCAACAAACGGACTTGAATGGGTTCCAACCCCTCTATCAGCAAAACCAAGAAGCAAAACAAAGGTTTTCTCCCCCTTTGAACAGTCACCCAGAATGTATGTCGGCACCCAGATCGGTTAAAGTAACAGTTAAGTCAGGATTGAAATAACCTTATTGTAATGAAATGTGTCTGCATTGTGCACTAGCTCAGTGCTTTAAGAACTTTGATATATCATGCACACCCTTGATGGAATTTTTTAAACTATGACAAAATCATTCTTCAGACATGTAAAATGGGGGGGGTCCTGCCTTTTTTGGAGCTAACCGTTCATGGTAAGGGCATATATGGGAATGGAAGAGTCAGGATCTTCTTCACAACCACAGGATGCCCTCAAAACAATTCAGAGCCAAAGATGTGCATTTGAAGTGTGGTCACTGTTGTAGGAAATACAGCAGATAATTTGCAAAGGATTGCACCAGATAATCAGTTTTGTGCTGTGATTGTGGGATAGATATTGGACATCAATGATAACCCATCTATTCTATCAACTAGCACTGCGAGAGGTAAAATATCTCATCCGACAGTCCAGGATTCCCTCAACATTATCTGAAAGTGTCAGTCCTTCAGCACTCAAGTGTTATCGTGAAACTCTGAAACAACTGAACCACAGTTGACACACTTGTGTAGTTAGAGCATAGAAAATAGAATATTACAGTGCAGTACAGGCCCTTTGGCCCTCGATGTTGCGCTGACCTGTGGAACCAATCTGAAGCCCATCTAACCTACACTATTGCATTCTCAACCACTTCTGTTTTTCAGCGGCAGCAGCAACTCAAAGTGTTGCACCAGGGGCCTGCTGGGAGTGGTGAGTCACTGATTTGTGCTTTTAAATTGAAAGTCAGAGAGCAGAGGTTTCTGGGAAAGGAGGGACTTCTTATTTTTATTTCTGTCCTGCTATATAAGTCACTGTTTTCTCAACCCGAGACCCCACGCTTGTAGGGCCTCCCACCCAACCACCTCCTCTAACCTTAAAGACCAGGGACATATCAAGTAAGTGTCTCTTTCTTTTATTACTTTGTGATAAGGGGACCAGCAGGGATGGCAGTGCAGGGAAAGCAATGTTCCTCCTGCATGATGTTTGAGGTGAGGGACGCCATTAGTGTCCCATCCAAGTACATCTGCAGGAAGAGCACCCAACCCTCGCTCCTCCAAGACTGTGTTAGGGAACTGGAGCGGGAGCTGGATGAACTTCGGATCATTTGGGAGGCAGAGGCTGTGATAGATAAGAGTTACAGGAAAATAGTTACTCCTAGGCACGATGAAAGTTGGCTGACTGTTCAAAGGGGGAGAAAACCGTCAGTGGAGAGATCCCCTGTGGACGTTCCTCTGAAAAACATGTATACTGTTTTGGATACTGTTGAGGGGGACAACTTACCAGAGGTAAGCAGTGGAGCTCAGGTCTCTGGCACAGAACCTGTCCCTGTTGCACAGAAGGGAAGGAGGGAAAGGAGGAGAGTGTTAGTCATTGGGGACTCAATGGTTAGAAGCTCAGATAGAAGGTTTGTTGGGAAACGAATGAGACTCATGGTTGGTGTGTTGCCTCCCAGGTGCCAGGGTCCGTGATGTCTCGGATTGTATCTTTGGGGTCCTGAAGGGAGAGGGTGACCAGCCTCAAGTCGTTGTCCATGTAGGTACCGATGACATAGGTAGAAAGAGGGATAGGGATATAAGGCAGGATTTCAGGGAGCTAGGGTGGAAGCTGGGAGCTAGAGTGGAAGCTGAGAGCTAGAACAAACAGAGTTGTTATTTCTGGATTGTTACCCATGCCACATGATAGCGAGGCAAGGAATAGGGAGAGATATCAGCTGAACACCTGGCTGCAAGGATGGTGAAAGAGGGAGGATTTCAGGTTCTTGGGTAATTGGGTCTCATTCTGGGGAAGGTGGGACTTATACAAAAGGACGGTCTTCACTTGAACCAGAGGGGTACTAATACCCTGGGGGGATATTTGCTGGTGCTATTCGGGTGGGTTTAAACTAGCTCAGCAGGGGGATGGGAACCGGAGGTGGAGCTGCAGTGCACAGGAGGATGAGAGTAGGAAGGACAGGGACAGGATTTCAGGGTCACAGGAATGTGCTGGCAGACAGCAAAGTGGTTTGAAGTGTGTCTACTTCAACGCCAGAAGTATCCGAAATAAGGTAGGTGAGCTTGCAGCATGGATAGGGACCTGGGACTTTGATGTTGTGGCCATTTTGGAGACATGGATAGAGCAGGGTGAGGGATGGATGTTGCAGGTTCCAGAGTTTAGATCTTTCATTAAAAATAGGCAAGGCAGTAAAAGAGGGGGAAGAGTGGCCTTGTTAGTCAAGGATAGTATAGTGGTGGCTGAGAGAACTTTTGATGAGGACTTGTCTACTGAGGTACTGTGGGCTGAGGTTAAAAACAGGAGAGGAGAAGTCACGGCTTGGAGTTTTTTATAGGCCTTTGCAGAGTTCCAGGGAGGTGGAAGAGAGGATTAGCAACATTATTCTGGGTAGGAGTGGTCATTATGGGGGACTTTAACTTCCCCAACATTGACTGGAAATGTTATAACTCTGGTTTTTGTCCAATGTGTACAGGAGGGTTTCCTAACACAGTATGTCAAAGGGCCAACAAGAGGAGAGGCCACACTGGACCTGGTGCTTGGTAATGAACCAGGCTAGGTGTTTGATTTAGTTGGAGGTGAGCACTTTGGAGAGAGTGACCATAATTCAGTTACATTTAGTTTAGCGATGGAAAGGGATCAGTACATGCCACAGGTCAAGAGTTATCGATGGGGCAAGGGCAATTATAATGTGATTAGGCAGGAATTAGGAATTGGGGTAACAAAATGCAGGGGATGCAGACAATGGAAATGTGGAGCTGGTTTAAGGAACAGATATTGCGTGTCCTTGATAGGTATGTCCCTGTCAGGCAGGGAGGAAGTGATAAGGTAAGGGAATTGTGGTTTACTACAGAAATTGCATCTTTTGTTACAAAGAAGGAGGAGGCCTATGTGTTGATGACGCAAGATGTTTCAGATGAGAAAGTTACAGATCAGCTAGGAAGGATTTAAAGAGAGAGTTAAGAAGAGCAAAGAGAGGACACGAGCAGTCTTTAGCAAATAGAATAAAGGACAACCCTAAAGCTCTCTATTGGTATGTGAGGAATAAAAGGATGATTAGGATAGGAATAGGGCCATTCAAAGACAGAAGTGAGAAATTGAGTGAGGACCCTGTGGAGATCGGAGAGGTGCTAAATGAACATTTCTCATCGATTTTCACTCAGGAAAAGGAGAATATTGTAGAGGAGAAGAATGAGGTACGAGATATTGGACTTGAAAGGATTGAGGTTAGTTACAAACAGGTGTTATCAATTCTAGAAGGAGTTAAAGTTGACAAGTCCCCTGAGCCAGATGGGATTTAGCCTAGGATTCTCTGGGAAAATAGGGAGGAGGTAGCAGAGCCTTTGGCTTTGATATTTGAGTTGTCATTGTCTACAGGTTTGGTACCAGAGGACTGCAAATGTTGTGCCCTTGTTCAAGAAGGGCAGTAGAGATGACCCAGGTAATTATAGACCAGTGAGCCTTACTTCTGTTGTACATTAGATTACTTACAGTGTGGAAACAGGCCCTTCGGTCCAACCAGTCCACATCGACCCGCTGAAGCACACCCACCCAGATCCATTCCCCTACACCTAACACTTCGGGCAATTTAGCATGGCCAATTCACCTAACCTGCACATCTTTGGATTGTGGGAGGAAACCGGAGCATCCGGAGGAAACGCACGCAGACACAGGGAGAATGTGCAAACCCTACACAGTCAGTCGCCTGAGTCGGGAATTGAATCCGGGTCTCTGGCGCTGTGAGGCAGCAATGCTAACCACTGTGCCACTGTGCCGCTCACTGGCTGTAGGAAAGGTTTTGGAAAGAATTATAAAAGATAAGATTTATAATCATCGAGCAAACAACAATTTGATTTCAGATAGTCAACATGGTTTTGTCAAAGGCAGGTCGTGTCTCACAAACCTCATTGAATTTTTTTAAGAAGGTGACCAAACATGTAGATGAGGGTAGGGCAGTTGATGTGGTATATATGGACTTCAGTAAAGCCTTTGATAAGGTTCCACATGGTCGGCTGTTGGAGAAAATGCAGAGGCATGGAATTGAGGGTGAATTAGCAGTTTGGATTAGAAACTGGCTTTCTGAAAGAAGGCAGCAAGTGGTGGTTGATAGAAACTATTCAGTTCGGAGTCTGGTGACTAGTGGTGGGCTACAAGGATCTGTTTTGGGACCACTGCTGTTTGTCATTTTTATAAATGACTTAGACATAGGCATAGGTGGATGGATTACTAAATTTGCAGATGACACTAAAGTCGGTCGAGTAGTGGACAGTTTGGAAGAATGTTACAGGTTGGAAGGGGACTTGGATAAACTGCAGAATTGGGCTGAAAGATGACAAATGGGAATAACAGGAAGGCAGAATACTGGGTCAATGGAAAGATTCTTGGTAGTGTGGATCCGCAGATGGATCATGGAGTCCATGTATATAGATCCCTGAAAGTTGCCACCCAGGAGGATAGTGCTGTTAAAAAGGCAAACGGTGTGTTAGGTTTCATTTGCAGAGGGATTGAGTTCCGGAGCCACAATATCATGCTGCAACTGTACAAAACGCTGGTGTTGCCACACTTGGAATATTGTGTACAGTTCTGGTCCCCATATTTCGGGAAGGATGTGGAAGCATTGGAAAAGGTGCAGAGGAGATTTACCAGGATGTTGCCTGGTCTGGAGGGAAGGTTTTATGAGGAAAGGCTGAGAGACTTGGGTCGGTTCTCATTGGAAGGAAGAAGGCTAAAGGGGGATTTGATAGAGACATACAAGATGACCAGAGGATTAGATAGAGTAGACAGTGAAAGTCTTTTTGCTAGGATGATGACGTCAGCTTGTACGAGGGGGCATAACTACAAATTGAGGGGTGATAGATTTAAGACTGATGTCAGAGACAGGTTCTTTACACAGAGAGCGGTAAGGGCATGGAATGCCCTACCTGCTAATGTAGTCAACTCAGCCACATTAGGGAGATTTAAACAGTCCTTAGATAAGCACATGGATGATTTTGGGATAGTATAGGGGAACGAGCTGAGAATAGTTCACAGGTCGGCGCAACATCGAGTGCCAAAAGGCCTTTTCTGCGCTGTATTGTTCTATGTTCTATATGTTATCCAATGACCATTTAAATGCCCTTAAAATTAGTCAGTCTATTACTGTTGCAGCCAGGCCATTTCACACCCTTACTACACTCTGAGTAAAGAAACTACATCTGACATCTGTCCTTTATCTATCATCCTTCAATTTAAAACTAGATCCCCTCATGTTGGCTATCACCATCCAAGTAAAAAGGCTCCCACCATCCACCATGTCGAACCCTCTGATTATCTTATGTGTCTCAATTAAGTCACTCCTACACCTTCTTCTCTCTGACAAAAACAGCCTCAAGTCCCTCAGCATTTCCTTGTAAGTCTTCCCTCCATACCAGGCAATATCCTAGTAAATCTCCTCTGAACCCTTTCCAAAACTTCCACATCCTTCCTATAATGCGGTGACCAGAACTGTACGCAATACTCCAAATGTGGCTGTACCAGAGTTTTGTACAGCTGCAGCATGACCTCATGGCTCCGCAACTCAATCCCTCTACCAATAAAAACAAACACACTTCTGAACAATCCTATCAACCTGGGTGGCAACTTTCAGAGATCTTTGTACATAGACACCGAGATCTCTCTGTTCATTTACACTACCAAGAATCTTACCATTAGTCCAGTACCCTGCATTCCTGCCAATCCTTCCAAAGTGAACCACCTCACACTTTTCCACATTAAACTCCATTTGTCATCTCTCAGCCCAGCTCTTCAGCTTATTTATGTCCCTCTGTAACCTGCAACATCCTTTGGCGCTGTCCACAACTCCACCAACCTTAGTCTCATCCGCAAATTTATTAACCTACCCTTCTACACCCTCATCCAGGTCGTTCATAAAAATGACAAACAGCATTGCCCCCAAAACAGATTCTGTGGTACACCACGAGTAACTAAACACCAGAATGAACATTTCCCATCAACTACCACCCTCTGCCTTCTTTCAGCTAGCCAATTTCTGATCCAAACTGTTAAATCACCATTAATCACATTGCTCCATATTTTCTGCAAGAGCCTACCATGGGGAATCTTACCAATAAGCAAACATCTTACCAACCTTACTGAAATCCAGATAAACCACATCAACCACGTTACCCTTATCCACCTTCTCAAAGAACTCAATAAGGTTTGTGAGGCACAACCTACCCTTCACAAAACCGTGTTGACTATCCCTAATCAATTTATTCTTTTCTAGATGATTATACATCCTATCTGTTTTAACTTTTTCCAACACTTTACCCATAACCTAAGTAAGACCCAAGTAAGGGTTGTCTCTACTCCCCTTCTTGAACAAGGGGACAACATTTGCTATCCTCCAGTCTTCCAGCACTATTTCTGTAGACAATGATGACATAAAGATCAAAGCCAAAGGCTCTGCAGTCTCTTCTCTGGCTTCCTAGAGAATCCTAGGATAAATCCCAACTTCCCACTACTTTGCTTGATTGGCCCTAACCTTACTCCTTTATTCTTGATATATGTTTAGAAAGCTTAAGGGTTTTCCTTGATCTTATCCACCAATTACATCTCATGTCCCCTCCTGGGTCTTCTTAGCTCCCTCTTTAGATCTTTCCTGGCTAACTTGGAACTCTCAAGCACCCTAACTGACCCTTCATGTCTCATCCTAACATATGCCTTTTTCTTCCTCTTGACAAGAGCTTCAACCTTTTTAGTAAAACATGGCTCCCTCGCTCGACCACTTCCTCCCTGCCTGACAGGTCCATACTTATCAACAACATGCAGTAGCTGTTCCTTGAATAAGCTCCACATTTCAATTGTGCCCATCCCTTGCAGTTTCCTTCCCCATCCAATGCATCCTAAATATTGTCTCATTGCATCATAATTGCCTTTCCCCCAGCTTTATCTCTTGCCCTGTGGTATATACATATCCCTTTGCATCGCTAAATTAAACATAACCAAATTGTGGTCACTATCACCAAAGTGCTCACCTACCTCCAAATCTATCACCTGGCTGGGTTCATTATCTAGTACCAAATCTAACGTGCCCCCCCCCCCCCCCCCCCCCTCCTTGTTGGCCAGTCTACATACTGTGTCAGGAATCCCTCCTGCACACATTGGACAAAAACTGACCCATCTAAAGTACTTGAACTATAGTATTCCCAGTCAATTAAAGCCCCTACAACAACTACCCTGTTACTCTCACTCCTATCCATAATTATCTTTGCTATCCTTTCCTCTTCATCTCTGGAACTACTCAGAGGCTCATAGAAAATTCCCAACATGGTGACCTCTCCTTTCCTGTTTCTCACCTTAGCCCATACTACCTCAGTAGATGAGTCCTCAACATCCTTTCTGCAACCATAATACTGTCCTTGACTAACAATGCCACATCCTCACCTCTTTTACCATTTTCTCTGTTCTTACTGAAACAACTAAATCCTGGACCCTGCAACAACCATTCTTGTCCCTGCTCTATCCATGTCTCCAAAATGCCCACAATATCAAGGTCCCAGGAACCAACCTATGTTTCACACAGGTGAACCCAGTCCACCCACCTTATTCTGGATGCTCCTGATGGGAAGGTAAATTTAAAGTATGGGCAGAGCACAGCGCTGAGCAGGAGCGGACATGGGTCTGCTGGGTAAATGAGGTTATATATTTGGGTGTTTGCTTTACCTGAAACACTACTCGGGTAGTGTTTAACACCCATCCTCCTCCTCTAACCAAACAAAAAGGATCTGTGCGCCGGATTAGTGACTAGTTTTTTATTTTTTTAGTTTTCACTAGTCTTGTTGGAAATTTAGAATATTGCGAATAGCCGTTGGGCAGTTGAATGTTCCTCCCACTGAATGTAAGAGGGAAAGGTCACCAGTAGTGTCCCTGCTGACTTCCTCTGTGGGAATTGCACCCAACCCCAGCTCCTCAAAAACCATGTTAGGGAACTGGAGCTGGAGCTGGATGAACTTTGGATCATTTGGAAGGCGGAGGGGATTATTGAGAGGGAGGTAGTCACACCTCAGGTACAAGAAGAACGTAGATGGGTTACAGACAGAAGATGGAAAGGGAACTGGCAGGCAGTGCAGGGATCCCTTGTGGCCAATCCCCTCAAATAACAAATATACCGGTTTGGATACTGTTGGAGGGAATGACTTACTATGGGTAAACGATAAGGTACAGGTCTCTGGCACAGAGTCTGTCCCTGTTGTTCAGAAGGGAAGGAGGGAGAGGAGCAGAGCATTAGTCATTAGGGTCTCCATAGTTAGGGGGACAGATAGAAGGTTCTGAGGGAACAAGAGAGAGTCATGGTTGGTGTGTTATCTCCCAGGTGCCAGGGTTCATGATGTGTCAGATCGTGTTTTCAGGATCCTTGAGGGGGAGGGGAAGCACCCCCAAGTCGTGGTCCACATAGGCACCAATGACATAGCTAGGAAAAGGGATGGGGATTTAAGGCGGAAATTCAGGAAGCTAGGGTGGAAGCTTAGAGGTAGAACAAACAGAGTTGCTATCTCTGGCTTGTTGCCCATGCCACGTGCTAGCGAGGTGAGAAATAGGGAGAGAGAGCAGTTGAACACATGGCTACAGAGATGGTGCAGGAGGGAGGGTTTCAGATACTTGTATAATTGGGGCTCTTTCTGGGGTAGGTGGAATCTCTACAAGCAGGATGGTCTTCACCTGAACCAAAGGGGTACCAATATCTGGGAGGCAGGATGGCAAATTTGCTAATGCTCTTCACGAGGGTTTAACCGAATTCAGCAGGAGATGGGAACCGAAACTGGAGTTCCAGTCTCCAGGAGAGTAGTGAGGTCATAAATAAGATTTTAAGATCGTAAGAGCGCACTGGCAAGCAAGACGTTGGTTTGAAGTTAACTATATATATAAAAAAGTTGCTTTTCTTTGTTGTTGAATGCTGCATCTTCTGCCTTTATTCCTCCCGTTCTATCTTCTTCTTTCCTCTTAACAATGATGTAACTGAGTCAGCTGTCTGAAGCACCCACTCCAACATGGATGCTAGTCCCCTCTTCAAAAGGCTTTACAGTGTCTCCAACTATTGGTTTTATAAGGAAGCACACTGTCAATTCATTTTGTTTTTAAAAAATTGTTGACTTGTTTCTGTGGTGTTCATACCACCATAGTGGCCCATGGCCCTAACTGGGCCTTATTTTCACCATTCAGCAGGTCAGTGCACCTGAGGAAGTGTTTATCCATGAATCGGATACCAGGTCCCTTTAAGGATGTGCTCCACACTATGTTAACGTTTGGGTCCAGTGATCCTTGCTCAGAATCTTGGATTCAATTTGCCAAATTGTGTTGGATGTCTTGGGCTCTTAGATTTTTAATCAGTCCATCACATTGTCAAAAGTTTTAGTGAAATTCATATATACTACATCATCTAGTCAGCTCCTTGAGAAAAATCAACCAATATGTTAGAAATCCTCCTGACTAACCAAGCCATGCTGTCTATCCTTGATTCATCCTCACCTTTCCAAGAGGAGATTAATTCTGTCTCTCAGAAATTTTTCCAATAATTTCCCAGGTGCTGGAAGGCCCACAGTTATTCTGAACTAAATGGGGACATGTGTGTTCTTTACTGCTTGGCTATCCCAGGCTGGATGTCTTCCACAAACTTGAAACAAAACATAAATTCACTTTGTGTCAATTGTAGTCAATTGTGGCTGAGAATGATTCACTTCTAGGGAGGGATGGGATTTGGTCAGGTGCTTTCCCATCAATAGAACTTCAATGTGCCCTCAATGGTTCTTTTAAAAACAGCAAAGCATTTTTTTTGCAAACACAGTTGTTAAAGGATGATGGGCCACAAACTCAAATTGGATCATTAATTGGTTCCATTATCTTCTGTCAACCCTCAGTTACTCTTGAGAAGGTGGGGGTGAAACTTTTCTTCAACCTCAGCAGCCTAGGTTGTTGAGATGCTTCAACAGTGCTGTTAGAGAGGCAACAGCAATGATGGACAAATGATAAAGTTAAAAATCGCACAACATCGGGTTATTGTTCACCCTAGCCCAACACCAGCTTCTCCAAATCATGAACAAATGACAGATTTTGCTAACTATTCTCCAAAGTTGTTCATGATCTTTGACATCAGAAAGAAATAAGGAGAACACGTCCCCCATCTACATCAACGGAGCAGAACTTGAAAGTGTTGAGAGTGTCAAATTCCTCAGAATGACAATAACCAATATCCTGCCCTGAACTTCCCACATAGATGCAATGGTCAAGAAGGCACAGCAACACCTCTTCTTCCTCGGGTGGCTCAGGAAATTTGGCATTTCCATAAGGAGCCTCACCAACGTTTACAGATGCGCCACTGAAAGCGTACTGTCTGGGTGCATAACAGCCTGGTATGGCAACTGCTCTGCCCAGGACTGTAAAAAATTACAGAAGCTTGTGTACACAGCCTAGAACATCATGGAAGCCTACCTCCCATCCATGGACTCTATTTACGTGTCTCGTTGTCGAGAAAGGCTGCTAACATCATTGAAGACTTCTCTCACCCCTGTAATGCTCTCCTACAACACCTTCCATCAGGCAAAAGATACAGAAGCTTGAACACATGCACCAGCAGGTTCAAGAACAGCTGCTTCTCGACTGCTATTAGACTGACGAATGGGTCAATAAATAATGTTGATCTTGGTAATCTTGATCTTGCCTTGTGCATGTCTTGTGCAGTATAACCTGCATGCCTCACTCTGTCCAAGTTTATTTTTCACCCTATGATCTATATGCCCTTGCTTATTTTGATCTGCCTGTATTGCTCACAAACAAAGCTTTTCACTGTAGTTCGTGCACATGACAATAAATCAAATCAAAAACAAATGTAACAACATCTTTCTGCAACTTTGTCTTCCTACATTTATCTTTCACTTTAATGCTCTCTCTAACCCTCTCCGATTTTTCTATTTGTTTTCTGTACATTTTCTATATGCTTCTTTGCACGTTTTCACCATCAGACTGTATTTCATCAGCTTACCTCTAACTTTTCTTGAAAAACACAGACAGATCCAAGCTTCATCAAAGTCAAAGCCTACAACCAATCTGAGCATTGTGGAATCAGACTGGGCTCAAAAACAGTTTTAAAAAAAGGAGAAATGATATGTTGCTTGAACCTCAACCGAGCAACATGTTCAGTGAGACTAGCTTTCAGAGTTAATGATATCTAACTAGTTAGCGTGAAGCTTTTAGCAGCTGACAAACCCTCACTAATCGAGACCAGCCATGCTGGCTCAGCACCATGCTATCGACTGATGATTCAAGATGAATGTGGAAGATATCAAGTGGTCGCAATAAAAGGTAAATCATTTTGGGGGCAATGATGGTGTAAGGATAATGTTTGCAGGCCTAGCTACTCAGGCTAATGTTCTGAGCCATAGGTTCAAATTCCATTGTAGCTGGTGGAAGTTAAATTCAGTTAATAAATTCGGAGGAAAAATAATGGTGCCATAAAACTGTTACTGACTGTCACAAAACCCCAGCTGGTCCACTAATACTTACCTGCCACCTTTACCTGGTCTGGCCTACATTATAACTCCAGACCCACAGCTATGTGGTTGACTCATAACCACCCTCTGAAATGGTTAGCAAGCCACTCAGTTGGCAACGGGCAACAAATGCAGTCACTGCCAACCATGCCCATATACCATGAAAGACTAAAGGGGAAAAAGATGATGTTGATTGTTACTGCCAGTTCTTCTTATGCTTAATGCTATATTCAGCTGACTGCTTTAACAATTGTGAACAAACAGTAGGACCAAAGTAACAAGATCACCCCATAATTGAGGAATGGGAACTTCCAAGCTGGTAATTGCCTTCAGCTCTTCCTCTCAGGGGCTTGCTGAACGTTTGGTCAGCCTGATCAGTAACAATGAGAGTCGGTGCCACCTGGTGGGGAAGATTGAAATGTCCAAGCTAGACCCCTAAAGGTGAGAAGAAATTTGCCTTTGTCATTTAAAAAAATTTTACACCTCTTTAGAAAAGGACCCAAATGGTTGTAAAATTGTTCTTTAGAAAGCCAGCTAGTCACATCAGATGTGGTAGTTGCTGATACTGGGGATTGGTTGGCACCTAGAATGCACCGTTAGGAGCATTTCATGCAGGTACTTGTCATTTCCAGTGGAGCCAGTGCCAAAGGCAACCAGTGGTCAGGATCTTGAAGACGTGGCCCAAGTAATCTCTGAGTCAAAGGTCAACTTGGTTTGTCTGTGAAAATACACTTTGTTCTTCAATCAAAGGGGATTATAAAATACATTTCCATTCTTTTGCTCTGCAGACTTGAGGCTCCTGTTAAGAAACTGAGCAGAGAAATCAGCTGCCCCTTGGGTGATCAGTTAAAACGAAGTTGTCAGATCTCCAATTTCAAATCTCTGATTGGACCTCTCAGTCTGTAGATCTCTGAGCCAGTAGAGAAAATGCCTTAATTTTAGCTGATCAATCTATGACTGTCAACCCTAAATGAGGGTCTGACATTTTCTCTGCAGGTATAAAGACTGTGGGATATATTTTCACCTTTAGCTAAGTCTTGCTTCTTTCTGCATCAATGGTGCTGAGGTGGAGATGGTCAAGTTCTTGGGAGTGATGATCACCCATATCAATGCAATGGTCAAGAAAGCACAACAATGTCTCTACTTCCTCAGGAAGTGAAGGAAATTTGGCATGCCCACAAGGAATCTTACCAATTTTTATAGATGCACCATGGAAAGTATTCGATTTGGATGCATCACAGCATGGTATGGCCACTGCTCTTCCCAAGATGGTAAGAAACTATAGAGAGTCAGTCCATCACACAAACCAGTCTACCATCCATTGACTGCATTCATACATCCCACTGCCTTGGTCAAGTAACCAACATAATCAAAGACCCCTCTCTTCCACCCTCTCAGGCAGAAGATGTAAAAGTTTATATGCACATACAAATAGATTTAAGAGCAGCTTCTTCCTGGCCGTTATTAGACTTCTGAATGGAACTGTAACATTGGATTCTTTGCTCTGTTCTATCATCTAATGCACTTTTTATGATATGATCTGCCTGTGCTGCAAGCAAAACAAAACTTTTCACTGTAGCTAGGTACATGTGACAATAATAAGTCAAAGCACATCTTCCATTGACTTCACTGCACCAATAGTGGCTACATCAATATAAAAGTCTATTATTTATACAATTTTTATGCTGTAGTATTAAAGAAACGAAAGATATAAAACAGTGAGCTGTCTTAGTGTTTCTTTTCAAATAAAACAAGAGTTGGCCTTTTGGCCCCATGTGAGCCTACTCTGCCATTCAATACAATCACCACTGATCCAACCCTTCTCACATGTACTTTCTACTCTTTCCCCATTACCATTGATTCTCCACTGATGAAGAATCTGTTTCAGCCTGAAGTATACATAAGGACTCTGCCTATACAGCTCTTTGTAGCAAGGAGTTCCAAAGACTCCCAACTCTCTGTGGGACAAACTTGATCCTAATCTCACTCTTAAATTAGCACCCCTTAATTCTGAGACTATACCTTCTGGTCCTTGACTCTCCCATGAGGGGACACACGCTCTCAGCATTTACCGTGTCAAGCCCCTTAAGAAGGCAAAAGTGAGGACTGCAGATGCTGGAGATCAAAGTCAAGATTACAGTGGTGCTGGAAAAGCACAGCAGGTCAGGCAGCATCCGAGGAGCAGGAAAATCGACATTTCAGGCAGGAGCCCTTCATCAGGAATTCAGCCCTTCCTGATTAAGGGCTCCTGCCCGAAACGTCGAAGTCCATTAAGAATCCAATATGTTTCAATGACACCATCTCTCAACCTTTGAATGAACTATTCAATTAATGTCACTCCTCCATCTCCTCTTACAGCTCTACAAATCAGTTGTTTGTTGATTTATCTAATCATTTTGTAATTTTACTTATACAGTCTACACATACAGTGTGAAACATCATATCCAGCCCACATCGGAAAGTCTGTAGAGTAAAAGTTGATTTTGCTTATTGAAACTCATGGTCAGAGTTTTCTTAAAATGGTGGATTTCTGCAGCAATAGGAGACTGCAGTACCTGTTTTCTACAGGTTGCAACGTATCAAAGTTGTGAGCTGCATATGGAGATGGGAATTCAAGGTAAGGATGGATGGACTCATATAAATTTGTCACCAGCAGTTAGGCCAGCCCATGCATAATGAGTCTCTTTCAAAACCTCACACTTTCTCTCCAATGGAAACCTTACTGAGGCCTTACACTTTGAGACTGTCAGATAATCCAGCATGGGACTGTCTTCCTGAAGTGATGTAGCGCTGTAATACAATCGTCAAGTTTAGATAATGAGCAGAGTCCATGAGCTGAACCTTACGGGATTTTAGCTAAATCCAAATTCCGTTGAGACTTTTGCCTCAGTCTGGCTAGTTTTTTTCAATATATTTTACTAAGCTCACCTCAACCTGACTTTTGACGGAACGCTACTCATGGCCCCCCCCCAACACAATAACAGCACAGAGGTGGAACGAGTGAAGAGTGTCAAGATCCTGGGAGTTGTCATCCACAACAAGCTTTCTTGGACTCTTCATGTGGACGCACTGGTTACAAAGGCCCAACAACATCGCTTCTCCCTCAGGCAGCTGAGGAAATTTGGCAAGACAGTGAACACCCTTTGCCAACTTTTATAGATGCATCATCGAGAGCATTCTGTCTGGATGTATCACTACCTGGTATGGCAACTGTACCATTCAAGATCGGAGATGGTTACAGAGAGTGGTGAACTTGGCCCGGACAATCACAAAGGCCAACCTCTCATCTATAGAATCCATCTACCAGGCCCACTGTCAAGGAAAGGGCTGCCACCATTCTCAAGGATCAATCCCACCCGAGCAGTGTTTTTCTATAACCTCCACCATCGGGGAGAAGGTACAGAATCCTGAACACATGCACCAACCGGTTTTGCAAAGGTTTCTACCCTACTGTTGTTAGAATACTGAGTGGACTCACAAACTCTTAACATTCACCTTTACCTGTGTTTTTGTTTTTGCCACTGATGACCTATTATTTACTTATCTACGCTACTTAACTCTGTGATCTGCCTGTATTGCTCACAAGACAATGCTTTTCACTGTGCCTCGGTACACGTGACAATAAATTCAATTCAATTCAATTCAGTTCAAAGACTGTATATCCCAACCCAATAGCATCCCTCACAACCGATCGTGGCTCCCATTTTATCACACATTGCTCCCAGAATAACTCACCCCTCAGCACATAGAACATAGAACATAGAACATAGAACAATACAGCACAGAACAGGCCCTTCGGCCCACGATGTTGTGCCGAACTTCTATCCTAGATTAAGCACCCATCCATGTACCTATCTAAATGCCGCTTAAAGGTCGCCAATGAATCTGACTCTACCACTCCCACGGGCAGCGCATTCCATGCCCCCACCACTCTCTGGGTGAAGAACCCACCCCTGACATCTCCCCTATACCTTCCACCCTTCACCTTAAATTTATGTCCCCTTGTAACACTCTGTTGTACCCGGGGAAAAAGTTTCTGACTGTCTACTCTATCTATTCCTCTGATCATCTTATAAACCTCTATCAAGTCACCCCTCATCCTTCGCCGTTCCAACGAGAAAAGGCCGAGAACTCTCAACCTATCCTCGTACGACCTACTCTCCATTCCAGGCAACATCCTGGTAAATCTTCTCTGCACCCTCTCCAAAGCTTCCACATCTTTCCTAAAGTGAGGCGACCAGAACTGCACACAGTACTCCAAATGTGGCCTAACCAAAGTCCTGTACAGCTGCAACATCACCTCACGACTCTTGAATTCAATCCCTCTGCTAATGAACGATAATACTCCATAGGCCTTCTTACAAACTCTATCCACCTGAGTGGCAACCTTCAAAGATCTATGTACATAGACCCCAAGATCCCTCTGTTCCTCCACCTGACCAAGAACCCTACCATTAACCCTGTATTCCGCATTCTTATTTGTTCTTCCAAAATGGACAACTTCACACTTGGCAGGGTTGAACTCCATCTGCCACTCCTCAGCCCAGCTCTGCATCATATCTAAGTCCCTCTGCAGCCGACAACAGCCCTCCTCACTGTCCACAACTCCACCTATCTTTGTATCATCTGCAAATTTACTGACCCACCCTTCGACTCCCTCATCTAAGTCATTAATAAAAATTACAAACAGCAGAGGACCCAGAACTGATCCCTGCGGAACTCCACTTGTAACTGGACTCCATGCTGAATATTTACCATCTACTACCACTCTCTGACTTCGACCGGTTAGCCAGTTTTCTATCCAATTGGCCAAATTTCCCTCTATCCCATGCCTCCTGACTTTCCGCATAAGCCTACCATGGGGAACCTTATCAAATGCCTTACTAAAATCCATGTACACTACATCCACTGCTCTACCCTCATCCACATGCTTGGTCACCTCCTCGAAGAATTCAATAAGACTTGTAAGGCAAGACCTACCCTTCACAAATCCGTGCTGGCTGTCCCTAATCAAGCAGTGCCGTTCCAGATACTCGTAAATCCTATCCCTCAGTACCCTTTCCATTACTTTGCCTACCACAGAAGTAAGACTAACTGGCCTGTAATTCCCGGGGTTATCCCTATTCCCTTTTTTGAACAGGGGCACAACATTCGCTACTCTCCAGTCCCCTGGTACCACCCCCGTTGCCAGTGAAGACGAGAAGATCATTGCCAACGGTACTGCAATTTCCTCTCTTGCTTCCCACATAATCCTAGGATATATCCCGTCAGGCCCGGGGGACTTGTCTATCCTCAAGTTGTTCAAAATGTCCAACACATCTTCCTTCCTAACAGGTATCTCTTCTAGCTTATCAGTCCGTTTCACACTCTCGTCTTCAACAATACGGTCCCTCTCGTTCGTAAATACTGAAGAGAAGTACTTGTTCAAGACCTCTCCTATCTCTTCCGACTCAATACACAGTCTCCCACCACTGTCCTTGATCGGACCTACCCTCGTTCTTGTCATTCTCAGGTTTCTCACATACGCATAGAATGCCTTGGGGTTATCTTTGATCCTATCCGCCAGGGATTTTTCATGCCCTCTCTTAGCTCTCCTAATCCCTTTCTTCAGGTCCCTTCTGGCTATCCTGTATCCCTCCACTGCTCTGTCTGAACCTTGTTTCCTCAACCTTATGTAAGCCTCCTTCTTCCTCTTTACTAGACATTCAACCTCCCTCGTCAACCAAGGCTCCCTCACACGACCATTTCTTTCCTGCCTGATCGGTACATACATATCAAGGACACGTCGTATCTGCTCCTTGAAAAAGTCCCACATTTCCACCACATCCTTCCCTGACAGCCTATGCTCCCAACGTATGCTCCTCAAATCCTGTCTTACAGCATCGTAATTTCCCTTCCCCCAATTGTAGAAACTTCCTTGTTGTGCGCACCTATCTCTCTCCATAACCAAGGTGAAAGTCACAGAATTGTGGTCGCCATCACCAAAATGTTCACCCACTAACAAGCCCACCACTTGTCCCGGTTCGTTACCGAGTACCAAATCCAATATGGCCTCCCCTCTGGTTGGACAATCTACATACTGCGTTAGAAAAGCTTCCTGGACACACTGCACAAACACCGCCCCATCCAATCTACTTGATCTAAAGAGCTTCCAATCAATATTTGGGAAGTTGAAGTCGCCCATGACTACGACCCTGTGGCTTCTGCACCTTTCCAAAATCTGTTTCCCAATCTGTTTCTCCACATCTCTGCTGCTATTGGGGGGCCTATAATAAACACCCAACAAGGTGACTGCACCTTTCCTATTTCTGACTTCAGCCCATACTACCTCCAGAGGCAGATCCCCCTCAAACTTCCTTTCTGCAGCCGTTATACCATTTCTAATTAGCAATGCCACCCCCCCTCCTTTTTTACCACCCTCCCTAATCTTACTGAAACATCTGTACCCAGGAACCTCCAACAGCCATTCCTGTCCCTCATCTATCCATGTTTCCGTGATGGCTACAACATCGTAGTCCCAGGTACCGATCCACGCCTTAAGTTCACCCACCTTATTTCTGATACTCCTTGCATTGAAGTATACGCACTTGAGCCCATCTCTGTGTCTGTAAGTAGTCCCTGTCAGTGCTACCTTCTCCACAGCCTCCCTACAGTCTTGGACATCCTGACACACAGCTAGCTTACTTGCTGGACTACAAGTCCGGATCCCATCCCCCTGCCAAATTAGTTTAAACCCCCCCGAAGAGTGCTAGCAAACCTACCCCCCAGGATATTGGTGCCCTTCTGGTTCAGGTGCAACCCGTCCTGTTTATACAGGTCCCACCTTCCCCAGAATGCAGTCCAATTGTCCAAATATCTGAAGCCCTCCCTCCTACACCATCCTTGCAGCCACGTGTTCAACTGCACTCTCTCCCTATTCTTTGCCTCTCTGTCACGTGGCACCGGCAACAACCCAGAGATGACGACTCTGTCTGTCCTAGCTTTTAGCTTCCAGCCTAACTCCTTGAGCTCTTGAATGACCTCCCCGCCCCTCTTCCTACCTATGTCGTTGGTGCCAATGTGTACCACGACTTCTGGCTGCACACCCTCCCCCTTAAGGATTCTGAAGACATCAGCGTTCCTGTGTCTGTGCCATCTTTAAAAGCCTACTGTGCAACTGGGCAAGCATTGTCAGCCCAGAGCTACCCTGCACAGTTCCTGATGTTTGCCTCAAAGGGGGCACACAGGGGAAATCTGGCGTCTCACTCTGTGGGCAGGGAGCTGGTGGTTCTGCTGGATGGGATGGTGCAGATATCTTTTTCCCCTGGAACCAGCAGTGGAAGCCATAATACCAGGCTATGCCAATCCGTTCTGAGGTTGCATTCTCAGCCATCTGGAGGAATGGCCAGCACTGAAAGAAAAGGGCCAATGACCTTTCCCACTCTGCCAGTGTAAGTACCACCAATGCCTCACAGTCTCTCAATCTCTATCATTGTACCCTATTTCACCAAGGTTCATTCTCTACCACTCTCAATATTGCCTGAGTATCTTCCTTCACTCATCCACAAACGCCACTACCATGACCTCCCCACTTACACCAAAGGATAAAAACTGTGCCACCCACTTTTATCTCTCCTAGCAACTGCCTTTCCTCTCATTCTTGAAAGAAAGCTGTAAGCATCAAGTTTGTTGATGGGGGCTGGCCATTTAGTTCCTCACCCCTGATGTGGAAATTGTCCTGACTCTGACCTCTCCGAGTGGCTGACTATCTGTTTCCAAGCCCCTGGGCTAGTATCAGAGGCTGTTCTGCCTGCGCTGAGACGCCTGAGCAAAGGCCATCTCATTTGGTTTGACTGATTACTATTACAAGCTTCCTGGCTTGGTGTCTGCACTAAATGGCAAGACAAGGCAGAAGTAATATGAACCTCATATCTCTGGCCGAAGGGACCAAGTGCAGAATGACATGGCATGGCAACGATGCCATAAGCATTCAGGCAGGGACACAGTATGCGAATGAGTGCTGTGGCAGCAAATGAAGAGCCTGGAGATGGAGCCTGCTCCAGTCTATGCACTGGCTGTATCTCCCTGAGTTCACACTGTTCTTGCTGCAGCATGACAATGAAGCATTGGTGAAGTACTGAAGTGCAGAGCATCCTGTAAGTGGATCGGAGATATACCATGAGGGTTCAGGGAGACTGGCACATATCAGATGCCAACATTCGTGGATGGAGGCTCTGTTGTTTGGTGCCAACGGCACTTGCTCTGAGATATTGGTTTCCAGAGTCCAAGATGGAGATCGGCAAGCTGAACTCACCGGGTACCCTGTTCGGATTTCCATGTCTAGTTTTCTCGATGTCTAGCTTATTTGGGGAGCGTTGGTAAGCTAGGATGCTGACTATTAATGAGTTGAGTTGGGCCATCAATAAGGCATTTAGCAACCAATATTCTCCATTAATTTACAATTTATTGCCCCGTCTGAATGACGTGGGCTATGACACAATTTGTGACAGAATTGAGTGAGGAGTCCAGCAATGCTGAGCTTGACATCAGAAACATCTCTCTCCACCTTTTGTGCTTTCACAAGTGGTGTGTCAGAGCTCCGGACTGACAATGCTTATCCATTTTACAAGATGGTGCTAGTGCCAGGGCTGCCTGTCAGTTCCGGATATCTTGGCAATGGCATGTTGTTCTGGGAATGGCTCAGTGGAGGTTAAGATGAGAATCAGGCAAGAGGGGTGCCGTAAATGTGGAGGTCAGTAGTTAATGAGGTGAGTTTGGTAAGAAACAGTGAGAAACTTCATTGGGCCTCAGAGTAAAATTGCCCTGAAGTATCCAACACAACCGAAACTTAGCCAGAAAAACATATGATTCAACGCAATGGCTACTTTTTTAAAAAGTCCAAGTGGTTTGTGATGCAAGAAATAGCCCCCTTTCAATTTAGTGATCTGTAATTTCTAAAAAGAATCGACTGCCCTTTTCTTTGGTTGCCAACTGTCAAGTGTGGAATTTAATCACTTTTTAAATCATAGCTCCGTATCTTTGAGTCCATATTAAAAAAAAAGCTCACTTATTTTATTTTAAATGCTATTATTGTTAGACTTTGGCTAACCTCCAACTCAGGGAAAGAACTGGACAGTGTTTAACTTTCACTGCAGTCCTCTTCAATTGAGGTTAATGAGCTCTATCTCAAACTGCTTTCACTTCACCTCCCTCCCACAGTTGCTTTTTACCTGATTATTTTCCCATTTAAACAGGATATTGTCTTTCTGCTCCTTTCAATTTACTTTAACTCTAACCCAACCTCCCTCCACATTTTTTGTAAATGTTTAAGAAGAAAAAGGCAATTCCTGTCAATATGAATGAAGACAAGCTTCATTTAGCAGGATGGATTCAAGTAGATCCAGCAGAGTGGATTTGGTTAGGTCCAGCAGAGTGGACTCAAGTAGATCCTGCAGGGTGGACTTGAGTAGGTCCAGCAGAGTGGACTCGAGTAGGTCCAGCAGGGTGGACTTGAGTAGGTGCAGCAGGATGATCTTGAGTAAGTCCAGCAGGATGGACTTGGTTAGGTCCAGCAGGGTGGATTTGAGTAGGTCCAGCAGGGTGGACACGAGTAGTTCCAGCGGGGTGGACTTGGTTAAGTGCAGCAGGGCGGATGTAGTTAGGTCCAGCAAGGTGGTCTTGAGTAGGTCCAGCAGACTGGACTTGGTTAGGTCCAGCAGGGTGGACTTGGTTAGGTCCAGCAGGGTGGACTTGAGTAGGTCCAGCAGACTGGACTCGAGTAGGTCCAGCAGAGTGGACTCGAGTAGGTCCAGCAGACTGGACTCGAGTAGGTCCAGCAGAGTGGACTTGCTTAGGTCCAGCAGGGTGGAGTTGAGTAGACCCAGCAAAGTGGACTTGGGTAGATCCAGCAGGGTGGACTTGGTTAGGTCCAGCAGGATGGACTCAAGTAGGTCCAGCAGAGTGAACTTGGTTAGGTCCAGCAGGGTGGACTTGGTTAGGTCCAGCAGTGTGGTCTTGCTTAGGTCCAGCAGGGTGGACTTGGTTAGGTCCAACAGGGTGGACATAGTTAGGTCCAGCAGGGTGGTCTTGACTAGGTCCAGCAGAGTGGACTCGAGTGGGTCCAGCAGGGTGGTCTTGGTTAGGGTCCAGCAGGGCGGACGTGGTTAGGTCCAGCAGGGTGGTCTTGAGTAGGTCCAGCAGAGTGGACTTGAGTAGGCCCAGCAGGGTGGACTTGGTTAGGTCCAGCAGGGTGGTCTCGAGTAGGTCCAACAGGGTGGGCCTGAGTAGGTCCAACAGGGTGGACTTGGTTAGGTCCTCAGAGTGGACTTGAGTAGGCCCAGCAGAGTGGACATGGGCAGATCCAGCAGGGTGGACTTGGTTAGGTCCAGCAGGGTGGATTCAAGTAGGTCCAGCAGAGTGGACTTGGTTAGGTCCAGCAGGGTGGACTTGAGCAGGTCCAGCAGGGTGGACTTGTTTTTACCTCGAGTAGGCCCAGCAGAGTGGACTCGAGTAGGTCCATCAGTGTGGTCTCGTGCAGGTCCAGCAGACAGGACTTGAGTCGGTCCAGCAGGGTGGACCTGAGTAGGCCCAGCAGAGTGGACTTGATTAGGTCCAGCAGGGCGGACATAATTAGGTCCAGCAGGGTGGTCTCAAGTAGGTCCAGCAGAGTGGACTTGGTTAGTTCCAGCAGGGTGGACTTGGTTAGGTCCAGCAGGGTGGACTTGGTTAGGTCCAGTAGGGCGGACGTGGTTAGGTCCAGCAGGGTGGTCTCAAGTAGGTCCAGCAGAGTGGACTTGAGTAGGTCCAGCAGGGTGGACTTGGTTAGGTCCAGCAGAGTGGACTTGGTTAGGTCCAGCAGGGTGGACCTGAGTAGGTCCAGCAGAGAGGACTTGAGTCGGTCCAGCAGGGTGGACCTGAGTAGGCCCAGTAGAGTGGACTTGATTAGGTCCAGCAGAGTGGACTTGAGTAGGCCTAGCAGAGTAGTCTCGAGTAGGTCAGCAGAGTGGACTCTAGTCGGTCCATCAGGATGGTCTCGAGTAGGTCCAGCAGAGTGGACTTGAGTAGGTCTAGCAGAGCGGACTTGAGTAGGTCCAGCAGGGTGGTCTCGAGTAGGTCCAGCAGGGTGGTCTCGAGTAGGCCCAGCAGAGAGGACTTGAGTTGGTCCAGCAGAGTGGACTCGAGTAGGTCCAGCAGGGTGGACTTGAAAAGGCCCAGCAGAGTGGACTCGAATAGGTCCAGCAGAGTGGACTTGAGTAGGTCCAGCAGAGTGGAATTAAGTAGGTCCAGCAGAGTGGACTTGAGTAGGTCCAGCAGAGTGGAATTAAGTAGGTCCAGCAGAGTGGACTTGAGTAGGTCCAGCAGGGTGGAATCAAGTAGGTCCAGCAGGGTGGACTTGAGTAGGTCCAGCAGGGTGGAATCAAGTAGGTCCAGCAGAGTGGACTGGAGTAGGTTCAGCAGCATGGCCTCAAGTAGGTCTAGCAGAGTGGTCTCGAATAGACTGAGCAGCATGGACTTGAGTAGGTCCAGCAGCATGGACTCGAGCAAGTCCGGCAGGGTGGACTCAAGTAGGCTGAGCAACATGTACTTAAGTAGACCCAGCAGGGTGAATGTGAGTAGGCTGAGCAGTGTGGACTTGAGTAGGCTCAGCAAGGTGAACTCGAGTAGGATGAGCAGTGTGGACTTGAGTAGGCCCAGCAGCATGGACTTATAACAGAAGCATTGGAGGCAATTTTGGGGCCAGTACGAGATCTGGACGCATCAGCAGCAGCTGTACTGGCGAGGTGGGCCCAAAGCAGACACTTGGAGGTGGTAGAGTTGGGTTTGCATCAGCGCAGTACACGGCAGCATTGGTGGTGTCTGCATTGGCGAGGTTCATCATGGACCTGGCGTCAGTAGAGGTGAGATGGCACCGAAGAGTGGCTGATTTTCATTTCAGCGATGGCAGCACAGCAAATGAGACTGGTGCCTAGGCCTAAGGCTCATGGTGGAACACTTAACAAGAAGGACTATAAAGTTGGACACGTTTTCTTAATTTCTTCAGTTTTCTACTTTTATGTTCTATGCTGTGATTTATTTCTCTGTGATTTAAGATGGCGCCAGAGAGTGGCAATAGTATATAACACATTTCACTGTATTTTGTAATAAGATAGACATGACAATAAATAACTCAAATCAAATCAAAACAATTGCCCGGTCAAGCAGACATAAAAGATCCCTTGGCACGAATTCAAAGAAGAGCAGCCTCATCATCCCCAACATCCTGATCAATGTATCTCTTTCAGTCACGCTCACAAAATCAGATCTTCAACCACTGCTGTTTGGGAGCGCTTGCTATGTGAAATTTGGCTGTCATGTTTCCTACACTGATACACTTCAAAAGTATTACAGAACAGAGAGACATGTTGCTAAAGCTTTTTGTCCTGCACTCATCAGGACAAGCACAAGAATACTCAATTTGAAATAGAGATTACAAAATAAAATTATAACAACTTATTAGAGCTACCATATTCAAATACATTTCAAACTGAAAAAGATGTCTTCTATAAATCCTTTTCAAGTGATCAATCTATTTAAAAATGGCATTCCTCCATTTGCAACCTCAAAGATGGATAATATTTTAATGACATCTTAAAATTGCCAATTAAGATATGGACACAGCACCCCCTGCAAAAAAAGCTGGTTCTTAAACTCATTAGAATTCATAATAGCTCAGCTATCAAAGAATATGTCATCAATACAGTCCATTTGAACAGAAACAGAGGACTTTCTTTTAAGCTGATGTTCATCTCCATTTCAAAACATATTGCCAATTAATGAAATCCACCAGATCAGAGCTTAGATTTTGATTTTACTTTGAAAACAAGTCCATTTTTAAATGCTATGAAGGTGTCTACACATTTAAGTTTCAGTCTAAAACATGTCAGGAAAGCTTTTCAGGAGAATTTTCTAAAGTATTGAATATTGTATATTATTTTCTCCATTGGGAAAAGTACTGTAATTAATGTGTGCAATAATTGGAAATGTAATGAGCAAATTACCTTTGCAAGGCAGAGCCATAAGATGAAGCACTGCTTTAAAAGAGATCTTCATTATCATATTGCACATAACCACAATATTTGAAATTAGAGTACACAATTTGCACTTATTTTTCAGAATGTTGCCAAAACTCTTCAGTAGGCTTCCTCCAGTGGTTACAACCTCTCTAATGATGTGTTTTTAGGTCTCCCAAAAATGCACACCAGCATCTAAAAATAGTGTGCAGGAGGAACTGCACTTTTCTTGCAATCCTTACAAAGGAGACTTCGGTTTCAGAAAAGGGACATTGTGTGCCCAAGACCATTCCAACTTGTAAAAAGACCACATGAAGTGATGTACAGTCAAGAAGGCAGAAAAATATTGTTTTTCTATCAAAGAAACGTGTGTTTACCATTTTGCAATCTAATTCAGACATCCATTGGGAGATGAAAATCAGCCCCATATTATCTATATTCAATTAAGTTTCATTTTGAGTGAGTTTAAATGAAGTCCAATGTGTAGGAATCAAAGAAGTTATTAAAAATAATCCGTACAATGTAGATATGTGATTGCAGTGTCCACAGGGCTTGAAGGACAAGGATGCATGAATTATGAATTGGGGTTGTGTTCGCTGAACGCATAAATATTTGTTTATGCTGTGTGTGGACTTTACAGCTAAGTACTACTGAAATGGAATTTGTAGGCAAAATTTTAAGATTTAGTATCTCAGTTAGCCAAAAATCAGGACTTTCTTTTTTTCTTTTGAACTAGACTTTGAAATAATATGTATCTGAGAAATTGTTTATGTTCAGGTGAGCGATGAAGTCAAAATATATACAAAGCAATTCTAATAATAAGGTTGCAGGCATGATCTGTATTCACCCGAGTGTTTCTCAGAGCTCCTCCTCGCCTTGGTTGCAAAGAAAATGAGTCCTAAACAAACCCAGCTGCGTAGCGGGTCGAATTGTGTAAAATTTAAAGAACGAGACAGCTTCTTCTGTAACAGAAAGGAAAGTACAGATTTTGCAGGATGAATGCTGGAGAGGCTATAAACCATCCTCATTCTTCTGTCACCTGTATTGTGAAGTGAATAACTTTTAAAGGACAGCGCAAATGCATTCAGCTCCAAGTCTACACATGCAAACTAAGGAAGTTCATCACTTATCTATAATGAGCTGGTATGAATATAACTAGTTACCTGCATAAATAGGAAACACTTTTATGCAATGGTAGAGAAACTCTGAGAAGTGTAAATTCCCACATTTCATTTATCTTATTTCTCTGTGCACAGACTGTACAGGAATGATTTAGAACCTTCTTATGTAGTTACTGACATTTTTTCTGAATAAAGTGTATTTTTGAAATAAAAATTAATGAGTTGGTATGCAACACTGTCACTACTACAATGGAGTATTCCCCACCTACCATCATACAATCTTTGCTAAAATAACCAGATCACTCAGGGGACAATATCCCACTTAAACCAGGAAATCCTCCTGAAATTTGGGAAATTCCCTTCCTGGAAGTCCTTACAACAGCCATCCTGAAGAAAATTAGAGCAAGCAGTAAAATACCCCAATGAACAAAAGAGGTTGCCAGTTTTTACTGGTCCTGTTGCCATGTTTGTAAGATGATTGGTCTTGTTAAATTTCAGGAATTTTCATCAAATTACGCTGACCCTCCTGCAAAAACTGAACAAAAACTTCTTAAAGGTATGTATGAATGCTTTTCACAAGAAAAATGAAGAAATTGTTAAATTATAAGTACATTGGAATAAGAGATCCCCTACGTACAGGCATTCTATGGGCTTCCTCCTCAAAGTCTTCCATATCCCACTGCATCGATTACTTTGTAAGATTGTCATTTGTGTGTGAAACAAATGCTCACTGCTGGCTGATATTCTCCAGTTAGGAACTGTAACCAATGGATCCAGCCGCAACCGGGGTTATCATGATTGTTGCTGCAAAGCAGTGAGGGCACAAAGAGAAGGAGGAGGAGGAGAAGCAAATACGTAATCAAGCCCAGGATCTGCAGTAAACTCTAGCAGCTGCTGAACAGCCTCCACATGAAGAATTCACAGTTCAAGATTCTCTGAGGAGGTGCAGGAGGTAAACGAGGCCCAGATTCAATCATTCTCAATGCTATTTCCTGAGGATGAACAAGGTGCAGTGTCACCACAGACTGAGGATATCCAGGACACTGTCACAGAACTCTGTCATCTGCTTGGAGCAGGCCTTGGAACCTGAAGGAGTGGGTGACCATTCTGTCCTGGTGACGGTCAAGGTGACAGCCTCATGGAACAGCTTTGCAACTGGCTGGTTCCATGGATCCATTGAGGACCCATGTGGCCTCCCTCAATCCCCAACCTACAAAGGCCGTTACTGATGAAATTTTGCCTGATCACGCAGCTTCACCTCATTTCCCCAGTGGCAGGATCAGAGCTGTAGCCTAGGCTTCCCCCAGTTACAGAGCACTATGGATGAGACATTGCATTGAGAGCGCTGTAACATAACCCAGCAGATTTCATCACCTGAACTTGCTTCCATTCACTCAATGTAGAAGTTATCTGTGATAATCACTACTACTCTTAGAGCTGCATTAAATATCTCACCATGATGCCTATGTTGGTGATAATTGTCAGATTTCTGCCTCACTTCCAGACCTAGATGGTTGCTAGGTGAGGCAGGTTACCCACAGCAACCATAATTGATGATGCATCAATTTCAGACTGAGATGTGGAGAGTAGAGTCTTTGCATATATTTAAAGCTGAGGTAGATTATTGATCAGTCAGGAAGTAAAGGATATTGGGGAAAGGGCAAGAAAATGGACCTGAAGAGTACTGGATCATTCAATGAGCCTATTGAATGGCAGAGCAGACCCGAGGGGTGGAATGGCCTATCCCTGTTTCTATTTCATATGGACATATAGTTGCAACAGATGTGAGTTGGGTGAGGTCATCAGTTATTGAGTGAAATTCATTGTTGCCTGAGAATTAAGCTTTCCTTGTTTAGTAACTGCAGAGGTAAATGCAGTTTCCTATTACTTATTTCAAAAATTGCTTCTTCTATCATTCAATAAAAGTGAATATTTTCAACTGTTTGAAATCTTTTCAACATGTGAAGCTCTCACATTGAATGAGGGCAGGGTGTTATCAAATGCTAGGGTATCTAACATGGCATGGCACTAAGGATGGGCAGCATCTGTATCTGCAGTTCCAGTGACAGTCAAACTAACAGGTGATGATGTAAAGTGACAGCACTTCTTCAACTATGAAATGCTATTTACAATGAAGTGTCATCCAAGCCACCTACTATCCTCAGACACAATTAATTTTTTTCCCCCTCTCATTACATGATGGTACACCACTGGCTTTGAAATATGGTGCTGTTAATATGAATCCTGGAAGATCCTGGCAGTGGTGAATATTCCCTCTGTTGGTGAGTGCACAATAGTGACAGTGCAATGCTGTCAGGGCACGGTGTGTATGTAATGAGATGTGCAGCTGAGAACTGTGGGAGATAGCTCTGTAGCGCTCAAGGAGGGAAACCTTCCATAACACTTCTCGAAATTGACAGCTAGCCAATTGTTGGTAAGATTCTGCCCAATGGTACAATTTTAGTCTATTGTGTCAATATGATAAAGAATAAATATTCAAATGATTCTGTACTCTGAGACAATCAGGGATCATCTTTCCTGTTGGTCCACATCATCCATTTTTGAAGATCTATTTCCAATTCTGCCAGCAGTCTCTTAGTAATACCTGCAATGAGGTGCAAACAAAGAACAGATTCTCATAATGTGTCAGCTTGTGAATCTGATTTCTTTGTTTAAGCACCAAATTCTCAATTCCTCCACTATTAATGCATTCAACCAATTCTTTGTGCTGCACCATTATGCACATTCTTTTGTATAAAAATAAACTATGAATACAAGAAATTAGTAACAAATCTGATGCTGACAGAATTGAATTGTCATTATTTATTTTTTGTATTTCACATGCCAGGAACTATTTTGATGTTTATGATATCCAGAAGGACTAACAAATGGAATTCATCATTGTGAATCTAGAATCTCAGAATGGCTACAGAAGGAAGCCATTTGCTATATCACATCCAGACAATTCTCTGTAGAGTCATAGATTCATACAGCGTGGAAACAGGCAACGGAACTAGACACATTTGCCTGCATTTGGCCCATGTCTCTCTAAACCTTTCTGTTGTCACTGGGTCAAAATCCTGGAACTCATTGTCTAATATCACTGTGGGAATACCACCAAGTTCTCGAGGGTAATTAGGAAGGAACATTACACTACACCTACTCTGCATCCTTTCCCTGAAATGTTGCAAACATTTTTTTCTTCATATGCAAATCCATTTTACTTTTGAAAGCCACAAATGAATCTGCCTCCATCACATTTTCAGAAAGTATATTCCAGATGCAAATCAGTTGCGTTGTTAAAAAAAAATCTTCTTACCCTGCTATTGTTTCTTTCACCAAGTATTTTAACAAGATGTCCTTTGGCTCTTGACTTTTCTACCAATTGAAACAGCTTCTTTCTTTCTAGAGTCTTTATTATTTGAACACACCTGTCAAATCACATCTTGGTCTTCTTTTCTTTAAATTTAATATCTCTAGTGATGTGAAATTCTTCCCTGGAATGTGTCTCAGAAGTATTTTCTGATCCTGCTAATGTTTTTCCAAAAAACATAGTGGTTTTAACTGTTCAGAACTCCTTAAAAGTAAGTTAACAAGTCATATTGATATCAACTTATTGTATGACTTCAAATTCTGTAAATAAAAATATTTGCATTTAACAAACACATTTGTCAGAATAGACCCTCTCATTTTAAAGGTGATCATTGCTTGGTCAACACATACCAGAATGTCCCATGGCCTACATTGTGTATATCAACAACACACCAAAATCAGGTCTATGAATGAATAGAAACTTAATATACGTTTCCAAATAAATAAAACCCTAATTTTAATACATGTAATATATGACAACAGCTCATTTATCTACATATTCAAATGTAGAATAAAACAGTATTCCTGTTGGAATACAGTGAGATAATGAGTTTACTCAGTTTGGGAGACTTTTATAGATTTACAGAGTCATAGAGATGTACAGCATGGAAACAGACCCTTTGGTCCAACTCATCCATGCTGACCAAATACCCTAAACTAATACCGTCTTATTTGTCAGCACTTGACACATTTCCCTCTAGACTCTTCCTACTCATATACCCATCCACATGCCTTTAAATGCTGTAATTGTACCAGCCTCCACCACTTCCTCTGGCAGCTCATTCCATACACGCACCACCCTCTGCATGAAACAGTTGCCTCATAGGTCCCTTTTAACTCTTTCCATTCTCATCCTAAACCTAGTTCTGGACTCCCCCATCCTGGGGAAAAGATCTTGTCTATTTACCCTATCCATTCCCCTCCAAAACAATTCCACACTTACAGCTTATGTTCTTGTGCAAAATAAAATTGTAATACGTAGGTCTTTATATTGTCTTACTGTGCTGTTTCCCACTACTTATTTATGGGAATAGCAGCCTAATGGACCAGCCAAAATTTGTTATAATATTTACTGTGACAGTTATTCCCATTTTAATAACTTATTTTGATATCACATCAGCAGAGCAGCATCTGTTCATCGTCAGTACTCAGGGAAATACTCCTGCTTTGTGTATTGAGTGTTGCTGCTCTACAATATAGGTCAGCCAGAAGCACGCTATATTGTTACTCCATACGGTTCATAATTTCTTGTTTTTTTGACAATAAGCTGTTCCAGTTAAAAAATCATATTCTGAATTCAGTACTGCACTGAACTATTATATAAATCTGTGCATGTAACTTGATTGGAGCCAAAGTTAAATGTCTGGTATTGGAGCCATTTAACAATATCTTTTAGCCCCATTGTTAATCGATTCAGGTAAATTGAAGGCTGGAGAGTACGCAAAATGTCAAATGCGTCTCAGAGAATGGGAAATATCACACTGTTAGACTAGTTTACTGATCTGGTGCTATCATCTGTCATGATTTACAATGAATATAATACAGAGAACCAAAAATATACACGTATCACTGCACAGTGCAATCAGTATTTTATACCACCCACCAACTCAATGGATTGTTTGAAGGATTTTGTATTTTTTTCAGCACTTCCTAGCGAACTGCACCTAAATTCTCATGAACATTTGTGCTAACATCTCACTTAAAATATAGACTGTTAATAATGGCTATTAGAGTCATAGAGTCATAGCGATGTACAGCATGGAAATAGATCCCTCAGTCTAGCTCCTCCATGCTGACCAGATATCCTAAATTAATCTAGTCCCATTTGCCAGCATTTGGCCCATATCTTTCTAAACCCTTCCTATTCATGTACCTATCCAGATGCCTTTTAAATGTTGTAACTGTACCAGCCTTCACCACTTCCTCTGGTGAGGTAAAAACAATGACTGCAGATGCTGGAAACCAGATTCTGGATTAGTGGTGCTGGAAGAGCACAGCAGTTCAGGCAGCATCCAAGTAGCTTTGAAATCGACATTTCGGGCAAAAGCCCTTCATCAGGAATAAAGGCAGTGAGCCTGAAGCGTGGAGAGATAAGCTAGAGGAGGGTGGGGGTGGCGGCTCATTCCACACACACATCAGCCTCTGCGTGAAAAGGTTGCCCCTTGGGTCACCTTTAAGTCTCTCCCCTCTCACCATAAACCTATCAGCAACTAATTAATGCATAAAGTAGCAGGTGTTTCCTCTTGTTCCTTTATCATTTCATGTTTATTTAAAATAATGCTGGCCCAAACAACATATTGCTGATATCAGAAAGTTAGATTAGATTAAATTCCCTACAGGCCCAACCAGTCCACACTGACCCTCCGGAGAGTAATGCACCTAACACTACGGGCAACTTAGCATAGCCAGTTCACCTGACCTGCACACCTTTGGACTGTGGGAGGAAACCGACGCAGACACAGGGAGAATGTGCAAACTTTACACAGACAGTCGGCCAAGGCTGGGATCGAATCTGGAACCCTAGTGCTGTGAGGCAGCAGTGCTAACCACTGAGCCACCTTGCCGCCCTAAACAACGTAACTTCATTTCTGAAAATAATTGTGTTCCAGCAGTAATAATGGAAAGAACTAAAGGGTGAGAGGAGCAAGGTTAATTCAAATGATTTAACTGATGGAAAACATAAATAAGACATACAGAATCTGGCACAGCCAGGGTTGAATTTTACCATGAATTGTCTATACATCAGCTTTGGGGAGTAACATTGAGGGCTTCGCTCTGTCAGCTCTAGCGAGGTGCCTCACACAATTCTCTTCTGTTCACCTCATGTCTCTGTTCTAATACAATCAGCCCAGAAGTTTCTTGCAAATATTTCTTCAGTAAACGGAAAACAAGTACTCAGGCTGGTGGCAAATGGAGTATTGAAATAATTCCAGCTTTGGTGCCTTCTAGTGGTAACATATTGATTTTCTTCTGTAGTTCAATCTAGGGTCCAACGCCTACTTAGACATGAATCTGATCTAATCTTATAAGATTATTTGTCTTTATACCTCCAGAGCATATGGAGTTACCTTGGGCTACTGTACAGCGAAGCTTATGAATTCATGTTTCTTCAGATCTGAAGCTTCCAGATACTTACACTCCACCATCAACGAGTCCACCAGAAATTGGAGGTGCATATTTTGCTGCTTGTATTGCTGTGCATTGATTAGCTCTCTCTGTTGAATGAAATGGAGGAATGAATTCATTGTAAAGCAATGCAAGTCTTTCAGCTCTGATTTCCAGCAGGCCGCTGGTTACAAAGATTCACCGCCCACCTCATGTACATCAATGGAAAATGCACCACTGACAGCTTCAAAGTGACAAGAAAAGGCCACTGTAAAAGTCTGCATTGACATGATTCCGTAGAGCGTGATCATCAATAAATGTGAGAAATGGTTCTGGACAGCATTGGTATTGCTGGATTGTGGCCAATCCTATGAGTTTTGTGTGTGGGTGTGCGCGAATAAATCAATGAGATGTGGATGGTCAGGATAGGTGGCAGGTAAAAGAGGAAGAAACCAGACTTACATAATGAAACTTTGAGTGGTGACAGTCCATCAGCCATCATCTTTCATGGCCTAGCTTTTCCTAGGTTGCTGACCTGAAGTGTTAATCCACAAAGCTAAAGGAAATCATTTGACTGCAGTTAGTCAGGACATAATTCAACATAGACAATTAGAGTAGGAGCATTCCCATTAGGAAAAGCTACAAGAGATGATTCAAAACAACCAACCCAGACCAATTCCTCAAGTAGACCCATCTGCAAGAAACATGTTAGGATAGGATTTCTGGGCTGGGGCCAGGTTACAGAGCTGAAAAACCATGGCATGATCCTTAAAAGAGCCTGATTTAGAATGTTGAACAGGTTTACAACAGCAGTCATGGTCCATTGTGGTTTATTGCTGCAGGCTGGGAGGAACTTAATATTTTGGCTGCAGCAGTTGCAAAGCATCAACTTCCTAATGGACTAGAGTCTTTTGAAACTAAGGAATTCCTGAGGGCTCCATTGAGGCCTGAAATGGCAAAAGATATTATACTATAGGATCTGCACATATCCTCCAGATGTTTCAAAGTGTTTCATAACCAATTAATTATTTTTGAAAGGAAAGTTACTGCTTCTATGCAGCAGCCAATTGCTCAAGTGAGGGTCCAAGGAAAAAAAAAATTAACGAGCTGTATTTTGGGATATTTTGAAGCAGGGAAACCTGGGTAAAGGGTCGAATAGAGGCTTCAAATAAGTGTGTGCTGGCAACACATGACAAATCCTATGTCTTAGGACCCCACTCAATCTTCTATGGAACTTGGTCAAAACTAGAATTAGGCCTATAGTCTGTGAAAATTCGATAGTTAGTTGTTTTCGTTAGGCTTTATGCCTGCTGTGTCAGTTTTCTCTGGCTATCAGCAGTCAAACCAGGCATTTTTAAGGGACAGCTGGAGGCTGCTGACAAAATGAAGGGTACAAAATGCTCCATTTCGCTCCACTTTTAAAAATGTGGCTAGCTGTCCAACTCTGTGCATTGCCCCTTTCAACCTTCTCCTCACCTGGCAGACTGGAGGGCTTGAGCCATAGGGAGAGGCTGAATAGGCTGGGACTATTTTCCCCGGAGCATCGGAGGCTGAGGGGTGACTAGATTAGATTAGATTATTTACAGTGTGGAAACAGGCCCTTCGGCCCAACAAGTCCACACCGACCCGCCGAAGCGTATACCCATATACCCAGACCCGTATTCCTACATTTACCCCTTCACCCAACACTACGGACAATTTAGCATGGTCAATTCACGTAACCTGCACATTTTTGGTTTGTGGGAGGAAACCGGAGCACCTGAAGGAAACCCACGCAGACACGGGGAGAATGTGCAAACTCCACACAGAGAGTCGCCTGAGGTGGGAATTGAACCCGGGTCTCTGGCGCTGTGAGGCAGCAGTGCTAACCACTGTGCCACTGTGCCGCCCACGAAGGGTGACCTTATACAATCATGAGGGGCATGGATAGCGTGAATGGCGAAGGTATTTTTCTTAGGATGGGCGAGTCCAAAGCTAGAGGGCATATAGTTAAGATCAGAGGTGAAAGATTTACAAAGGACTTGAGGGGTAACTTCTTCACACAGAGGGTAGTGCGTGTATGGAACGAGCTACCAGAGGAGGTGGTGGAGGCTGGTACAATTGCAACATTTAAAAAACACCTAAATGGGTATATGAATAGGAAGGTTTAGAGTAATATGGGCCAAGTGTTGATAAATAGGATTAGATCAGATTGCGATGTGTGGTTAGTGCAGACGAATTGGACCAAAGGATCCATTCCATGCTGTGTGACTGGATGGCTATCTAACTCTGAGTCATAGCTTCTGCAAAGCTGCAATCCCAACATGATAAGCTTCATTTTCTTCGAAACCAGTCTGTCTTGGAGTGCAGCTGTATGTCCATAATCCCAAAGATGCATAAAGACTAATTGTACATGCTTCTCTTGCTCATCAGTTTTAGCATGGCAGCTCAAGTACCCATAAGCTCATGCCTGAAATCTATCTCTGGGTTATAATGCTCTAACCATGCCATATTTGTGTGTTTGTTGAATTAAATTGAACTCATCAATTCAAAGAACTTTATTTGGGTGTTGTATCCTGTTTGTAGCATTGTTTGTCACGACTTAGGGTCATAGGGTCATAGAGATGTACAGCACGGAAACAGATCCTTCGGTCAAACACCTCCTAGCCAACCAGATACCCTAAGCTAACTTGGCCCATATCCCTCCAAACCCTTCTTATTCATACACCCATCTAAATGCCTTTTAAATATTGCAATTTAGACCAGCCTCCACCACTTCCTCTGGCAGCTCATTCCATACATGCACCACCCTCTGTGTGAAAATGTTGCCCCTTAGGTCCCTTTTATATCTTTCCCCTCTCACCTATGCCCTCTAATTATAGACTCTCCCACCCCATGGAAAAGATCTTGTCTATTTATCCTATCCATGCCCCTCATTATTTTTTAAACCTCTATAAGGTCACCTCTCAGCCTCTAATGCTTCAGGGAAAAAAGCCCCAGCCTATTCAGCCTCAAAGCAATTACATTGAAATAGATCTCAATTACACAAATCAGAGGAATTTACCCTACAGAAGAACTGAATATACTGCTTAAAAATATGTTTGAGGATGTAACTTGGCTGACAGTTTAATTGACATTTGTAAAATCATCAGAGTCCTTAACATGTATCACAACATTGCAACATAATGCCAGCCAAATGATTTTGTTGTTTGAGGCTTGTCTTATTATTTCCTTATTTGTGGTTCTTTGTTTTTCTAAAGATGTGACAGTTATTTAACACTCATAGCCCTTTTCCAAGTGCTTACTGTGTTTAATTGATGGAAATAGTAAACAATGCTCCAGTTTTCTTCTCAATCTTCCAATCTGCACAGCACGAATCAGAGTGCTACCAGAGCGCACATCACTAGACAAGTCCAAAACCCACTGACACTTCAGAGTTACATGATAATATTCCACCCCAATACTTTCTTCCAGAATGATGACACTTGATTCATCTTACCCTTCTATGTGCAGTATTCCCTTGGTACAATTATAATGATTCTAGATTTTATACAGGTAGTTCCGGGATAACACATGTTTCGGCAGCATGATTTGGCTATAATGTTGCTGAAAAATTGGGGAATGATATTTTCAAGAATGCTTACCTCCTTTGGCAATAGAGCAATTCCAGCAGGGATCAGTTTGCGTACTTTGTTCTGCACATGTGTGATGTCAGCACCAAAGTCTCTGTGTTGTTTTGTATGTTGTGAGCTCGGGTCTTCATACTGTTCTGTGCATGTGTCGATGTCAGCTGCTGACACAGCAGCTTTCTTTCAGAGGTACCGTACAGAGAGGAACTTTCTTACATTTTTAAACATATTGTGCTAAATTTACTTTTTTTTTGTTAATAAATATGATTTCAACCTTCATTCAGGCTGTGCTATACTTTGTTAGACATTTGAGTGATTTTTGAGTGATCAGGTGTGATTTTTCTTTGCTGGTCTGCCCTAACCCCACCTTTCCCATAGGCCCAATTATTTCGATTAAGCAATTTTCTATTAAGCGAGGTTTCAGTGGAACACAATTATGTCATTATAGGGGAACTACCTGTAAATTGACAAGAACCTGTCAAGTTCTTCAAATTAGAAACAGCAGCAGAAGTACCTTTACAGCCTCTTGAATGCACTGCCATTTAATAAATCAAGGTTAACACACTTACCACACTTTTGATTAATAAATATCTCCCTGAGTATTTTTAGTTTTGTCATTTGTAAGTCAATAACATGACTACTTGAGTGAGAAACTGGGCTCGTCAGCTCCCATGTTTTTACTGCTATGTTTTTACTGCCCTTTAGAGTGACAAAATGGCGCCTGCAGTGTGTATATACAGTTGAGGTGGAAACTATATTGACATTGAACGTTATTGCATGAAATGAAAGAATACACAGCCAACAGGTCAATCAATAAATAATGCTGGTGTGATACTAATGGAGAAACTGCATGGGCAGTTGGGAGAGAGCATATCCTGAGTGATTCACAGCCAGTGTGAGTGTGTGTTTCTGGGAGTTTAGAGGACAATGGGAATTGAAGTGGTAAATCTTCCTTTCGTTTTCTTTTTAAAAAGTTCACCGATCTATTCTAAGGTTGCTGACTGAGCTGACTAAGGGACAGTTAACAGTCAACATCTGATGTCTGAACAGGGCGTCAATAGATGGAGGAGAAAGTGAGGACTGCAGATGCTGGAGATCAGAGCTGAAAATGTGTTGCTGGAAAAGCGCAACAGGTCAGGCAGCATCCAAGGAACAGGAGAATCGACGTTTCGGGCATAAGCCCTTCTTCAGGAATGAGGAAAGTGTGTCCAGCAGGCTAAGATAAAAGGTAGGGAGGAGGGACTTGGGGGAGGGGTGTTGGAAATGCGATAGGTGGAAGGAGGTCAAGGTGAGGGTGATAGGCTGGAGTGGGGTGAGGATGGAGAGGTCAGGAAGAAGATTGCAGGTTAGGAAGGTGGTGCTGAGTTCGAGGGATTTGACTGAGATAAGGTGGGGGGAGGGGAAATGTGGAAACTGGAGAAATCTGAGTTCATCCCATGTGGTTGGAGGGTTCCTAGGCGGAAGATGAGGCGCTCTTCCTCCAACTGTCGTGTTGCTATGGTCTGGCGATGTCAATAGATGGAGATAAGGCTTAACTTGTGTCAATCATCTCAGCTCACTACAGCTCTATTTAAGAAAGGGACTGAATCAGGAGGGCAAAAAGGGGACATGAGATCGCTTTGGCAAATAGAATTAAGGAGAATCCAAAGAGGTCAAAAGGGTAACTAGGGAGAGAATATGGCCCTTTAAAGATCAGGAAGGCGGCCTTTGTGTTGAGCTGCAGAAAATGGGGGAGATACTAAATGAGTATTTTGCATCAGTATTTACGTGGAAAGGTTATGGAAGATATAGACTGTAGGGAAATGGATGGTGACATCTTGCAAAATGTCCATATTACAGAGGAGGAAGTGCTGGATGTCTTGAAATGGGTAAAGGTGGATAAATCCCCAGGACCTGATCAGGTGTACCCGAGAACTCTGTGGGAAGCTAGAGAGGTGATTGCTGGGCCTCTTGCTGAGATATTTGTATCATCGATAGTCACAGGTGAGGTGCTGGAAGACTAGAGGTTGGCTAACATGGTGCCACTGTTTAAGAAGGGTGGTGAGGACAAGCCAGGGAACTATAGACCAGTGAGGCTGAAGTCAGTGGTGAGCAAGTTGTTGGAGGGAATCCTGAGGGACAGGATGTACATGTATTTGAAAAAGGCAAGGACTGATTCGGGACAGTCAACATGGCTTTGTGCGTGGGAAATCATGTCGCACAAACTTGATTGAATTTTTTGAGTAAGTAACAAAGAAGATTGATGAGGGCAGAGCAGTAGATGTGATCTATATGGACTTCAGTAAGGCGTTCAACAAGGTTCCCCTTGGGAGACTGTTTAGCAAGGTTAGATCTCATGAAGTACAGGGAGAACTAGCCATTTGGATACAGAACTTGCTCAAAGGTAGAAGTAAGAAGGTGGTATTGAAGGTTTGTTTTTCAGACTGGAGACCTGTGACCAGTGGAGTGCCACAAGGATCGGTGCTGGGCCCTCTACTTTTTGTCATTTACATAAATGTTTTGGATGACAGCATAAGAGGTACAGTTAGTAAGTTTGCAGATGACACCAAAATTGGAGGTGTAGGGGACAGCAAAGTGGGTTACCTCAAGTTACAACAGGATCTTGACCAGATGGGCCAATGGGCTGAGAAGTGGCAGATGGAGTTTAATTCAGATAAGTGCGAGGTGCTGCATTTTGGGAAAGCAAATCTTAGCAGGACCTATACGCTTAATGGTAAGGTCCTAGGGAGTGTTGCTGAACAAAGAGACCTAGCAGTGCAGGTTCATAGCTCCTTGAAAGTGGAGTCGCAGGTAGATAAGATAGTGAAGGTGTTTGGTATATTTTCCTTTATTGGTCAGAGTATTGAGTACAGGAGTTGGGAGGTCATGTTGCGGCTGTACAGGACATTGGTTAGGCCACTGTTGGAATATTGCATGCAATTCTGGTCTCCTTCCTATCAGAAAGATGCTGTGAAACTTGAAAGGGTTCAGAAAAGATTTACAAGGATGTTGCCAGGGTTGGATGATTTGAGCTATAGGGAGAAGCTGAACAGGCTGGGGCTGTTTTCCCTAGAGCATCGGAGGCTGAGGGATGACCTTATAGATGTTTACAAAATTATGAGGGGCATGGATAGGGTAAATTGGCAAAGTCTTTTCCCTGGGGTCGGGGAGTCCAGAACTAGAGGGCATAGGTTTAGGGTGAGAGGGGAAAATTTAAACGACACCTAAGGGGCAACTTTTTCATATAGAGGGTGGTACGTCTATGGAATGAGCTGCCAGAGGATTTTGTGGAGGCTGGTACAGTGGGAACATTTAGGAGGCATTTAGATGGGTATATGAATAGGAAGCGTTTGGAGGGATATGGGCCAGGTGCTGGCAGGTGGGACTCAATTGAGTTGGGATAGCTGGTCGGCATGGATGGGTTGGACCGAAGGGTCGGTTTCCATGCTATACATCTCTCTGACTCTATGAGTCTAAGTGTCTGATCAGTAAGCTTCACAGGAGCAGTTGCACAGCCAGTATGAGTGTGTGTTTCTGGCAATTTAGAGCACAGTAGGAATTTGGTGTAGAGGGGAAGAGGTATTCTTGATTTTTCTTGTATGGCTCTTGATCAAAAGTAATGAAGACTAGGCACTTGCTTTTTTTTAAAAATAATAAACACCTTCCAAAAGATTGAATTTAACAGGTAAGTCATGGTAGGAGAGCTCAAAGCTATGGTATGCTCTTCGTCCTCTATGTGGGAAGTCAGGAATATTTCCAGGGTCCAGGGCCGGCATGCATGCAGGAATGTCTCCAGCTGAAGCTCCTGGAAGCCTGGACTTTGGAGCTGGAGTGGTGGTTGGGAGCACTGTGGAGTATCTGGGAAGCACTGAGAGTCACGGATCGTATGTGCAGAGAGGCGGTCACACTGTAGGCTGCAACAACCCAGGCAGGAAGGAAATGGATGACCACGAGACAATGCAGGAATCGCCTGTGGCTATTCCCCTGCAAAACCAGTATACCCCTTTGGATACTGTTGAGGGGAATGGTCTCTGAGGGAAAAGCAGTTAACAGCTAAAATCTTTGTACCACAATTGGCTCTGCTGAGGAAGGGAGGAGAAAAAGTGTGAAAAATAATATTTATAAGGGATTCAATTGTAAGGGGAATAAACAAGTGTTCTGTGGGCACAAAAAAGCCACCTGGATGGTATGTATCTCTCTGGTTAAGGATGTCTCAGAGCGGCTACAGGACATTCCGGAGGAGTATATGAACTGCCAGCGCTTGTGGTGCACTTTGATATAGCTTAAAAAAAAGGAATGAGGTTCTAAAAGTTAAACAGGGAACTTAGGAACTAAATTGAAACATAGGACCTCAAAGGTAGTGATCTCAGATTTACTACCAATGCCATGTGCTAGTCAGAACAGAAACAGCAGGATATTTCAGATGAACAAGTAGTTGAAGAGATGGTGAGAGGAGGAAGCTTTCAGACTACTGAAGTATTGAGACCAGTTCTTGGCGGGGAGCTCTCAAGCCAATACAAACTAGGCTGCTTCCACCTGATGTCTTTGGGGGAGTATTTGTGGGGGAGTGGTTGGGGAGGCTTTAAATTAAGATAGAGACCTATTCAAGGACAAGAGCAAAAAACTGAAAAGGAATAAGAAAAATGATAGACAGAGAAATCATGGGCCAGAATCAAACAGAGGCAAAATGAATAATAATGGGAATTGGATGAGTTACATTGGGGTGATGCTGGGAAATGTATTAAACAAGAAATGGGCGATGCATGCAATCAAGACACACCTATAATTGCAGGTGATTTTAATCTGCATATTGATTAGGTAAATCAAACTAGTAACAATTCCATGGAGGAGGAATTCCTGGAGTGTATATGGGATGGTTTTCTGGACCAACACTTTAAAGGAACAACTAGCGAACATGCCCTCCTAGACTGGACATTGCCAATTTTTTTGTCTCACTACACAATCTAGCTGTGTGAGGCTCCTTTTAGATAAGTGACCACAATATAACAGAAACAAACAAAAACAGAAGTTACTGGAGAGGCTGAACACATCTGACAGCATCTGTGGAGAGAAATCAGAGTTAATGTTTCATGTCCACTGACCCTTCTTCAGAACTCGAAGCAACAAGGAAAAGGTGGTATTTGTGCTCATGGGGTGGAGGGATGAGTAGGTAGTGAGGTGATGAGGGAGCCCAGGGTGAAAGAGAAAAAATTATAGGCACTTGGATTTTGATAGGAAGCTAGGGAAGAAGAGAAGCTAGTTAGATGATAATGGAGATTGAGTAGTTGAAAGTGGATTATTTTGTGATAGAACTTAGGGTTATGGGTGTAGATATTAGACAAGGAAGGGGTTGTTCCCGCTCAGAAATTATTAAACTCGATGTTAATTCCTGAAGGGGAGAAGTTGCCAAAGTGGATAATGAGGTCTTTTTCCTCCAGCTTGTATTGAGCTTTGTCGTAGCAATGAAGAAATTCTAAGACAGAACTATCAGCATAAGAATATGGTGGTGTGTTAAAGTGACAAGCATCTGAAAACTTGGAATCATTTTTATTGGCCAAACGTAGGTGGTCCACAAACCAGTCACTGAGCCTGAATTTCATCTCCTCAATGTAGAGGAGACCTCATTGTGAGCAGCCAATACAGTAGGTATATGAGTGAAGGACAGGTAAATTGCTGCTTCACCTGAAAGGTATTTCTGGGGCCTTAGATAGTGAAGAGAGAGGAGATACATGGGCAATGGCATGGGAAGATGCTGTGAAGCTGTGGTGGGGTTTTGTGACTGGAGGAGGAGTGGACCAAGGTGTCCCTGAGGGAACATTCCCTGAGGAAAGCTGATAAGGGAGGGGAGTATGTGTCTGGTAATGGCACCCCACTGGAGGAGATAGAAATGGCAGCTCATGACCCTTTGGATGCAGAGGCTGATGGAGTTGAAATTGAGGACAAGGGGGACCCTAGCATTGTTCTAGGAGGGGAGGGAAGATTGGGGGTTGGAGTGCAGGAAGTTGGTTTGACTACAAAAGGACAACAAATGAGAAACCAGAAATGTTGGGGAACACAGGGTGTAGTGACAAGGAGGGACTGGAGAAAATCAGTATGAGTAGGGAAATGGCATTGGAGAAACTGATGGAACTTGATGGAAGACCAATAAATCCCCAGGTCCCAATAATCTACATTCCAGAATAGTTAAGAAGTGGCCCTAGAGATGGTGGATGCATTGGTGGTCATCTTCTATGAGTGTATATACTCTGGAACAGTTACTACGGATTGGAGACTATCGAATGTAACCCTCCAATTTAAAAAGGGAGGCAGAGAGAAATCCAGCAACTATAAACCATAGGCCTGACAGTTAAAGTGGGAAAATGCTAGAGTGCATAATAAAAGAATTAATAGCTGAGTATTTTGAAAGCAGTGACAGGGTCAGACAGAGTCAGCATGGATTTATTAAACAGAAATCAAGTTTGACAAATCTACTTAAATTTTCTGAGGATGTAACTAGTACAGCTGATGAAGGGGAGCCAATGGAGTGGTTAATTTGAACTTGCAGAGGGCTTTTAATAACATTCCACAAAAGAGATTAGCGTATAAAACTAATGTACATAGGATTAGGGTAGCGTATTGAGATGAATAGAAAACTGGTTGACATACAGGAAACAAAGCTTGAGAATAAGTGAGTCTTTTTCTGCAGGCAGTGATGTGTGGGGGATCACAGGAATCAGTACGGGGACCTCAGGTATTCACGATATATGTTAATGATTTAGATGGGGGAACTGAATGTAATATCTCAAAATTGGCAGACAACACACAATTGGATGCGAGGGTGAACTGTGAGGAGGTTGCAGAAGTGCTCCTATGCAATTTGGACAAGCTGAGTGAGTGGACAAATGCATGGCAAATACATTATAATGTAGGTAAGTGTGAGGTTATCCACTTTGGTAGCCAAAACAGGAAGGTAGCTTATTATCTGTATGTCTATAAATTGAAAGAGGGAAATATGCAATGAGATCTGGGTGTCCTTATGCAGCAGTTGCTGAAGGTAAACATGTAGGTGCAGCAGATGGTGAAGAAGACAAGTGGTATTCTGGCCTTTATAGTGAGAAGATTTAAATACAGGAACAGAGATGTCTTGCTACAATTGCACAGACCCTTGGTGAAACCATACATGGGTATGCTGTGCAGTTTTGATCTCCTTGCCTGAGGAAACCTGTTCTTACTCTCGAGGGAATGCGGTGAAGGTTTACCAGGCTGATTGCTAGGCTGGCAGAGCTGATATACGAGGAGAGGTTGAATCAGTTAGGATTATATTCACTGGAGTTCAG